>NC_091770.1:51261516-51886516 GCF_029378745.1 Bos indicus
CCATAGCTCTGATTATACAGAACTTTGGCATCAAAGTGATGTATCTGCTTTATAATATGCTGTCTAGGTTTATCATAACTTTCCTTCCAAGAAGCAAGCATTTTTTTTTTTTTTTATTTCATGGCTACAGTCACTGTCTGCAGTGATTTTGGAGCCCAAGAAAATAAAGGTTGCCACTGTTTTCACTTTTTCTTCATCTATATACCATGAAGTGATGGGATTGGATGCCCCGATCTTAGTTTTTTGAATGCTGAGTTTTAAGCCAGCCTTTTCACCCTTTTTCGCTTTCATCAAGATGCTCTTAAGTTTCTCTTCACTTTCTACCATTAATAAGGTATCTTCTGCCTATCTGAGGTTGTTGCTATGTCTCCTGGCAATCTTGATTCCAGCTTGTGCTTCATCCAGCCCAGCATTTCACATGATGTACTCTGCATAGAAGTTAAATAAGCAGGGTGATAATATACAGCCTTGCTGTACTTCTTTCCCAATTTGGAACCAGTCCATTGTTCCATGTCTGGTTCTAACTGTTGCTTTTTGACCTGCATATAGGTTTCTCAGGAGGCAGGTAAGGTGGTCTGATATTCCCATCACTTCAAGAATTTTCCACAGTTAGTTGTGATCAATACAGTCAAAGGCTTTAGCATGGTGAATTAAGCAGAGGTAGATGTTTTTCTGGAATTACCTTGCTATTCTATGATCCAACTAATCCTGGCAATTTTGTCTCTGGTTCTTCTGCCTTTTTAAAATCCACATTGGGGGGCGGTCCTAAGATGGTGGAGGAATAGGACGGGGAGACCACTTTCTCCCCAACTAATTCATCAAAAGAACATTTGAACGCTGAGTAAATTCCACAAAACAACTTCTGAATGCCAGCAGAGGACATCAGGCACCCAGAAAAGCAGCCCATTATTTTCAAAAGGAGGTAGGAAAAAATATAAAAGATAAAAAGAGAGACAAAAGAGGTAGGGATGGAGCTCCATCCCAGGAAGGGAGTCTTTAAAAAGAGAGAAGTTTCCAAACACCAGGAAACACTCTCACTGCCGAGTCTGTGGCAAGTCTTGGAACCACAGAGGGCAACATAACCGGGAGGAAAAATAAACAAATAATTTAAACCCACAGATTACGTGCCCAGTGGTAACTCCCCCAAGTGGAGAAGCAGTACAGACGCCTGCATCCACCACTAGCAAGCGGGAGCTGGGCAGGGAGGCACGGGCTGCATTGCTTAGAGTAAGGACCTGGGCCTGAAGGTCCCAAGGCAATCTGAGGGAACTAACTTGGGATAGCAAACCAGACTGTGGGATAGCTACCACGCAAAAAGCCCTAACCTAAGACACCACCAGGCCCGCTCACAGAACAAAGGACTGAGCAGAGCTAGCTGGCTGCAGACCAGCCCTTCCTCCTCCAGGCAGGCGAGGGCAGCCAGAGCCAGAAGGGGGCAATTGTGACCCCAGAGAGACATTATCTGCCAAACTGCAAGCAGGCATTGGGATTCTGGATGGGCAACATCTGCCTGAGAAGGTGTGCCGGATGTACACCCAGAAAACCAAGCGGCAGGGATGGGGGAGGCGGTAATTCACAGCGACTGCACTCACCAAACACCTGGTCACCTAAGCTGCTTGGACCTGGGAAGGGCACAAAACGCAGGCCCAACCGAGTTTGCACCTCTGAGGACTACCCAAGTACCTGAAACTGAACGGCTTAGACCTGGGAGGTGCATACAACCCAGGGCTGGCCTCAGACAGTTCCTGGCAGAGCAACCTAAAGCCTAAGCAGTGTAGACAGGGAAACTACACATGCCATGAGCAGGGGGCAAACCCAGTGTGGCGGAGACACTGCGAGCAAACACCAGTGTTATTTGTTTGCAGCGTCCCTCCCTACCAACAGCAGGACTGAACGAGTGAGACTAAAAAAGTGTCCACCACCGCCCCCTTGTGTCAGGGCGGAAATTAGACACTGAAGAGATCAGCAAACAGGAGAAGCTAAAACAGAAGGAACTCCTTGGAAGTGACAGGTGCAAGAGATTAAAACCCTGTAGTTAGCACCAATTACATAGGAAGGGGCCTATAGATCTTGAGAAATATAAGCCGGATCAAGGAACTATCCAAAAATGAACTGACCAGACACTGCCCACAACAACACCAGAAAAAGTCCTATATATATATATTTTTTTTTTTACTATTTTTACTATCATTCTTTAATTTTTTAAAATTATTTTAAGTCCTTTATTACTCTTTTAATTTTCATTTTTATAACCTACTATTATTTTGCAAACGGAGAAGGCAATGGCACCCCACTCCAGTACTCTTGCCTGGAAAATCCCATGGACGGAGGAGCCTGGTGGGCTGCAGTCCATGGGGTCGCTAAGAGTCAGACACAACTGAGCGACTTCACTTTCACTTTTCACTTTCATGCATTGCAGAAGGAAATGGCAACCCACTCCAGTGTTCTTGCCTGGAGAATCGCAGGGACAGGGGAGCCTGGTGGGCTGCTGTCTATGGGGTTGCACAGAGTCAGACATGACTGACACGACTTAGCAGCAGCAGCATTACTTTGCAAAAAAAAAAAAAAAAAGACCCTATTTTTTAAAGCAAATTTCATATATATATATATTTTTTTTATAATTTTTGTTACTTTTTTATTTAATATTGTATTTTTGAAAATCCAACCTCTACTCTAGATTTTTAATGTTTGCTTTTTGGTATTTGTTATCAATTTTGTACCTTTAAGAACCCAATCTTCAGTACCCATTTTTACTTGGGAGTGAAATTACTGGCTTGACTGCTCTCCCCTCCTCTGAACTCTCCTTTCTCTCCACCAGGTCGCCTCTATCTCCTCCCTCCCCCTTCTCTTCTCTACCCTACTCTGTAAATCTCTTTATGTGTTCTGGATGGTGGAGAACACTTAGGGAACTGATTACTGGCTGGATCTCTCTCCTTTTGATTCCCCCCTTTATCTTACTGGTCACCTCTGTCTCCTTCCTCCCTCTTCTCTTCTCTGTATAACTTCATAAACATCTCTGAGGGGTCCAGACTGTGGAGAGCACATAGGGAAGTGATTACTGGCTAGCTTGCTCTCTCCTCTTTTGATTCCACCTCATCTCATTTGGGTCACCCCTATCTCGCTCCTCCCTCTTCTCTTCTCCATGTAACTCTGTGAACCTTTCTGGGTGTCCTTTACTGGGGAGAAACTTTTCATCTTTAACCTAGATGTTTTATCAATGATGCTGTATAGATGGAGAAGTCTTGAGGCTACTGTAAAAATAAGACTATAAACCAGAAGCAGGAGGCTTAAGTCCAAATCCTGAGAACACCAGAGAACTCCTGACTCCAGGGAGCATTAATCGACAGGAGCTCATCAAACGCCTCCATTCCTACACTGAAACCAAGCACCACCCAAAGGCCAACAAGTTCCAGAGCAAGACATACCACACAAATTCTCCAGCAACACAGGAACATAGCCGTGAGCTTCAATATACTTGCTGCCCAAAGTCACTCCAAACCCACTGACATCTCATAACTCATTAATGGACACTTCATTGCACTCCAGAGAGAAGAAATCCAGCTCCACCCACCAGAACACAGATACAAGCTTCCCTAACCAGGAAACCTTGACAAGCCAACTGTCCAACCCCACCCACAGTGAGGAAACTCTGCAATAAAGAGAACTCCACAAACTGCCAGAATACAGAAAGGCCACCCCAAATACAGCAATATAAATAGGATAAAGAGGCAGAGGAATACCCAGCAGGTAAAGGAACAGGATAAATTCCCACCAAACCAAACAAAAGAGGAAGAGATAGGGACTCTACCTGACAAAGAATTCTAAATAATGATAGTGAAAATGATCCAAAATCTTGAAAACAAAATGGAATCACAGATAAATAGCCTGGAGACAAGGATTGAGAATATGCAAGAAAGGCTTAACAAGAATCTAGAAGAAATAAAAAAGAGTCAATATGTAATGCATAACTGAGATCAAAAACACTTTGGAGGGAACAAATAGTAGAATAATGGAGGCAGAAGATAGGATTAGTGAGGTAGAAGATAGAATGGTAGAAATAAATGAATCAGAGAGGAAAAAAGAAAAACGAATTAAAAGAAATGAGGACAATCTCAGAGACCTCTGGGACAATGTTAAACACCCCAACATTCGAATCATAGGAGTCCCAGAAGAAGAAGACAAAAAGAAAGACCATGATAAAATACTTGAGGAGATAATAGTTGAAAACTTCCCTAATATGGGGAAGGAAATAATCACCCAAGTCCAAGAAACCCAGAGAGTCCCAAACAGGATAAGCCCAAGGCAAAACACCCCAAGACACATATTAATCAAATTAACAAAGATCAAACACAAAGAACAAATATTAAAAGCAGCAAGGGAAAAACAAAAAATAACACACAAGGGGATTCCCATAAGGATAACAGCTAATCTTTCAATAGAAACTCTTCAGGCTAGGAGGGAATGGCAGGACATACTTAAAGTGATGAAAGAAAATAACCTACAGCCCAGATTACTGTACCCACCAAGGATCTCATTCAAATATGAAGGAGAAATCAAAAGCTTTATGGACAAGCAAAAGCTGAGAGAATTCAGCACCACCAAACCAGCACTCCAACAAATGCTAAAGGATCTTCTCTAGATAGGCAACACAGAAAAGGTGTATAAACTCGAACCCAAAACAATAAAGTAAATGGCAATGGGATCATATTTATCAATGATTACCTTAATCATAAGTAGGTTGATCAGCCCTGGGATTTCTTTGGAAGGAATGATGCTAAAGCTGAAACTCCAGTACTTTGGCCACCTCATGTGAAGAGTTGACTTATTGGAAAAGACTCTGATGCTGGGAGGGATTGGGGGCAGGAGGAGAAGGGGATGACAGAGGATGAGATGGCTGGATGGCATCACTGACTCGATGGACGTGAGTCTGAGTGAACTTCAGGAGTTGGTGATGGACAGGGAGGCCTGGCGTGTTGCGATTCATGGGGTTGCAAAGAGTTGGATACGACTGAGCGACTGAACTGAACTGAAGTAGGTTGAATGCCCCAACCAAAAGACAACGACTGGCTGAATGGATACAAAAACAAGGCCCCTATATATGTTGTCTACAAGAGACCCACTTCAAAACAAGGGACACATACAGACTGAAAGTGAAGGGCTGGAAAAAGATATCCCATGCAAATAGAGATCAAAAGAAAGCAGGAGTAGCAATACTTATATCAAATAGAATAGACTTTAAAACAAAGGCTGTGAAACGAGACAAAGAAAGACACTACATAATGATCAAATGATCAATCCAAGGAGAAGATATAACAATTATAAATATATATGCACCTAACATAGGGGCACCACCATATGTAAGATAAATGCTAACAAGTATGAAAGGGGAAATTAACAGTAACACAATGATAGTGGGAGACTTTAATACCCCACTCACACCTATAGATAGATCAACAAAACAGAAAATTAACAAGGAAACACAAACTTTTAAATGATACAATAGACCAGTTAGACCTAATTGATATCTATAGGACATTTCACCCCAAAACAATGACATTCACCTTTTTCTCAAGCGCACACGGAACCTTCTCCAAGATAGACCACATCCTGGGCCATAAATCTAGCCTTGGTAAATTCAAAAAAATTTAAATCATTTCAAGCATCTTTTCTGACCACTATGCAGTAAGATTAGATCTCAATTACAGGAAAAAACTATTAAAAATCCCAACATATAGAGGCTGAAAAACACACTGCTGAGTAACCAATAAATCACAGAAGAAATAAAAAAAGATATCAAAATATGAGTAGAAATGAATGAAAATGAAAACATAACAACCCAAAAACCTGTGGGACACTGTAAAAGCAGTGCTAAGGGGAAGGTTCATAGCAATACAGGCATACCTCAAGACAGAAGAAAAAAGTCAAATAAATAACCTAACTCTACACCTAAAGCAACTAGTAAAGGAAGAAATGAAGGACCCCAGGGTTAATAGAAGGAAAGAAATCCTAAAAATTAGGGCAGAAATAAATGCAAAAGAAACAAAAAAGACCATAGCAAAAATCAACAAAGCCAAAAGCTGGTTCTTTGAGAGGATAAATAAAATTGACAAACCATTAGCCAGACTCGTCAAGAAACAAAGGGAGAAAAATCAAATCAATAAAATTAGAAATGAAACTGGAGAGATCACAACAAACAGAAATACAAAGGATCATAAGAGACTACTATCAGCAATTATATGTCAATAAAGTGGACAAACTGAAAGAAGTGGACAAACTGAAAGAAATGGACAAATTCTTAGAAAAGTACAACTTTCCAAAACTGGACCAGGAAGAAATAGAAAATCTTAACAGACCCATCACAAGCACGGAAATTGAAAATGTAATCAGAAATCTTCCAGCAAACAAAGCCCAGGTCCAGATGGCTTCACAGCTGAATTCTACCAAAAATTGAGAGAAGAGCTAACACCTATCCTACTCAAACTCTTCCATAAAATTGCAGAGGAAGGTAAACTTCCAAACTCATTCTATGAGGCCACCATCACCCTAATACCAAAACCAGAAAAAGATGCCACAAAAAAAGAAAACTACAGGCCAATATCACTGATGAACATAGATGCAAAAATCCTTAACAAAATTCTAGCAATCAAAATCCAACAACACATTAAAAAGATCGTACATCATGACTAAGTGGGCTTTATCCCAGGGATGCAAGGATTCTTCAATATCCACAAACCAATCAATGTAATACACCACATTAACAAATTGAAAAATAAAAGCCATATGATTATCTCAATAGATGCAGAGAAAGCCTTTGACAAAATTCAACATCCATTTATGATAAAAACTCTCCAGAAAGCAGGAATAGAAGGAACATACCTCAACATAATAAAAGCTATATATGAAAACCCACAGCAAACATTATCTTCAATGGTGAAAAATTGAAAGCATTTCCCCTAAAGTCAGGAACAAGACAAGGGTGCCCACTTACACCACTACTATTCAACATGTTTTGGAAGTTTTGGCCACAGCAATCAGAGCAGAAAAAGAAATAAAAGGAATCCAAATTGGAAATGAAGAAGTAAAACTCTCACTGTTTGCAGATGACATGATCCTCTACATATAAAACCCTGAAGACTCCACCAGAAAATTACTAGAGCTAATCAATGAATATAGTAAAGTTGCAGGATATAAAATCAACACACAGAAATCCCTTGCATTCCTATACACTAATAATGAGAAAATAGAACGAGAAATTAAGGAAACAATCCCATTCACCATTGCAACGAAAAGAATAAAATACTTAGGAATATATATACCTAAAGAAACAAAAGACCTATATATATATATAAAACTATAAAACACTAGTGAAAGAAATCAAAGAGGACACTAATAGATGGAAAAATATACTGTGTTCATGGATGGGAAGAATCAATATAGTGAAAATGAGTGTACTACCCAAAGCAATCTATAGATTCAATGTAATCCCTATCAAGCTACCAATGGTATTTTTCAGAGTTAGAACAAATAATTTCACAATTTGTATGGAAATATAAAAAACCTCGAATAGCCAAAGCAATCTTGAGAAAGAAGAATGGAACTGGAGGAATCAACCTACCTGACTTCAGGCTCTACTACAAAGCCACAGTCATCAAGACAGTATGGTACTGGCACAAAGACAGAAATATAGATCAATGGAACAAAATAGAAAGCCCAGAGATAAATCCATGCACCTATGGACACTTTATCTTTGACAAAGGAGGCAAAAATATACAATGGAGAAAAGACAATCTCCTTAATAAATGGTGCTGGGAAAGCTGGTCAACCACTTGTATAAGAATGAAACTAAAACATTTTCTAACACCATAGTGAAATTCCTCAGTCGTGCCGGACTCTTTGCGACCCCGTGGACTACAGCCCACTAGACTCTTCTGTTCATGGAATTCTCCAGGCAAGAATACTGGAGTGGGTTGCCATAACCAAAAAGAAACTCAAAATGGATTAAAGATCTAAACATAAGAGCAGAAACTATAAATCTCGTAGAGGAGAATATGGGCAAAACACTCCCTGGAATAAATCACAGCAGGATCCTCTATGACCCACCTCCCAGAATATTGGAAATAAAAGCAAAAATAAACAAATGGAACCTAATTAAAATTAAAAGCTTCTGGATGTGAGAGTTGGACTATGAAGAAGGCTGAGTGCCGAAGAATTGATGCTTTTGAACTGTGGTGTTGGAGAAGACTCTTGAGAGTCCCTTGGACTGCAAGGAGATCCAACCAGCCCATTTTGAAGGAGATCAGCCCTGGGATTTCTTTGGAAGGAATGATGCTAAAGCTGAAACTCCAGTACTTTGGCCACCTTATGCGAAGAGTTGACTCATTGGACAAGACTCTGATGCTGGGAGGGATTGGGGGCAGGAGGAGAAGGGGATGACAGAGGATGAAATGGCTAGATGGCATCACTGACTCGATGGACGTGAGTCTCAGTGAACTCCGGGAGTTGGTAATGGACAGGGAGGCCTGGCGTGCTGCGATTCATGGGGTTGCAAAGAGTCGGACATGACTGAGCGACTGATCTGATCTGATCTGATCTGCACAACAAAGGAAACTATAAGCAATGTGAAAAGACAGCCTTCAGAATGGGAGAAATAATAGCAAATGAAGCAACTGACAAAGAACTAATCTAAAAAATATACAAGAAACTCCTGCAGCTCAATTCCAGAAAAATAAACGACCCAGTCAAAAATGGGCCAAAGAACTAAATAGACATTTCTCCAAAGAAGACATACAGTTGGCTAACAAACACATGAAAAGATGATCAACATCACTCATTATCAGAGAAATAAAAATCAAAACCACAATGAGGTACAATTTCACGCTAGTCAGAATGGCTGCTATCCAAAAGTCTACAGGCAATAAATGCTGGAGAGGGTGTGGAGAAAAGGGAACCCTCTTACACTGTTGGTGGGAATGCAAACTAGTACAGCCACAATGGAGAAAAGTGTGGAGATTCCTTAGATCAGATCAGATCAGTCAAAGCTAGAAATAGAACTGCCTTATGACCCAGCAATCCCACTGCTGGGCATACACACTGAGGAAACCAGAATTGAAAGAGACAAGTGTACCTTAGTGTTCATCGCAGCACTATTTATAATAGCCAGGACATGGAAGCAACCTAGATGTCCATCAGCAGAAGAATGGACAAGAAATCTGTGGTACATATACACAATGGAGTATTACTCAGCTATTAAGAAGAATTCATTTGAATCAGTTCTAATGAGGTGGATAAAACTGGAGGCTATTATACAGAGTGAAGTAAGCCAGAAAGAAAAACACCAATACAGTATACTAACACATATATATGGGATTTAGAAAGATGGTAATGATAACCGTGTATGTAAGACAGCATAGGAGACACAGATGTGTGGGATGATTTGGGAGAATGGCATTGAAACATGTATAATATCATATGTGAAACGAATCACCAGTCCAGGTTCAATGCAGGATACAGGAAGCTTGGGGTTGGTGCACTCAGATGACCCAGAGGGATGGTATGGGGAGGGAGGTGGGAGGGGGGTTCAGGATGGGGAACACGTGTACACTCGTGGTGGATTCATGTTGATGTATGGCAAAACCAATACAATATTGTAAAGTAATTAGCCTCCAATTAAAATAAATAAATTTATATTAAAAATAAATAAATTTATATTAAAATAAATAAATTTATATTAAAATAAATAAATAAAATCCACATTGTACATCTGGAAGTTCTCAGTTCACATACTGTTGAAGCCTAGCTTGAAGGATTTTGAGCATTACTTTTCTGGCATGTGAAACGTTTGCATTTGTATGGTAGTTTTAATATTCTTTGGCACTGCCCTTCCAAAAGTTAATCGATTCTTCAGATGGGAAAAGAACAAGCAGAATCATCTTTTGTTGTTGATGATATGATCTTGTATATAAAACTTGTCACGAATTCTAATAGGAAGCTTTTAGTCTTCATTTAAGAGACCTTGAAATCTTGATATACATGAACCATGAACTTCCAGATGTTCAAGCTGGTTTTAGAAAAGGCAGACGAACCAGAGATCAAATTGTCAACATCCGCTGGATCATCAAAAAAGCAAGAGAGTTCCAGAAAAAAACATCTATTTCTGCTTTATTGACTATGCCAAAGCCTTTGACTGTGTGGATCACAATACACTGTAGAAAATTCTGAGATGGGAATACCAGACCATCTGACCTGCCTCTTGAGAAACCTATATGCATGTCAGGAAGCAAAAGTTAGAACTGGACATGGAACAACAGAGTGGTTCCAAATAGGAAAAGGAGTACAATCAAGGCTGTATATTGTCACCCTGCTTATTTCACTTATATGCAGAGTACTTCATGAGAAACGCTGGGCTGGAAGAAGCACAAGCTGGCATCAAGATCGCCGGGAGAAATATCAATAACCTCAGATATGCAGATGACACCACCCTTATGGCAGAAAGTGAAGAGGAACTCAAAAGCCTCTTGATGAAAGTGAAAGTGGAGAGTGAAAAGGTTGGCTGAAAGCTCAACATTCAGAAAACGAAGATCATGGCATCTGGTCCCATCACTTCATGGGAAATAGATGGGGAAACAGTGGAAACAGTGTCAGACTTTATTTTTATGGCCTCCAAAATCACTGCAGATGGTGACTGCAGCCATGAATTTAAAAGACACTTACTCCTTGGAAGAAAAGTTATGACCAACCTAGATAGCATATTGAAAAGCAGAGACATTACTTTGCCAACAAAGGTCCGTCTATTCAAGGCTATGTTTTTTCCAGTGGTCATGTATGGATGTGAGAGTTGGACTGTGAAGAAAGCTGAGTGCCAAAGATATGATGCTTTTGAACTGTGGTGTTGGAGAAGACTCCTGAGAGTCCCTTGGATTGCAAGGAGATCCAACCAGTCCATTTAAAGGAGATCAGCCCTGGATGTTCTTTGGAAGAAATAATGCTGAAGTTGAAACTCCAATACTTTGGTGACCTCATGAGAAGAGTTGACTCAATGGAAAAGACTCTGATGCTGGGAGGTATTGAGGGCAGGAGGAAAAGGGGACAACAGAGGATGAAATGGCTAGGTGGTATCACCGACTCGATGGACATGGGTTTGAGTGAACTCTGGGAGTTGGTGATGGACAGGGAGGCCTGGCATGCTGTTATTCATGGGGTCGCAAAGAGTCGGACACGACTGAGTGACTGAACTGAACTGAACTGAAGTTTTGAGGAAGGAGGAGACATTATAAGTTCCTTGACTTGTAAAATGTTACTATTAAGATGACTATTATTAGCAAGGTTGTTCTGATCAAGTTTTTTTTTTTTTAATGGTTATCAAAAATACGCTGGAGTTGGATATAGAATATAAAATACAATAGCAGTAATCATTTGGTTTTGCCATGCTTTAAAGAAAAAAATGTTCTTTTCCTCAAGCTGTTTCTTTTTAAACCAAGCCATTGTGGCTTCAGATTTTCTGTAATAGTCTAAGATATCCGATGTACCTTTTAAATATTGGACAAGCATATCCTCTTTCTTAAAATGACAGGCAGAGAGAAGTGTTCATTAGGAGAGTCCCTGAAAACATTGTCTTATCAGAAAGATGCAAAAACTTCAAACAGACCACATCTAAACACAATATATATGGCATGAAAGGAAAATGAAAATTACTGTATCATAATGTCTGTTAGTCAGCCCTGCAACAAGAAATTAGAATTTGTCTTGCATATTTAAAAATTGCTGACAGAACAGATCTTATAAGTTTCATTACAAGAAAAATATGTATGTATAAACAAAATATGGTGACAGGTGTTAACTAGACTTATGGAGGTGAACAGTTTACAATTTCTCTAAATGTTGAATCACTATACTGTACTTATGAAATGAAAATAATTTTATATGTCGATCATGTCAACAACAGTAAAATAAGAAGTATGAGAGTGCCTGTGTATATACAATTTAAAGATAGATTTTTTGCTCTTCTTCTTTGTGTTCTGTCACAATCATAGTGTTACTACATTTCCAATATACTGTCCTAATTCTGCTTGTGAAACAAGGTAGGTAAGGGAAAGATGATAGCCTACATTATATGACATGATTTGATTGGCTTAAGTAAGTTATCGTGGACCCAAAAATGTGTATAAAAAAAAAATGCACAATACTGGATGCTTGGGGCTGGTGCACTGGGACGACCCAGAGGGATGGTACGGGGAGGGAGGAGGGAGGAGGATTCAGGATGGGAAACACGTGTATACCTGTGGCAGATTCATGTTTATATATGGCAAAACCAATACAATATTGTAAAGTTAAAAAATAAATAAAATTTAAAAAAATGTAAAGAGGAATATGAATGTATATAGATATATATGCAAGCAAATGGATTACCTTCTCACATTTAAAATATTATCTGAATTTAATTTAACATGAGATAAAGCATCCTAAATTCCCTGGGCCACCATAGAGTAAATGCCAAGTGAGAACACTTACATAGATTATGATGTCAATAGTTCCCTCTAGACATGTTCAAATTAGAAAGGTAAAAATGCAAATAAATTGATGCAAGAATAACTAATGTGAATATATAGATGTCTTGTGAGCTGAATCAGTCCTCTTTTTGTTTTTGGTTGACTTTTACAGTGTTTATTAATATTATTATTTTAATTTAAATATTGTATTGCCAAGACTCTGCTCTTCAGTTAGCTGTAGATTCTATCTACTGTTACCATTTCCTTCTCTACATTTTTTGTAAACTATTTGAATTTAAGTGTGTAGAGAAGGAAAAACAATTGTATTTTCCATTCTTTCTACCTTTCTAAGCAGAATCTAGGGCTTCCCAGGTGGTGCTAGTGGTAAAGAATCCACCTGCCAATGCAGGAGATGTGAGTTTGATATCTGGATTAGAACAATATCCTGGAGTAAGAAATGGCAACCCACTCCAGTATTCTTGCCTGGAAAATTCCATGGACAGAGGAACTTGTCAGGCTACAGCCCATGGGGCTGCAGAGAGTCAGACATGACTGAGCAACTAAAAACACACACACAAGTAGAATCTGGGACTCCCACAACAAAACAGATCAGCAAGAGAAACTAAAGAGTAGTTGATAGACATGCATATTTCATACTTAACAAGGGAGCCCTCACAAGGAAAATTAATACCCAAAGAAGTAGTTAGAGTTGACCAGTTTTTGTACTATTTTGGAAAAAGGGTAGTATATTATGATACATATCTGAAGCAAAAAGGGGCTTGGGCAGGGCAGTTAATGGTGGGAAAGAAACAGGAAGATAAGGGTTAGTTTAACAATATTATTGCAAATTTTTCTGGCAGCATCTCTGTGCTGGTAAGAGTCCAAAGTTCCTTTCAGCAATAAGACTTTATATCCATTATTCAGGCAGAGAAGGGAGAAGGGAGAGAGAGCCCCTCTTATATTTGCTGCCTCTTGCTTGTCTTCAGCACAATATAATTTTTATACCAGATAAATATTTTTGGGGTGAAATATGGTTTCTTTCATGAGCACTAATACAAATTCATTAATTTATCAGTGAGCCAGCGTACATTTCTCAACTGCTTCCCAGAGCACTATATTTGGTTGGCAAAGTGGAGGTTACAAAGGGAACTAAGTTCCTACATGCCATGTGGTGCAGAAAAAAAAAAAAAAAAAAAAGGGAGAGAGCGAGAGAGAGAGAAAACAACCCTCAAGACGTAAACTCTGCCTTTAATGAGCTCAGACTTCTGGATGTGCTTTTCAGAGAAAAAGGCTGCTTCCCTACTCCTGAGTGTTTTTGCATGCCAAGAGAGTTCATATAATTTAACTGCTTATCTCTCTCCACCTTTTTACATATTCTACCTTAAAGAAGGGTAGAGTGACTACTGTGGATAATTGGAACCTGGAGAGAGGAAGCTCAGCTCTACTTTCTTTCCTTTTGAAACAAGGTAATCATAGGGCTTCATTATTTAAAACCAACTTGGCTCTCATTCTGTTGCCAATTTTAATAGTCTCTATTAACTAATGAAGGTGATATTCTGATGTTCCAAATTGATAGTTTGTTTTATTTATTTATTTTGCATTTTTTACAATTTGGTTTTTCAATTGGAGGAAAATTGCTTTACAATGTTGTGCTGGTTTCTGTGGTCCAATGCAAATCAGCCATAATTATATATATATCTCCTCCCTCTTGAGCCTCCCTGAATTTCTACCATCTCACCCTCTAAGTCATCACAGAGGACCAGGCTGGGCTCCCTGTGTTATATAGCAATTTTTCACTAACTATCTGTTTTACACATGGTAGTGTATATAGTTGTAAATCTCTGAAAAATTATGCTTATTTCCCTTTATATCTCTCATAAAGCATAAAAGACAAAATATATTAAAATTATATTTCAAACACATTTGAGACATTTTGTATAAAGGAAACAGATGGAGTCATCTGAGAATTTGGAAGATGTCTGTTTTCTGTTGATGACATTAAAAAAGGGAAAATTTGAATTTGGGTTTAAGTATGAGTAATTTTCGGAGAAGGCAATGGCACCCCACTTCAGTACTCTTGCCTGGAAAAATCCCATGGATGGAGGAACCTGGTAGGCTGCAGTCCATGGGGTCGCTAAGAGTCGGACACGACTGAGTGACTTCACTTTCACTTTTCACTTTCATGCATTGGAGAAGGAAATGGCAACCCACTCCAGTGTTCTTGCCTGGAGAATCCCAGGGACGGGGGAGCCTGGTGGGCCGCCATCTGTGGGGTTGCACAGAGTCGGACATGACTGAAACGACTTAGCAGAAGCAGCAGCAGCATGAGTAATGTTTGGCAGGTGAGAGAGGATAGTGTCATTCAGGTAAGAGCTATAACAAACACAGGGTCAGGAAAATCTAAATAAATGCGTGTATAGAGGACAAATAATAATTTGGGTTGGCTGTAGCATATATTAAGTCAAAGAGAAGATTTAGAAATTGAGTCAGTTGCCAATAATTGAGATGCTACAACTTTAGGATAAAAATACTAACTTTATTCTTTGAGAATTTGAGAGCCATTGAAGTAGCATTTAAGAGCAGGAAGTAGCCTAACCAAAAGTTATTTCATAAAAATAATCTGTGAGTTATAATACAGATGTCATATACGCTTCCCTGTTTCTAGTCTAGCTGTGGACTGATTCCTGGATCTTGATTCCATAGGCCCATCAGAGATCAAATGCTGTCCAGTGATTCCTAGAGATTTTTGGGAGTTTATCCCTCCTTCTTTTCTTACTCTGCATACTCCTTCACCCTGCCTTGTTCTGTCCCAGTCCATAACAAGAAGCATTCACTATTATTAATTTCTATTAAAAGTTGGTTGATCACAAGCCCACACCCTTCATGAGTTTAGTAATATTGATGAGAGAAATCACTTCAGCAAATGCCTGAGGCTTTCCACCTTATTCCCTGCTTTACTCTCTTAGTATTTCTTTTCTCCCAGAAGCTCCAGGGGAAACTCTGACAGCTTTTTTCTCTATATCTCACAAAACCAATCTCTTCAGGCCCTGGAGGTTGAATTTAGCATTTCAAAAAAAAAAAAAAAAATCAAACTTACAGAAAAGTTGAAATGTATAGTTCAATGGACATCCACACAGCTTTAATATTTTATCTATCTATCATAATCCATTCATCCTATTTTGTACCAATCCATTCAAAAGTATGTTGCAAATACTTCACCTTTAAATACTTAAGCATGCTGGAATTTCTTTGGAAGGAATGATGCTAAAGCTGAAACTCCAGTACTTTGGCCACCTCATGCCAAGAGTTGACTCATTGGAAAAGATTCTGATGCTGGGAGGGATTGGGGGCAGGAGGAGAAGGGGACGACAGAGGATGAGATGGCTGGATGGCATCACTGACTAGATGGACGTGAGTCTGAGTGAACTCCGGGAGTTGGTGATGGACAGGGCGGCCTGGCGTGCTGCAATTCATGGGGTTGCAAAGAGTCGGACACGACTGAGTGACTGAACTGAACTGAACTGATGTAAATCTAAAAGTAAAGACAGTATTTTATAAAATCAAAAGTATTTATGTCCTTGTATTGTGTGCTGTGTATTGTGTCTTTGTGTTCAACTCTATGGACAGTAGCCCACCAGGCTCCTCTGTCAATGAGATTCTCCAGGCAAGAACACCAGAGTGGGTTGCCATGCCCTCCTCCAGGGAGTCTTCCTGACTGACCCAGGGATGAACTTGTGTATCCTGCATTGCAGGCAGATTCTTTAAGGCCAAGCCACTAGGGAAACCCCTTTGTATTAAATAAATTAGCATTATTCAAAAAATATCATACTGACCACATTTAAATTATAAATGGTCCCTCAAGGGTAGTTTTTTTTTTTTTTCTAATTTTATTTTATTTTTAAACTTTACATAATTGTATTAGTTTTGCCAAATATCAAAATGAATCTGCCACAGGTATACATGTGTTCCCCATCCCGAACCCTCCTCCCTCCTCCCTCCCCATACCATCCCTCTGGGCCGTCCCATTGCACCAGCCCCAAGCATCCAGCATCGTGCATCGAACCTGGACTGGCAACTCTTTGGTTTATTAAACTGTTTAAGATTTTTTCTTTATCATTGGTTTTCAACATTTTGATTACAATATGATGTTGTGTGGCTTTCTTTGTGTTTATTGTGCTTATGTTTATTTGACTGTATCGAATGAGTAGATTTATTTTTCATCAGATAGGGAACACTTTCAGCAGTTACTTATTTAAATATTTCTTAATACCTGAGAAATAAATATGAGCCTTCCTTCCTAGGTAGCACTAGTGCTAAAGAACACACCTACCAATGAAGGAGGCTTAACAGACTTGGGTTCAGCCCCTGGGTTGGGAAGACTCCCTGGAGGCTCAAGGCACTGAGAGACACATTGAAAAAGCGCTAAAATAAATAAATAAATAAAAGGGAGACCACAACTTCACTGCTTTGAATAATTGAAAAAGAAAGGCAGTTAATGAGGACTGATTTCTAAACAAGGAAAAAAAGCTTATACTAGTCATTATCTGGCTCAGTACATATATCAAGTAGACCAAACAGCCAAATGAAAGAATTGACCAGCCTTTAATACAGTGGTCCCCAAAATGTTTGGCACTAGAACCTGGTTTTGCGGAAGACAAAATGATTGTGGGGATGATTTGGGGATAATTCAGGCACAATCCATTTATTGTGCACTTTATTTCTATTATTATTATATCAACTTCACCTCAGATCATCAGGCATTAGATCCCAGAGACTGGGGACCCATTCTTTAAAATGCATACTGTAATTGCTTACCTAGAAGCTCAGATACCCTTGAGCCAATGCAGAATACAGATCTCATTCCTTTCCTTTAGTAACAATTTCCTGAATTAAGAATCATTTTGTGTGTAAAAGTATAATAATGTGCCAAACAGGCTCAAAAAGGTTAGTCAATTAGAAATAAGGTTTGGAAAAACAGGAAAAAAAATATCATGCGTGGATAGGGAGAAATGACGACAGTTTATGTGTTTTTATGTAAATTCCTAAACCAGTGGCACTGTGCCTCAAAAATCTATTACATAAAGTAATGGAATAGTTGCTTAACTTTTTAAAAGTTTAAACTATAGTCTTAAAATACTTAATAATTAAGCTTACTAGCAATTACAGCGGAGAAGGCAATGGCACCCCACTCCAGTACTCTTGCCTGGGAAATCCCATGGATGGAGGAGCCCCGTAGGCTGCAGTCCATGATGTCTCTAAGAGTCGGACACGACTGAGTGAATTCACTTTCACTTTTCACTTTCATGCATTGGAGAAGGAAATGGCAACCCACTCCAGTGTTCTTGCCTGGAGAATCCCAGGGACAGGGGAGCCTGGTGGGCTGCCGTCTATGGGGTTGCACAGACTCGGACATGATTGAAGCGACTTAGCAGCAGCAGCAGCAGCAGTAATTACAGAGAGCTATTACATATATGGGTTGTTTGAACTGAAATACTCTGTACTCATCTTGGCATTTATGTTTATGCCACAAAAGCTGATTATGGCTGATATATATTAGGAAACTATTTAAAAGCTTTGGGATGGCTAGTAGAAATGGAAGGGAAAATGTAGAATCTATGGCCACAAGTGTGCCTCAGAGCAATCTGATAAGGACAAGGTCATTTCATTGCTAGATACTGTATGCTGAAGATTTACCATTGTTACAACTTGGATTCTATGCCCATGCTCTCATCATCACCAAAATAGATTTGTGGATGGAACTTTTGTTGTCTGGGGAGTTCTCATTTTAATTCAAAGACACATGCCTATATCCAAGCTGCAAAATGACCTTTTCAACTTTATAATGGAACAATCTTGCTTCCCAACAATACTCACATGTTTGGGAAACTTTTCAATGTAAGATAAAGACAATGTTTTTGTATTTCAGCCATTTAATATTAGTACTTTAGGCTAAGACATTGTTACCAACATTCTTTATCAAAATGCACAGAAAATTATTATATATTATTATACTTACACTTTTCAAGTATAAAATGTTTGTTTCACAAATGTTTGGTTCAGTGTATTCTCTAATCAAACCTGTGTCCATTACATTTTTACCTGCTTTTGACTTATGACTCCTTAAAAGACCTATGCAAATTCAGAATCACTTGACATTATAAGTCCTAACTATTGGATTGGCCAAGAAGTTCCTTCAATTTTTAAGTGAAAATAAAAGATGCATTTTTCATTTTCACCAAGAACTTTATTAAATAGTTTTCACCATTTTGTTCCACTACCTTCTGCCGTTTTTCAGGCAGCTCCATAATTCCATCTTCCCAAGACTTTTTATCTTTTTCAGCAAAGAACTGTCCCAGGTGCCTTTAATAGTCTTCCAGGGAATTTATTTTATTTTATCTTTTCCATTAAGAAAATTTTGTAAAGACTGAAGTAAATGAAAATTTGAAGGTGTAATGTCTGGTGAATATAGTAGGTGAATCAGAACTTCCCAGCCAAAAAGTAAGAGTTTTGCCTGGTCATCAAAGAAACATGCAGTCTAGAATTATCCTGATGGAACATTATGCATTTTCTATTGACTGATTCTGGACATTTTTGTCAAATATTGCTTTCAATTGGTCTTACTGGGGGCAGTACTTGTTGGAAATGATTGGTTTTTCAGAAAGAGCTCATAATAGAGAACTCCCTTCCAATCGTACAATACACACAGCATCACCTTCTTTGGACGAAGATTGGCCTTTAGTGTGGTTGGTGGTTCATTTTACTTGCCCCACAATTTCTTCCATTTCACATTACTGTATGGTATCCACTTCTCATTACACCCATCACCTTGTTTTAAAAACAGAACAGTTTTGTTATGTTTCAGTAGAGATCACATGTGAAAATATGGTCAAGATGTTTTGGGTTTTTTTTTCACTTAACTTTTGTGGAACCCAAACATCAAAGTGATTGACATAACTAAGCCGGTGCAAATTATTTTCAATGCCTGATTTGAATAATTTGAATACCTCAGCTATCTTCTTTGTGGTATAATGCTGGTTGTTCTCAGTTAATATCTGGACTTGATCACTATCATCTTCAACTGACCTACTTGACAGGGGAACATCATCCAACCAGAAATCTCCAGCTCGAAACTTCACAAACCACTTTTGGCATGTTTGATGTATTACAATACCTTCTCCATACACCGCACAATTTTTTGTGTGTGTTTAAAAGATTTGTCCTTTTTTTTTTTAACCTTTCTTGAAATATAAAGCATGATATGCTAAAAATGTTGCTTTTTATGCTTCCATCTTAAACAATAAAATACTACAAAGAAATTTACCGATTTGACAAGATTTTTTTTAATACACATTGATATGACAGCTACAGCAATACAAGCTAATAAAATTGTTTCAAAAGAAATTAAAGACAACTAAGCACTACTATAGCCATCTCATGGAAAAAAAAGAAGAATTTTTTTGGCCAACCCATGTATTTTATAACAGGAATCAAGTGTCTGTTTTTCTTGAGTCAAATCAACCCATAACAGTTAAGTGACATTAGAAAAATACATTCTCTTTTATACAAATTACTCTCACTGGTAAAATGAGAATGCAAGATTCAGTTTCATTAATATCATTTCAAACTCTAATATTCTCTGAAGCATTTTCATTATAAAATGAAGACAGCAATAACTTTTACTAAAATTACTTTGCTTTACATGACTGATTTCATATTCTCATACAAACTTTTTCATAATATAATCAAGATTTTGTCAATTTCAACATTTTATTATGTTCTTTTATAAGATTACATTTAACAATTTAAATTTTAAGTTCAAGTTTAAAGTTAAATTATATTAAAGTTAAATTCAGATTAAATAAAATTAATCTCATGTTCCTAAATATTTTCAGGAAATGATATTTAAGTATTGCATTTTTTTAAATTGCTAACAGTGCTACTATTATGGATTTCAGTAGCATCATACTGGTAACTTAGGGGTACTTGTTGCAAATTCAATGGTATGTCTCCATATGGATTTATAGAGTTATTTCTTATCCAGGTAGATTCAGAAGTTAAGATAGATACTCATTTTAAATTTGAATTTTTGTCTTGGTTATAATCACAATCATAGGTTTGTGAACATGTTTAAAAATTAACAAGATTATTTCAACAAAGTTTGACTAGGTTTTCTCCCTTTGGCCCTAAAAACTTTCATATAATTTATAGTTTTCTAAGGATCTAGGAAAGGAAAATTGTCTCAGACCTGATCATGTTTCAATCGAAATAACTTCCCAACTGTGGATCTTCAGTTTCAGATAAGAGGACTCGTACAATCAAATCTATCTCAGCTCAGAAATATTTTATATGAAAAACCACTAAATTAAACCCACAATACTAAAAATATCCAAATTCAGCCTAGATTGAATAAAACAGTTTCACTTTTTTCTCAATATAAAGAAAGATTTCCAAAAGAATATAGTCAAAACTATTCAATTCTAAGTCATCTTTTAATCTCATGTTAATTTCTAGCTACCTCTTTCACTTATAGGTTTCTCTCTAATCGGCCAGCATAGAAATTTACATGCAAGTGAGGGGATTATCAAATATTGTTGTGATTCTATTAAGGTTATATTAAGAAATCAGACATCAAAACTAGGTTCCTATTGATTAAGTTGTTAGGGAATGGACAGGGAGGCTCTGTAATTTAAATATTTATTTGGAGCAGTCTCTCAGGTAGTGAGACTAATATTAGGATTATTAAATTTATAGAGTATGTATATGCCAGTAAATATATTTAATTCTTACCTCATGTTATCTTGATCAATAACTTTAAAACTAATATTGTCATATGAATTACCATAATGTGATAATAGCTTTTATCTAAATCCCATACATTTTAAGTGACATGGACATTTTTCAAAGCCATAGTTGCACAATTATAAAGCATTTGTGCACATATATATTTGCAGTACCATTCTACTTCTCTGATTGCCTACCTCTTAGACCAATTTAATCTATTCCCAATAAAAATAAGTATTAGTTACATTCATCTTCAGTTTTCACTGGTATCATCTATGCCCAGACAGAATGGGAAAAGTGTACTTTCTATCTGCTGTGAATCTCCTTATAAGTACATAGACTCCTTATGGATGCAAGTGTGTTGGTTCCAATATCATCAAGGATGTGATGAGCCATGCCCTATTGCTTATATAGGCTCAGAAATACACAGTTATTCGTGTTGTAAAGCTAAAATATTAATTTATGAGCCAGGAACTAGAGCTTTCAGAAAATACTTTCAGTATAATATCCAGGCTTTGATTGTACAGCCACATTTATCTTCCATAAAGAAAAAAGGGATTGAGAAAGAAGATAGTTTTGTTTGGCTTCCTTACTATAAGGAATGACTTAGCTTTTATTTTGGAAAAGAAAAGATTTAACGGTGTGAAGTACGTTGTAAGTGCCCTGAATAGGAGCATTCTTTTTTCTTGTTAGCTTGGCACTAGGCATTGACCTAAAACCATTTGAGATTCCAGGTTCTTCTAATATGAAAATGTAGAAAAAAGAAAATTGTTTGAGTTAACAAATACTTGGCCCACATTCATGTATTTATTTTATCAAATAATAAAATTATTTATCAAGCTTCAATGTATTCTAGCCCCATTACAGCCTAGGGAATCATGAAGATAAATATGATACACGACCTAGTCACCTTTAAAAACACATTTATTGTGTGGGTCCAGGCAGACATTTTAACCTCTGAGCCACTAGGGAAGGGGCTGAAATAGTCACATATGTTAATAAACATAATAAATTACAGTCTGAAATGTTTAGTAGACAGTGTTTTAAGAGTCTTGAAGCAGTTTTAAATATGAATAATTTCAGAAGATAAATGATACACACTTGTGAAAACAATCTGAAAGTTTCATTATTTCAAGACCTTAAGGATTTAGTTTTGTTAATTTTGTGTAATCAATTCTTCACTTTGTTTATTTTTTTTGTCTACCTGACTGAAAATAGCACATGGTAACTAAAATAATAAAAATAGAATTTTCATGAGTACATACAAAATTGAAATAGTGAACCTTCCAACTGATATCTATTTTGTTTGTAAGTCAATAATACTTTTTTTTTATAAGCAGTTAATAATTTATTCAGTTTTTCTGAATATTAACAAGCGAGTTTATATGTGTTTCATGCATCAGTTTAAATTCTTTTTTTTTTTTTAATTTTTAAAAGAAAATCCATCCTGAACCCTCCTCCCTCCTCCCTCCCCATACCATCCCTCTGGGTCGTCCCAGTGCACCAGTCCCAAGCATCCAGCATCGTGCATTGAACCTGGACTGGCATCTCGTTTCATACATGACATTTCACATGTTTCAATGCCATTCTCCCAAATCTTACCACCCTCTCCCTCTCCCACAGAGTCCATAAGCCTGTTCTATACATCAGTGTCTCTTTTGCTGTCTCGTATACAGGGTTATGGTTACCATCTTTCTAAATTCCATATATATGTGTTAGTATACTGTATTGGTGTTTGTCCTTCTGGCTTACTTCACTCTATATAATAGGCTCCAGTTTCATCCACTTCATTAGAACTGATTCAAATGTATTCTTTTTAATGGCTGAGTAATACTCCATTGTGTATATGTCCCACAGCTTTCTTATCCATTCATCTGCTGATGGACATCTAGGTTGCTTCCATGTCCTGGCTATTATAAACAGTGCTGTGATGAACACTGGGGTACACGTGTCTCTTTCCCTTCTGGTTTCCTCAGTGTGTATGCCCAGCAGTGGGATTGCTGGATCAATAATACTTAAAACTGAATAAAACCTTTTGAGACAGACTATATTAAAGAAATGCACAAAGTCTTTTAGAAACACAAAAGGACTGGCTATCTGGATGTTATGAGTATCAGAAGAAGACATTTGAAGAATAAATTATAGACAGGACATTATGAACAGAGGACCTGGTGTAAATAAGGACAAAAAATAAGGACAACATGAATGTGATACGTAGGCACCATTTTCTCACATCCACTGTGCTTACTCCTAGTTCCTTCTTCTCCCTGATTTTCAGACAGTGAAGAATTTTCCATTTAGTCCAGGCTTGCTGTCCATCACACACTTGGCCATTGTCCTCATTGCCTTCAGCATTTAAGTGGATGATGTATCCATAAGGGAAGATTCATATTGAATTTTTCTCCAATTATCCTTTACTACTTTCTACCACTATCAGCATTTTGGATCTTTTCATCTTCAAAAAGTTTACCCCTCATAGAGCCCTAATACTGCTAACTATCATTTCTTTTCTTTTCCTCCATGATTGCTTGCTGAAAAAGTTTCAAGGAGACCTTTTTTTTTTTTTATTATTCTATGACATCAGTGAGGCATCAAATCAACTGACTCTTCCAATGTCTCTCCACAATATCTGCTCGTTCTGTGGACTTACAGAGTGGAAAAGGAAAGCCAGCTAATGATAAGATGTTCACTATCTGATGTGACTTAAGCATGTGGTAGTGTACAAAGGCCCAAGCTTTGTCTGTGCACAGGCAGAAAAAATTAGCTCTCAGTACAGACGGCATTTTCTACTTTCCTTTCAAATTAAACCACTTTAACACTTGGTCTCAAAAATAGTGCATTTGTAAGGTCAATATGAAAAGGTAAAAGGATAGGAGACTGAAGGATGAACTCCCAAGTTCGGTAGGTGCTCAGTATGCTACTGGAGATCAGTGGAGAAATAATTCCAGAAAGAATGAAAAGATGGAGCCAAAGCAAAAACAGCACACAGTTGTGGATGTGACTGGTGATAGAAGTAAAGTCTGATGGTGTAAAAGAGAAATATTGCATAGGAACCTAGAATGTTAGGCCCAGGAAACAAGGCAAATTGAAAGTGGTCAAACAGGAGATGGCAAGAGTGAATATCGACCTTGCAAGAATCAGTGAACTAAAGTGGACTGGAGTGGGTGAATTTAATTCAGATGACTATTATATGTACTACTGTGGGCAAAAATCCCTCAGAGAAAATGGAGTAGCCATTATAGTCAACAAAAGAGTCCAAAATGCAGTACTTGGATACCATCTCAAAAATGACAGAATGATCTCAGTTGATTTCCAAAGCAAACTATTCAATATCGCAGTAATCCAAGTCTATGCCCTGACCAGTAATGCTGAAGAAGCTGAAGTTGAAGACCTACAAGATCTTCTAGAACTAACACCCCAAAATGACATCTTTTTCATTAAAAGGGGCTGGAATTCAAAAGTAGGAAGTCAAGAAATATCTGGAGTAAATGGCAAATTTGGCCTTGGAGTACAGAATAAAAAAGAGCAAAGGCTAATAGAGTTTTCCCAAGATAATGCACTGGTCAGAGCAAGCACACTCTTCCAACTACACAATAGATGACTCTAAACATGGACATCACTAGATGGTCAATACTGAAATCAGATTATTATATTCTTTGCAACCAAAGAAGGAAACATTCTACACAGTCAGCAAAAATAAGACAGGGAGCTGACTGTGGCTCAGATCATGAACTCCTTATTGCCATGTTCAGGCTTAAATTGAAGAAAACAGGGAAAACCACTAGAACATTCAGGTATGGCCTAAATCAAATACCTTACAATTATACAGTGGAAGTGACAAATAATTCAAGGGATTAGATCTGAAAGAAAGAGTGCCTGAAAACTATGGACAGAGGTTCGTGATATTGTAAAGAAGGTAGCAATCAAGACCATCCCCAGAAAAAGAAATGCAAAAAGGCAAAATGGTTGTCTGAGGAGGCCTTGAAAATAGCTGTGAATAGAAAAGAAGTGAAAAGCAAAGGAGAAAAGGAAAGATATACCCACTTGAATGCAGAGTTTCAAAGAATAGCACAGAGAGATAAGAAAATCTTCCTCAGTGATCAGTGCAAAGAAATAGAGGAAAACAACAAAATGGGAAAGACTAGAAATCCTGTCAAGGAAATTAGAGATACCAAGATAATATTTCATGGGGAAATGGGTGCAATAAAGGACAGGAATGCTATGGACCTAACAGAAGCAGAAGATATTAAGAAGAGGCGGCAAGAATACCCAGAAGAACTATACAAAAAAGATCTTCATGATCCAGATAATCACAATGGTGTGATCATCCACTTACAACCAGACATCCTGGAATGCAAAGTCAAGTGGGTGTTAGGAAGCACCACTATGAACAAAGTTAGTGAAGGTGATGGAATTCCAGTTGAGCTATTTCAAATCCTAAAAGATGATGCTGTGAAAGTGCTGCACTCAATATGCCAGCAAATTTGGAAAACTCAGTAGTGGCCACAGGACTGGAACAGGTGTTTTCATTCCAACCCCAAAGAAAGGCAATGACAAAGAATTTTAAAACTACCACACAATTGCACTCATCTCACAGGGTAGCAAAGTAATGCTCAAAAGTCTCCAAGCCAGGCTTCAAAAGTACGTGAACCATGAACTTCCAGATGTTCAAGCTGGATTTAGAAAAAGCGGAGAAACCAGAGATCAAACTGCCAGCATCCTTTGGATCATTGAAAAAAACCAGAGAGTTCCAAAAAAATATCAACTACTGTTTTATTGACTATGTCAAAGCCTTTGACTGTGTGGATTACAACAAACTGTGGAAAATTCTTCAAAAGATGGGAAAACCAGACCACCTGACCTGCTTCTGAGAAATCTGTATGCAGGTCAAGAAGCAACAGTTAGAACTGGACATGGAACAGCAGACTGGTTCCAAATTGGGAAAGGAGTTCATCAAGGTTGTATATTGTCACCCTGCTTATTTAACTTTTATGAAGAGTACATCATGAGAAATGCTGGGCTGGATGAAGCACAAGCTGGAATCAAGATCGCCGGGAGAAATATCAGATATGCAGATTATACTACTCTTATGGCAGAAAGGGAAGAAGACCTTAAGAGTTTCTTGATGAAAATGAAGGAGGAGAGTGAAAAAGTGGGCTTAAAGCTCAACATTCAGAAAACTAAGATCATGGCATCCGGTCCCATCACTTCATGGCAGATAGATGAGGAAACAATGGAAACAGTAAGAGACTATTTTGGGGGCTCCAAAATCACTGCAGATGGTGAATGCAGCCATTAAATTAAAAGATGCTTGCTCCTTGGAAGAAAAGTTATGATCAACTAGAGAGCATATTAAAAAGCAGAGACATTACTTTGCCAACAAAGGTCCATCTAGTCAAAGCTATGGTTTTTCCAGTAGTAATGTATGAATGTGAGAGTTGGACTATAATGAAAGTTGAAGAATTGATGCTCTTGAACTGTGGTGTTGGAGAAGACTCTTGAGAGTCCCTTGGACTGCAAGGAGATCCAACCAGGCCATCCTAAAGGAAATCAGTCCTGAATATTCATTGGAAGGACTGATGCTGAATCTGAAACTTCAGTACTTTGGCCACCTGATGCAAAGAACTGACTCATTTGAAAAGACCCAGAAGCTGGGAAAGACTGAAGGTGGGAGGAGAAGGGGACACAGAGGATGAGATGGTTGGATGGCATCGCTGACTTGATGTACATGAGTTTGAGCAAGCCTCGGGAGTTGTTGATGGACAGGGAGGCCCATCGTGCTGCAGTCCATGGTGTGGCAAAGAGTTGGACACGGCTTAGCGACTGAACTCACCTGAACTGACTGAACATAGTAGGGGCTTTACCTTTCCTTCACTGTTTCTACAACCTACTAAGTCAGTGTTCTTCAGCTATTTGGGTTCATCTGATGAAATATAACGACATCAAAACAGATTTTGGATCCCCCGGAGGTAGAAAAGATGAGATCTCTCAGGCTAATGTCAGAAACATGATAGTGTTGGAAGTACAGTATTGGTACTCACGGCTGTCAGAATGCCAGGCATGTTTTTAGGATCAGTCTCTAGCAGAGCCAAAATTTGCCCTCTATTGGCTTTGTTGATAGTTATAGTATTGGGGCATTATTTTCTAATCTGGGTGATTTCTTGTTTATATCTAAGAAGCCAGGAACTATTATCATTATCAGTTTATAATCTTCTATCCTACTACTATGATAAAATGTTTATCTTTCATCAATTTTTTCTAGAACATTTCCTGCCCTTTATGGTTGATTTCTCTCTATGTGTCTGTGCCCGTCTTTAAATACTGAAATATTTTGGAACTTCTAACTAAACAAGATTTTTTTTTATCAAGTTTTCCCACTATGTATTCTAGCCACATTCAAAATATTAATTGTATCAAAAAAGGTTGGTTAACATTATACTACTGCTTCCAATTTTATACATTTGGGCATCTTATATTTTCATTTCAGAAAAGGACACCACTGCAGGGTTCAATTGTTGCAAACTGTGTTGTACATATATAATGTGGGAAATTCTTAAAATTAGGACATACTGTATACTTATCAATGCTTCATATTCGTCTTATTTTTTTTTTCTGTTCCTTACATGCAAGACTTACTGAAAATGGAGTTTTCCTGTGGATTTTGGTAACAATATTAAATGATAAGTGTTATAGAATTCTAAATATGAGATTTTATATTGTTCTGACTGGGGTCAACCCAGATAGTCAAAAGAGTAGGCAACAAGCAAGTCATAATTTATAGTGGTAATTGAGGTTAGAACACAAATTGACTTTTTTGATAATGAATTTGTTTTAAAACTAAAAGAGATGTCCATTGGCAGACAAATGGATAAGAAAGCTGTGGAACATATACACAATGGAATATTAATCAACTATTTAAAATAATGCATTTGAATCAGTTCTAATGAGGTGGATGAAACTGGAGCCTATTATACAGAGTGAAGTAAGTCAGAAAGAAAAACACCAATGCAGTATATTAGTGCATATATATGGAATTTAGAAAGATGGTAACGGTGTCCCTATATGCAAGATAGCAAAAGAGACACAGATGTAAAGAACAGACTTTTGGACTCTGTGGGAGAAGGTGAGGGTGGGATGATTTGAGGGAATTGCATTGAAACATGCATATTACCATATGTGAAATAAATCGCCAGTCCAGTTCAATACATGAGATAGGGCACTCAGGGCCGGTAGGTGCACTGGGATGACCTTGAGGGATGGGATGGGGAAGGAGGAGGGAGGGGGGGTTCAAGATGGAGGTCACATGTACAACCATGGCTGATTCATGTCAATGTATGGCAAAACCCACTACAATATTGTAAAGTAATTAACCTTCAATTAAAATAAATAAATAAAAAAATAAACTAAAAGAGAATATGCAAAGTTAGAGCAGGATCCAAGACGAAAACAAAGCAGAAGAAGTGTAATCCCAAAGTTCAGTCAAATATTGCATGACTCACCCAAATAAAAACTTCATCAATACTTTCAGATACTGGTAACCCTTTGAGACCTTAATTTTCAATCTCCGATATCTTCGTTTAGAGAGTTTATTGTTTGGTGGCTCAGTGGTAAAGAATCCACCTGCAATGCTGGAGACAAATATTCCATCCCTGGGTTGGGAAGATCCCCTGGAAGAGGAAATGGCAACCCACTCCAGTGTTCTTGCCTGGGAAGTCTCATGGACAGAGGAACCTGTTGGGTGACCGTCCATGGCATCATAAAAGTCGGTCACAAGTTAGAGACTAAACCACCACCACCCAGTCTTTTAAAGTAATTAGCATGGAGACATTATTTTCATGATCTTCAAGAAATAATCTTATAATAAGGCCTCCTTCACGATGAAAGAAAAATATTCTGCTGGTAAGATAAATAACCCTACCCCATTTCTTCTGTAAATGTAATCAATTTTCCCATTAGATATGAAAATATTTTCAATTAGTCATAGTGCCTTTGAAAACATGTTATATCTTACTTCTTTCCATAGATGTGGTCAGTCAGCTCTTTTAACCACATACCTCATTCCCACACAGAAGAATTCTGATGAGACAGGATAGGTAATGAAGGTCAGTGTTGAATTCTAAACTTGCTAGATGCTAGCTGTCATACATTTGCTGTCAGAATGTATGTCAGCACATACATTTTTATTATTGATCTATTTTGCTGAAATCACAGATAAAGGTGAATATTTTATTTCTTGATTACTATCTTTACATACTTTAGGGCTTCCTCAGTGGCTCAGCAGTAAAGAATCTACCTACAATGCAGGAGATGCAGTTTTGATCCCTGGGTTAGGAAGATCCCCTGAAGAAGGGCATGGCAACCCACTTCAGTATTCTTGTTGAGAAACCCCCATGGACAGAGGAGCCTGGCCGGCCAAGGTCCATGGGGTCATAAAGAGTCAGACACGACTGAAGCAACTGAGCACACGCATACTACATACTTTAGAGTGATTGTATGTATTGATTATATGTCAACAAAATAACTATTTTAATAAAAGCTTCAGAAATTTTCCATTAGAAATAAATCTTGAATTTGACTTCCAATAATGATAGAGTATCTCATTATCAGAGTAGCCCTCTTGTCCAAAATAACTAACCCCCCCCTTTTTTTTAATACATGAAGGCAAATTCTAGGAGGGAGGCAACACCTGGAGTTTCTTTGTTTTATGGCTTTTTGTCTGAGGGTGTAGGAGAAGTGTTCCTATTTTACGACTTTTCATCTAGATGCAAATCTTAGGGTAGGTAAAGCTAAGAAAAAAAAAAAAAATTCTACATTCTTAATGCTTGAGGACTGAGACTACAGTTTTCACCTTGAGCACAGATGCTGCAAAGTGTAATAGCAATCCAGTGATCTATGAACTGCCCATATGTAGGTCAGGTTTCAGGAAACCCTGTTTGGGGACATAGCTAAGTTTGGGGGCTTCCCTGGTGATCCAGTGGGTAAGACTCTCTGCTCCCAGTACAGGCATCCCAGGATCTATCCCTAGTTGGGGAACTAGATCACTCATGCATGCCACAAAGATCCTGTGAGCTGCAACTAGGACCCAACATGGCACAAAATAAAAGCATAAATACTTTAAGGAAAATTTAACTTTATCAGAATTAAACAAAAGTTTTAGTTCCTGCCTACTGCAAGGGAGAAAGAGTTTAGAGTTTTAATCTAACTCAGTTAACTCCCTGCTTTAAATGAAAAAAAAAAAAAAAAAAATCAATGCTCTATAGAGCATGACAGAATCCAGAGACCACAGATTCAATGACTTATCCAAGGTTAAATGGAAAGGCTGTGATCAGTTAGTGAGTGACTTGATCTTTGAAAAGTAAAATAAAGTACCAATAGTAAGTAGAGATTCAGAGAAGGCAATGGCACCCCACTCCAGTACTCTTGCCTGGAAAATCCCATGGATGGAGGAGCCTGGTAGGCTGCAGTCCATGGGATCACTAACAGTTGGACATGACTGAGCGACTTCACTTTCACTTTTCACCTTCATGCATTGGAGAAGGAAATGGCAACCCACTCAAGTGTTCTTGCCTGGAGAATCCCAGGGACAGGGGAGTCTGGTGGGCTGCCGTCTATGGGGTCACACAGAGTCGGACACAACTGAAGCGACTTAGCAGTAGCAGTAAGTAGAGATTATTTCCTTCATTAGTCACAGTGCTTCAGCTTGCTATTTTCACAATAATACTGATGAGGAAACTCACAGTTTGTAAAGTTACAGGAGAAAATGGGAGCTGAGGGTTTCTCTTAGAGCCAGACTCTTAGTTCTGTTACTCAAAAAATGGAAATGCACCACTTCAAGTAACTATGCATATGTTAGTGACAACTGATAGAATTCTGCAAGGTTGTGTATCTCAAATATTACTGAAGAGGAAAAGTTAAATTTTACATAAAATTTAAAATTTTCTAAAAAGTTAAAATTTTACATAACCTCCCGCTCATTCTGCCTCTGTTAACTCAGCTTGCTCCTTGCAAATTCTGGATTACATAGGTCACATAAGTCTCAGAAAGTGGGGACTTAAAATACTAGGAACTGGAGCTTATCTCACTAATCCTTGTCCTGCTCTTTGCAGTTGCCCAGCAGCTGCAAACCTGCTTAATCATGCCTGTCCCTGTAAAGGTCAGGCATCTCCCTCCTGTCTTGACTGCTGTTCCTGTGCTCGAGAAACCCCTTATTTTTAACCAGCCTATTAGCAGCTGTTGTTGCCCACTATAGTCTGTCTATAAAACTCTGTAACCCCGTTGTTTGGGGCTCAGAGCTTGGAGTGTTAACTCCTCTAGGCCTGCCGGCATAATAAACCTGAGTTCTCCAACTCTCTGAGTGTGGTGCTTGGTTTCTCAATTACTGGTTTCTGCAACATTATGATTCTTAGAACTCTTTACCAGTGGAAAATATCTAATATCACTTGTCTTTCTTGCCACTGGGGGGGGGGGGGAAGAACAAGATACCAAAAATGATAGAATGTGAAAAAAAGATAGTCCTTAAGACATATCAATACTAAAGCTTCTTTTTCTCCCTCAGTGTTTGAGCTAAAGAGTAAACTCAGAAAAGCATTATAATGGGGTTACCAGGGTAAACAATTTTATCATATAAGTCTAACCAAAAGCCACCTTTGTATACTTGATCTCTGCTAACATTAGTTCTAGGCAACTAATATTTTCAATGTACATCATGTGCTTTTAAATAACTTTAAAGCTGTCTTTCCCCCATGTTTCACTCCCTATGGCTTTATTTTATCCAGATTTGTAAGCTGAGTCCCATCTCAGTTATAGAAACTGGGTGCCTTTAGCAGAAGCTCTTAATGTAGATGTAACCTCATATTTAAGGACAGGACAGCAAGGCACTTTATCCAACCCTAAATGAGATGCTCTGTTCTTGGGCTAGTATCTTGATTCACACATCATTTCTGAGACTTCGCCTTTTTTTTTTTTTTATCTTTGCATGCTAGCTCTGATATCTGTGTTTTACTTTGTCCTTCTTTCTGACGGACAAAAACATTTGCATTCATCCATGCTTGTCATCACACCTGTGTGTTCAGTTCAGTTTAGTTCAGTCACTCAGTCCTGTCTGACTTTTTGTGACCCCATGGACTGCAGCACACCAGGCCTCCCTGTCCATCACCAAATCCCAAACTCATGTTCCATTGTGTCAGTGATGCCATCCAACCATCTCATCCTCTGTCATCCCCTTCTCCTCCCTCCTTCAATCTTTCCCAGCATCAGGGTCTTTTCAAATGAGTCTGCTCTTCACATCAGGTGGGCAAAGTATTGGAGTTTCAGCTTCAATATTAGTCCTTCCAATGAACACTAAAGAATGATCATGTCCAGCTCTCTGTGACCATGTGGACTGTAGCCCTCCAGACTCCTCTCTCCTTGAAATTTTCTTTTTTTTTTTTTTCTAATTTTATTTTATTTTTAAACTTTACATAATTGTATTAGTTTTGCCAAATATCAAAATGAATTTTCCAGTCAAGAATATTGGAGTGGGTTGCCATTTCCTAATCCAGAGGATCTTCCTGACTCAGAGACTGAACCCACATCCCCTGTGTCTCCTGCCTTGACTGGTGGGTTCTTTACCACTGAGCCATCTGGGAAGCCTAATAATAATAATAATGGTGATTAAAAAGTGGAGACAAACAGATTCTTATATACCGATGTTCACTGGAGCATTATTCACAGTAGTCAAAATGTAGAAACAACCAAGGTATCAATCAATGGATAAGAAAAAAAATGTTGTCTAGATTTATAGAGGAATATTGCTGTTATTCAGTCACCCACTTGTGTCCAACTCTTTGCGACCCTATGGACTGAAGCATGTAAGGCCTCTTTGTCCCTCACCATCTCCTAGAGCTTGTCCAAGTTCATGTCCATTGCATCGGTGATGCCATCCAGTCGTCTCATCCTCTGACATCCTCTTCTTCTTCTGCACTCAATCTTTGCCATCAGGGACATTTTCAATGAGGTTGTTTACATCAGGTTACCAAAATACTGGAGCTTCAGTATCATTCAACCGTAAAAATACTAAAGTTCTGTCACAATCTACAGTGTGAATGGACCTTGAAAACATTATACTAAATAAAAAAAGCCTGATGTGAAAAGACAAATATTGTATGACTCCTATTATGTGAAATACATAGAATAGAGAAGTTCAGAGACAGAAAGTAGTTTAGAAACTACCAGATGCTAGGAGTTACTGCTAAGTGGTTATAGCATGTCTATTTAAGTTGATGAAAAAGTTTCAGAAATAGACATGATCATTACACAACATTATGAAAGTGTTAGCACCACTGAAATGTGCATTTAAAAATGGCTAAAATAGCAAATTTTGTTATATATATTTTACCATAACTTAAAAAACAACAATGCAATTTATAAAAAATCATTGAAATAAATCATTTAAAAGTGATGTGTATATGCATGTGAATTATATCTCAATGCAGCTGTTTGAAATATATGAGGAATGATATTCAAAACATTTAACAGTGGTAACTCAGAAAGGCCAGTTGATTACAGTGGATATCAGCCATTTTGATGTAATAATTTACCAGCTGAATATCAGCCTGGATATTTAGTTCTAGTCTTCTGTAGGAACATAATCTGAAGTATTCTCATTCTTCTATCCTTTCAGAGTGGCTACATTTTTTTTTTTTAAACTTTGCGCTCAGCTGTAATACACAGAAAAATAAAAAAACAAAAACAAAGACATTTTTCAATGGTTTAGAGCAAAGTTTTACAAACTATTGAGCTAAACAATGCCAGTTTCTGTATGGCTCATGAACCATATAGAGACATACTAATCTTCCTGAGTTCTGCTATAGAGCTTGCTTAAGCATTAGCAGAACAGTCAGGCCATAGGAGGAAGGATGTGTGAGGTGTGGGGCATAAGCTAGGTACAAAAATCTTCAAAAATATTTAATTGATTAATCAGTTACTTTTATTTTATTTCTAGTTTTAATCAATTTCTTAATGTTTTTTAAATGATGTAAGGTTGGGCCTCCCAGGTGGTGATAGTAGTAAAGAATCTTTCTGCGAATGCAAGAGATGTGGGTAGATTCCTGGATCAGGAAGATCCCCTGGAGTAGGAAATGACATCCCACTCCAATATTTTGCCTGGAAAATTCCATGGACAGAGGAGCCTGGCAGATTCAGTCCATGGAGCCAAAGAATTGGACATGATTCTGCGACTGAGCATGTTGATGTCAGTTTATATTGAACCATGTGGGTTATCTTTTTGTGAAGTGGTTAAATCTCTTGATTTACTTCCCCATATGAAGACTGAGACATGAGATTCATCTTTGCTCAAGTGATTTGGGGTGGTTATGTGATAGATGAACTGTACCCTCCCAGAGTCCATAGTCTAACTTTTCTCCCACTTGTTTCTGCAGTGCTTGATTGTCACTTCAATGCCCCCAGCTCTATTTGATACTAGCCTTTATATCTGTTCTTTCAATTGACTGCAGAAATGGAAGCAACCAGTGTTTCGAATTCTGACAACCACTGTCAAGCACTAACTTCAAGTTCAGGTTGCAAATCTTTCATGGGTAGCTATTTTTCTGGAAAATGGCATGTAATTCCTTCTGTCTTTTAAACGTTTGAAAAGTTATTATTTTCTTCTTGCTGTGAGAAAATTGTTAAAGAAATAATTAATTGAAGCCAACATGAAGGGGTGTTTATCTTATTGAATGTGTCTGTAAAATGCCCTTAATCAAATGGATATTTATTTGAAAGTAAGTCCCATTATTTTTGTGTAGTAAAATAACATGATAGGCAGATTAAAGAGTTCTAAGAGAGTAAGATGATATATTTGTGTTTTTAAATAGATTTCAGAACATTTGATCATTATGTTCAAGGAAAAGAAAAAATTTATAAAAGAATTGACATGTTGAAAATTATCACAAATTAAGTATATAATTTTGATGAAAGCATTACTAAAGCAAACCCATGTTAGTAAACTTATAAGCCTTATTTTATTTCATCATCTAACCTATCCTATTGATAAGTGCTGTTAATATCTTCATATAGGTGATACATCTCCATATAGGTAAGGACCCTTAACAAGAATCTCTCTCTGGTTGTAAACCTCAAGAATTTAGAAACTTGCCTAGAGATGATGAGTAAATGATGTAACCAGATGCAAAAATGATGATGGGGAGAGGGCAGTTTGATACATTCTTCTCTAAGAAAAACCCTTGTTTTCAAATCTACTGTGTGTGGCCTCATTTCTTAATCACAGAATTGTGATGTCTTAGTTTGCTAGAGGTGTCATACACAATACCTCAGACTAGAAAGCTTAAACAAACAGAATTGTATTTTCTCATAGCTCTAGAGTCTGAAAGTCTAAGATTGATGTGCCAGGGAGGTTGGTTTCTTCTGAGACTTTTCTTCTTGGCTTGCAGATGGCCACTTTCTTGCCACCTCTTCACATGGTCTCCTGTCTGTGCACAAACCCCTGGTATCCCTTTCCTTTATCTTGTTATTTTTGTGTGCGTGTTTTTTTTTTTTTTTTTTTTGACTTTCTGTGTTGTTTTTATTTTATTTACTATTTTTAAAATTAATTTTTATTGGAGTATAGTTGCTTTACAATGCTGTTTTAGTTTCTAGTGTACAGCAAATTCAATCAGCTATATTTACACATATATCCCCTCTTTTTGGATTGCCTTTCCATTTAGGTCACCACAGAGCACTCAGTAGAGTTCCCTGTGCTGTACAGTAGGTTCTCACTAGTTATCTATTTTATACATAGTGTCAATAGTGGGCATATGTCAATCCCAATCTCCCAGTTCACCCCACCTTCCCCTTTTCTTCTAAGGACACCAGTCAGATTGGAGTATGGCCACACCCTAATCCACTTCAGATTGTGAAAGAAGTGTCATATCTGTCTTTATCTTAACTCAACTACCTATTTGCAAAACTTACCCCTGAATATGTTTACATTCTGAGGTACATCCTAAAACTGGGGGCAGGGACTTCAAAATTTGAATTTGGAGGGGATTATAATTCAGGCTGATTTTGTTAGAAGATTGAGAGTCTCAGGTTAAACCCAACCAACAAGCTACAACAACAAATTCTACATTTTCTAAATTCTCTTTTTGACATGTAGAGTATATGATTGTCAAATGAAAAAAAAATGCACACTCTAAAAGGTGAGAATTATGTTTTACTTGGCAGACAAAGCTGAGGACTTAAGCTCAGGACACAGCCTCTCAGGTAGCTCTGAGAGACTACTCTGCAGAGGGAAGGAAGGAACCAGTATATATAGGAATTCTTGCAACTAAGACTGGGTAGTGAGAACTTCGAAAAAATTGTTGTTGCTGTTCAGTTGCAAAGTTGTATCTTACTCCTTGAGATCCCATGTACTGTAGCATACCAGGCTTCCCTGTGCTTCACTATCTTCTGGAGTTTGCTCAACTTATGTCCAATGAGTCACTGATGCCATCCAACCATCTCATCCTCTTGCGCTCAATCTGTTTCTCAATCTCATTCTTTTCCTCTTGCTCTTAACCTTTCCCTGCTGCTGCTAAGTCACTTCAGTCGTGTCCTACTCTGTGCGACCCCATAGACGGCAGCCCACCAGGCTCCCCCGTCCCTGGGATTCTCCAGGCAAGAACACTGGAGTGGGTTGCCATTTCCTTCTCCAATGCATGAAAGTGAAAAGTGAAAGTGAAGTCGCTCAGTTGTGTCCGACTCTTAGTGACCCCATGGACTGCAGCCTACCAGGCTCCTCCATCCATGGGATTTTCCAGGCAAGTGTACTGGAGTGGGGTGCCATCGCCTTCTCCACAATCTTTCCCAGCATCAGTCTTTTCTAATGAGTTGGCTCTTCACCTCAGGTGGCCAAAGTATTGGAGCTTCAGCATCAGTTCTTCCAATGGATATTCAGTGTTGATTTCCTTTAGGATTGACTGATTTGATCTCCTTGCTGTCCAAGGGACACTCAAGAGTCTTTTCCAACACCACAGTTTGAAAGCATCAATTCTCCAGCACTCATCCTTCTTTACATCCAACTCTCATATCCATACATGACTACTGGAAAAACCATAGCTTAGACTGTACGAACCTATGGTCTGTATACGGACTATATGGACCATCACATTGTCAGCAAAATGATGTCTCTGTTTTTTAATATGCTTTCTAAGTTTGTCATAACTTTTCTTCCAAAGAGCAGGTGTGTTTTAATTTCATGGCTACAGTCACTGTCCACAGAGATTTTGGAGCCCAAGAAAAAAATCTATCACTGTTTCCACTTCTTCCACATCTATTTGCAATGAAGTGATGGGGTCAGATGCCATGATCTTTGTCTTGTAGAATGTTGAGTTTTAAGCCAGCTTCTTCAAAAGGCTGCTGCTGATGAAAGAAAACCAGGTATCTCAAGGACTGTAGGGTTTTTTCATGTATGGGAAGATGCAAAATCTGGGCTTGTTTAAATCATTCCTATGATTTTCAGCTCAGTTATCTGGAGCCAGTATCCTTTACTTTCCCATCCTGAGTCTCCTCAGGATGTACCATTGCAGAAGACTACAGTGACTGATGGCTTGATGGCTGCAGCATCCTTTGTTTACTGGCAGGTAACATTTTTTTTTTTTTTTTAAAGAAAACTGAGCACCGAAGAATTGATGCTTTTAAACAGTGGTGTTGGAGGAAACTCTTGAGAGTCTCTTGGACTGCAAGGTGATCAAACCAGTCAATCCTAAAGGAAATCAGTCCTGTATGTTCATTGGAAGGACTGATGCTGAAGCTGAAGCTCCAATACTTTGGCCACCTGATGTGAAGAAATGATTCATTAGAAAAGATACTGATGCTAGGAAAGACTGAAGGCAGGAGGAGAAAGGGACAACAGATGATGAGATGGTTGGATGGCATCACTGACTCAGTGGAAATGAGTTTGAGCAAGCTCTGCAAGTTGGTAATGGACAGGGAAGCTTGGCATGCTGTAGTCCATGGGATTGCAAAGAGTCAGACATAGCTGAATGACCAGACTGAACTGAACATTTTTCAACCGATGTGATAGGCATCATTAAACAAAGAAGGATGGAACCATGTTGTGTAAGAGGCAAAACTCCTACCATAAATTGAGTGTAATCATGATAAACAATGTGAAGTAGTAGAACTTCAGAAGGGATAGAAAAAAGAGACAGAAGCAAAAGCCTATCCTTCCCTTACCATGTGCGTTAACTATGGCCTACCTCCTCCCCAATACAAGCTGAACAAGAATACTTATTTAACTTAGCAAAAACCACTTGGAAATCTGTGCATATGTATGTTTGTGTGCATGTGTGTCAATGTGCATGTAAATATTCAGAGGAATTTTGTTTAAAGTACATTAAGATATACCTGGTATGATTTTGGTGTTTTTCAAGATATCATCAATCTAAAAAAATCTTTGCAATTTGAACTTTATAATACTTGTACATTTTGTCATTAGGGAAGTATTTCTTTGATTTAATGACTTACAATTGCTCTGTATTCCAGAAACATATGTTTACTTATAGAGTGCCCTGGAGGAGGGCATGGTAACCCACTCCAGTACTCTTGCCTGGAGAATCCCATGGGCAGAGGAGTCTGGTGAGCTAAAAGTGCATAGGGTTGCACTGAGTTGGACACCACTGAAGTGACTAAACAGCAGCATTTTTAGGGTATCTATCCTAGGAATTTTTATTTTTTTATAAAAGGGAAACTGCTTCCTTCTTTTTCCTTTCATTCTTTTTTTTTTTTTAAGAAAGTGAGAATTCACTACATTTGAAAATTAGTACTATTGAGGAGGAGTTGGGGAGAGAAGTACTAAGTGAGGAGGGGTGTTGGCAGTTCAGTTCAGTCGCTCAGTCATGTCCGACTCTTTGTGACCCCATAAATCGCAGCATGCCAGGCTTCCCTATCCATTGCCAACTCCCAGAGTTCACCCAAACTCATGTCCATCAAGTCGGTGATGCCATCAGCCATCTCATCATAGGATGCTCTGTTGTCCCCTTCTCCTCCTGCCCCCAATCCCTCCTAGCATCACAGTCTTTTCCAATGAGTCAACTCTTCGCATGAGGTGGCCAAAGTACTGGAGTTTCAGCTTTAGCATCATTCCTTCCAAAGAAATGCCAGGGCTGATCTCCTTCAGAATGGACTGGTTGGATCTCGTTGAAGTCCAAGGGACTCTCAAGAGTCTTCTCCAACACCACAGTTCAAAAGCATCAATTCTTTGGCACTCAGCCTTCTTCACAGTCCAACTCTTACATTCATACATGACCACAGGAAAAACCGTAGCTTTGACTAGGCAGACCTTTGTTGCCGAAGTAATGTCTCTGCTTTTGAATATGCTATCTAGGTTGGTCATAAACTTTCCTTCCAAGGAGTAAGCGTCTTTTAATTTCATGGCTGCAGTCACCATTTGCAGTGATTTTGGGGCCCCCAAAAAATAAAGTCTGACACTGTTTCCACTGTTTCCCCATCTATTTCCCATGAAGTGATGGGACCAGATGCCATGATCTTCATTTTCTGAATGTTGAACTTTAAGCTAACTTTTGCAGTTAGGAATAGACAATCAGAGAGAATGGTTCTAAAGTGCTGAATGAGTAAACAATGGACTGGAACAAGGGGATGATCTTGGAGAAGTGGTGATGGGTAGTCTAATCCTTGAGAAGGTGTGGGGGAGGGTGAGATCTAGACCAGGTATGGATAACTGATTTCAGATAGTACAAAGGGAATTCATGTATTACAGTAACAGGGAGGAAGGATGGATGGGTTTTGAATGTGGTAATTTTACACATTTGAGAGTGGAAATTTATGGTAATTCTGATCTGATTATTTCTATTTTTCCTGTTATTATGTATTAAAGCTAACAGTTATGACTAATACATGATCAGAGAAACTGCAGAATTGAGCAAGAACAGAGCTGAAAGCAAGTTGAATTTAGAGTTGATTGTTTACTGAAGGACCATATCTCAGTTTGACTACCACTTGGAATGAAGTTAATCAGCATAACTTGTGAGGAAGAGGAGTCAGGAGTTTATTTTGTCCTTGGTCTAGGGGGATAGATAACAATGATGGGAAATTTGGTGTTGTCTTTTTTCTGTTAGTTGAAGAATGTATTCGCAAGATATTTCCAGTAGATAACAAAAAGGAGTTGCATGTTCTTTGGAAATTTAGACTAAAAGATAGAAAGAGTAGAGATAATCTATATGATACAGAAATTAGAGATACATTGATTTAAAATTATATGCAACCTATGATTAAACCTTGGCTAAATACCACACTTAATGTGCTTTTAAACTGAGATTACATTCTCTCTGATTCATATAGAATGGCACTGTACTGTCAACACTGGGTATTTCAGAAGGTCATATTAGTTGAAGCAAAGCTTTCCTTCATCTCAAAGAAAATGCACTTAATTTTGTGTATGAGGGAAAGGCAGTTAATTGATTACAGAATAAATAAAGACTTCCTTTTTGGGGTTTTGGATTTTAAAAATTAGAATAAAAGTTTTTTTGTTTTCTTTTTTGGTTTCTTGTTTTTAGCAAAGAACTATCACAATTAGATTCAACAACAACAACAAAATTTTAAGATCAAATGATAAGTTTGATTTTTCCCTTCTGAACAAATGTTGGTAGTAGACATGGGCAGTGTTTTGTGTTGTATAAAAATGAGTATTGATATAATAGAACAAAAACCAAATGTAAATTTTTGTGTGATGTTAAGCAACTCTGCACATAAATTTAGGAATTAATACATAGATACCATAGGACTACGTGTCTGACTTGACACTAAATACATTAAAAAAAAGGAAATACATAAATTATGGCATGTGACATAGGCAGACAATGTCTCATAATTTTGATAAAATAATAAAAATTTCTGAGATTTAGTTCATTCAAGTAGATAACTTGTGTACTGTGCTTAGTCACTCTGTCATGTCTGATTCTTTGCTACCCCATGGATTGTAGCCAGCCAGGCTCCTCTGTTCATGGGGATTCTCCAGGCAAGACTACTGCAGTGGCTGCCATGCTCTCCTCCAGGGAATCTTCCCAATTCAGGGATCAAACCCAGAGACAAAAAAAAAAAAAAATCAATTTTCTGGGGAAAACTACACAGGTCCTTAGAGATCTGAGAAAATGTGTGTGTCAAAATAACACAGGTGATGTTAATAATGATATTCCTCTAACATTTGTGACATAGTTCCTGAAGAATCCCAACCCACAAGGTAGATCAGAAAAAAAAAAAAAAAAAACAAAAAAAAAACAATGGCTTGTAATATAGACATTTTGAAGATAATATTTATGGTTGGGTGGTAGTGGTTTATTTGTTTTGCATGCCAGTGCTCTCCTGCCTTTTTTTTAACTACAATGGAACTTTTCTATTTTTGGTTAGTCAGACTGTTCTTCCGGTTATTTATGTACTATGCTGCTGCTAAGTCGCTTCCGTCGTGTCTGATTCTGTGCGACCCCATAGACGGAAGCCCACCAGGCTCCCCCGTCCCTGGGATTCTCCAGGCAAGAACACTGGAGTGGGTTGCCATTTCCTTCTCCAATGTCTGAAAGTGAAAAGTGAAAGAGAAGTCGTTCAGTCGTGTCCGACTCTTAGCGACCCCATGGACTGCAGCCTACCAGGCTCCTCCATCCATGGGATTTTCCAGGCAAGAGTACTGGAGTGGGGTGCCATTGCCTTCTCCATTTATGTACTATATCTGCCTATAAATGCTTATTTAAACTTTCTGAAAAAGGAATTTGTCTTTCAAAGGATAAAACTAGCAACAGTTAACAAATGCAGCCCTCCTGAGAAAATAAACAAAAGCAATTCTTTAGATTCTCTAAAAAATGTAGTGAATCTGATTCTTTGAATCCATTTACTACCTATTCAGATGATCACTTGAGGTTGATAGGTACTTATGATTTTCATTAGAAGATCTGATGTGCTTGTTAAATTAATATAGTTTCAATGATTTATAACTACACCTTATAACTATTGTCAACTATAGAGTAGGAAATTCTGAAAGGCAAATTTTGTAGTTACTGGACATATTATTAATTCTTTATGATTAAAATTAATAATTTGCCATTTCACACAAAGAGTATACTAATAAATGAATCAAACATGGGGATGTGTGTGTATTCATCAACTATAGAATAATCAATTTTAATTGTATAGGAGCTTTGTTTTGTGTTGTTCCTCCCCCCGCCACTTTAATCTTAAACTCCTACTTTGGTGAACCACAATGACATTATGGGTACCTAGGAATTTACATAATTTCAGAGCTGGGATCTAGTAATCCCTAAACAGTCTTCATATTTGCCTTTCCATCATGAACAATCATATGACTCTGGGGAAATCTTGGAAGAAGAGATATTATGTATACTTTTTGCCATGTGATTTCCCCAGGGTGTCTTCATTTTAATCAGAACTCTGGTTAATATACTGACTGAAGTTGGAAACCTGGGAGAGGAGCCATGTCTCTTTATCTCCACTCAAGTTGAGCTTCTAGAGATCAGATCTATATTTCCCCCTATTGTGTAGATGAAGTAACACTTTAGTAAATGGGTCAGTGGCCCCCAAAACCACCCTCAGGCTCTATGATTTTTAGAAGGGCCAATAGAATTCAGAAAAGCTATTATATTCATGGTTGTGATTTATTACAGAAAAAAATAATAGTGATCAAAATCAGCAAAGGGAAAAGAAGCATGAGTCAAATCCAAGAGAAACTAAGGAAAACTTCTAGTTGTCCCTTTTAGTGGTACCTGACAATGATTAGACAATTTATTCTCACATTTGCACCTTGCAATAACAGACGTGAAGTGTTGCAAACAGGGGAGCTCACCTAATCCCAGGGGGTCTATCTCATAAGCATACAGCAACCACTCGATTGACCTCAGTTTCCCTACTCCACATTTACTTTCAGAGTTAAAAAATAGGCATTCAATTTATGTTACATTGTTAGGGTTAACTAAAACTGGTGGTCAAACTGGTACAACAATGTACAAGGCTTCAGGTATACAAAAGCCCATTCTTGCCAGGAAAAATATTCTAAGACCTCAGAAGTTATTTCCCAGTAGTCAATTAAGGATCAGTCCTGAAAACAAGCTTTCTTTGGAATGTGCAGATTTTGAGCAACAAGGTCCTGTTGAGTTAGTCTTTTCTTGCCCAGTGGGTTTCTCATCTACTTTATTTTTAGGAGCATTATTATCAACTAAGACTCCTGTTGGTAAAAATATCCCTACTCTTGCTGCCTATTACAATGACCAAATTCATCTTATCTCTGGAGCTTCCTAGACAGCATTTATTCCATCAAGTTTAGAGAATTAACCTCAATGATGGCACCTCCACCATCATCTTCAACCTGCAAAGGACAGAGACTGGGAATGTTTATGGGGATGTGTTGCTTCCCTTACTGCTTCTCTATGTCTTAGTAGAGTATCCATTGAGTTTCTCTGGGGATATAGTATTTGTGTGTGTGTGTGTGTTTAAGGGAAGCTGTTTGTAGTTCACAAATGAAATCTTTACCCCATCATTTCTGGTTCTCTAAGCTTTTGGATTCCCTACTGCATATTAGAAATGAGAACCTGTGGCATCTCAGTCTTGTTGGAAGTAGTCCGTTTGTTGTTGTTCAGTCTCTAATTCATATCTCTTTGTGACCCCATGGACTGCAGCTCGACAGTCTTCCCTGTCCTTCGCTATCTCCCAGATCTTGCCCAAACTCATGTCCATTGAGTTTGTGATGTCATCCAACCATCTCATCCTCTGTCACTCCCTTCTTCTTCCTTCAATCCTTCCCAGCATTAGAGTCTTTTCCAATGACTCAGGTCTTAGCACCAGGTGACCAAATTATTGCAACTTCAGCTTCAGCGTCAGTCCTTCCAATGAACATTCAGGGCTGATCTCCTCCGAGATTGACTGGTTTGATCTCCTTGCAATTCATGGGACTCTAAAGAGTCCTCTCCAGCACCATAGTTTGAAAGCATCAATTCTTCAGCTCTCAGCCTTCTTTATGGTCCAATTCTCACATCTGTACATGACTACTGAAAAACAACATAGCTTTGACTAGACAGAACTTTGTTAGTAAAGTAATGTCTGTGCTTTTTAATATGTTAGGTTTGGCTTCCTTTGTGGCTCAACTGGTAAATAATCCATCTGCAATGAGGTGGTCCTGGATTCAATTCCCTAGGTTGGGAAGCTCCCCTGGAGAAGGGAAAGGCTACAGACTCCAGTATTCTGGCCTGGAGAGTTCCATGGACTGTATAGTCTATGGGATCACAAAGAGTCCAACAGGACTGAATGACTTTCACTTTCACTTTCAAGTTTATCATAGCTTTTCTTCCAAGGAGCAAGCATTTTTTAATTTCACGGTTACAGTCACTGTAAGTGGTCTATTACTGAGCCTGATTTTCAGTCAACCAAAGTAACTCATTGATTTGTGTTGTGTGAGATAACATAATTCTGGAATCTTGGGTAAACATAGCCACATTGATAAATTCTGAAATGTGTTCTATCCTCTTTGGATTGATTCACTTGTCATTCTTTACCACACATATTCCACAGGTGTCTAGTGAAATGAGTTAGTAGCATCTTGCAACTTTTTGGAGTAGAAGCTATTTCATGCCAGGTCAAGCTTGGCACTTGTCCCTCCGGGGCAGGTTAAGGTCTCATCATAGTTACAAGACTAGGAGAAATAAAAATTTGCTACAGTATGTCCTTAGAAGAATAGATATCCATTAATAGATGACTAACTTAAGTGATAATATTGCATGGTTGGCAATTTAGGATGACCTCAGATATAAGAGTGCAAGTTGCTTTACTGACAATGACACCTCAGGGAAACTCATGCACTGAAGATTTTCAACTTTGTCTCAATACACACAGATGCCCATGTTCCAAGGTTCGGAATCTCACTTATTGTTAAAATATGCCCTTATTTTCATATAAAAAGCATAGCAATGTTGTGAATTCAACTTCCATTATGACATTGTTCAGTTGCTCAGTTGTATCTGACTCTGTAATGCCATGGACTGCAGCACACCAGGCTTCCCTATCCTTCACCATCTCCCAGAACTTACTCAAATTCATGTCCATTGAGTCGGTGATGCAATCCAACCATTTCATCCTTTGTTGTCCCCTTCTCCTCCTGCCTTCAGTCTTTCCCAGCATCAGGGTCTTTTACAGTGATTTTTCCAACAGTAAAATTATCTTTGGGCTTTATTTTCATATAGGTTGGGTCCATTACAAAAAAATGAAAAGAAAACCCTGATGCTAGGGGAGATTGATGCCAGCAGAAGAGGGTGACAGAGGATGCAGTGGTTACATGACATCACCAAATCAATGGACATCAGTTTGAACAAACTCCAGGAGGTAGTAAAGGACAGAGAAGCCTGGCATGCTGCAGTCCATGGGGTGACAAAGAGTCAGACACAACTTAGCAACTAAACAACAACTACTACTACTACAAAAGAACTAAAATATTAGGACCATGATTTGAACTGAGAACTCAAAGTCCTGAGCTTAGTATTTGTTACCTTCTTGGATCTGTTGAATGCATTGAGAAATAATAACCCCACTCCCGAGTCTATGCAGTGTTCATTACTGTCATGGATTAAACTAAACAAACTGCTTTGTCTGCCTAAAGTACTTCCTTTTTAATAGACACTTGATATCAATTGACCACAGGTGATTTTCCAATTAGTCATGATGCCATTGCATAACATGTGCTGTTATAAAGCACAATTTCCCACTGCATTCAAGATAAAAAAATTATAGTAAATAATCACATAACTCTTTTTATGTCTGTTTCCTTCAACCACTCCTGGTACTAACTATGTATCAGCCATACAATAAAAGCTATTTATACCCTGTCCATAGCTTTCAGATCTTCCATTGCAGTGGGTTTGGCTTCCAGTTGCATGAGAACTTTCTCTAGAGGCCATAAATCTCTCTATCTATCAGCAATGCTGGCCAGAGAACCTGGAAAAATATTATTTCCTAGTAATAATCATCATCCAATGACAGACAAGAGTTGGCTCCTAATAAACATGGATACCAACAGGGGAAGTGGGATGGAATGAATTGGAAGATTGAGATTGACATATACATACTACTAATTCACATGAAATAGAAAACTGATGAGAACCTACTATAAAGCACATGAAACTCTACTCAGTGTTCTGTGATGACCCAAAGGGGAAGGAAATCTAAAAAGAGAGCGAGTATATGTATAACTGATTCACTTTGCTGTACACCTGAAACTAACAACATTATAAATCAACTATGTGCAGTGCTAAGTTGATTCAGTCGTGCCCAGTTATCTGCGACCTCATGGACTATGTAGCCTGCCAGGCTCCTCTGTCCATAAGATTCTCCAGGCAAGAATACTCGAGTTGTTGCTGTGTCATCCTTCAAGGGATCTTCTCCACCCAGGGATTGGGCCCACATCTCTTATGTCTCCTGAATTGGCAGGTGGGTTCTATACTACTAGCACCACCTGGGAAGCCCTAAATCAACTATACTTCAACAAAAATTGAGAAAAAAAAAAAGTTGGTTCATAAACATCCCAGCTCACTTGTCTCTTTGCTGAGATAAAGATAAAGTATATATTCTGCAGAGATCCTCAGAGTTCCCCAGGCAAAGTTAGCTTTGTGCTAAAGTACTTTGTACCACAGTACTAAATAGCTTGATAAGTAACTGTTAATTGTCCGATTCCCTCCCTTGTCTTATTTTTCTACCACTGTTCTAGAATTTTCTGAGGTCATCCCTGCTGCTGTGGCTGCTGCTAAGTCGCTTCAGTTGTGTCCGACTCTGTGTGACCCCATAGACGGCAGCTCACCAAGCTCCCCAGTCCCTGGGATTCTCCAGGCAAGAACACTGGAGTGGGTTGCCATTTCCTTCTCCAATGCATGAAAGTGAGAAGTGAAAGTGAAGTCGCTGAGTCATGTCCAACTCTTAGCGACCCCATGGACTACAGCCTACCAGACTCCTCCATCCATGGGATTTTTCAGGCAAGAGTACTGGAGTGGGGTACCATTGCCTTCTCTGGAGGTCATCCCTAACACACCCTATTAACATCAACTAATAGGGGAAAGATAGGCAACCATGAAAAGAAGTTTAAATAATTTGCCTCTCCAAATCAATAGCATTATTTTATTTATTGTGTATGATTTTGAAAAGTGATAATCTCTAAATTCATGACCCCTAGTCTTTCTTTGTTGTTGTTCCTGAAGGAGGAATGAAATGACAAATATGGATAATAAAACCAGGTTACAAGTATGACTATGTAGGTTAAGTTTAATCATATTATAGAAATTATACAAAAATAATGTCCCCAGAGCACTTTGATTCTATGGGTACCCTTTGATGAATGTAAAAGGATCATCAGAGAATAAACAGATTTTAGAATCATCTTAAATAGCATTTGTGTATAATTTATACATTACCTTTCTAAGACATCACCTCACCGCTACAGCTTTTAGGTTAAATTGAATTCAGTTTCTTTAACAACATTTTTCCTTTCCTACTATGTAAAATTACTTCAAAAAATAATATTTCATTTAGTCAAATAACTAAAACAACTTTACATAGTCAAACCAAATATTTTCTGAAAGAAAGGTTACCCTTGAGCTTGCTTAATTACAGAAATGACTGTAACTATGCACATATCTACCATTATATACACAAACACACAATACATGAATACATGGTAAAGAAAAATTAAATAAGTATCTGTTTTTTGTTAATATGTATGCACAGATTATTAACTTAGAAATGTCTCTTTTTTAACTGCTTAACACAACTTGTTTTCTGATATGGTTTCCAAATCAAAGTATCTGTAAACACCAGGGACCTATTGAATCTGAGTATCTGGTGTGAAATAATTAGGCAACTGCAAAGTTAGGGAAAAGAGCTCAAGTAGACTGCCTTCCCTTACAACATAGCAAGTTCAGACAGTTCCCAAAATGACCTTCAATTTCAACAATTCACTAAAGGGACTCAGAAAACTCACTGAAAGTTGTTATACTCACAATGCGTGTGTGCATGCTCAGTTGCTTCAGTCATATCTGACTCTTTGCAACACCATGGACTGTAGCCCACCATGCTCCTCTGTCCATGGGATTCACCAAGCAAGAACACTGGAGTGGGTTGCCATGCCTTCCTCCAAGGCTCTTCCTGATTCAGGAATTGAACCCTTGTCTGCTGTGTCTCCTGCATTGAAGGCCGATTCATTACTGCTGAGCTACCAGGGAAGTTCATGCTCACCATGAAAGTGAAAGTGAAAGTCGCTCAGTCTTGTCTGACTCTTTGTGTCCCCATGGACTATACAGTCCATGGAATTCTCCAGGCCAGAATACTGGAGTGGGTAGCCTTTCCCTTCTCCAGGGGATCTTCCCAACCCAGGGATCGAATCCAGGTCTACCACATTGTAGGCAGATTCTTTACCAGCTGAGCCACAAGGGAAGCCCCATACTCACCATATGGTTTGTTAAAATGTAATGTATAATGATTTTATGCATTAAGAACATCCAAGAGAAAGATGCACTTGACAGAGCCTAGAAGAGTTTCAGCCATGAAGCTTCTAGACGTCCTTTCCCTGTGGAGTTATAGACAGCATTATTGACTACTGCCAATGATATAGGAGAACACACATAGACTACTGTCAACCAGGTAAGTTCACCCGAATTTTGGTGTTCAGAGTCTACATTGTAGCTTCATCAAATAGGCATGGTTCATTGTCCACGTGCCTGATTCCAGTTTCCAGACTTTCATAATGTTGAGATGATAGCATGTGACCCAGAGTTCTCAACCTAAGCCATGTTTTCTGGTAGCTTTTAGCCCCCAGTCTTAATGACATTGGGCTTCTCTGGTAGCTTAGATGGTAAAAAATCTATCTACAATGCAGGAGACCCAGGTTTGATCTCTGGGTTAGGAAGATCCCCTGGAGAAGGAAATGGCTACCCACTCTAGTATTCTTGCCTGGAAAATCCCATGGACAGAAGAGCCTGGTGGGCTCTTCATGTGGCTGTGAAGAGTCTGACATGACTGAATGACTAACACAGCGATAGCTTAATGACATTATTAATATCAGACTGGCTCAAAGCCCACATACATAAAAAGACTTCTATCAGCATGATAGGGCTTCCCAGGTGGCACAGTGGTAACGAATCCATCTGCCAATGCAGAAGACCCAAGAGACATGGGTTTGATATCTGGATCAGGAGAATCTCTTGGATTAGGAAACGGCAACCCACTTCAATATTCTTGCCTGGAAAATATCTGGGTCAGGAGGATCTCCTGGAGTAGGAAAAGGCAACCCACTCCAATATTCTTGCCTCGAAAATATAATGGACAGAGGACACTGGCAAGCTATAGTCCACGGGGTCCAAAGAGTTGGACACAGTGGAACACACAAACATCAGTATGACATTCCAAGTGCTTGGACATTAGCTCCCAGAAGCCAAAACAAATACTAGGCTCTCTGTGCAACATTAAATTTTTATTTCCCATGGAGATTGGGGAAAGGACTATAAAGTTTCCCAAGTTATTTAGATGTAGCTTGTTCAGCATTGGTTTGTAAACCAGCATTTTTGGAACACTGACTCAAATTACACATATTCCCTGCTCTATCACAATCTGATCTTCAGTACAATTTCCTAAAGAAAATAATATTTGATGGCATAAAAGTAAATTTGATAACGGTCCCTTTTAGTCTCCTCATGAATACTTAATTACAATCATTTAAATTAATGATATGTTGATATTTCAAAAACAGCAAGGAAAATATGGGAAATGGAGAACATGTACAGCATGTGCATTTCAAAAGGAAATACTGCTAATTAAGCCATCTGGTATATTGTCTTATACATAGTCGTTATTCAAAAATTCACATATCACATTGGTTTTCAAAAATGAAAGGGATAATTTAAATTCAAAGATATGCTGATATTTGGATAAAATATGTTTTTATTCTAAAGGAAAACTCATGTTAGAACTGGTGATCTTTAAATTGTCCAGTCCATTGACAAAATGACAAATTAGGACCTGTCCTATGGAGTAACTTTCCCAAACTATGTTTTGAATTGGGATTGCATATAACAGATGCCCCAGGAGATCCAACCAGTCCATTCTGAAAGAGATCAGCCCTGGGATTTCTTGGAAGGAATGATGCTAAAGCTGAAACTCCAGTACTTTGGCCACCTCATGCCAAGAGTTGACTCATTGGAAAAGACTCTGATGCTGGGAGGGATTGGGGGCAGGAGGACAAGGGGAAGACAGAGGATGAGATGGTTGGATGGCATCACTGACTCGATGGATGTGAGTCTGAGTGAACTCCGGGAGTTGGTGATGGACAGGGAGGCCTGGCGTGTTGCGATTCATGGGGTCGCAGAGAGTCAGACACGACTGAGCAACTGAACTGAACTAAACTGATAACAGACACCTTCCTATACTGGCTTAAGCAAGTTAAGATTGACTTCTCATGTGTGAAGAAATCCAGAGGCACAATCTAAGCCTTGAGCAAGTACTCAAAGAAGCCATTAGGGGCTTAGAGCTCAGCTAGGTTTCTCATCCATTATCCTCAGTGATTTTTTTCACTTGTGCTCTTATCCTGACTTATTTTCTTTGAGATAATATATCCACATTCCAGAGGACATATAGTGAGCAGAAAAGAAATACAAAAGACTGAGGCTGACCATTTCTGAGTCTGATCCTTCCATTAAGTTGGACAAAATTGTGTGTTATGACTGTTGTACAATGGAGTAGTGAGAAATAAGTACTCTATTCAGTGCTTAGTATTGCCTAAATACTGTGATTCTGCTTCTAAGAGAGAGAGATAGATTATATATTGGGTATACATGCTTTCTGCAGGCTTCTTCAACAGATATTTATTTAACATCCTTTTATCATGGGCTCAGATTCTAGAGTTAAACAAAACCAACATAGTCCCTATTCTCTATCCTCATGGAGTATAGAAGAATGAGGAAAAACTAAATAGTGAGCTAATAAGTGTATACACATATTTATAATTGCAAATTGTAGTACATGTTCTATAAGAAGACTAAAATACTATTTAAAAGAGTATTTGAGCACTAGGGACATCATGATCCACTTTGGGTTCTGTGATCATAAAGACATATTTAAAGGGATGGCATTGCAGATGGGACTTGAAGGAGAAGAATCAGCTTTTAAAGGGAGGGAGAAAAAATAAAATAAAAAAAATAAAAGTAAAAAAAAATAAAGGGAGGGAGAAGTCTAAAAAATGAGAACATAATGTTTGAAGGTGCTGAGTCCCAAGGGAATGGAATATTCAAGAAAGCAAGCACATGTCAGTGTGGCTGGAGTATGATGGATGAGAGAAAAAAGCTGTGAGAAAAAGCAAGACAAATGTTTGGTATCTTTTTACCCTGATTCTTCTTCCTCCTTAGAGGAGGTAGATTCTGAGATATCTGATGCCATGGAGAAAAAATTATAAAACAGACATACAGAGAATAAATTTTAGTTTCAAAAGCCAAGGCTGCAAAGTAATGAATATCTTGATAAACGAGAACAATCCTCTCACCCTGGATAGTAAAAGATTTTCCCAGTAAGAGGTGAAATAGGAAACAAGAAATAATAAAAGAGGGTCAGAGACCTATAGGACTCAGATTGGAAAGGATATGTGGGGAGACGACATGAGGAGGAACACCTGTTGTCAACAGTCAGAGACTGTCCATGTCCCATTGTGACACAGCCCAGAGCTGTGGAGAATGTAAATCAGCACTTGTCTGTCCATCTCAATTTGAAAATACAGGTGGCAGAGTCTATGCTTGCCATCTTTATTCTGGTCATTTAGAATGGTTCTTTCCTTCCTGTAGTAAATATTGCTTATTGATTACTCAGAAGTTATGTCTACTTGTGCCCTCTGACTTTGCTCTACCTAAAAGGCACTAATCTTTGTACTAATAACACAAGCTCTTTTGTTCTACATATCCCAGTGACAAGAAGGGCAGTAAACCAAAGAACAAAGAAAATAAAGAAAGATATTGATAAGTTCTATAGCAGCTTATGTCATTTAATATAATTGGGTTTTCTTTAAAGATGAACTTTATTTCACTCATTACATGATTATTTAGAGTTTATTGTAAGTAAGACACTGAACTGTCATTCAGGAAGACATATCTTAAGCAGGAGTGCAGTATTCTTGGCATACATTGAATTTATTTACTTGTATCTTATTCCTGTCATCTCTTGGCTGACAACTGACAGGATTTTTATTCTTAACTTTAAACACGTTACCAAGCTCCAACACTCAAGCTTTTGATGCTGTTACTCTATATTAATGTTGACGCCATTAACATCTCTGCAGGTGACATGTCTTCTTCATTGGTAGGTTCTAGAATCCCTGCCTTTCAATATTGCAAGTCTGTGTCTGCAGGGCATGACAGAGTTTATTGATTTTCAAGGGGAGGAAGGGCATCATATACCACTACAGCTGATGTTTATACTACTCTGTGTAGTACCAGAGAGAGGATTTTGGCATAACAATCTCTTGAGTCACTTGTTATTCTTGTCACCATTTTATCAGCATCTGTCAGGCAGGGACACATGCTGTCTCTGTTTTGTATGACATGACTGTTCTGGGTTTCTAGCAATGAAGCCACAATCCCCAGGGGCAAGCACTTCACATTGATAGGATGCTTGGCACTCAGACTTGCTCATCAACATTTCATGAATTACAAACATTTCAAGTTTGACTTACATTTTATTTTTAATATGATTTCAAAATGCTCTGAGATCCCTCTGCATGATAAAAATCCTATTGGAGTTTGAATTGCCTTTGTTGCAATTCAGGGCAATCAAATGCATGGAGTCATCCTTGAGTGACCGTGATAATCATGGCATTTCTAAAGAAAATGTTGAAGCTTTTTATAAATGATGGCTTAGGACTAGATACATCACCAATTCCATACATATGTGTGGCTGTATATATGGAATGCATTTTAAGAAGAGGACTTTCAATATAAAAATCTTTGGAAATCAAACATATTTTAGTCTCTGTATATTACTCTTTGGTATCTAATCTTACCTTCTCATTTGAAGCAGGAAAAGTATTAAATAGAGTTTATTTCCTTGAAATTTCAATTATTTCCAAAATACTAGTCTGTAGTTTTAGTTGTGCTCTGGCTCAAGGGAAATCTAAAGATTGAACATATGGGCAATGTAATTCGTCCTATGGGTTTTATTCTTGAGAATAAATTACTATAGAAATGGAAAAAGGTTAAAAGGAGGAGGACACACCAGGGAGTAGCCGAAAATGCACTGGTTAGGGTTAGGAAGTCCTACTCATAGTGCTCTCTTCAATCTGTTTTCTTATTTTAAGTAATATTAAATGATAATTTCCTCTCTGTGACTTAATTATGACCTTTCTATTTTCTGCAAACCAATGAAACTGTGTTATAACATACATAACAAATATTATACCCATGGAATAAGTTATTATTATTTGATGAGCAATTATTAAACACACAAATTGTCATATCAGCCAGCTAAAGCCCACACTCAAATTTTATTTATTTCTCAATAACCTAAAATATTCAAATTAAAAAAATTATTTTTACCCAGATATTTATTCATTGCATATGTTGTAAAATAATGCTTAAATTTGAACTTCATTATTTCATCACTGTTTATAGCGTACATTTGTGGCACACATTTTTCCTTACTCTACAGCACTTCACTAATTCATACTCTCTCCTTGCACACAGTACTAATTTAGTTTGAATGGCACATCTTTGTCCTTAAAGGATGTATCAGAATAGGTCCAAGCTAATGATGGCAACTATACACCTGTGGTGTGTGGACTGATTAACGACTGCACATAACTCTGATGGTTGGGTGGAGAAAGAGAGAGATACAAATAAACTCCTGGGTTCTTGATAACATATCATCAGGCAACAAATCAGCCCTTTGATTTCTAATCAGTAAAAAGTTTACTAACTAACAGAAAATGACTAAGATGTATGATATAACATATGATAAAACAATTATTATATGTTTTCTGTTCCATGTGACTGAAAGCATCTGATATTAGTGGTGCTTTGACACCCCCTGCCTTCTAGTAAGATTTTTAGGGTACTATTCCATTAGCCTGATTTCCTGAGTGATTTTGATAAGCAGAATATTATCATCTACCATGACTAAGATATAATTCTTTGTTACTGTAAGCCATGTGTTACTTGGGCTTTATTACTATAGTATAAACTAGTCTGATTGATAAAAATATCACTTTTATGGGGTGATATGTGACCTCTGAAAAGATGTGTTGAAAACTTAACCCCCATGCCTCAGGATTTGACCTTACTTGGACATAGAATCATTGTAAATTAATTTAGTTATGTAAAGGTTGGAGCAGGATAGACCCCTTATTCAATATGGCTGATGTCATAAGAATAGGAGAATTTGCATACAGGCACATAGGAGAAAGTTGTGTAGTGTCAGAAACAGAAATTGAATTATTGCAAATGCAAGCTAAGGAACACAAAGGATTGAGAAAAAAAGAAAAGCAGCTAGAAACATGCAAGGAAGGATTCTCCCCAACAGGTTTCAGAGGGAGCATAGATTTGCTACTGCCTTGATTTTGAACATTTGGCCTCAAGAACTCTTTAGGCAATACATTTCTGTTGTTTTAAGCCACCCAGTTTGTGATCCTTTGTTATGAAAACCTTATTTTTAGTTAGGAAATTAATTAGTTAGGGAACTAATACTATCAGGTAAGACAACGCTGTAATTATTCTTGTTTTTGTTGATTTAGTTGTTATTGGGTTACTCACAGTGAATATATAGATCAAGTTAGAAAGAACTGACATCTTGACAATATTGAGTCTTTCAATTTGTGAACATCAATACCTTTCCATTTTAGTTATTTCTTTCATTTCATTCATCAATTTTTTTTTTAGTTTTCCTTGAAAAGATCTTGCACATACTTAGCAGATTTATACTCAAAGATTTTTTTGTGATAATGTAAGTGGTATTATGTTTTTCATTTCAACATCCACTTGTTCATTGCTGTAACCTTTCTATAATCATTTATAGATTTCATAAGCCTTTTTTTTAAAAAAATTCAAATTTTCTACATTGATAATTATACCAACTGCAAACAGGTAGTCTTATTCTTTTTTTTTTTTTTATTTATTCTTTCCTTCTCAGTCTATATCTGCAATTTCCTTTTCTTTTCTTATTGTATTAGCTAGGACTTTTGGCATGATGTTGTAAAAGAAAGGTAAAAGGAGACGTCTTTGCCTTTTTCCAGTAGTCCCTTAGACTGCAAGGAGATCAAATCAGTCAGATTCAAAGGAAATCAACCCTGATTATTCATTGGAAAATCTGATGCTGAAGCTGAAGCTCCAATATTTTGGCTACCTGATGCGAAGAGCTGGCCGACTCATTTGAAAAGACCCTGATTCTGGGAGAGATTGAAGGCAAAAGGAGAAGGGGATAACAGAGGATGAGATGGTTAGATAGCACCATCAACTCAATTGATCTGAATTTGAGCAAACTCTGGGAGATAGTGGTGGACAAAGGGGTTTGGTGTGCTTCAGTCCATGGGTTCACGAAGTGTTTGACGTGACTTTGCAACTGAACAACAGCAACAACAACAAATTATGCAAGCTCATTAAGGTAATTATTCCAGTCTTAAATGGAAACAAAACAAGACAAAACAAAACATACTTTTATCAGGGTCCAAAATTAGAAAACATGTAGCTATCTGTCATTCTTATTTATCTGAGCCAAGTCAGCTAAGTCTTGGGAAAGCAGATCTTGTCCTTGGATCTTGACTTTGGATGAATCAGAGCTGAGATTTAGATTGACCTCATGAAAATTGTGGGATGCAGTAAAAGCAGTGTTCAGAGGAAAATGTAGAGCACTGAATGTGTCTCTTAGAAAAGGAGAATGATCTAAAATAAATAACTTAAGCTTCTACATAAGAAACAGAAAAAGAAGAGCAAATTAAATCCAAAGGAAGATAACAGAAGGAAATAATTAGAATTGATTTAAATGTATTCTTTTTAATGGCTGAGTAATACTCCATTGTGTATATGTACCACAGCTGTCCTATCCATTCATCTGCTGATGGACATCTAGGTTGCTTCCACATCCTGACTATTATAAACAGTGCTGCGATGATTTGAATCAGTTCTAATGAGGTGGATGAAACTGGAGCCTATTATACAGAGTGAAGTAAGCTAGAAAGAAAAACACCAATACAGTATACTAACACATATATATGGAATTTAGAAACATGGTAACAATAACCCTGTATACGAGACAGCAAAAGAGACACTGATGTATAGAACAGTCTTTTGGACTCTGTGGGAGAGGGAGAGGGTGGGAAGATTTGGGAGAATGGCATTGAAACATGTCTAATATCATATATGAAACGAGTTGCCAGTCCAAGTTCGATGCACGATACTGGATGCTTGGGGCTGGTGCACTGGGACGACCCAGAGGGATGGTATGGGGAGGGAGGAGGGAGGAGGGTTCAGGATGGGGAACATGTGTACACCTGTGGCAGATTCATGTTGATATGTGGCAAAACCAATACAATATTGTAAAGTTAAAAATTAAAATTAAAAAAACAACAACAAAGAAAAGAAATGAAGTAGAAATCAGGGAAATTGAAAGCAGGGAATCAGTAGAGATAATTAATGAAATTAAAAACTGATTCTTTGCAAAGATTGTGATAAGTCTCTAACCATGATAAGTTAAAAAAGGACAGAGTACACAAATGAGTAATATCAGAAATGAAAGAGGTGCATCATTATAGATCCTCTGAACATTAAAGGGATAATAAGAGAATGATAATAATAACGCCCACAAAGCTGATAATCTAGATGAAATGAACCAATTATCTCCAAATTCACAATTTACAACACACATAGAAAAGACAGTAAATTATCTTAATAGGTCTATATCTATTAAAGAAATTGAATCAATGATTAATAACGTTCAAAACAGAAAGCATCATGCCCAGATAATCTCACTGGTTAATTTTACTAAAAATTTAAGAAAGATATTGTACCAATGCTTTATAATATCTTTCAGAAGATAGAAGCTGAGAGAATACTGTCTAAGTCATTCTATGAGGCCAGTATAATCTTAATACCAAAACCAGATAAGACATCTCTAGATGAAAACAAACGGACAAAAAACTAGAGATTAATATATTTCATGTATATAACTGTAAAAATCCACAACAAAATATTAGTAAAACAAATCTAAACAATGCATAAAAAGAATATCACACCATGGCTTAGTGCAGCTTATACTAGTTATGCAGGATTGGTTCAATATTCAATAATTCGTTAATGTAGTTTAGCATTTCAAAAGACAGAGAAAAATCACATGATTATATCAATAAAGACAGAAAAAGAATCTTACAAAATCCAATATTTATTTGTGATTAAAAATTCTCAGTAAATTTGGAATAGAAGGAAACTTCTTCAACTTCTATAAATAATGTCTACAAATAACTTACAGCAAATGTCATACTTAATAGTGAGAAATGAAGTTTTCACACTAAGATCAAGAAAAAGGCAAGGGTGCATAATTTACCTGGACAGAAATCACAAAGTTAGAGCTTGGCAAAACATGATATGCTTCTGTCTCCTTCCCCCTTTTACATGACCTTTTATGAAACTAGTTTCCAGGCAAAGAAAGGATTGTTACTTGGAAAATGACTAATATGTTCTCTAGTCTGAATGGACGCTTTCCTCAGCCTCTACTGGCACAGGAGAAACTAAAAATGTTTAGCCCAGAAAACAAATGGCTTAACCATTGCTTAATGTTTTCTAGGTTATATATAAGAAAAGTTGATTTCTTTTCTAAATAGTGCTACAAAAAGGATCAGGAAAAGAGTGTGGTAATGAAATAATGCATTTTCTGCCTAGCAAAATACCCTACTTCCTATTAGATGGCATGTTTAGATCAAGGATGAAAGAACATTTTTCAGATAAATTTAAGGCACTATTTTTACATGGGGTGGGGTTTTTGTCTAGAAATTTCTAAGCTGTCACTGAACTTCAAAATTATGTCATTCTCTAAAATAATCTTAGTCAAATTTTTAAAGTTGTTAATCACTCAGAGTGAAAGAAACTCTGCAGGTGAAAGAGGCTTGAAGAGAGCAAAGATGGTCTCATGGAAAGAACATGATCTGTTAAATAAGATCCATCTAGCTTTCAACAAATTTCTGTAGGTTTTAAAGCTAAGATTTCATAATCAATAAAATTAATAACACCCACTTTTCAAAGTTTAATAAGAGACAAAATTGCAGTCATTAAATATACATTTGTTAAATTGTAATAGAATTAAATAATTTTTCTTGTCAAATAGCCAAATATCAAGGCATTAAAAAGAAAAAGAATTGAACAGTCTCTTTGTAATCCTGTTGATTAGGTGAAGAAATAATGACATCCATAACTTTCCTGTTTCTTTTGGGTGTAGAAACTCTACTGATGCGAAAGGAAGATTTGCTTTTCATGCTTGTTTATTGCACACTTTTGCGGTTGTTCTTTCTTTTATCCCAAGACAACAAATTATGTAGGAGCAATAGTAGGATCAAAATCAATAGAAATGCAAGACCGAAAAAATTCATAAACAACAGACTTACAACTCTTCTTTCCAAATGGCCCATAGTTACATACAAATAAACTACTCTCAAATTTTCTGAAGTCAGCATCCTCATCTCAGTCACACTGTAAGGCAGTGGTGAATAGATCTAACTGCCTATCAGGGAAGGCAGACTCTGTACCTTTAACTGCACTTTTTTCAATTTTCTTGTTTGAAAACTTCATTGGTATCTGTGTAACTCTTTATGATACATTTTCTCTCTGACATCCCTTAAAAGTTTTGGTCTGACTTTGTATTAAACTGCTTCAACCCAGGTTTTGCAATATTCTTATCCTTAAATTTCACATCTTAAATGTCATCTCTGACCTTGATCAATGTATTTCAGGAATCTGGCTTCACAGGGAACACAGATTCTTTCTGATTTATGCTGACATTTCTGTATAAGTAGCAGAGCTGAGATAGAATTGAAGATTCGGCAACATGGAGGGTTAAGAATATCAAGTGATTAAGGGAACTAAAAATAGCAGCATAGTGTCTAGGTAAAGTTATGCGTATATTTGATGTTGAAAAAAGTAAAGATATGGTTGAATCTTGAATCTCTGAATTCTTGACCTGATATCTACTGATGAAGCTGAATTTTGAGGAAGAAGTAAGGAAGGAACATTTTAGGAAAAATGATTCTCTATTGTTCTATTAGAAAAAAATTCTAATGAAACTATCATCCTGACTGTGATTGGAGATTTTCTGACGACAGGTATCTTTTCAGATTCCTTGAAATATATATATCTGGATAAATACTTTGAAGCTGAAATGACTCTGAACTTTGGCTTCCTGCACTGCAGGCAGATTCTTTACCATATGAGCTATCAAGGAAGTTCACTATTTCCAACTACATGAGACTCAATAATAAATATGATATATGATAAATATGTGGCCTCCCTGGTGGCTCAGAGGTTAAAGAATCTGCCCGCAATGCGGGAGACCTGGGTTCGATTCCTGGGTTGGGAAGATCCCCTGGAGAAGGAAATGGCAACCCACTCCAGTATTCTTGCCTGGAGAATCCCATGGATGGAGGAGCCTGATGGGCTACAGTCCATGGGGTTGCAAAGAGTCGGACACGACTGAGCAACTTCACTCATTCACTCACTCATGATAAATATAAATATGATAATATCAAATTTAAGCATCTACATTTTAGAAAGCGAGTCACTTCCTCTCTAATTCCATCACCAAATATAAACATTAAAATAGTTTTACATATATTGATATAACCCTATATTCCATATAAATTCTGGGCTTCCAAGGTGGCTCCAGTGGTAAAGAACCCATCTGTCAATGCAGGAGACACAAAAGATGCAGATTCGATCTCTGGCTCAGATATCCTGAAGAAGGAAATGGCAAATCTGCTCCAGTATTCTTGCCTAGGAAATCTCATGAACAGAGGAGCCTGGTGGGCTACATACCATGGGAGTGGTATGAATCAGACATGACTGAGCACCATATAAATTCTATTCATTGGCACAGCAAATGCATCTCTAGAGAAGGATCCCCCATTTCTAGCAAAAACTAGTTACTTTCGATGCAAAATTCAATACCCTTTCTCAATGCATGAACTTGCTCATGAAAAATGTGACTGTCTTTGAAATATGTTTCATACAAACCAGAGTTAACTTTAAACTCATACATTTATTCTATTATTAATTAATAATTCTATTATTTTTTTCTTCTTTTTTTAAAATATTTAAATCTATGTCTTTTTAATTGGAGGCTAATTGCTTTACAACTTTGGGACATAACTGAGTGACTAACACTTTCACTTTGACTTTTCTGCCATATATCATCAGGAATTAGCCAAAGAGGGATGGCACATATAAAAACTTAGATGTTTTATACATTATCATATTTTAAATTAATTTTGTGTCAGATTTTGTTCATAGTAAATTCAACTATGACAACATTTGGGAGAGTAAGTATATATCTGTATATACCCAGATATATACATTCCAAGGAATCTGAAAAGATACTTGTCAGAAAATTTTCAATCACAGTCAGAATAATAGTTTCATTAGATTTTTTTTTTTCCAATAGGACAACAGAGAATAGTTTTTCCTAAAAGGTTCCTTATAAAACACAGGCCTTTGTACCTGTCTGACTGTAGTTTTCTAATCCATACATTTTTTTTTTCTAATTCATACCTTTTTGTGATTAATATCAAAAAAATTGACAAATATAACTCTGCTGCTGCTGCTGCTAAGTCATTTCGGTCATGTCTAACTCTGTGTGACCCCATAGATGGCAGCCCACCAGGCTCCCCCGTCCCTGGGATTCTCCAGGCAAGAACACTGGAGTGGGTTGCCATTTCATTCTCCAATGCATGAAAGTGAAAAGTGAAAGTGAAGTCGCTCAGTCGTGTCTGACTCTTCGCTACCCCATGGACTGCAGCCTACCAGGCTCTTCCATCCATGGGATTTCCCAGGCAAGAGTACTGGAGTGGGTTGCCATTGCCTTCTCTGCAAATATAACTCTGGAATGATACAAATTGGAGGGTATATGCACAGAGAAAGAGTACAGTGAAGTTACTCTATGCATTACTATATTTTATTCCAGTCTGCAATCTGCAAATTCTAACACCTGTTTGATGTCCAAATGTATGCAGATCCTCTCAATCAGATATAGAATATAATTTTTTAAAATTCTTATCTAGGTCCACACTGTATTTATATGGCCCTTTAGAATTCTCTACTATTATATTGAAAAAAGACAAAGAGAATGCTGAAAAAAGAATAGAAAACAGTAAAATATATTTTCTTCTGTCAAGAATTTAGCTAAGATACTGCATGGTATTACTACTTCAGCATCTATTTTATTTGTCCAGGAAGCTGAGGGGGAGCCTTAAACTGACACTAGACCCGCATGTGCATGTTCTAGATAACAGCTTGCAGAATCACAAGAAAGCATGTGTGCTTAGTCACTCAGTCTTGCTGGACTCGTTGCAACCCTTTGGACTGTAGCCAGCCCAACTCCTCTGTCCATGGGATTTTCCAGGCAAGAATATTGGAATGGGCTGCCTTTTCTTCCTCCAGGAAATCTTCCTGACCCAGGGATTGAACCTGTGTCTCCTGAGACTCTTGCTGTGGCAGGAGGATTCTTTACCACAGAGCCACTTGGGAAGCCCTACAATAAAGTATAAGGTCCTGATATGTCTTCCCCAATAGGTCAACAATTTCCCCACCTCCCAGAACCTTTTCTTTGTGCACCCTTCGATAAGACCCCCAAGGAGTTTATCCAAATTACACTCTTTTGGGTTTGAATTGACCAGTCTGGGCTTAGCTCCAAAATTCCAAAACATCCCACCCATGGACCCATATAAAGGGGCATGCCCCAGGACCTGCCTCATTCACTGCCTGCCCCTGCCTTTAGCTCCACTTGTGTGGACTCATCAAGTGTGCTTCACAATTCTTTCAGGACTTATGAGTGATATACGTCTCTATTCCAGTTTGTCTGGTGATCTTTTTTGAGCCACAGCTCACCATATTGCCCACTGTGCTCCATTTAACAATCCTAATAACAAATCCTTATCATACAAAGTAGAGGCTAAGCCATTTTCTCCATGCTTACTTTCCTCTTCAGCTCACCTAAGTTTCTGCCTATCTCTCTTAGGATTCAGGCCCATCCCCAAAAGCAGGAAGCCCAGAGCAAATCTTTAAACAGTCACTGGGAAAAATAAGTCCTCAGTGTTAGAGATTCTATAAGTAGTTATACATCAGTGTACTGTGGAAATGAAATAACTTTTAGCCCTTTGCAAAGTTACTCCTTCATCAGGGAGTACAATGTTATGATTTCTTCCTGCAAGAGTCTGAAAGAAAAAAACAAAGCAAAAGTTCATGATTTCCCCAAAGCCCACAGAAATCACCTCGAGCCAACTGACCTAGAGAATTATTCAATTTTACTCACAACTTGAAATCCATGAATAAAGACTGGGGAAATTTGGAAACCCAATATTTCCTTCAGATCATTAATTTGAAAAGTATGTTAAAGAAAAATCAGCTCATGATCAATTCAGGGACAAAACTAATTTTGAATTTGCTTTGGGCAAGCTTTTAATGTAGCCTAAAAACTCTGTTTAAAAGTAAAGTATCATATTAGCATTTTGTCCTGAAGAAGTCATATAATTACACTCACACATGCTACACAATAAAGAAATTGCCTTTGGTCCTCATTATTTTGACATGTCAGGATAGCACACAGTTGTAAGCACAGTGTGTATTTTTTAAAATTTAATATTGTTTTGAACTGTAAACTAGGGGCAATTGTCAGGCCACAACATGGTTCCCTTTCCAAGAGGTCCCCCCTTGAGTACAGTGGCGGATTCATTATGATATTTGGCAAAACTAATACAATTATGTAAAGTTTAAAAATAAAATAAAATTTAAAAAAAAACAACAAAAGGAAGTGTTAGGAGATGACAATCCTCAGGATTCCTTCATCCATAGGTGATAGTAGAGTCAATAAAATCAAGAGTAGTATAATTCTATATTTCAAAGTCACTGTGTGAGTTCATTGTTTAACTTATACCCTGGGACAGGCTTATGAAGATGAATGCACAGACTCTGTGTTTCAAAACAACCAGCCTTATGCAGTGGGTGAAATCTGAAACTTGAAGTCAGATCATCAGTATTTTGGTCTGGTGTTTTTATTGAAATCTGTATCTACCAAGTCTTTGACTGAATTTTTAAAATTTGTTAAATGAACATAATAGGAGTGGCCTTACATAGATTATTCTGTGCATCAAATTCATTAGCATTGTCACATGGAATTTAAACTATAAATCATTATGCAGGTGGCTAATTTTTACTTAGAGAAGCTGAAAATCTTCATCTCTCATATACTGAGGATTTACTACCTACCATCTTCTTACAGCACTTAGTTCTTCATCATTTACTCCCTTGGGCTAAAGGTACCAAAAGGTTTGTTTTAAAATATAATCATACTGCTTTGAAGCCATAATGCAAAAGTTATTCCAGTTAATCAAACATTGAGACCTTTGGCCTACTAATATTCATGGAGTATGGCTAGTTTGTCAATCAATTTGCAAAAATATACCATAAAATTTTCATGAATGGAATAAAGCAACACTCACTAAGTAGAACTAAGGTTGCAAACTAGAAGCTAGTGTCCAGAGAAGCAAGTACTGATGTTATTTTTTTCCCTTGATTTATAGTATATTACAAAAGTATTTGAGCCAATAATTATATTAAGAGAATTTCATTAAAAAGACTACATGTAGCTTATTTTAATAATTAGACTAGAAATTGTGGAAAGATTTGGTATGTTTTCAGAGAGCAGCCATTCATAGAAGTTGAACTACCATTGTCACTTGATGTGTGTATCCTCTCCAACTTATTACTATTCCCAATGTCACTTCTTGCTTTTCCATGAAAGTAAGTTATCTAATTTTGGACTGTTGTTGTTCAGTCACTAAATCATGTTTGGCTCTTTGAGACCCCATGGATTGCAGTGTGCCAGGTTTTCCCATTCTTCTCTATCTCTTGGAGTTTGCTCAAACTCATGTCCATTGTGTCAATGATGCCATCCAACCATCTCATTCTCTGTTGCCCCCTTATTCTCCTGCCTTCAACTTTTCTCAGCATCAGGGTCTTTTCTAATGAGTCAGCTCTTAACATCAAGTGGCCAAAGTATTAGAACTTCAGCATCAGCGTTTGTCCTTCCAGTGAATATCCAAGGTTGATTTCCTTTAGGATTGACTGATTTGATCTCCTTGCAGTCCAAGGGACTCTCAAGAATCTTCTCCAGTACCACAGTTTGAAAGCATAAATTCTTTGGTGCTCAGCCTTGTTTATGGTCTGACTCTCACATTTGTACATGACTACTGGAATCTATTAGCTATAATTTGAAATTCCCTAAAAAGGGATTCTAACTGATCCTTGTAGGCCAGGTATTAACTGCTATTTTAATGTTTTACATTGAAAGCCATCAGACCAAATGACTTAGCAATGACTGCAAAATCTATTTGAGAATTTCTTGTTAAAGCAGTGTACTATGATTTTTCTCTAAGTTGAAAACTTATTGGCAGATCCTATGATGAGGCTGGGATAAGACATGGCATGGTAAAGTCTCAATATTTGGGTTAAGAACACCTCTACACGAATTTAATATAAGTCAAAGTAACAATAGTTCAGGAGAGCAAAGAAGTTGCTCATGGTACTAAACAGGTGATCAAAGGTCTTATGTCAGAGATTTGTGCTCAGTCATAGATCTAGAAGTGCTATATGGGGATGAGTTAAAGCATTCCAAGGGTTTCCACTGAGAGAGGAGAAGGAAGTAAGTATAGGATCCAGATCTGTAAAAGAAATGGAGCAAATTGAAAGCATCAGTGTAAAATCTGGGCTGTAGGGAAAAGTCCATGTAACACTGTGGATAAGAAAAATATCTAAATAATAAAACATAAGCAGAGCAGGCCCAGTGATATTCAGCAGGAGAAAATTAGATAACAAAATAACCATTGAGCCTAAGTTTTCTTCCCTTATGTGCAGAACTATCATCCTCAAAACTCGGAATGGCAGGCATGAAGTGAGGAAAGCTGGGCTTCTAGTTTAAAGAAAGAGATGTAGCTTCACACATTTGGAAGTTCATTCAGAAAAGCAGGAACAGAGGCTAGCCAAAAGGTTTATTTTATATATATGATCAAACCTGCCTCCATGTAATCATCTTTAGTGATTCGAATTGTTTAACACAAGTCCAATAAGCGTTTATCAGGAAGATGACATGGTCAGTGAAAGCAAAAGTTGATGAGTCGGTGTCCGACTCTTTTGAGACCCCATATAGTACGTGGAATTCTCCTGGTCAGAACACTGGAGTGGGGTAGCCTTTCCCTTTGCCAGGGTATCTTCCCAACTTAGGGATCAAACTCAGGTCTCCTGTATTGCAGTCAAATTCTTTACCAGTTGAGCCAGGAGGGAAGCTCTGATTCTTTACTGACAGCTATGAGGGAAGCCGGACATGGTCAATGAGCTGTCTGAAATAGTAGCCTCCCTCTTTGCAGTTCTTGTAGAGCTGGTTTTCCCAGTTTCAGCATTATTCACATTCAGGGCCAGAAAATATTTTGCTGAGGGTGTGGGGGAAGGGAGTGCTGTACTGTGTACTGCGGGATGTTTAGCCACATCCCTGGCTTCTATACACTAGGTACCAGTAGCCCTCTCCTCCACTTTCCCTGAACATGATGACTAAAACTGTCTGCAGACATCACCAGAGGTCCTGTGGGGGGAAATCCTCTTCAGCTGAAAAGGTTCATGTAAAACATAATATTAAAGAAAAACTGGGATACTCAAGAAATAAAGCCAAGCCCTTATACTGTCTTAAATTTATACGAATTCAAAGTAGTTTTTCCTGCCATCCCATACTGTTTATGAAGATGGCACTTGTATTTCCCATGAAATGCTAGTTCGAATTTCTCAGTAACATTAAATAAATTATGGTAACAAACATACAGTAGAAAAGGATTTCATCATTAAAATTATTACATAGAAGAATATTTGATGTCATGAGGAAACAGTCACAGAATATTAATAAGTGGGAAAAGGTTATAATACATAATTGTAATGATACTCAGTCTGAAACTCCCTCTTTTATGAAAGTGAAAGTTGCTCAGTCGTGTCCGACTCTTTGCGACACCATGGGCTATATAGTCCATGGAATTCTTCAGGCCAGAATACTGGAGTGGGTAGCCTTTCCCTTCTCCAGGGGATCTTCCCAACCCAGGGATTGAACCCAGGTCTCCACATTGCAGGCAGATTCTTTACCCGCTGAGCCACAGGGGAAGCCCCTTTCATGAAAGGGAAACATCTAATGTCCATTTGCCATGGAAGGACCATTTTGACAGGAGGTTGACTGACTATTCCTCACCCAGACACAGCACTAGAAGAATTTTTTGCTGACATGATTTCCTGTGGGCAACCCTGTTGAACAGAGAAATAGGAGAATCAGAATAGACATGCAACCTCATAATACACAACTTCTGAATTAATACTTTGACCAGAGAAGGTAGAAGATGAAAAAGTATGGAATGATCCAGAAATTCTTAAACATGTTGTTTTGGATCGTCATATTTATAAAAACAAATAAGAACAAAACAAAGCAAATAACTTTCCTTTATTCTCTCTTTTGACTACAACTTTGTTCACACCCAGGACTCCTTCAGAGTTCTGTATATTTTCCTGTGAAAATTTCTGCTGTACACATTCATGCTTGTGTCATCATATTGTTAAATATGGGAAGTGCTTGTCCTTAGGTAGAGTCCAAGCAGAGCATTTTTTCAAGGTAACACATTAATATTAGTTCATTTATGAAATATTTGGAAATTCATATTGAGCATGTATATAAAACTGTAATATTTGAATGATGTTATATTTTATTGACACCAATAAGAGCACACAGGTGTTTTCCCTGTTTCTTGGAAATAGTATATATTTCTATAGATTATAAATAATCCTGTCTCTAAAATATTATTTGTATTTCAACATATAAAACTGCTATGTTGTCAGTTTTGCTTCTGGCTATATTACTCTGCAAAAAAGATAATCCATGAAATTAAACGAGTGTGTGTGTGTGTTTGCATACATGTCTGCTCCAAAACTTTAATCCTAGAATTGTATATATTACTAATGCTGATTTTATATTAATTTTCATCTTGACTCATCTTTTTACTTTTTAAAAATGCATTATTTCTTGAACAGGAAACCAGTTATTTAAAAATAATAAATAGGATGAAAATGTTTTGGAACTAACTTCAGCTGGCATTTGTCCAAAATTGTGAATGTACTATATATTGCCAAATTGTTCACTTAAAAATATTTATTTTATGTGAATTTTACCTCAACAAAAAATAAATACTGCATTGAATTGTAAAAAAAACCTCTAAAGAAAGGGGTGTATGAGTGTTTGTGCATCATAAAAATAAATATATTAAAGATGATCACAAATCAGTTCTTGTTAAGATTGCTGTTTAAAAATATAGGCTTTGAAATGCCAATGAATACAGTGTTTTTACCCTGGTACTTCACATGTGAAGGGAAGAGAATCAGAGAGTGCCAAGAACAGTTTCACTTTATAAAAATATATGTAGAAAAGGATTTCTACTGCTAACCAATCAGGGGCTTCCCAGGTGGATCAGTGGTAAAGAATCTATCTGCCCACCATTGCAGGAGATGCAAGAGACATGGATTCGATCTCTGGGTCAGGAAGGTACCCTGAAGAAGGAAGTGGGATCCACTCCAGTATTCTGGCGTGGAGAATCCCATGGAAAGAGTAGCCTGGCAGGCTACAGTCCATGGGGTTGCAAAGAATTGGACATGACTGAGCAACTAACACTAACCTAAATCAAATTCTCATTTAGCAAAAATGACTCAACGGTGAAGACAATTTTTTTTTTCAAAGTCAAAATCTCTTGTAGAATTCTTATCTCCCAAGTCTGAAATAAATATCCTGGTGCCATGTGTGTGTTGAAATAAAAAAAACCTAATCAAAGATGGTATTTGTCTATGGGAGCTATTTGTCTATGGGAGGATGTAAAGAAAGTGACCCTCAGTGAAAGGGTCACTTTTCAAACCTCACAGAAGTTCCCTTCTAACCAAGGAACAACCTGCTCTAGCTATTTCTATTGCCAAGGAAAAATTTAAAATCTGGCCTTGGATTTACAGACACAATCAATTCAGCATTTTGGTTACACAGAACTAGTGCACCAGCAATGATTAGGGTAGAGGGTGAGTACATGGAATGCGTTATTAATATCTACTTCAAAAGTACGTGGCATATATGCCTCTCAAAACATGACCAAAGGAAATGCAGTGCAAGGATTTTCAAAAGACAAAGGAAAGCAGGTGGGAAGTTGTGATTCTAAGATAAATGAGCTTAGACTTGAGAAATGGGACTTATTTTTACTGTTAATAGGAAAATCTCGTAGTATTTTTTTTTCAGCTTATGTGTCTGCATATTCAAATCCCCTAAATTCACATCTCAAAATATGCTCCAGAGAACCTGTAGAAAAAAATAAGGGAAAATGAAAGTGAGGTTGCTCAATTGTTTCTGACTCTTTGCTACCCCTTGGACTGTAGCTCACCAGTCTCCTCTGTCCATGGGATTTTCCAGGCAAGAGTACTTGGGGTGGGTTGCCATTTAGTCTTGTATAAGCCCATTCTAATTTTTACTGAAAGATGCTAACTGTGGTGAGGGCTTCCCTGTAAGTCAGACAGTAAAGAATATGCATGCAATGCAGGAGACCTTGGTTTGATCCCAGGGTTGGGAAGATCTCCTGTAAAAGGGAATGGTAACCCACTTTAGTATTCTTGCCTCGAGAATCCCATGGGCAGAGGAGCCTGGAGGGCTATGGTCCATGGGGGCGTGAAAAGTCAAACATGACTGAGTGACCCACACACCTAATTGCTCAGATGGTAAAGAATCCTCCTGCAATGCAGCAGACATGGATTTGATCCCTGGGTTAGGAAGAAACCCTGGGGAAAGGAATGGCTACCCACTCTAGTATTCTTGCCTGGAGAATTCCATAGACAGAGGAGTCTGGCGGGTTACAGTCCATGTGGTTGCATAGAGTCATACATGACTGAGCAGCTAACACTTATATGCACTTATATGGTGAAAAAGGATCAAGGTTGTTCACCATCCTCTACAAAATTTTGCACAGTATCAAGATATTCTGGTTACTGTTACTGAATAATCACCTCCAAACTCAATAGAGAAATAATTTTATTATGACCATAGATTTTATGTCAAGAATTTTTATCTCCCCCAGGTTTATTGAGTTATAGTTTACATATAAGATTATATAAGTTTAAGGTGTATAACAAGACGATTTGATATATGCTATATTGTGAAGTGATTACCGCAATAAGGAAAATCAACACATCCATCTTCTCATGTGGTTACCTTGGGTTTTTGTTTCTTTTTATTTGTGTGTGTGTGAGAACATTTTTAAGATTATCTCTCTTAGCAACTATCGAGTATACAGTACAGTATTACTAACTATAATCACCAAGTTCTAATGAAAGATGACCAGTGAATCTAATCTAATCTAATGAATGATTCCCAGAACTCATTCATGTGATAACTGGAAGTTTGTACACTTTAATCTCTTTCATCTATTTCCCCTACTCTTTTGTTCCCTCACTCTTGACAACCTCCAATCTATTCTCTGTCTTTATAAGTATTGTGTTCTGTTTGATTTTATTTATATTCTATATATATAAGTGCTGTCATAGAGCATTTGTCTTACTCTATCTGATTTACTTCACTTAGCATAATGTCCTCCAAGTTCAACCCTGTTTCATAAATGGCAAGATTTTTTTATTTTATTTAATGGTTGAATAATATTTTATTATAGGTATTATCACATTTTACATAGTCATCCCTTGACAGACACTTAGATTGTTTCCTAAGTGTCTTGGTTTATAGGAGAAAATGCTGTAATGCAGAAATCTCTTCCAGAAAGTGATTTTATTTTATTTGGATAAATATACAGAAGTGGGATTGTTGGATCATATGAGAGTTCTACTTCTAATTTTTTCAGAAATCTTCCATATTTTTTTCCATAGTGGCTGCATCAATTTACATTCCATCCAAGGTTCACGAGGCTTCCCTATTCTCCACATCCTCATTAACATTTGTTTCTCTTGTTATTTGAATAATAGTCATTCTAGCAGATGTGACATGGTACCTGATTGTGGTTTTCACTTGAATTTCCCTAATGATGAGTAATGTTGCACATTTTCATTTACCCACTGGCCATTTGTATATCTATTTTGGAAAAATAGCTATTTAAATTCTTTTTAAAACTGGGTTGACTTTCCTTGAATTGAGTTGTATGTTTGCTTGTTTTTATTTACATATTTTGACTGGTTTTTTTTAACATATTTATTTATGTTAAAATAAATTTTATTTAACATAACATGACTGCTACCTCTATCAGATATATAAACTGCATTTTTTTTTCTCCCATTCCGCATGTGGTTTAGTTATCAGAATTTTTTTCTATAACATAAGATCTTTAGTCTGATGTAGTCCCACTTGTTTAGTTTTGCTTTTGTTGATTTTATTTTTGGTATTAAATGCAACAATATGTTGCAAAACCAATGTCAAGGAACTTTTCCCCCATGGGTCTTCTAGAGTTTTATTATTTCAGGTGTTGCATTTGAGTGTTTAATCCAATCTGAGTTTATTTTTATGAGTGATATAAGATAGAAATCCAGTTTCATTCTTTTGCATGTGGATATCCATTTTTCCCAACACAGTTTATAAAAAGACTATCCTTTCTCTATAGGGTATTCTTGGCTTAGTTATCAAATATGAGTTGACTGTATATGCATGCCATTATGCTGGGCTCTCAGTTTTCTTACATCTGTCTCTGCATCGCTTTTTGGCCAGATTTAGATATCTAAGTGAAAGACTCTTCATCATCATCAATATCGATAGCAATATCTTCATTATCCCAGCTACAATTTGATAGGTGTCTCCATTATTCCAGGACTTCTTCAAGGCCATTTTCATATTAAGTTTTAATAATTATAATAATAAAAACATTATTATTATATGATATTTCAATTTAAAATATCCACATACAAATGCATCCTTTTTTACAAAATAGGCTCAGTTTAGTTCAGCAGTCACCAGTCATGTCCAACTCTTTGCAACCACATAGACTGCAGCAGGCCAGGACTCCCTGTCTATCAAAACTCCCAAAGTTTACTCAAACCCATGTCCACTGGGTCAGTGATGCCATTCAATCGTCTCATCCTTTGCTGTCCCCTTCTCCTCCTGCTTTCAGTCATTCCCAGCATCAGGGTCTTTTCAAATGAGTCAGCTCTTTGCATCAGGTGGCCAAAGTATTGGAGTTTCGGCTTCAGCATCAGTCCTTCCAATGAATATTCAGGGCTGATTTCCTTTAGGATTGACTGGTTGAAATCTCCTTGTTGTCCAAGGGACTCTCAAGAGTCTTTTCTGACACAGTTCAAAAGCATCAATTCTGAGTCCTCAGCTTTCTGTCTAGTTCAACTCTCACATCCATACATGATTACTTGAAAAACCATAGCTTTGACTAGATGGTCGTTTGTTGGCTGTCATGTCTCTGCTTTATAATATGCTGTCTATGTTGGTCATCACTTTTCTTCCAAGGAAAAAGCGTCTTTTAATTTCATAACTTCAGTCACCATCCACAGTGATTTTGGAGCCCCCAAAGATAGTCTGTCACTGTTTCCCCATCTATTTGTCATGAAGTGATGGGTCCAGATGCCATGATCTTATTTTTCTGAATGTTGAGTTTTAAGCCAACGTTTTCATTCTCTTCTTCCACTATCATCAAGAGGCTCTTTAGTTCTTCTTCACTTTCTGCCATAAGGGTGGTTTCATGTGCATATCTGAGGCTATTGATATTTCTCCCTGCAATACTGATTCCAGCTTGCACTTCTTCCAGCCCAGTGTTTCTCACGATGTACTCTACATATAAGTTATATAAGCACGGTTACAATATACAGCCTTGACATACTCCTCTCCCGATTTGGAATCAGTCTGTTGTTCCATGTCCACTTTTAACTGTTCCTTCTTGACCAGCATACAGATTTCTCAAGAGTCAGGTCAGGTGGTCTGGTATTCCCATCTCTTCAAAAATTTTCCACAATTTGTTGTAAACCACACATTCAAAGGGTTTGGCATAGTCAATAAAGCAAAAGTAGATGTTTTTCTGGAACTCTTTTGCTTTTTTGATGGTCCGATGGGTGCTGGCAATTTGATTTCTGGTTCTTCTGCCTTTTCTAAATCTAGTTTGAACATCTGAAAGTTTGTGGTTCACATACAAACCTGGCTTGGAGAATTTAGGCACTACTTTACTAGTGTGTGAGACGAGTATAATTGTGTGGTAGTTTGAGGATTCTTTCGTATTGCCTTTCTTTGGGATTGGAATGAAGACCGACATTTTCTAGTCCTGTGTCCACTGCTGAGTTTCCCAAATTTGCTGGCATATTGAGTACAGCAGTTTCACAGCATCATCTTTTAGGATTTGGAATAGCTTAACTGGAATTCCATCACCTCCACTAGCTTTGTTGTTTGTGATGCTTCCTAAGGCCCACTTGATTTCTCATTCCAGAATGTCTGGCTCTAGGTGAGTGATCACACCATCCTGGTTATCTGGGCTGTGAAGATATTTTTTGTATATTTCTTCTGTATATTCTTGCCACCTCTTCTTAATATCTTCTGCTTCTGTCAGGTCCATACCATTTCTGTCCTTTATTGTGCCCATCTTTGCATTAAATGTTCCCTTGGTATCTCTAATTTTCTTGAAGTGATCTCTAGTCTTTCCCATTCTATTGTTGTCCTCTATTTCTTTGCATTGATCACTGAGGAAGGTTTTCTTCTCTCTCCTTGCTATTCTTTGGAACTTTGCTTTCAAAATGGGTATATCTTTCCTTTTCTCCTTTTCCTTTTGCTTCTCTTCTTTTCTTAGCTATTTGTATGGCCTCCTCAGACAACTATTTTGCCATTTTGCATTTCTTTTTCTTGGGGATAGTCTTGCTCCCTGCTATCTGTACAATGTCATGAACCTGCATCCATAGTTCTTCAGACACTCTATCAGATCTAATCCCTTGAATCTATTCCTCACTTCGACTGTATAATCATAAAAGATTTGACTTGGTCTACTGGTTTTCCCCATTTTCTTCAATTTAAGTCTGAATTTGCCAATAAGGAGTTCATGATATGCGCCACAATCAGCTCCTGGTCTTGTTTTTGCCTACTTTATAGAGCTTCTCCATCTTTGGCTGCAAAGAATGTAATCAATCTATTTTAGGTATTGACCATCTGGTGATGTCCATGTGTAGAGTTGTCTCTTATGTTGTTGGAAGAGGGTGTTTGCTACGGCCAGTGCGTTCTCTTGAAAAAATTCTATTAGCCTTTACCCTGCTTCATTCTGTACTCCAAGACCTAATTTTCCTGTTACTCTAGGTATTTCTTGACTTCGTACTTTTGCATTCCAGTCCCCTATAATGAAAAGGACAGCTTTTTTGGGTGTTAGTTCTAAAAGGTCTTGTAGGTCTTCATAGAACTGTTCAACTTCAGCTTCTTCAGTATTACTGGTCAAGGAATAGACTTGGATTACTATGTATTGAATGGTATTGAGTAGCCTATACTGTGGCATCAAAATATACCCTAATACCCAATAGCTTAACAACTTAGGATTAAATATCTCTCAAAGATTTTCATCAGTAGAGGGATATTTTATCTGGCATCTATGATATTCAAGATTACAATGGAAGGGGAAAATACATATAGAGGAATCACAACAGATCTAAATTCTTTTGCTTCGAGGCAACAGAAACACAGCTTTCACACAAACTCATGAGCCAGAATAGTAGTTTGGCACCAATATCACTGCCCATGTTATATTTAGAGAAAGCTAATGGCTTATGGAACATTCTTGTTCCCAGTCACCTGGCTTTTACTCATTCATAGCCTCTCTCAAGTTTTATTGATTTAATATTTCTTTCTTTCTTTTTCTGAATGATAGGTTTATTTTGCCAAGGCCCAAGAGGAATAAGCCCTTACCAAAGAATCTTTGATCTGCCACTTCCAAATGAAAGACTCCTCCAAAAATAAGCCTGTAATTTACTAACTAGCTAAAAGTTCATAGTAAGATAGAAATAAACATGAATAAATAAAGCAGAACACTATAATACACTTGCAAAAGAAACCACCGAGAGAAAATGCCCTAACCAGAAACAGCTATCTTAGTAAGTCACTGGGAGTAAAGTAATTAATAACTCATTTCATTACTATAGTGATTTATAAATTATAGAACATTTTTATGTACCACCGTGTTAAATACTTATTGGATCATCTAAGGAACACAGAGTAAGTATTAACATCTTCATGTAGATGTTTATGCATGCACACTAATTAAATTAACTGAGAAGTGTTCACTGCACTTCAACTTTCTAGAAAAAGATGTGTAATATTGAGAATTTTTTTGACATTTTAAACACTTCTTAAGTGAAATAATTTCAGTTATGAAATTTTTGAGGAAGAGTATTTAAATGAGTAGTTGTTTGGTCGCTAAGTCATATCTGACTCTTTGTGACCCCATGGACTATAGCATGCCCTGTCTTTCACTATCTCCCAGTGTTTGCTCAAATTCATATCCATTGAGTTGGTGATGCCATTCATCCATCTAATCCTCTGTCGCCCACTTCTCTTGTCCTCTGTCTTTCCCAGCATCATTCCTTTAACAGTTTGTGTATGCTAAATTGCTTCAGTCGTGTCCGACTCTGTGAATCTATGGAGTGTAGCCCACCAGGCTCCTCTGTCTATGGGATTCTCTGGGCAAGAACACTGGAGTGGGTTGCCATTTCCTACTCCAGGAGATCTTCCCGACCCAGATATCTAATCCACTTCTCTTGTGTCTTCTGCATTGGCAGGCAGGTTGTTTACAACTGAACCACCCAGGAAGCCCATCATCATGTACAGATAAAATGATTAAGGATCAAAAAATTAACAGACATACCCCAAGGTGACACAAATTAAAGTAAGAGGTTTGAAACTCAGATTTTAAGACACTCAAGCTCGTTTTACTTCAAATACTAAATTAGGCAGCAGGGGAAAGTTTTTAATTTGGATCACATTGCTGGACTGCTTGAATTTCATATAAAATGGACCTATCAATTTAGATTAAGCATATTAATAACTAAACAGATAAAGCTTTTAAAATTGATATTCTTTGGCTCTTAGCTGTAGTCAGAAGCTGAAAACATAACCTAGTGGACATCAGGAACTGAGATATTTCTAACAAATATTTAGAAACCATATTACCTGAGATGGGTGTCCAGATGTTTTGGGAGTAAGGAGAACACCAGGGTTACTGATGAGATTTATTCCCCAGCTATGTTAATAGTCTGTGATACATCAAACAAAAACAAATCAGGACTTACTAAGGAGATTCTAGTTAAAAAGCATTATTATACATCTATGTCTCTTTTGCTGTCTTGCATATAGGGTTCATGTTGTATGGCAAAACCAATATGATATTGTAAAGTAATTAACCTCCAATTAAAATAAATAAATTTATATTTTAAAAAAGCATTATTATAAGAAAAGTAAGAGGAGCAAAAAGAAAAATAATCTGCAAGCATCTCAAATACTAGATAGAAAGGGATTTTCTTTTATATGGAGAGATAATCAGGGATGTTTTCTTAGGGATGTTTACTTCTAAGAAAAATGTTTCTTAGAGGTAAGCCTTTTTTTGAAAAAAGAGAAAGGTGGAGGGTACATTTCTTAATTTTTACTCTTTTCTATGATTATATGGCTCTGGCAAAGTTTAACAGTGTCAGATGCATATTTTTTTGATGTTAATCTTGCATTTTATTTTATTTAAAAATTTTAATTGCAGTATAGTTCATGTATAATATTATATGTTACATGTATACAGTATAGTTCATATATTATATTATATGTTACATGTATACAATATAGATTCATAATTGTAATGGTTATAGTTCATTTATAGTTATTATAAAATATTATCTATAGTCTCTGTTTTGTACAATATATTCTTATAGTTTATTTTATACCTCTTAATCTCCCATCTCTGTATTACCAGTCCTTACTTTCCTCTCCCCAATGGTAAACATTAGTTTGTTCCCTATATCTGTGAGCTTGCATTTTTTGTAAACTTTACTAATTTGATGCATTTTTTTATATTCTATTCATCAATTTTTTCATCTACATATCAGATAATTTTATTTTTGAAACAAGTAAAGGTAGCCTTCAGGAGAATAATGTCAACTTGGTATAATAAAGCCAATATCTACTGTCTAAATTTGTGCAAAAATTTTCCTACTAAATATCATCTTGGTGATTTTGTAGATTCTAAAGTATATGCTAAAATATACAACTAGGCACATTATTTCCAAGGACAGATGTCCTTGGAATTTTCAAAGCATCTTCTGAGAAAATAATCCAAAGAAAATGGTAAATTGATGTAAGAGCAGCAAAAACAACATTACAAATTGATGAAACCCTTATAGGACACGTGAAAATAGATAATGCAAGATTTTAGTTCAAAGTTTACTTCCCATATTCAAATTCAGTTATTAAGAATGAAATTCATTTACATGTGTCCAAATATATTCTCAAAAATAACAAAATTAATTTCGGCAACAGCAGATTACAATTGGTCTTGCAGAAACACACCTACTAGCATCACCTATGTCATTAAGAAAATTAATCTTTTAATAATTGTGAAAAATTGAAAGTACAAAATAAATCGTAAAAAGTAATCAGCAATACAAATTGTCCCTGGATATAAATAATGGCTAGGGCCTTACCATGCTAAATACAATGCATATCAGCTACATGGGCCACAACATGTAGTTTAACTATAAGATAGACAAAAAATTTGTCATATCACATCTCACCAGTCTCAAATTGTATTCTAAAAGTGAGAGGGAAAAGTTTAACTTTAGACTCCACACAATAATTGTGCAGTATTTTTTCCTGGGAATAGCTTCAGTTTAATTGAGTTCAGTCATTCAGTCGTGTCCAATTCTTGGCAACTCCATGGACTGCAGCACGCCAGGCCTCCCTGTCCATCACCAACTCCCAAAGTTTGTTCAAACTCATGTCCATCGGTTTGGTGATGCCATCCAACTGTCTCATTGTCTGTCGTCCCCTTCTCCTCCTGCCTTCAACCTTTCCCAGCATCAGGGTCTTTTCCAATGAGTCAGTTCTTTGCATCAGGTGGCCAGAGTATTAGAGTTTCAACTTCAGCATCAGTCTTTCCAATGAATATTCAGGACCAATTTCCTTTAGGATAGACTGGTTGGATCTCCTTGCAGTCCAAGGGACTCTCAAGAGTCTTCTCCAATAATACATTTCAAAAGCTTCAGTTCTTTGGTGCTCAGTTTTCTTTAGAGTCCAACTCTCACGTCCATATGTAATTACTGGAAAAAAACATATCTTTGACTAGACAGACCTCTGTTGTCAAAGTAATGTTTTTACTTTTTAGTATGCTGTTAATTGATTTAAAATATTTGAATGGACTAATAACATGCAATTTAAGTTATATAATATACATATTAGGAAAGAGGAAATTGCTGTTTAGTGAGTTTTTAATATGTAGTGGGGCACTCATTGACCATGACCTCATATGTAGATCTCAGAAGAAATTCACAATTTGCAGATGAAAAAGTTGAGGTACAAATAGGTAAAGTAACTTATTTTCAGCCACCTCTAGGAGAAATTGAACTCGAGTGGAAAGGTATGCATTGCCTAGAGGCCATCCTTACAGGTTATCTGATGTTAACCTTTCATTATCTTTAAGCTAATGTACAATATTTTGTAAGCTGTAGTTATCTGGTAGATGTGCAAAACCTTCTGATCCTATATAAAAGCATTTTCCTTACTTTCTTCCATGTGGAGAAACCAATTTTGCTTCTAAAATTGCATAATCATTTCAATATAACACACCAGCATGTATATAGCAACATCCTAGTTTCCTCATTAATGAGAAGAATAAAATCTTTAGAATTGCTTATTTTTATCTGCATGGCAGTTACAATTTTAGCTTTTCATAAAATCATCTTTTTATACATATTTGAATTTTATATTGTAGTACAAGGATTTGAAACTTGGATTTTCTGATTCAAAAGTCCATTTTTTGGGGTACCCTTATCCCCAAGGATCATGAGCAGCTAGCAGAACAATAACATGTGTTCTCATTGGGTACAAACAAAACAAATCTGAGAATATTTCCTTGACAGAAGCAACATGGTTGTTTAAATGGTTGTTTAAATATTCACCTGTAGATCTCTAGTGGTAGGACTTGTCTGTTATAACATCTGTTTTGTTTGTTTGTTTGTTTACCAAATAATTGTACTGGGATGATGTTTTCCTGTAGAAAGAGATATAATGAAAACTTTGAAGTGGTCCTGGAACACAAAGGAAGAAGCAGAAAGAAAACTTTCCAAGAGACAAAGCAGTAGGAGAGGATGGAGGATGATGAACACCAGCCAGAGGATATGAGGGGCCAGGGAAAAAGTATTTTATTAGCTAGCTCAGTTCACTTCAGTTAAGTTCAGTGGCTCAGTCGTGTCCAACTCTTTGCGACCCCATGAACCACAGCATGCCAGGTCTCCCTGTCCATCACCAAATCCCAAAGTCCACCCAAACCCATGCCCATTGAGTTGGTGATGCCATCCAACCATCTTATCCTCTGTCATCCCCTTCTCCTCCTGCCCTCAATCTTTCCCAGCATCCGGGTCTTTTCAAATGAGTCAGCTCTTCACATCAGGTGGCCAAAGTATTGGAGTTTCAGCTTCAGCATCAGTCCTTCCAATGAACACCCGGGACTGATCTCCTTTAGGATGGACTGGTTGGATCTCCTTGCAGTCCAAGGGACTCTCAAGAGTCTTGTCCAACACCACAGTTCAAAAGAAATTAATATGGGAGAATGGCATTGAAACATGTAAATTATCATATATGAAACGAATCGCCAGTCCAGGTTCTATGCATGATACAGGGTGCTTGGGCCTGGTGCACTGGAATGACCTAGAGGGATGGGATGGGGAGGGAGGTGGGAGGGGGGATCAGGATGGGGAACGTATGTACACCCATTGCAGATTCAAGTTAATGTATGGCAAAACCACAACAATATTGTATTGTAAAGTAAAATTAAAAAAAAAAAAGAAATTAATGGGAATGGGAAGTCTAAATTCATTTTGGGACAGACATTATTTTTTTTAAGCCTTATAATACTATTTTCAGCTGGATAGGTTAAGAAAAAATTCCACTTGACTAACCACTAGTGAAGTTATAAAAGTCTACTGTTTAAAATAATCTGCAATTAAAATACAGTAATAACTCTGAATAAAACAAAATCTCTAAAAAATAAGGCATTCCTACATTTTAACCTTCATTAAACTTTGTATTGATAAACTGATCCAAAAGTTAAATGTGTGGCCACAGTGATGATTCAGCTGAATATTTATTAAATAGAAAAGAAAATCAAGGTCAAGGATAATTAAGGTAAATTGAATTATAACGGTTTATGCTGCTGTTGAAGAGAAAAGACTAGACAAAGTGGCTCCTAAAAATCTTTATTTATTGATTTTGTTTCACTTGACTATTTCAGGAGCTCATGTGACACAGGCTATTATTTCATCTTGTTAGTGCCAGTCTCATAATGGTCAAATTTATAAAATATTCTAGATAAATGTTTGATAAGTGGTTGGGGAAAAAGTTTGATCATTTAATATTGAAATAATTAAGTGTGTCTTTGTAGGAGGAAGAGGAACTTAGAAACATATTATTTTGGATAATGGCTCTCCCATCATATACCTGAACAGTCTCTAGGATAATTGTCAAATTAGCTCATTGCTTTGATGCTTTCATACATTCCCCTCCTAGTGCATTTCAATAATACCCATGTTCACAGAGTTTTATAAGGTACAGGTACTGTAAGGTCAACTTTAATAAAAGTCAAAGTATTTTGAATATTCATGAATTGGTTTGTATGCAGTTTCTTTCAAAATCCAAAATTTCAGTGACTGAGGAAATAAAAAGATATAATAACTGATTGTTGATTCTTTCTCTTTTCCCACCAACTCGTACTTAAGACTGTATTTCAGAGATAAATTCAGATGCCTGTGTATTTTTTATTCACATAAAAAAAATTTTTGGTTTTCATTCAGAAAAGCTTGATCCAAGCATGTTCAGCAGATATTTATTGAGGACTTACTATGTTTCAGGATTAGTATTTTAATGCAGCACTATATGATACAGAGGGGCCTACCAGGTTCCTACTCTCTGATAATGATTAGTAAAGTAGAAGATCAAAATATTAAATATAGAACAACTTATTTACATTTTATTTGTTTTTATTGCCTGCACCTATTGTAACTTAATACATGACTACAAACAGATTGTACCTTCTTTTTTTTTCCCCCTGTGCTATACAATAGGTTCTTATTAGTTATTTATCTTACAAATAGAAGTATATATATGTCAATCCCAATCTCCAGGTTTATATCACCCACGCCACTTGGTGTCCATACATTTGTTCTCTATGTCTGGGTCTCCATTTCTGCTTTGCAAATAGATTCATCTGTACCATTTTTCTAGATTCCACACATATGCATTGATATATGATATTTGTTTTTGTTTTTTTCTTTCTGACTTATTTTAGTCTGTACGACAGTCTCTAGGTCCATCCACATCTCTACAAAAGACACAATTTCACTGTTTTTATGGCTGAGGAATATGCCATTATATATATTAACCACATCTTCATTATCCATTTCTTTGTTGGACATTTAGGTTGCTCCCATTTCCTGGCTACTATAAATAGTGCTGCAATGAACACTAGGGTGATGTATCTTTTGGAATAATGGTTTTCTCTGTGTTTATGCCTATGAGTTCAAATGTTCAAGCTGGATTTAGAAAAGGCAGAGGAATCAATGATCAAATTGCCAACATCCATTGGATCATCGAGAAAGCAAGAGAGTTCCAGAAAAACACCTACTTCTGCTTTATCGACTATGCCAAAGCCTTTGACTGTGTGGATCACAACAAACTGTGGAAAATTCTTAAAGAGATGGGATCCCAGACCACCTGACCTGCCTCCTGAGAAATCTGTATGCAGATCAAGAAATAACAGTTAGAATGGACATGGAACAACAGACTCATTTGCTTCCCAATCAGGAAAGGAGTACATAAAGGCTGTATATTGTCACCCTACTTATTTAACATATATGCATAGTACATCATGAAAAATGCTGGACTGGATGAAGCACAACCTGGAATCAAGATTGCAAGGAGAAATATCAATAGTCTCAGATATGCAGATGACACCACCCTTATGGCAGAAAGCGAGAAGAACTAAAGAGCATACTGTTGAAAGTGAAAGAGGAGAGTGAAAAGGTTGGCTTAAAGCTCAGTATTCAGAAAACTAAGATCATGGCATCTGGTCCCATCACTTCATGACAAATAGATGGGGAAACAATGGAAACAATGACTGACTTTATTCTTTTGGGCTTCAAAGTCACTGCAGATGGTGACTGCAGCCATGAAATTAAAGGACGCTTACTCCTTGGAAGAAAAGGTATGACCAAACTAGATAGCATATTAAAGAGCAGAGACATTGCCAACAAATGTCCATCTAGTCAAAGCTATGGTTTTTCCAGTAATCATGTATGGATGTGAGAGTTGAACTCTAAAGAAAGCTGGGCACCAAAGAATTGATGCTTTGAACTGTGGTGTTGGAGAAGACTCTTGAGAGTCCTTTGGAAAGCAAGGAGATTGAATCAGTCCATCTTAAAGGAAATCAGTCCTGAATATTCATTGGAAAGACTGATGCTGAAGCTGAAACTTCAATATTTGGCCACCTAATGCAAATAACTGAAACATTTGAAAATACCCTGATGTTGGGAAAGATTGGGGTAGGAGAAGAAGGGGACAACAGAGGGTAAGATGACTGGGTGACATCACTGACTCAATGGTCATGAGTTTGAGTAAATACCAGGAGTTGGTGATGGACAGGGAGTCCTGGCGTGCTGCAGTCCATGGGGTTGCAAAGAGAAGAACACGACTGAGTGACCGATCTGAACTGAACTGATGCCTATGAATGGGATTGCTGGGTAACATAAATCTGTTTTTCAGTTTTTAAGGAAGCTCCCTACAGATTTTCTAATTTTCATTCAGAAAAATTTAACTCTAGCATGAATTCACATGTTCAGCAGATACTTACAGAGGAGTTACTATGTGTCAGGAGCAGTGCTTTGGATGCAGAGTTCAATAATAGAGAGACCTGCTAGGTTTCTACTCTCTGATAATGACTAGGATAGTAGAAGATCTAAACATTAAATATAGAATAAGTTATTTGATTTATGCTTATACTGTTATAAAAAATGAGGAAACAGGTATAATGAAAATAAAAGAGGTGGCTTTAGTGGTATTTATGACTAGAAAGTAGCAGTTTAGTTCAGTTAGTCGTATCCGACTCTTTGCAACCCCATGAAGTGCAGCATGCCAGGCCTCCCTGTCCATCACCAACTCTTGGACCCATGACCCAAACCCATGTCCGTTGAGTCGGGGATGCCATTCAAACATCTCAGCCTCTGTCATACCCTTCTCCTCCTGCCCTCAATCTTTCCCAGCATCAGGGTCTTTTCAAACGAGTCAGCTCTTCTCATCAGGTGGCCCAAGTCCTGGAGTTTCAGCTTTAACATCAGTCCTACCAATAAACACCCAGAACTGATCTACTTTAGGATGGACTGGTTGGATCTCCTTGCAGTTCAAGGGACTTTCAAGAGTCTTCTCCAGCACCACAGTTCAAAAGCATCAATTCTTCGGCGCTCAGCTTTCTCTGTTGTCCAATTCTCATATCCATACATGACCACTGGAAAAACCATAGCCTTGACTAGACGGACCTTTGTTAACAAAGTGATGTTTCTGCTTTTTGATATGCTGTCTAGGTTGGCCATAACTTTCCTTCCAAGGAGTAAGCTTCCTTTAATTTCATGGCTGCAATCACTACCTGCAGTGATTTTGGAGCCCCCAAAATAAAGTCAGCCACTGTCTCCAATGTTTGCCCGCCTATTTGCCATGAAGTGATGGGACCGGATGCCATGATCTTAGATTTCTGAATGTTGAGCTTTAAGCCAACTTTTTCACTCTCCTCTTTCACTTTCATCAAGAGCCTTTTTAGTTATTTGTCACTTTCTGCCATAAGGGTGGTGTCATCTGCATATCTGAGGTTCTTGATATTTCTCCCGGCAATCTTGATTCCAGCTTGTGTTTCTTCCAGCCCAGCATTTCTCATGATGTACTCTGCATAGAAGTTAAATAGGCAGGGTAACAGTATACAGCCTTGATATACTCATTTTCCTATTTGGAACAAGTCTATTGTTCCATGTCCAATTCTAACTGTTGCTTCCTGACCTGCATATAAGTTTCTCAAGAGGCAGGTCAAGTGGTCTGGTATTCCCATCTCTTTCAGAATTTTCCACAGTTTATTGTGATCCACACAGTCAAAGGCTTTGGTATAGTCAATATAGCAGAAGTAGATATTTTTCTGGAACTCTCTTGCTTCTTCAATGATCCAGCAGATGTTAGCAACTTGATCTCTGGTTCCTCTGCCTTTTCTAAAACCAGCTTGAACATTTGAAAGTTCACAGTTCATGTATTGCTAAAGCCTGGCTTTAAGAATTTTGAGCAGTTCTTTACTAGTGTGTGAGATGAGTGCAATTGTGTGGTAATTTGAGCATTCTTTGGCATTGCTTTTCTTTTGAATTGGAATGAAAACTGACCTTTTGTAGTCCTGTGGCTACTGCTGAGTTTTCCAAATTTACTGGCATATTGAGTGCAGCACTTTAACAGCATCATCTTTGAAGATTTGAAATAGCTCAACTGGAATTCTATCACTTCTGCTAGCTTTGTTTGTATTGATGCTTCCTAAGGCCCTTTGACTTCACATCCCAGGATGTCTGGCTCAAGGTGAGTGTGAGTGATCACACCATCATGATTATCTGGGTAGTGAAGAACTTTTTGTACAGTTCTGTGTATTCTTGCCACATCTTCTTAATATCTTCTGCTTCTGTTATTTCCCTACCATTCCTGTCCTTTATTGAGCCCACCTTTGCATGAAATGTTCTCTTGGTATCTCTAATTTTCTTGAAGATATCTCTAGTCTTTCCCATTGTATTGTTTTCCTCTATTTCTTTACATTGATCACTGAGGAAGACTTTCTTATGTCTCCTTTCTATTCTTTGGAATTCTGCATTCAAATGGTATATCTTTCCTTTTCTCCTTTGTTTTTCACTTCTCTTCTTTTCACAGCTATTTGTAAGGCCTCCTCAGACAGCCAGTTTGCTTTCTTGCATTTCTTATTCTTGGGAATGGTCTTGATTTCTGTCTCCTGTACAATTTCTTGAACCTCTGTCCATAGTTCATCAGGCACTCTATCAGATCTAGTCCCTTAAATCTATTTCTCACTTCCACTGTATAGTCATAAGGGATTTGATTTAGGTCATGCCTGAATGGTCTAGTGGTTTTCCCTACTTTATTCAATTTAAGTGTGAATTTGGCATTAAGGAATTCATGATCTGAGCCACAGTCAGCTCCTGGTCTTTTTTTTTTTTTTTTTGCTGATTGTATAGAGCTTCTCATCTTTGGCTGAAAAGAATATAATCAATCTGATTTCATAGTCAACCATCTGGTGATGTCCATGTGTAGAGTCTTCTCTTGTGTTGTTGGAAGAGGGTGTTTGCTATGACCAGTGCGGTCTCTTGGCAGAACTCTATTAGCCTTTGCCCTGCTTCATTCTGTACTCCAAGGTCACTTTTGCCTGTTATTTCAAGTGTTTCTTGACTTCGTGCTTTTGCATTCTAGTACCTTATAATGAAAAGGACATCTTTTTTGGGTGTTAGTTCTAGAAGGTCTTGTAAGTCTTCATAGAACCATTCAACTTCCGCCTCTTCAGGCGGAACTTACTGGTTGGGGCATAGATTTGAATTACTGTGATATTGAATGGTTTGTCTTGGAAATGAACAGAGATCATTTTGTCGTTTTTGAGATTGCATCCAAGTACTGTATTTTAGACTCTTTTGTTGACTATGATGGCTGCTCCATTTCTTCTAAGGGATTTCTGCCCACAGTAGTAGTTATAATCATCATCTGAGTTAAATTCATGCATTCCAGTCCATCTTATTTCGTTGGTTCCTAGAATGTCGATGTTCACTTTTGTCATCTCTTGTTTGACCACTTCCAATATGCCTTGATTCATGGACCTAACATTTCAGGTTCCTATGCAATATTGCTCTTTACAGCATCAGACCTTGCTTCTACCAGTCCCATACACAACTGACTGTTGTTTTTGCTTTGGCTCCATCCCTTTATTCTTTCTGGAGTTATTTCTCCACTGATCTCCAGTACCATATTGGGCACCTTATGACTTGAGGAGTTCATCTTTCAGTGTCCTATCTTTCTGCCTTTTCATACTGTTCATGGGGTTCCCAAAGTAAGAATACTGAAGTGGTTTGCCATTCCCTTCTACAGTGGACCACATTCTGTCAGATCTCTCCACCATGACCCTTCCATCTTGGGTGGCCCCACACGGTATTGTATATACACCTTACATTATTTTAAAATCATTTAAAGATATTAATGCTAACATGTATCTTGCTTTTTATTTTAAATTTGATTCAATTCCGGTCTGAGTTTATGATGAGAATCTTACCTAGGAAATACAAATATGAATGTGATTTGAAGCAGGTAAAAAATAGTTTTATTCATAAACCTTTCCCATATTGTAATTCAAAGGAAAATTTAGGAAGAGTTATTTACATAGTTTCTGATGGGTAATAATAAAACTCAAATGCTTCAGAAGCTAACAAAATACATGTTTTCCTCAAATTTATAGCAAAAAAAACATAAGATAAAATCATGTATTTTCATTCACTAACACTTATAGGTATGATTATACATTTATAAAGTAATTTCAAATTATTTTAATTTCATCTGGCAGAACATATATGACACTAATCTGAAAAGTCTTAAATAGAAATGTAATATGTGAGAATTTATTTTGAAGATATATTTATTGAAATCTTAACATCTTCACTGAAGATCAGCAAAACAAAGGTTTTTGACAGTATCACTTAGAACACATATAAATAATGGATAAATAAATAAATAAATGCAAGATACCCTATAGTACATTAAACAAAATAGATCACAAATGGTTCCATAATTAGCTTAAAAGTATAGAATGTGTTATAGATAAAAAATTTATTCGATTTTGGATATAATTTCATTTAAAGTATTTAGTTGATTTTTTTCTCTGTGGTGAAAAGCAATTTCATTGGCATATTAAGTCAGGAAAATTAAAAGTTAGCTTAGATACTGAAAATGTAAAATAATTATAGCAAACTTAAAGTTTAAAAAATCATGTGAAAAATACTATACATATGAGAGATGAAAACTAGATATTCTTCCTATGTAATATAATTAGCCTTTACCAATAAATAAGATATTATGAATAAGATGAAAGGCAAGAAAAAGAAACAAATAATACAATCTAATTGTCCATCTACAGAAGATTTGCCAATTGCAAATGACTATTTTAAATGACTTTCAATATTTCAATTAATAAAATACATACAAAAATAATAATTTTGTCTTTTTACAAATATTTTTTAACTGAATGCACTAGATTTGGGCTTCCCTGGTGGCTCAGATGGTAAAGAGTCTGCCTACAGTGCAGGAGACCTGAGTTAAATCCTTAGGCCGGGAAGATTCCATGGAGAAGGAAATGGCAACCCACTCCAGTATCCTTGCCTGGAAAATCCCATGGACAGAGAAACCTGGCAGGCTACAGTCCATGGGGTTGCAAAGAGTTGGATGTGATTGAGCGACAAAAAAGAAAAAGAAGAAAATAAAAAGCACTAGATTTTGCTTTTCTGATTTAAGACTTATTTATGTAAATGTATTTCCATCATCATGAGGACCAAGAAAAAGTTAAGAAAATATATTAGAGAGTAATACTGTGTGTGTGTGTGTGTCTATGTGTGTATTTATAGAGGGTTGAAATGTGAGGAGTACTTACTGTAGATGTGGTAATTTAAAAATCCATTCTCAAAGATATTTGAAATGGAACTTGAAAGATAATGAGTCATGCATAAAAGAACTAAAGGAAGAATAATCCTGGCTAAGGGTAAAACTATGGAAATGTGATAAAATGTTTCAAAAACAGAATGAAGATCAGTTTGGCAGAGGTGAAGTAAAGAGAGTAAAAAAAAAAAAATGTGGAAGAAAGTAATATTCAGTATGTTCTTAGATCAAGGGGCTAGAGGCAGCAATTGGAGCTCAGGGAAGGACTTTGGATTTGATCTTAAGTGTCATGGAGCAAGTCTGTGGTGTGGAGTCCATATCGTTGAGTTGGAATTTAGACAGAAATACATGTCCATATTTGAAATAGGATCATCATTTGGAATCAGGTGCTAGCTACACTGCTAAGGAGAAACAAATTCAAAACCTATTTTAGGATAATGATGACATGCCTTGATGTACCATTAGATACTGTTGAAACAAGACAGGAATCAAGGATAACAACTTTTCTTTTTCCTAAGAAATTAAGTGGAAGTTTGTACCATTTATTGATATGGTTTTGGATAGATTTCCTCCTTCAGCTTCATTGAATTTTGGTTGTCTAGCCCCAAACAGCATCAGTGTCTCCTGAAAGTCTCCCATGGCAATGACATTGGAGATGTGAGAGTCACTTGTGAGTTAAGATTTGCCTTCATGATTTCCATTCATCCTTGTTTACTCTCCTTGTCCTTGCTTTTGTCCACATAAAGCTTTTCTTCCTGACTATTCATCTAGCTTAACTGTAGTGACTTTACTCTGATCATCTGACCCACAAAGTCTGATCATCTGACCCACAAAAAATAGCCTTGTACAGTCTTCTCCACCAGGTCTACTAGTTTCTTGAGGCCTAATCTCTTTGATAAGTTTCTTAGATCTTTATCTCTTTGTAGTTGTTTTGCTTCTATGATAACATCTTGACTGATATAGATGCTGTCACCGTTGCAAAAAAAGATGAGAAAAATATGGCTGGCGATGAGGTCTGTTGGTGACTGTATTGAAAAGAAAGATTTCCTGTCTGATCCCATTTTCTCAGTGAAGCAAGGCCATGAACTTGGTCTTGGCACAAAGTGAGAACATGGGGCTTATCAGAATGGGGAACAGACTAACTGGAAAAAAATAGCAGGATATCTGATCACTGTTGAATCATGATGTGATATTTGTGGTAAAGAGCAAACTTTTGGATTCAGTGGATGAAAAAGAGGGTGGGATGGTTTGAGAGAATAACACTGAATCGTATACATTGCCATGTGTAAAATAGGTAACCAGTGTGGGTTTGATGCATTAAGCAGGGCATACAGAGCTGGTGCTCTGTGACAACCTAAAGGAATAGGATAGGGAGGGAGGTGGGGGGGGGTTCAGGATGAAGGGGTCACATGTATACCTATAGCAAATTCATATTGATGTATGACAAAAATCATCACAATATTGTAAAGTAATTGTCCTCCAATTAAAATAAATAAATTAAAAAAATAAATGAGGGGCTGGGCTGTGTGATTTTTCCACTAGGGATTTTCAGTTAATGAAGAGTCACCAACTGAAAACAGCAGAATTTTCTATCTCAACTTAGCAGATACAGAAGGGGTTTGTAACAATCCATATAAGCAGGTTTTCAAACATTGGTATTTATTACTTCTGATTTATATCTTGATTTAATACAATTTTCCTAAAGTATATTATATGACTACACACATAGTTTTATAATTTATATTGTTTTAACAAAGACTATTATCAGATCAGGAAAATAGGATATAAATTTTTTGTAATTTTAAGCTACAAAAATCACTCAAACTAGAAAGAGAATCTATTGAGCTATCTAAAGACAAGATGTGATTTCCCAGATGGCAGAGTGGTAAAGAATCCACCTGTCAATTCAGGAGATGCAAGAGAAGTGGATTTGATCTATGGGTGGGGAAAATTCCCTGGAGTAGGAAGTGGCAACCCACTACAGTATTCTGCTTGAAACATTCCATGGACAGAAGAGCGTGGCAGGCTCTTCCATGGGGTTGAAAAGAGTCAAATGCACACTGAGCACACACACACACACACACACAATGACAAGACTTTAAGATACCAGAGTTTATGGAATTCTTAGATGACCAGTTGAGGATCTGAATGTTCTACGTAAGTTTGACAGCACAATGCAATAACAAAAACAAAAAAAAGCAAAAAACAAAAACCTGGTATGTGCATTATATGAAGATGTGCTTTATGAAGAAGTTTTTATGGTTGTGTGGAAAGTGAGAATTCTTCATGCTAGACAGGCTTATATTTTGAAAATATATGGTAGCATCTTTTATTTGTATATGAAAGCCTGTGATCTCCATTTATTTTCATACTAGATATTATGGAATACTTTATTCCCTCCCCACTGTCTTTATAAACTTTTCCTCCAGGGGAGAAGAATATGTTCATTCCAAATCATCTTACAATTAACCTCTGGTAACTATGAACCTTAAATAATTATAATCTCAATTTGAAAATGAAATTAATAATACAAGATTAGGTGTACAATAAAAATCACTGTGAAATTCCCAAAGATCCCATCTAACTCCTCAGCTAATTTAATTATTTAATTACAAGATCAGGAAGCAGATTTATAGACAAGCACATGGATGCCTATTAATTTGAAAGTCAAAAGTAGGAGATGATGATCAAAAGGTAATCTAGGAGCTTTTGATCTATAATTTCAGAGAAATAAAAATCCCTTAAAAAAAGATGGTTTTAGGTACTTGCATTGTTTAAGTATTGGTCTGTATTATAAAAGTCACATCATTTTATTTTATTTAGTCACATTATTTTATTTTAAATTCTCTTAAGTTCATTGATTTTCTTAGCAAAAATATATAAAATACTTTTTTTTTCTGCACAAGTTATTCTTTAATTTTGGTCAATGTTAGCATTGGAAAAAAATAGCAGAAACTATAAGGGTCAATGTTCTTATGAATAAAATAAATACTTGCAGGACAATTTACTGGAGAAGAAAACGATAACCAATGGTTTTTTAGGCAATAAGTATCGCTATGGATTTTTACTATGTGTGTATTTCACCTGTTTGTTTGTAATGGGAAAGGTGAAAAATAAATTTAAATGTACAAGACATAAGACCTTGTCAGACAAAGGAAAAAGTGTACTTCTTTAGGATGATAAAAGAATCAGATGCACCAAGTGAAGTCAGAGAGTATGCCAGGCTTCAGGAATGATGAGAAGTTGCGTGAATCAAGAGAATTAGCTTTGGCTGTTAAGGAAAAGTAGATTTGATAGTTTGAGTTTTACCAGACTGTTGTGAAATTCAGATCCCAAGAGTTGATTCCAACCTAGGAGTTTATCCTCAGGCAAGTAGAAAACCAACTGAGAGGATTACAGTTCATGTTAGTCACATTAGAAAAACTGGGTTAAAGGAACAATAGTGTGAAGCAAAGATCCTCAGAGAATGTGGAAGGATAAAAAAAATGTTTTAATAAGTTAATGTCACCTGAGGCTTTACAAAAACATGAAAAGAGAAAAACTAATGCTTACATTTTAAAATTGCTATTTTAAAAATTAATGTTGTAGGCAATTTAAATCTTCTAAAGAAAAAAGAAAAAAAAATTAGCTTCCATTTTTTGCCCCTAGTTTTCATAGATTTGACAATTTTATTGTTCTGTTACCAAGAGAAATTCTGGTTTCCTACAAACTATGTATCTTTGTACTAATGACAGAGACCTTTTAGAGACAGTTTGCAGAAAAATCTTAAAGCTGTTTGATGGGTCTTTCTAAAGTGATGTAGTTTTCGATCCAGCAATCCCACTACTGGGCATACACACTGAGGAAACCAGAAGGGAAAGAGACACGTGTACCCCAATGTTCATCGCAGCACTGTTTATAATAGCCAGGACATGGAAGCAACCTAGATGTCCATTAGCAGATGAATGGATAAGAAAGCTGTGGTACATATACACAATGGAGTATTACTCAGCCATTAAAAAGAATACATTTGAATCAGTTCTAATGAGGTGGATGAAACTGGAGCCTATTATACAGAGTGAAGTAAGCCAAAAGGAAATACGCCAATACAGTATACTAATGCATATATATGGAATTTAGAAAGATGATAACAATAACCCTGTGTACGAGACAGCAAAAGTGACGCTGATGTATGGAACAGTCTTATGGACTCTGTGGGAGAGGGAGAGGGTGGGAAGATTTGGGAGAATGGCACTGAAACATGTAAAATATCATGTATGAAACGAGATGCCAGTCCAGGTTCAATGCACGATACTGGATGCTTGGGGCTAGTACACTGGGACGACCCAGAGGGATGGTATGGGGAGGGAGGAGGGAGGAGGGTTCAGGATGGGCAGCACATGTATACCTGTGATGGATTCATTTTGATATTTGGCAAAACTAATACAATTATGTAAGTTTAAAAATAAAATAAAATTAAAAAAAAAAAAAGAAGAGATAAGAAAGCCTTCCTCAGTGATCAGTGCAAAGAAATAGAGGAAAACAACAGAATGGGAAAGACTAGAGATCTCTTCAAGAAAATTTGAGATACCAAGGGAACATTTCATGAAAAGATGGGAAGAAATGGTATGGACCTAACAGAAGCAGAAGATATTATGAAGAGGTGGCAAGAATACACAAAAGAACTGTACAAAAAAGATCCTCATGACCCAGATAATCATGATGATGTGATCACTGACTTAGAGCCAGACATCCTGGAATGTGAAGCCAAGTAGGCCTTAGAAAGCATCACTACGAACAAAGCTAGTGGAGGTGATGGAATTCCAGTTAAGCTCCTTCAAATCCTGAAAGATGATGCTGTGAAAGTGTTGCACTCAATATGCCAGCAAATTTGGAAAACTCAGCAGTGGCCATAGGACTGGAAAAGGTCAGTTTTCATTCCCATCCCAAAAAAGGGCAATGCCAAAGAATGCTCAAACTACCACACAATTGCACTCATCTCACATGCTAGTAAAGTAATGCTCAGAATTCTCCAAGCCAGGCTTTAGCAATACGTGAACCGTGAACTTCCAGATGTTCAAGCTGGTTTTAGAAAAGGCAGAGGAACCAGAGATCAAATTGCCAACATCTGCTGGATCATGGAAAAAGCAAGAGAGTTCCAGAAAAACATCTATTTCTGCTTTATTGACTATGCCATAGCCTTTGACTGTGTGGATCACAATTAACTGTGGAAAATTCTGAAAGAGATGGGAATACCAGACCACCTGACCTGCCTCTTGAGAAATCTGTATGCAGGTCAGGAAGCAAGAGTTAGAACTGGACATGGAACAACAGACTGGTTCCAAATAGGAAAAGGAGTACATCAAGGCTGTATATTATCACCCTGCTTATTTAACTTATATGCAGAGTACATCATGAGAAACGCTGGACTGGAAGAAACACAAGCTGGAATCAAGATTGCCAGGAGAAATATCAATCACCTCAGATATACAGATGACACTACCCTTATGGCAGAAAGTGAAGAGGAACTAAAAAGCCTCTTGATGAAAGTGAAAGAGGAGAGTGAAAAAGTTGGCTTAGAGTTCAACATTCAGAAAGCGAAGATCATGGCATCCGGTCCCATCACTTCATGGCAAATAGATGGGGAAACAGTGGAAATAGTGTCAGACTTTATTTTGGGGGGCTCCAAGATCACTGCAGATGGTGACTGCAGCCATGAAATTAAAAGACGCTTACTCCTTGGAAGGAAAGTTATGACCAACCTAGATAGCATATTCAAGAGCAGAGACATTACTTTGGCAACAAAGGTCCATCTAGTCAAGGCTATGGTTTTTCTTGTGGTCATGTATGGATGTGAGAGTTGGACTGTGAAGAAGGCTGAGCACTGAAGAATTGATGCTTTTGAACTGTGGTGTTGGAGAAGACTGTTGAGAGTCCCTTGGACTGCAAGGAGATCCAACCAGTCCATTCTGAAGGAGATCAGCCCTGGGATTTCTTTGGAGGGAATGATGCTGAAGCTGAAAATCCGGTACTTTGGTGACCTCATGCGAAGAGTTGACTCATTGGAAAAGACTCTGATGATGGGAGGGATTGGGGGCAGGAGGGGAAGGGGACGACAGAGGATGAGATGGCTGGATGACATCACTGACTCGATGGAGGTGAGTCTGATTGAAGTCCGGGAGTTGGTGATGGACAGGGAGGCCTGGCGTGCTGCGATTCATGGGGTTGCAAAGAGTCAGACATGACTGAACAACTGAACTGAACTGACACAGCACTTGAGTGGCAGCTGCGTGGTGCTGGAGCAACTTTGAGGAGATACCCCATATCCAGGGGAAAAGGAGAAAACCCAGCAAGATGGTAGGAGGGGAAAAATTGCATTTAGAATCAAATCCCATACCCACCAGAGACACTCAGAGATATCAAACATACCTTGTGCACACCAGGAACCAGAGATCCCCCAGAGACTGAGACAAAACTGTGTTTGAGTGTCTCCTGAGGAGGTATGGGTCAGCAGTGGACAGCTGCAGGGGGAGTGGCTCTGGGTGCAGTAGACATGGGTATGGTATAAGCTCTCTTGGAGGAGGTCACCATTAACCCCACCATAGAGCTGCCAGAACTTACACAGGACTGGGGAAACAGACTCTTGGAGGGCACAAACAAAACCTTGTGCACACTTATGACCCAGCAGAAAGGAGCAGTGACCCCACAAGAGACTGACCCAGACTTGCAGATGAGTGTGTAGGAGTCTCCACTGGAGGCGTGGGTCAGTGGTGGCCTGCTACAGGGTAGGGGGCACTGAGTGTAGCATGGGACCTTTTGAAGGAGATCATCATCATCTTCATTACCTCTACTGTAGTTTGGTCTCAGGTCAAATAACAGGGAAGGAACACAGCCCTGTCCATCAACAGAAAATTGTATTAAAGATTTACTGAGCATGGCCCCGTCCATCAGAACAAGACCCAGTTTTCCCCTCAGTCAGTCTCTCCCATCAGGAAGCTTCCATAAGCCTCTTACCCTTCTAAATCTGAGGGCAGACAGGCTGAAAACCACAGTCACAGAAAACTAACCAATCTGATCACATGGACCAGAGCCTTGTATAACTCAGTGAAGCAATGAGCTACGCCATGTAGGGCCACCCAAGAAGGACAAGTCATGGTGGAGAGTTCTGAAAAAACATGATCCACTGGAGAAGGGAATGGCAAACCACATCAGTATTCTTGCCTTGAGAACCCCATGAACAGTATGAAAAGGCAAAAAGATATACCAAAAAAAAAAAAAAAAGGAGATGGCAAGAGTGAACATTGAAATTTTAGAAATCAGTGAGCTAAAATGGACTGGAATGGGTGAATTTAACTGTATCATTATATCTACTACTGTAGGCAAGAATCCCTTAGAAGAAATGGAATAGCCATTAGAGTCAACAAAAGAGTTCAAAATGTAGTAAAGAAAGAAAAAAAGTGAAGTTGCTCAGTTGTTTCCAACTCTTTGCAACCCCATGGACTGTAGCCTACCAGGCTCCTCTGTCCATGGAATCTTCCAGGCAAGAGTACTGGAGTGGGTTGCCATTTCCTTTTCCAGGGGATCTTCACGACCCAGGGATCAAACCCAGGTTTCCCACATTGCAGGCAGAAGCTTTACCATCTCCTTGAATGCAATCTCAATAATGACAGAATTATCTCTGTTCATTTCCCAGGAAAACCATTCAATATCACAGTAATCCAAGCCTATGCCCTGATCAATAATGCTGAAGAAGCTGAATTTGAACAGCTCCATGAAGACCTACAAGACCTTCTAGAACTAACATCCAAAAAAGATATCCTTTTCATTATAGGGGACTGGAATCCTAAAGTAGGAACTCAAGAAATACCTGGAGTAACAGGCAAATTTGTCCTTGGAGTTCAGAATGAGGCAGGGCAAAGGCTAATAGAGTTTTGCCAAGATAACACATTGGTCATAGCAAACACACTTTTCCAACAACACAAGGAAAGACTACAAATGCACATCACCAGATGGTCAATACTAAAACCAGATTGAATATATTCTTTGCAGCCAAATATGGAGAAGCTGTATACAGTCAGCAAAAACAAGACCAGGAGCTGACTATGGCTCAGATCATGAATCCTTATTGCCATGTTCAGATATGAATTGAAGAAAGTAGGGGAAACCACTAGAGCATTCAGATATGAACTAAATCAAATCCCTTACGATTATACAGTGGAAGTGAGGAATAGATTTAAGGGATTAGATCTGATAGACAGAGTGCCTGAAGAACTATGGATGGAGGTTCATGACATTGTACAGCAGGCAGTGATCAAGACCATCCCCAAGAAAAAGAAAAGCAAAAAGGCAAAATGGTTGTCTGAGGAGGCCTTACAAATAGCTGTGAAAAGAAGAGAAGTGAAAGGCAAAGGAGAAAAGGAAAGGTATACCCATTTGAATGAAGAGTTCTGAAGAATAGCAAGGAGAGATAAGAAAGCCTTCCTCAGTTATGAATGCAAAGAAATAGAGGAAAACAATATAATGAGAAAGACTAGAGATCTCTTCAAGAAAGTTAGAGATACCAAGGGAACATTTCATGCAAGGACAGGTACGATAAAGGACAGAAATTGTATGGACCTGACAGAAGCAGAAGATATTACAAAGAGGTGGCAAGAATGCACAGAACTATAATATAATATATATATTTTGAAATAAGCATATAATATATATTATTCATATAATTTGTTATGTATATACATACATTAAATCTATCTATCTATGTATCTGATTATTTGTGATCCCATGGGCTGTAACCAACCATGCTCATCACTCCATGAGTATTCTCCAGGCAAGAACACTGGAGTGGGTTGCCATGCCCTCCTCCAGGGGATCTTCCCAACTCAGGGATGGATCCCAGCTCTCCCGCAATGCAGGCAGGTTCTTTACTGTCTGAGCCACCAGAGAAACCCTTATATATACTTAGGGTTTCCCAGGTGGCACTAGTGGTAAAGAACCTATGTTCCAACCCTGGAGACCTAAGAGACTTGGGTTCCCTCCCTGGGTTTGGAAGATGACCTGGAGGAAGAAATGGAAACTCACTCCAGTATTCTTGCCTGGAGAATCTGATGAACAGGGGAGCCTGGTGGGCTACAGCCCATAGGGTCTCAAAGCGTTGTACATGACAGAAGCAACTTAGCACGCACATGTATACATATCATCTCACCTATAACAGAAGTATGAGAGCCAATTCTATCTGTATTAAAAGATAAGATACTTAAACACAAGGAATATTGCAGTTTTTCACCCTTGGCTATCGCTCAGTATATATCCTGAATATCAGAAATCAGTCCTGAATATTCATTGACAAGACTGATGCTGCAGCTGTGACTACAGTACTTTGGCCACCTGATGCAAAGAACTGACTCCTTAGAAAATACCCTGATTCTGGGAAAGATTGAGGCAGGAGGAGAAGGGTACCACAGAAGATGAGATAGTTGGATGCCATCACCGACTCAATGGACATGAATTTGAGCAAGCTCCGGGAGTTGGTGATGGACAGGGAAGCCTGGTGTACTGCAGTCTATGGGGTCACAAAGAGTCAGACACAACTGAGGAACTGAACTGAACTGATATAGCTCAGTGTCATATACATCCAGTAAAAATATTAGAATTTAAATGAAAAAAAAAAGTTCTTAACACATAAAGGCAGCTGGAATAAACACTCTAAATATATAAAGCCAGCTGGTCTAGAAACCTCTAATTTTCGTCATGAACAGTGCTGACTATGGATAAGCAAGCTGTATGGTCAGGCCAGCCAAGATGGCTGTTCTCTTGCTCTCTGTATACCTCTTACTCCACCAGTGCCTGCTTCAGCTTCACCCTACTCACATGACTGATCTTCTGACATACTTGCTCTGGCCCCAGCTAGTGATTGCTCTAACTTTAGATCAGAATCTCTCCATATGATAGCTTATTCAAGGTGTGCTGAGGAGTTTACCAGGTTTCCCTGGTAACTAATGAGTCAACCTGACTTCAAGTCTCCCTATAATTGGTAACCTGCCCTCCCTCTGGGAGTGAAGACTGCAGTCATGTCTTGGTCCCCCGTCATTCACACAAGGGTGGAGTGCTGCTCCAGGAACTTGTTTTAGATATAAGCTCCTGTTATCCATCAACCATTGCTTGATATCTCTGTCACTGACTGTGGGCTCTTTCTTTGGTCTTGAAGCTGGATAAGTATAGGTTTTATAGACTTGCAGGGTGCAGGCCAATACATGTATGAGAAATAAGCCCCAACATTCGAGAAGTTAGGGGAGACTCTGTAACTAATGACTTTGCAGCTTCACTCTTAAAATCCAGTGCCAGAAGTGACACATATTTCTGATCAGAGGTTTGTGAATATATGCTTCCAACAGAAAAATTCTCTATTATAAGGCTTCAATCAGGAGATTTATGTATGTGCATATTTATTTATGTTCTTCATGGGAAGAGAAGAGCATAGAATTTTAATTTCCATCCCCTATTTTATCATATATGATAAAAATAACTTTACTAATAAAATACAATAAAAATCTCCTTTTAGATAGATATTTTCTAATGTCTTTTCTTGATTTTTATTTCATATTTATTTTACTAAGGCCGAGGAATGCTTACCATCATTTTTTAAGTAAAATATGAATACTCCTCTCTTTTAAACTTCTGACCACAATGCCCATAAGAAAGATTCCTGTTATACATCAAGAATACTACATGGAAGTATTAAAAGAAAAATAAATCTACAATAGAAATACTATACAGTATCAATACAGATGAGAAAAGCCTGAGGATTGTGGGATAGCCTTACACACAGAGAAAGAGACAGGGCAAACGTCTTTCTCTTTGTGGCCCCTTTGCGGGATCACAGACACTATAAAATTTTAAAGTGAATAAGACATAAATTCAGATGACTACAAGGTGAAGATGAAGGTGCTTGAGGCATGGCCTGGTCTGACCTTCTAAAGATCTGGTGCACAGGAGACATCTTATAAATCTCAAGCCTGTTTGAGATATAATTGTTTTAAACCAGGAATGACGTTTTTCCTTTCCAAAGGTCATTTATTAATAGAAAAGTGTGATATGGTGGTACGGCTCCTGATATTTCCTGGCTGAAACTACTAGTTTGAGTAAACCTCCTGCACAGTGAGGGGTTTTATATAACACAAAATACAATAGTGTGATAATTGAGAAAAACATGCATTGGGTTCCAGGACAGAGGAGTCAAAGGGGGGGAGGAGGGAGGAGGGAGGAGGGTTCAGGATGGGGAACACATGTATACCTTTGGTGGATTCATTTTGATATTTGGCAAAACTAATACAATTATGTAAGGTTTAAAAATAAAATTAATTAAAAAAAATTAAAAATAAAATAAAATAAAAAGGTTAAAAAAAAAAAAGGAGTCAAAGAGCTCTGTTTTACTATTGGCTCTGACTATAAGGATAAAAGAAAGGTGAACTTTATCATTTTATTTGTGTCTAATTCAGCACAGAAGATAACAAGAAAAGGGATCTCATCCCAATTAAAGAATGTCTTTGGTACTTTCCTTGTGTTGTATCTTTCAGAAATGTATGTTCACACACTCTGCTAAAGGAATCATACTATTAGGGACATCAAGAAGCTAGGTGTAAATGTGTGTTGCTATGTCAATTTAATCATCCCTACTGGTGGTAAAAATGTAGAGCTCTACTTTGTTTATGCTCATCTTTCATTTTCCAGAGAAGAGACCACGGGACTAATTATTGAATGACTTGTCTGTATTTAATTATAAAGGAAGTAGATACAACCCTTATAACCCATAAGATTCATGACGAATAGGTCACAACTGGGCATCATTTTTGATTCCATGTTATTCTATGATTATTGTGTGTGTGGCAGTCACATCTGACTGTGATGCCATGGACTACAGCCCACCAGGCTCCTCTGTCCATGGCAAGAATAGGGAAGTGGATAACCATGCCCTTCTCCAGGGGATCTTTTGGACCCAGGGATTGAACCTGGGTCTCCTGGACTGAAGGCAGATTCTTTACAGTCTGAGCCACAAAAAGATTATTAACAAAGGTTAAAAACAGGTTGTGTATGTGAGGGTATGCATGTGTGTGTGTAGGAACACAGTGAACTGTAACCTACCAGGCTCCTCTGTCCATGGGATTCTCCAGGCAAGATTACTGGAGTGGGTTGCCATTTCCTTCTCCAGGGAATCTTTCCCACCCGGGGATCGAATGAGGGTCTCCCACATTGCTGGCAGATGCTTTACCCTCTGAGCCACCAGGGAAGCCCCACAGTGTAAGCAAGCACAGTCAAACTTTCTTTGTGGGATACATTTTTAGTTTTAATTCCTCATTTTTTTAACTTATTTTCATTGCTAAATATACATTAACTTTTGTCAAATTAATTTTGCACCATCAACATGATTCTGAAATTAACTACTTCCCCCAAACAATATATAAACATCTCCAGCACCTTAGAAATGTCATTTGTGACTGTTGACCTCCTTCCGTCTTCTCTAAATGAGCACTTTGGAAAATAATATTTTGAGAGACATTTGAACCTTTGGAATTCTTTCTTTGGTAAAACTTTTTTCCATTTTTTTATAATATTATGTTTGTTGTTTATGCTAAACATGTAAAATAAAAATGCTTTCCTTTCCATGTCCTCCAGAATAATGAAGAAAAGTAGACAACAGGAAGAGCCTCTGGGTGCCTCTTCCTCAGCATATACACCTAATAATGTAAGCATCTAGGGTAAAAATACATTTTCAAAAGTGAATAGAGAAATCATGAGGCATTCAAGAACACTGATGAATTTCTCTGGACCTAATATAAGGCTAAAAATGAGCCACCTAGTTTAGATTATGAAATAAGCCAAAGGAACTAAGGATGTTGCCAACTAAAAAATTAATCATTAAAATATATCATTTAAATACATAAATATAGACTGAATAGAAGCTAAAATCCAACACTATTTTCTTTACCACATTTGGAAAACTGTAGCTATTGAATCTGACTACAATGAAAATTATTTGAAAAGTAAATAAATATAGGATTAAGAAAAAAATAGCTATTAAGTGTTATCTATCCAATCACACTTTTTCTGCAGCTGAACTACATTCTTATGACTGTCAGTGGTGATTGTGATTTTGCTTCCATCTTTGGCTGACGAAAATTTGGAAGTTACAAAGCTACTGTTGTGTACTTCCTGAGTATGGCCCCAGGTAGGCACTGAAAGGCTTTTCAATTACCAACACATCTAGGTGTTTCTTAAACATACAATCTATACAAAAACTTCCACCAGGCAATAGTGGCAGTAAGGTTTATTTTTGAATGGTCACAATCAACTAAGAAGAATGTGCACTTACACAAAATAGTAAATACCAAAATAAGTGTCAGTGCTCAGTATCGACTATGTGCCATAGACTAAAGTTCTCTGGAGGTTCAGGAGAGGAAAGAATAGTTAAACAGTCTCTATAATATACTCAGATTTTTTAGTTTTTTTTTTTTTTTTAATATATAGTATGGGAGTAGATGATGTGAACCAAGAACTCCCTGTTGGATTTTTGTTGTTGTTCAGTCATTGTTTTGTCTGATTCTTTGTGACCCAATGGACTGTAGCACACCAGGCTTCCCTGTTCCTTCATTACCTCCTGGAGCTTGCTCAAACTCATGTCCATTGAGTCAGTGATGCTATTCAACCATCTCATCCTCTGTTACCCGCTTCTACAGGTGTTATAATTTATTTTCTCCAGGAGGGAACTCAATAGAGTATTTGGTAGCACCAGGTTAAAAAATTAACTTACCACTCCCTGGGTTCCTTCAAATTTTCAATTATGTGGAAATACATTAAACTGAAAATAACCACTTCCAACAAAATATTTCCCAGAAGATGGGCTCAAATAACTAAAAGTCAACTGAAAACAGAGGTATAATCAAATGAAGACAAGACAAAGCACTTGAAATGAGAAAAAAATTGAAAAGGACTTAAAGGCAAACATCAAGCTGAGATGAATAGTGGTGGTTTTCATTTAAATTTATCTAATTGAGTTAGCTTCCTAATTTCAAGTAATATCTAAAAGAGTATTTTACTTTGAAATTCATTTTCAGAATTTACTAACAAATTAAATACATTAGGATCTCCACTTCAAAAGCTGTGATATTTCAAATAGCAGCCATGAAATTCTCCATCGTATGATCAAAGTAAGCAAATCTTACTGACGGAAAAAGCCTGGAAGTTACTGCTTTTCAAATGTGTTAAAGAAACTGGTGTTGGATTTTAGCAGCTACTCAATTTATACTGTGAATTTTTTAAAAAAATGTTAATTTATTTAACCAAACAAAAAATAGTTCATTCATTTTTTCTATTCCTCCATTCCCCACCTCTGGTAACCACCAATCTAGTTTGTGTATCAATGAACTTGCTTTTCTTGTTGTAGCTTGTTTGTTTATTAGATTCTACATACAAAAAGTGATATAGGATTTGTCTTCCTTTGTCTGACATTATACTTGGAAAAGAACCCTCGAAGTCTCTCCTTGTTGTTGCAAGTGGCGATACACACACACACACACACACACACACACACACATATATATATATATTTAATGTCTGAATAATTTCTTTATACATTCAAATGCCAATGGACACTAAAGTTGTTTCCATATCTTGGCTATTGTAAATAATGTTATAGTGAACATGGGATACCTATATCTTTTTAAGTTGATGTTTTAATTTTCTTTAGATAAATTCCCAGAAGTAGAATCGGTGAGTCTTATGGTAGTTTTATTTTTTTAATTTTTTGAGAAACTTCATATTGTTTTCCACAGTGACTACACCAAATTACATCCACATTAATCCTGCACAAGGTTTTCCTTTTCTGTAAATCTTCACAAATAATTGTTATATACTTTCTTTTTGATAATAGCCATTCTAACAAGTATGAGGTGATATTTCACTGCGGTTTTGATTTGCATTTATTTTTTGTGCTTTAATAATTTGCATTGTACTCTATTTAAGCCTATATTCTAATTGTTATTTTTATTTGACAAGTATTCCCACTTACTGTAGTTTATTTTTATAATCTAGATTCAGCTACTTGTTATGTTTCACGTTTCTACTTTTCCTTGAATTTCAAGACCATATCAATTAGTAATCTATTCTTTAAAAGAAGATGTTAATTGTAAGTAAAGGCAATACATGTCCAATTCAAAGACAATTAAAATAGTTTTACTCTAATGAAAATAGAAGCATCAATATTCCTCACATCTTCAGTCAAATCTGATTTATTCTCATATCCTTATAATACAACAACGAATAAAAGAGATTCTATATTCTGACACCAATTGTACAGAAATATAATTCAATTCTGATGCCAACCACCTGGCCCTAGTGTTATTAATAGAATCTGCAGTTTAAGAATATGATTCCCAACAAGCTCACCCTTACTTTAGATGTTAATTGCATGTTGGATCCCTAGGCTACTCGTTTATTGTTGTTCAGTTGCTAGGTCACGTCTGACTCTTTGTGACTCCCATGGACTGCAACATGCCAGGCTTCTCTGTCCCTCACCATCGCCCAAAATTTGCCCAAGTTCATGTCCTTTGCATAAGTGACACCATCCAGCCATCTCATCCTCTGATGCCCACTTCTCCTCCTGCCCTCAATCTTTCCCAGTTTCAGGGACTTTTCCAATGAGTCAGCTATTCGCATCAAATGACCAAAATACTGGAGTTTCAGCATCAACATCAGTCCTTTGAATGGGTATTCAGACTTGATTTCCCTTAAGAATGGCTGGTTTGACCTCCTTGCTGTCCAAGGGGCTCTCAGGAGTCTTCTTCAGCACCACAGTTCAAAGATATCTATTCTTCAATGCTCTACCTATAATTCTGATCAACTGGCCTCTGATCTGGGGTTTCCATGAACTTTCTCAGGTTTAATTCACTAGAAGGACTCAGGTGCATGCATGCCAAGTTGTTTCAGTCATGTCTGACTCCTTGCGATCCTATGGACTGTAGCCCACCAGGGTCCTCTGTCCATGGGATTCTCCAGGAAAGGATACTGGAGTGGGTTGCCATTACCTTCTCCAGGGAATCACCCCAACCCAGGGATCAAACCTGTGTCTCATATCTCTGGCATTGACAGGCAGGCTCTTTACCATTAGCGCCACCACATATAAAGAGTTCTTTTATTACAATACCCATGGCATACTCTGTGGCTGGTTTAATTACTTCATTTTCAACCCAATGTATATGTCTCCTTTTATTGATCTTTCCTAGACCTCAGGTGGAATTCATCACTTTGTGCTACTTTTAAACCTAGTCATGTGCTTTCTATTGGGCTTTTTGTTGTAAGTTTGGTTTGAGCATACTCCTTAGTAAATATTCACATCCTTGAACACAAGGTTTATGTCATCTTTGGCTCTGTATCTTCTGGGAACCAGCACTGTGTCTTTCATGCATAGGACACACACATGTACATATGTATATGCGTGTTCATATGAACATATGTGTATATGTGGGCCTGTGTGCATAATCCATATAGTCGTAAAGTAGGGAAGTTTTCTAATCAGTTATGAATTCCAAAAATGTGTCTATTTTCTTGCTTGCTATTTTCTTAATTTCTCTTTCTCTTGCTATTGATCACTCACATGAAATACAGAATATAAGGAAGATGTTCCTCTGCTCAAATGTCTTGGAACACTTGCAATGCTCACTGATTAGGAGCTTAGTCTCTGCAACCAAGAACAGCAATATATAATAGGTTCCAAACTTAGAGAGATTTCATTGATTTTTGTGACACTGTGGGAAAAGAAACTATTCTGAGGATGATTACAGTGTAGAAGCATTATCTTATTACTCCTGAAATGAGTTCTCTTTTTTCCTCTGGACCCATGCTCTTTTCTTTTCAAAACAATGAAGACACAGAGAAAATTCATTAAGCTTTTTGAATCTCGGTTTCCTAATACAATGGCATTCATACTATTGATGATAATATTGCCAATGATATGCAAAGATTGAAAGAGATACAAATCCTAGAGTTTGAATTAAGTTTATATTGAGAATTTTTCCTGCATTTTGTTTCATAAAATTCAAGTTGGCTGCAGATGAATTTAATTTTGTTTTCTTAGATATCCTTCATCATCCTAAAACATAGTTGGGTACCCAAGAAATATGATCACCTGACTGATTTTCAGTGACTAATCAAATCATATCTTTTCAAGGAGATTTGTATGCTGGTAAAACTTAAGAAGGTAGCTTAAAAAAAGTGTGTAAACAGACCATTAAAACAGAGAAAGAGAGAACTAAAAGGGAAAAAAAGAAACAGAAACATTATCTTCAGTTTGACAATTGCTCTGACCCACAGCAGAGGTTAAAGAAACTTCAATATGAGACGAAAGGATAGAAACTCCAATGTGATATCAGTACTTATACTCTGATAGCCTGTGATGCTTATTACCTTCTGAGAATTTAGGTACTCATATTAAAGTAAGTGTTGGGGAAAAGTCAGTGAGGCAGAGTTTTGAGAATGATGAACATTTTCTCTAGGTGCACTGAAAGTAACTAGGAAATTTATGTGAGAAATTACTTTTGGCAGAGGGATGCTTGCCACCAGTTTTATTGTTGGAAAATTGCAGGGAATCACTTCTTTACCTACTGGGACTTTTAATACATACCTGATTATGTTGTAGCATATCATTAATGGGACTCTAAGGGATAGAATATGGGATTGTCTTTCCTTGAAGTAATTACAGTACCAATATAGTTAATTAACAAGAGAAGCCCCTGTAATTAAGGGGCCTTAAAATAACTAATCATGAAATTTCAAGTTTCAATAAGGCCCTATCAATAAAAGAAGCTCAACTACATTAATACATTTTTTTCACACTAAAAGAACATATTTATTTATTTATTTATTTTACATTCAAACATGTTCTTTATTCCTTTTCTACCACAGAATTTTATACTGATTGAACATATTTCAATCCTTTATAAGTTTTGCTGTGCACACAAAGTGTGCCACAAAATATAGTTTGCTAAATAGAAGGTTTAACACATCTTCTGTGATCATAAAACTCTAAGTATTAATTTTTTTCCCCTAATTTTATTTTAATTTTAAACTTTACATAATTGTATTAGTTTTGCCAAATATCAAAATGAATCCGCCACAGGTATACATGTGTTCCCCTTCCCGAACCCTCCTCCCTCCTCCCTTCCCATACCATCCCTCTGGGCCGTCCCAGTGCAGCAGCCCCAAGCATCCAGCATTGTGCATTGAACCTGGACTGACATTAATACATTTTTAAAGTTAGGTGATAAAGTACATTTTGTTGTAAGGGATTCCTTAACACAGTCTGGTATATCTACTAAATGAAGGTGGAAATGAAGGAGAATAAGGAACTGGACAAAGGTTGATATTCTAAAATCTTCTATCATTCTTTATGTAGAATATAATGACTGAAGAGAACAAAATTGTCATTAAATATTTTATAATAAATAGAATGGATGAATTTTCATCCAATATTCTATAATCCTTAACACTATTATAAATAGTGGGCTTCCCAGGTGGTGCTAATGGTAAAGAATAAGCTTGCCAGTGCAGGAGACATAAGAAATATAGATCTGATCCCTGGGGCTGGAAGGAAATAGCACCTTACTCCAGTATATTTGCCAAGAGAATCCCATGGGCATGATAGAGTTGGACACAACTGACTGAGCACACATGCTCATGATATATATTAAATATTCTAAATTCATATTGAAGCATTAAAGGTAATGTACCAAACCAAGTTACGTTAAAGCTCAACATTTGAAAAACAGACCATGGCATCTGGTCCCATCACTTCATGGCAAATAGATGGGGAAACAGTGAGAGACATTTTTTCTTCGGCTCCAAAATCATTGTGGCTGGTAACTACAACCATGAAATTAAAAGATGCTTGCTCCTTGGAAGAAAATCTACTACAAACCTAGGTTGCACCTTAAAAAGCAGAGGCATTCTTTTGCTGACAAATATAGTTGAAGCTATGGTTTTTCAAGTAGTCATGTGTGAATATGAGAGTTGGACTTTAAAGAAAGCTGAGTACTGCAAAATAGATGCTTTTGAACTATGCTGTTAGAGAAGACTCTTGAGAGTCCCTTGAACTGCAAGGAGATCCAACCAGTCCATCCTAAAGGAAATAAGTCCTGTTATTCATTGGAAGGACTGATGCTGAAGCTGAAGCTCCAATACTTTGGCTACCTGATAAGAAGAATTGACTCATTGGAAAAGACCCTATTGCTGGGAAAGATTGAAGGCAGGAGGAGAAGGGGCTGACAGAGGATGAGATGGTTGGATGGCATCACCAATTTCATGGACATGAGTTTGAGCAAGGCCCAGGAGTTGGTGATGGATAGAGAGGCCTGGCATGATGCAGTCCATGGGGTCGCAAAGAATCTGACACAGCTGAACAACTGAACTGGACTAAGCAAATTGGAGAATGAAATGGCAACCCAGTCCAGTATTCTCACCTGGAAACTCCCTTGTGCAAAGGAATCTGGCAGGTCACAGCCCAAGGGATTTCGAGAGTCAGACATGACTGAGCAATTAAACCACCACCACCATCAAGTGGCAGTACCAATCAAGTGCCTAGAGATTATCATACTAAGTGAGCCAAGTCAAATAGAGAAAAATAAATATTTCTTATATGTGGAATCTAAAAAAAAAAGAAAGGTGGAATCTAGAAATAAAGAAATGAACTTATTTCCAAAACAGAAAGAAATTCACAAGCACATAAAATCAACTTGTGAATACCAAAAAAGAAAGACAGGTGGGAAAAGAAATAAATTAGGAGGTAGAGATAAACATATACACACTATTATATTTATAAAATAGATAATCAAAAACAACCTACAGTACAGCACAGGGAACTGTACCTATACTTTTTTAATAACTTGTCTCAAGTGGCTCTGGTGGTAAAGAATCCTGAAATGCTGAAGATGCAGGTTCAATCCCTGGGTTGGGAAGATTCTTGGGAGAAGGAAATGGCAACCCGCTCCAGTATTCTTGCCTGGGAAATACCATGGACAGAGGAACCTGGTGGGCTACAGTTCATGGGTTAGCAAAGAGTCAGATATGACTGAGTGACTAAAAAAAAAAAAAAAGATGAAGAAAATCAGAAGAAGAATATATATATATATAATATTGTTATATATAATATAAAATATAATATATATTCTAATATATATTATTATTATAAGATATATACAAGATTAATATCAACCATAGATTATTTTTAAGTTAATATACTTTATTTTAAAGAAAAACTGCTTTAGGTTTACACAAAATTTAGCAGATCACATGCAGTTGTCATATACCTGCTTTCCCTTCATTTCAGTTCAGTTCAGTTCAATCACTCAGTCGTGTCTGACTCTTTGTAACCCCATGAATTACAGCACGCCAGGCCTCCCTGTCCATCAGCAACACCCGGAGTTCACTCAAACACCTGTCCGTCAAGTCGGTGATGCCATCCAGCCATCTCATCCTCTGTTGTCCCCTTCTCCTCCTGCCCCCAATCCCTCCCAGCACCAGGGTCTTTTCCAATGAGTCAACTCTTCACATGAGGTCACCAAAGTATTGGAGTTTCAGCTTCAGCATCAGTCCTTCCAATGAACACCCAGGTCTGAACTCCTTTAGGATGGACTGGTTGGATCTCCTGGCAGTCCAAGGGACTCTCAAGAGTCTTCTCCAACACCACAGTTCAAAAGCATCAATTCTTTGAAACTCAGCTTTCTTCACAGTCCGACTCTCACATCCATACATAACCACAGGAAAAACCATAGCCTTTACCAGACGGACTTTTGTTGGCAAAGTAATATCTCTGCTTTTCTATATGCTGTCTAGAGTGGTCATAACTTTCCTTCCAAGGAGTAAGTGTCTTTATTTTCATGGTTGCAATCACCATCTGCAGTGATTTTGGAGCCCCCAAAAATAAAGTCTGACACTGTTTCCACTGTTTCCCCATCTATCTGCCATAAAGTGATGGGACCAGATGCCATGACCTTAGTTTTCTGAATGCTGAGCTTTAAGCCAGCTTTTTTACTTTCTGCTTTCACTTTCATCAAGAGGCTCTTTAGTTCCTCTTCACTTTCTGCCATAAGGGTGGTGTCATCTGCATTTCTGAGGTTATTGATATTTCTCCCAGCAATCTTGATTCCAGCTTGTGTTTCTTCCAGCCCAGCATTTCTCATGATAACTCTGCATATAAGTTAAATAAGCAGGGTGAAAATATATAGCCTTGACATACTCCTTTTCCTATTTGCATCCAGTCTGTTGTTCCATGTCCAGTTCTAACTGTTGCTACCTGATCTGCATATAGGTTTCTCAAGAGGCAGACCAGGTGGTCTGGTATTCCCATCTCTTTCAAAATTTTCCACAGTTTATTGTGGTCCACACAGGTAAAGGCTCTGGCATAGTTAATAAAGCAGAAATAGATGTTTTTCTGGAACTCGCTTGCTTTTTAGATGATCCAGCAAATGTTGGCAATTTGATCTCTGGTTCTTCTGCCTTTTCTAAAACCAGCTTGAACATCTGGAAGTTCATGGTTCACATACTGCTGAAGCCTGGCTTGCAGAATTCTGAGCATTACTTTACTAGCATGTGAGATGAGTGCAATTGTGTGGTAGTTTGAGCTTGGCATTGCCTTTCTTTGGGATTGGAATGAAAACCGACCTTTTCCAGTCCTGTGGCCACGGCTGAGTTTTCCAAACTTGCTGGCATATTGAGTGCAGCACTTTCACAGCAGCATCTTTCAGGATTTGAAATAGCTCAACTGGAATTTCATCACCTCCACTAGATTTGTTTGTAGTGATGCTTTCTAATGCCCACTTGATTTCACATTCCAGGATGTCTGGCTCTAGGTGAGTGATCACACCATCGTGATTATCTGGGTCGAGAAGCTCTTTCTTGTACAGTTCTTCTGTGTATTCTTGCCACCTCTTCTTAATATCTTCTGCTTATGTGGTCCCTACCATTTCTGTCCTTTATCGAGCCCATCTTTGCATAAAATGTTCCCTTGGTATCTCTAATTTTCTTGAAGAGATCTCTAGTCTTTCCCATTCTGTTGTTTTCCTCTAATTCTTTGCATTGATCCCTGAGGAAGACTTTCTTATCTCTCCTTGCTAGTCTTTGGAACTCTGCATTCAGATGCTTATATCTTTCCTTTTCTCCTTTGCCTTTCACTTCTCTTCTTTTCACAGCGATTTGTAAGGCCTCATCAGACAGCCATTTTGCTTTTTTGCACTTCTTTTCCATGGGAATGGTCTTGATCCCTGTATCCTGTACAATGTCATGAACCTCAATCCATAGTTCATCAGGCACTCTATCTATCAGATATAGTCCCTTAAATCTATTTTTCACTTCCACTATATAATCATAAGGGATTTGATTTAGGCCATACCTGAATGGTCTAGTGGTTTTCCCCACTGTCTTCAATTTAAGTCTGAATTTGGCAATAAGGAGTTCATGATCTGAGCCACAGTCAGCTCCTGGTCTTGTTTTTGCTGACTGTATAGAGCTTCTCCATCTTTGGCTTCAAAGAATATAATCAATCTGATTTCGGTATTGACCTTCTGGTGATGTCCATGCATAGAGTCTTCTCTTGTGTTGTTGGAAGAGGGTGTTTGCTATGATTAGTGTGTTCTCTTGGCAAAACTCTATTAGCCTTTACCCTGCTTGATTCTGTACTCCTAGCCAAATTTACCTGTTACTTCAGGTGTTTCTTGACTTTGTACTTTTGCATTCCAGTCCCCAATAATGAAAGGACATCTTTTTTGGTATTAGTTCTAAATGGTCTTTTAGGTCTTATAGAACCGTTCAACTTCAGCTTCTTCAGTGTTACTGGTTGGGGCATAGGCTTGAATTACTGTGATATTGAATGGTTTGCCTTGGAAACGAACAGAGATCTTTCTGTCATTTTTGAGATCGCATCCAAGTATTGCATTTTGGACTCTTTTGTTGACCATGATGGCTTCTGTTTCTTCTAAGGGATTCCTACCCACAGTAGTAGATACAATGGTCATCTGAATTAAATTCACCCATTCCAGTCCATTTTAGTTCACTGATTCCTAGAATGTTGACGTTCACTCTTGTCATCTCCTGTTTGACCACTTCCAATTTGCCTTGATTCATGGGCCTGACATTTCAGGTTCCTATGCAGTATTGCTCGTTATAGCATTGGACCTTGCTTCTATCACCAGTCACATCCACAGCTGGGTATTGTTTTTTCTTTGGCTCCATCCCTTCATTCTTTCTGAAGTCATTTCTCCACTGATCTCCAGTAGCGTATTGGGCACCTACTGACCCAGGGAGTTCCCTTTTCAGTATCCTATCATTTTGCCTTTTCATAGTGTTCATGGTCTGGTGGCTCAGACGGTAAAGCATCTGTCTACAATACAGGAGACCTGGGTTGATCCCTGCATCAGGAAGATTCCCCGGAGAAGGAAACGGCAACCCACTCCAGTACTCTTGCTTAGAAAATCCCATGGACTGAGGAGCTTGGTGCAGGCTACTGTCCGTGGGGTTGCAAAGAGTCGGGCACAACTGAGCGACTTCACTTCACTGTTCATGGGGTTCTCAAGGCAAGAAAACTGAAGTGGTCTGCCATTCCCTTTTCCAGTGAACCACATTGTGTCAGACCTCTCCACCATGACCCTTCCGTCTTGAGTGGCCTCACATGGCATGGCTTAGTTTCACTGAGTTAGACAAGGCTTTCATCCATGTGATCAGATTGGCTAGTTTTCTGTGATTATGGTTTCAGTGTGTTTGCCCTCTGATGCCCTCTCACAACACATACCGTCTTACTTGGGGTATCTCTTCACGGCTGCTCCTGCGAAGTGCAGCTACTGCTCCTTATCTTGGATGAGGGGTATCTCCTCACACCGCCCCTCCTGACCTTGAACATGGAGTAGCTCCTCTCGGCCCCTCCTTTGCCTGTGCAGCTGCCGCTCCTTGGACATATGTCTCCTAGTGGCTCAAATGGTAAAGAATCTTCCTGCCAATGCAGGAGACACAGGCAGGAGACACAGGCAGGAGACACAAGTTCTGTTCTGGGTGGTGAAGAGCCTCTGGGGAGGAAATGCCAATACTCTCTTGTATTCTTGCCTGGAAAGTCCCATGGACAGAGGAGCCTGGTGGGTCACAGTTCATGGGGTCACAGTGTCAGACACGGCTTAGTGCCTGAACACACATGCACTGCTATTATTATCTTGCATTAGTAGATAATACTGCTAGTATTATCTTGCACTATTATTTAGAATCTGCAGCTTAAAATGGAACCCACTCTAGTATTCTTGCCTGGGAAATCCCATGGACACAGGAGCCTGACAGGCTATGTGTCGCTAAAGAGTTGGACATGACTTAACAACCAAACAACAACAGTTTACAGTAGTGCCCTCTCTGTGTTGTACAGTTTCATGAGTTTTGACAAATAGGTAATGTCACTTACCCACCATTACAGTATCTTGCAGTATAGTTTCACAATCCTAAATAATATCCTGTTCTACCTGCTTGTTCCCATCCTACCACAGAAACCTCAAGCTGCTGTTGCTGCTGCTGCTAAGTCGCTTTGGTCGTGTCCGACTCTGTGTGACCCCATAGATGGTAGCCCACCAGGCTCCCCGTCCCTAGGATTCTCCAGGCAAGAACACTAGAGTGGGTTGCCATTTCCTTCTCCAATGCATGAAAGTGAAAAGTGAAAGTGAAGTTGCTCAGTCATGTCTGACTCTTAGCAACCCCATGGACTGCAGCCTACCAGGCTCCTCTGTGCATGGGGTTTTCCAGGCAAGAGTGCTGGAGTCGGGTGCCATTGCCTTCTCCAAATCTCAAGCTACTACTCAACATTTCACTGTCTCTAAAGTTTTATCTTTTCCAGTGTAATATAGTTGTAATCATACGGTACGTAGCCTTTTCAGACTGCATTTACATAGGGGTTTAAGCAATATTCTTTTAAGGTTTCTTTATGTCATTTTGTGACTTGATAATCATTTTTCCATATTATTAAGTATTGCATTGTAGGGATGGGCCACCGTTTCACAGTTTGTTTTAGTTTTGTTTTTCCATTCATCTATTGAAGGACATTTTGGTTTTTTAAAGTTTTGGGAATAATATAAAAACTGCTACAAACACTTATGTGCAGGTTTTTGTGTGGACATAATTTTCAACTAATTTGTTAAATGTCTAGGATACGATTGCTGGACCATATGCTTTGACTGAGTTTAACTTTCTAGCAGACTGCCAAACTGTCTTCCAAAATGGCTGCTGACTGTATCTTTTTTAAAGTTTCTACTAACAGTAAATAAGGGTACCAGTTGCTCCATATTCTCACTAGAACTTGGTTCTATTAGTTGTGCAGTGGTATTTCATTGGTGTTTTAATTTGCAATTTTTTGATGTTATATAATGTTGGACAGTTTTTTTTTTTGTCATTTGAATATCTTATCTGATTAAGAACTCTTTGTTTTATTATGAGTTTTAAGAGTTCTATATATTATGCAAATATTTTCTCCCTGTCTGGATCTTATCTTTTTTCTCTTAATAGTGCCTTTCATAGGACAAAGTTTTATTTTTATTGAAGTTCAATTTATCAACTTTTCTTTTATGAATTGTACTTTTGATGCTGTTTTAAAACTTCATTACCAAACCAATGGTCCTACATTTTCTCCTATGCTATCTTCTGGAAGTTTTATGATTTGACATTTTACATTTAGGTCCATTTTAACTTTTTTTTTTTTTGAAGGTATACTGTCTGTGTCAAAATTTATTTTTTGACCTGTATATGTCCAATTGTCATAGCACCATTTATTGAAAGATTATATTTTATTGAATTGACTTTTCTGTTTTGTCAATGATCAGTTAACTGTATTCTCATGGGTCTATTTTGGGGCACTCTACTTGGTTTCTTTGATCTAATCACTGAATGGTGGTTGGTTTTCCTATAAAACCAATTTTGTCTGCCTTGATTGTTTTCTTTTTTTTTTTCTATTTTTATTTATTTGTGCTGGTATTATTGTATTATTTTACATAATTAAAAAAACTGTTCTTTTTTTTATTATTTTCTTGTGGTGGAATTTTGCATCTTTTATTTTCATCTTTTTTAATATAAGATTTAATGCTGAAGGAAAGTAAAAATACTCTTAATAACTACATAGAAGATAGCAGTAAATATTCTCAAACATACCTTTTACACCTACATCAATCTGATTGTTTTCAATAAACATTTGTTTCCTCCCCTTTTACTACCTTTCCAGCATCGATTTTCCCTGTCTCTGGTATCAGATTCCTTTTCTGCTTTTATCATGGAGAAATATCCCCCTACTGTGCTCAGTGTTTGTAAGTCTGCTGATCAAGGCATTCTTCCCCTGGTCAAGAAGATGGAGAATTTGTTCATTAGTTTATAACCAATTCTTATTAAGCTGAAACTATATCCAAGACAATGAGACATGCACTGAAGATCCAGTAGTAAACCAAACAGAAAAGATTCCTCCCTTATTGTATGTACATTTTAATTGGAGATTCTGATATAAAGCAGATAAATAATCATTAAGAGATCTACATGTGGAGAATAGAACTTAATATTCAAGTTAGGAAATTTGGACTAACTTTACCAAAAAGTGAGTATAGAGTAAGGAAAGGCAAGGACAGAAAATAGGTGGAACTGGCTGGTGTTAAGGATTCTTTAGTTTTTTTCTATGGGCTTTCCTTGAGGCTCAGATGGTAAAGAATCTGCTTGCATTGCAGGAGACCTACGTTTGATTTCTGCATAAGGAAGATCTCCTGGAGAAAGGAATGGCTACCCATTCCATTATTCTTGCCTGGAAAATTCCATGGACAGAGGAGACTGGTGAGCTACAGTCCATGGGGTCACAAAGAGTCAGACACACCTGGACTACTCAATACTACTACCACCACCACTACCAGTTCTCTCTATATAGTTAGAGAGCCTTTGATTTTTGTGATGACTGAACTATTCTTGGGTTGCTTTGATGTTGTGAATTGTACAGCACTCTTTCTTTTTTTCAACTTTTTTTATTACATGAAAGTTTTAAAAATTCTATAATGTTTTCAAAAGTTTCACACATGATTCCATATAATTCCATACAGTATCCTTTCTATCAATTTCTTTTTACTAGCATTAACTACAGTTGATTTCTGTTGCTTGAATCCAAAGTACAAAAATTAACACAATGTGGAAAACATTTCTGAGGGCGACAAGCTAATGGAATATTGGAGACTGAGATGCTTTTAAATTTCCCCTTGATGTTTCAAATGTAAGATTAAATTGAAGCTTAACATCTTTTTCAAAGAACCAATCAATGAGCCAGAGATATGTTATAGCAAACGGACACATCAAGGTTTATTTACCAATGCTCTTATTTTAATTGTTGAATGTAACTTATACATGCCACTATTAAAACCATCACCACCTTATATATACTTAGCCTTTTGTGAAGATGTCTTACTCTGGGTTTAATTTTCTTGAGTGTACACAAATGAATCATTTATCTTTGTAGGCCAGTTCCTCCAGGACCATACTATATCAAAGATTAATGCTCAATAATTTTTTTTGTTATGAAAGCAATAGGATCCCATTAATAAAACTTTCTCAGCTTCCCATGTTAGAATATTTCCTTTCCTCGTGTTCATTTATTTCTAGTGCTCTAGCTTTCTGCATATTGTAATTTTTCCTTCTACCTTTCAGCTAAATCAAAATGAAGTAATCCTGAGATTTAACTAAGAGTGTGTGTGCATGTATGTGAGTGTGTTTATTTCAATGACATAAGCAAATCTAAACATATTCAGATTGTTTGGATGGCCAATGTAAAACCAAGTAAATCCATACTCTTTCAGAATAAGCATTTTTGTTTGTGCCTAAAATTATGCTGGTGCCAAAAGTAAGACTTTAATTGTCTTAGTATAATTAGAAAAGAAGTAAATTTAATAAGTAAAAGATGACTTTATGCCAACTGAAAGTCAATTGAGTCATAGCATGCTTTACAAAGGAATTTTACACACTCCTTGGAATAGGGAAATGTGGTGGAAATTGAGTCCTTCAAGGGCTAAGGGAAGTAGAAGAATGCTGACTCAAAAGAATCTGTACCATGGTAGTCAATAGCATATTCCTTTAGTGAGTAGCAATTTAGTTCAGAAAACCCTCAACTGACACTTTAAATAAATGTTGCTAATTTGAATTTTATTGACTCTGTTGTTATTTTATTTTATGTAATGTATACATTTGTTTTAGTTTTATGGTTGTATAAAAGCTATAACATTAAGGGTTTATGTTTATACATATTTAAGTAACGTAATCAAAATAATTTAGCTTAACATTGGAAGATTCATATATCCCTTTTAATATAGATTTATACATTAAATAAACTTGGAGAAACATTATCCTAGACCAACATATTTCTTTCCAAAGTCAAATTTTTCAATAACATTAAAGGTCTAAGCTCTGAAAGACCTGTGTGTCTCCTGCTATATACTGTTGGGCAAAGTGTAGCTGGAAGTTTCTGTCAGTATGTTCTATTCAATTATGTCCCTGCCACCTTTTTTATTTCTATTTTATCTTTCAGCTAATATTCCAAATAAAAATTTAAGTGTGATCACATTGCTATAAATTTTTATGAGCTATTTGGTATATTATTATTCATATCAGTCACTATTAGTTTTTCATTATAACTAAGAGACACTAAAATGTTTGCTGCTTTCTAAAAAAAAAAAAATACTTAAAAAAAAAACCAAAAAACACTTTGCCTTCTGATGAAAGGTAATTCTATCTGTATCTCTCCTATAGTACTTCTAAATTTTTTCCACCTTCTGTCACAAGGGCCCCACTCTGAGAAACAGTTTTGTTTGCTCTGAAAACCAGACCTACTTTGGCATTTATTAATTTCAGAACAATTTTATGGTAAAATAAGGAACCTGATGAGAGTTATCCTATAGGATCAGGAAACTTAGAAAATAAGTTTATTTTCTAATAAAGAGTAAAATAATAAGAGTAAATTAATGCTGAATATACTATAAATGTATACTCAATATCTTAGCTTAGGAAATACAAATAAAACAAAAATTTAAAAATTATTTTAAAGTTATTTCTATGAATTTTGGTGAGCATTAGTTTGGATTTTGATTAGGTCACAGGTGGTTAGAGCATTGGTTCCAGGGTGGTAGAGACAGGCATCACACTTGCACTAACTGGCATTGGCAATGCTATTGAGGCTGGTGACAATGCTGCTGACAGCAGGAGTGCTGGAGGCAGGCCCTCCTGTTACAGTGCTATGACAGTCACATATGGCGCTAATACTGGCTGTGCAGGTCACAGCACTGGTTGGTAATCAGAAGTCATGTTTCTGCCAGAGGCATTGGCAGGAATGATATGGATGACAGTACCAACACAGGCCCTTCATCATCTTCAGTGGTGAACACCAATGCCTGACTCTAGGCATATGAATTAACAACATAAAAATGACAATTTCCATATACAATAATTGAGAAAGGCAAAAGGATAGATAATGATATCTACAGCTTTTTTTCTCTTTCCCCTGAATCTTTCTCCCCTGCCCTTTATAAATCTCAGCATTAGTCTGTTTTTCTTTCAGGAACCACTTCAGTTTTGGATGGTAGAAAGCATTGACACAGGCTATTGAAAGTCAATAAGGAATTCGTAAGATGATGGAGTTATTATGAATGTTTCATACAGCACTTAGTGCATGTTTCTGAGCTTTGCACTCACCAAAAAGGCCAAAGAAGGGAAGAATATAATAGCAAACATTTGCATGAAGTATATTAGCACTGTTAGAGCACACTGGTGCAGGAATTCTGGAAAGAAAACAATTTGGCTTGACTTTTGTTGTGGAAGTGGGAGATGAAGGCAACCTGTGTTTCTAATCAAAGAGGACACTGATATATGTTCATTGAGATACTCTACAACATATAGAAAACAGGAACTAGTTTTTCAAATCATAAAAATGTACTTTCAAATCATAAAATACGTAATACAGTGTGAAAGAAGTAAAGAAACAATGATCAGAAGTATTAGAATAGATGCCTATAAGTGGGAAGTAGATGTACTAGGACAAAGAATTAAAACAAAACAAAACAAAAAAAACACTAACTAGACCAAAAAAGAAATTTTGCACTACAGGTTATGGTAATATATTATGAACTAAGGAGTATTATTACTTTCATTGTCTAAAATAGAGATTAAATATTTTTAAAAGGAGAAAAAATGCAGGCTTCTTTCTGCTGTGTGTGTTTGTGTGTTTAATTTGCTACATACAGAAAATAAAATGTTCAAAAAGAACATCTACCAAGAAAAGAAAATAACAATTCTATTGACAAAGTAAAAGTATTTTTTTTAAAGATGAATTTAGTTTTAAGACCCACTCCAGAAATATTTTAGCTTTCCTATCCATTCAGTTGCTGGCAGAAAATGGTTGTGCAGCCAAGCAGGAAATTACAGTAGGCAAGGGATTGTTTTCTCTGTATCATTTTAGACTAACCTTTTTCAAAATACTTAAGGTCTCTTTGACTTATTGTTGAACCAAATTGATTTCATTATCACAAATAACAAAGGCCAAAACTTACGGTTAAACAAGAGAAAGATAAACAGGAAATGAAAGGTAGTTTCATAAGCTCTTAAAGTGTCTTTCCCCTACTTGATGATTATAATATTTTATAAAATTTAGCCTGTATCACAATAGAAAATATATTTTTCATAATTGTTTAGTGATTTCATTGCTCTGAAAGGTTCAGAAAATACAATTTCTTTAAGTTAATGATAGTAGGATATTGTATTATGTTGCCATGCTTAAGACACATCTGAAGAAGTGTGTGTGTGTGTGTGTACTAGGAAGGATGAATGATGTCAGATGAAGATGTCAGGACAAAGTTGAAGCACTTCATTCCTTAGTATTATTACTATTATACTGAGGAGAAAAGAGATTACTGGGTATATGGATATGTGGGTAGACTTCATTCTGAACAGTTTAAGAACTTCTTTTTTTACCTCTATGGTAACATATTGGAATATGGATTCACATTTCAGATGTAGTAGAGAATGGACACCATGGATGACTATCCAAGAGTCAGTGCACCTCTGCCCTATGTGTGCTGCAATGTGGTTAAGGGGATGGTGGAACAAGATTGGAGAACTATAAGGATGGCTATGGATGGTTCTGGCATATGCAGCAGCATCTATCAGATGATGACAGATTATTGTGTTTAGGGGGTTAGCAGAATCAGCAGCTTCACTTATCTGAAAATAACTCCAGAGGTAAGTCCTAATTAGAGGTGGCTACTCATTGTTTTTTCTTTTCCATTATTCTGTTCAGTTCAGTTCAGTCGTTCAGTCATGTTGGATTCTTTGTGACCCCATGAACCGCAGCACGCCAGGCCTCCCTGTCCATCACCAACTCCTAGAGTCTACCCAAACCCAGGTTCATCAGGTCGGTGATGCCATCCAACCATCTGATCCCCTGTCATCCCCTTCTCCTCCTGCCCTCAATCTTTCCCAGCATCAGGGTCTTTTCAAACGAGTCAGCTCTTTGCATCAGGTGGCCAAAGTATTGGAGTTTCAGCTTCAACATCAGTCCTTCCAATGAACACCCAGGACTGATCTCCTTTAGGATGGACTGGTTGGATCTCCTTGCAGTCCAAGGGACTCTCAGGAGTCTTCTCCAACACCACAGTTCAAAAGCATCAATTCTTCTGTGCTCAGCTTTCTTTATAGTCCAACTCTCACATCCATACATGACCACTGGAAAAACCATAGCCTTGACTAGATGGACATTTGTTGGCAAAGTAATATCTCTGCTTGTTAATATGCTATCTAGGTTGGTCATAACTTTCCTTCCAAGGAGCAAGTGTCTTTTAATTTCATGGCTGCGATCACCATCTGCAGTGATTTTGGACCCCCAGAAAAATAAAGTCAGCCATTGTTTCCACTGTTTCCCCATCTATTTCCCATGAAGTAATGAGACCAGATGCCATGATCTTAGTTTTCTGAATATTGAGCTTTAAGGCAACTTTTTCACTCTCCTCTTTCACTTTCATCAAGAGGCTTTTTAGTTCCTCTTCACTTTCTGCCATAAGGGTGATGTCATCTGCGTATCTGAGGTTATTGATATTTCTCCTGGCAATCTTGGTTCTAGCTTGTGCTTCCTCCAGCCCAGTGTTTCTCATGATTTATTTTGTATATAAGTTAAATAAGCAGGGTGATATTATACAGCCTTGATGTACTCATTTTCCTATTTGAAACCAGTCTGTTGTTCCATGTCCATGTTTTTTTTTTTTTAGAGGTTTTCTTTTTATATATACAAGACACATTAATCCATTAAATTTGAGGACATAGTACAAAAAAAAAAAAACAAAACACTTCAACTAATTTATCTGACAATGCTATTCATATTCATGACGCCATTTTTTGTTGTTGTTGTTTTGTTTCCTAATAATAAAGGAGGAGACTTAGGGCTGTTGGGCTGATATATATTTGGGGGTCCCCCCTCCCCACCTCACCCACACACCACCAGGGTGAACAGGAAGAGGAGAAGAGAGGGCAGGGCCCACAGCAAAGTTTCATAATCTTGAATGCAAGGGAGGAGGAAGAGAGGAAAGGAGGAAAAAAAAAAAAGAGAAAATACAAATCCTATAATACATACAACACAGTGGGGATGGTATGGGAATGGGACAGACATGAAGCTGAGGCATGGGGTGGGCCGCTGGGGGTGGGGGTAGCGGAAGCCCCCCACATTCTTTTCTCTCTTTGATTCTGTTTCCATAGTTGCCAGGCTGAGTAGTTAAAGTAAAACTAATATGAGCCGTTGAGACAGGTGGGAAGCATCTAGGAATACAAATGTTCTTTTTCTTAGGTAAAAGACAGAAGGGACTTATTTTTCTCTCTCCCAGTGAAATGCATCCCAGGCACAACAAAGGGAGTACTGACATTATGTCACCTGGCAATGATCTTATGACCATGAGAGAAAGTATGCATGGCGCCAATGCATAAAGAAAGGCAGTGATATGGAGCCCATGACTTCAAACCTCATGTAACACTGTGTTTCCAGTTATGTGGGTTAAAAAAACCCCAAAAACCTTTAATAGTGTTAAGCACATTTAAGCTGACTTTTTGTTACTTTAAATCAGTAGCAAGCTATTTGACACAAAATAATAAAGCTAAATATACTATTTGATATTAGAACACCAGGGAGAATAAGAAAGAAGAGGAGAGGAGAAAGAGAACTAGAAATGTGAGAGATTTGTTAGTTAGTAAGTATGAACCACGTGTCAGGCATGTGCCTGGTAAATGATCTTCAACATTCCAATCTGTCCTGTAGCCCTTTAATGTGAGTATTACTACATGACATTATTAACATGAGTATTAAAATGAGAAAACACTTAACACAAGATCAACCATTTAACAGTAGGGAGAGGTTTTGAAAATGATACTTGAGGTACAGAAAGAAAAAATAGAGCGTGTGAGAGATACATGAAGTTAGAGCAGAAGGAGGGAAGCCAAGCTGGTTGATAAACTAAGACATTTTGGAGAAGGAAAGACTAGTCCATAATTCCTGCAATAAAGTCAGTTACAGCTAGGACTATAATGTGTTCCTTTAAGCTGATCATTAGTGTAACATTGGTGTTCCTTTCAGAGCAGTGTCAGAGGTGAAGACTGTAAGGGGAAAATTGTATAGTGGAAATAAAGGGTGAAATTGAGGAATATTTTAATGAAAAGGAGAGTTTATAAATGGAGATACTTGTATTCAGGATGACTTATTAATTTATTATATATATCTAAGAGTTAGCGAAGGAGAAGAAATTAAATATCCAAGAAGAGTAAAACACTGTAAAATAGATTTGGGTATTTAATTACAAAAGACTGAGTTGGCACTAGCCAGTTCACAGAAAAGAAATCTATATTAAAGAATACCAGCTCATCTAAACATTCATTTGGAGTGATGGAGAACTTAGTCATATCCGAGCTTATATGAACAATTACCAGAGAACTCTTACAAAATAGCCAGATAAGGACACTGCTGATTCTGCTGAACTCCAAACCATAGCAAATCTGCCATGATCAAAAATCTGCTGCTGAGAAACTCTGACCACCTGCTATCATCCCCAAAACCTCCATGCAGTCTCTGCTCCACCTAAACCAGGCAAATGGCTGTCATGTCACAGATCAGCACCCTAGTTGCAAGGGAGTGTGTGCATGTGTATTTCCTTCCATATGGGAAAAGAGATTGACAATGGTGGGCATTTTCAAAATGTGAAGTGTCAGAAATCTGTAGACAGCCACAAATAATGATACCACAAAATTCTTAGAAAATGTGGAGAAAGATGTCACCTAAAGCACAGGAAATTTTAGGCAGGGGTTTTATGGAATTGAGGACATAGATTTTTTTTTCACTCCTGATAATATTTGATTTTTTGTTTCTTATACATTAGTGATGTATCCAATAGACATCACATGCCTCAAGTCTTTCATAAGCTGTTGCTGGCTTTTGACATCTCTTATTGTTGAAGTATTTTGGCTTTCCAAGGACTCCACGAACATGAAAGCATGATGGGGAGGTGAGTTACAGGGGTGTTATCCTCTGCAACTATTCTAAGGATGTTTAGCAGTGATGTGGTGTGGATCCTAGGAACGAGCTCTGAAGGTACATCCTAATTGGATTAAATTAATCATCGTATTTTCACCCTCATTGTTAGTTGTTACAAGAAAGAAATAGATAAGGGCTGTTCTTTGTGGGTTTGATTCAGAAATGCACAAATTTCAGTTACCAAGATTTAGTAAAAAAACAGCAGTCCCTTAAAATCATGGTTCAAATTCCAGCTTCCATTGTATCAGTTCAGTTCAGTTCAGTTCAGTTCAGTTCAGTTCAATAGCTCAGTCATGTCCAACTCTTTGTGACTGTGGGTGGTGTCATCTGTGTATCTGAGGTTATTGATGTTTCTCTCAGCAATCTTGATCCCAGCTTGTGCTATATCCAGCCCGGCATTTAGCATGATGTACTCTGCATATAAGTTTAAAAAGCAGAGTGACAATATACAGCCTTGACAAACTCCTTTCCCGATTTGGAACCAGTCTGTTTCATGTCTGATTCTAACTGTTGCTTCTTTACCTGCATACAGATTTCTCAGGTGGCAGGCCAGGTGGTCTGGTATTCCCATCTCTTTCAGAATTTTCCAGAGTTTATTGTGATCCACACAGCTTTGGTATAGTCAATAAAGCAGATTTAGATGTTTTTCTGTAACTCTCTGGTCTTTTCAATGATCCAGCAAATGTTGGCAATTTGATCTCTGGTTCCTCTGTCTTTTCTAAATCCAGTTTTTAACATCTGGAATTTCATGGTTCATGTAATGCTGAAGCCTGGCTTGGAGACTTTTAAGCATTACTTCGCTGGCATGTGAAATGAATGCAATTGTGCAGTAGTTTGAACATTCTTTGTCATGGCCATTCTTTGGATTGGAATGAAAACTGACCTTTTCCAGTCCTGTGGCCACTGCTGTGTTTTCCAACCTTGCTGGCATATTGAGTGCAACACTTTCACAGCATCATCTTTTATGATTTGAAATATCTCAACTGGAATTCCATTACGTCTCCTAGATTTGTTCATAGTGATGATTCTTAAGGCCCACTTCACATTCCAGGATGTCTGGCTCCAGGTGAGTGATCACACTATCATGGTTATCTGGGTTCTTCTGTGTATTCTTGTCACCTCTTCTTAATATCTTCTGCTTCTGTTAGGCCCATACCATTTCTGTCCTTTATTGTGATTATCTTTGCATGAAATGTTCCCTTGGTATCTCTAATTTTCTTGAAGAGATCACTAGCCTTTCTCATTCTATTACTTTCCTCTATTTCTTTGCATTGATTGCTGAGGAAGCCTTTCTTGTCTCTCCTTGCTATTCTTTGGAACTCTGTATTGAAATGGGTATATCTTTCTTCTTCTCCTTTGCCTTTAGCTTCTCTTCTTTTCTCAGCTCTTTGCAAGGCTTACTCAGACAATCATTTTGCCTTTTTGCATTTCTTTTTCTTGGGAATGGTCTTGATCACTGCATTCTGTACAATGTCACAAATCTCTATCCATAGTTCTTCAGGCAGTCTATCAGATCTAATCCCTTGAATCTATTTGTCACTTCCATTGTATAATTGTAAGGGATTTGATTTAGGTCATATCTGAATGGTCTAGTACTTTCTTCAATTTAAGTCTGAATTTGGCAATAAGGAGTTCATGATCTGAGCCACAGTCAGTTCCTGGTCTTGATTTGCTGACTGTATAGAGCTTCTCCATCTTTGGTTGCAAAGAATATAATCAATCTAATTTTGGTATTGACCATCTTGTGATATCCATGTGTAGAGTCTTGTGTTGTTGGAAGGGTATGTTTGCTATGATCAGTGCATTCTCTTGGAAAAACTCTGTTACAGATTTTAACCTGCTTCATTTTGTACTCCAAGGCCAAATTTGCCTGTTACTCAAGGTATCTTTTAACTTCCTACTTTTGCATTCCAGTCCCCTATAATGAAGAGGACAGATTTTTTTGGGTGTTAGTTCTAGAAGGTCTTGTACATCTTCACAGAACTGTTCAACTTCAGCTTCTTCAGCATTACTGGTCGGGGCATAGACTTGGATTACCCTGATATTGAATGGTTTACCTTGGAAACAAACAGAAATCATTCTGTTGTTTTTGAGATTGCATCCAAGTTCTGCATTTTGGATTCTTTTTTTGACTATGTTGGCTACTCCATTTCTTCTAAGGGATTCTTGCCCACACTTGTAGATATAATATCATCTGAGTTAAATCCCATGGTACATTAATTATGAATAATTGCATAAAGTACCAATTTTGTTGCTTCCTCTTCAGTGCACAGACCCCCATGTAAAATACAGAGGCATGTCATAGTGACTAATCACATCACCTGTTTCAAACTCTGTTGGTAACTAGTCACTGCTCATCTGTCATTCAATTCATGTACTAACAATAAATGCTATACTTGTGTTATATATTTGTCTCGGTTACAAACTCTCATGACAATTTACAAAAATTAAATAACTAAAGAAGAGAAGTGGCCATCAAAAATGAAAGTCAGCAAAAAACAGGGATAACTGGAAGTGAAATTTAAATAGAATATAGATTAAGTTATAAGAAAGTGATTGTGCCATTGGAGAGACTTTAAATAGAGTAAAAAAATTGGCTTAAAACTCAACCAGGACAGCATATTAAAAAACAGAGACATCACTTTGCCAACAAAGGTCCATCTAGTCAAAGCTTTGGTTTTTCCAGGAGTCATTTATGGATGTGAGAGTTGGACTATAAAAAAAGCTGAGCGCTAAAGAATTGATGCTTTTGAACTGTGGTGTTGAACTGTGTGGAGAAGACTCTTGAGAGTCCCTTGGACAGCAAGGAGATTCAACAACTCTTTCCTAAAGGAAATCAGTCCTGAATATTCATTGGAAGAACTGATGCTGAAACTCCAATATTTTGGCCACCAGATGCAAAGAACTAACTCATCGAGAAGACCCTGATGCTGGGAATGATTGAAGGCAGGAGGAGAAGGGGATGACAGTAGCTGAGATGGTTGGATGGGATCATCGATTCAATGGACATGAGTTTGAGTATGCTCCAGGAAGTGGTGATGGATAGGGAAGACTGGCATGCTGCAGTTCATGGGCTCACCAAGAGTAGGACATGAAAGAGTGACTGAACTAAACTGAACTGAACTGAATCTTCATTCCAGTTTGTTCTTCATCTGGCTCAGCATTTTGCATGATGTACTCTGCATATAAGTTAAATAAGCATGGTGACAATATACAGCCTTGACGTATTCCTTTTGATTTGGAACCAGTCTGTTATTCCACGTACAGTTCTAACTGCTGCTTCTTGACCTGCATACAGATTTCTCAGGTGGTCTGGTGTTCCCATCTCTTTAAGAATTTTCCAGAGTTTATTGTCATTCACACAGCCAAAGCTGTGGCATAGTCAATGAAGAAGAAGTAGATGTTTTTCTGGAACTCTCTTGCTTTTTTGATGATCCAAGAGATGTTCGCAATTTGATCTCTGATTCTTCTGCCTTTTCTCAGTTCAGTTCAGTTGCTCAGTCATGTCCAACTCTTTGCAATCCCATGGACTGCAGCATTCCAGGCCTCCCTGTCCATCACCAACTCCCAGAGCCTACTCAAACTCATGTCCATTGAATCGGTGATGCCATCCAACCATCTCATCTTCTGTCGTCGTCTTCTCCTCCTGCCTTCAATCTTTCCCAGCATCAGGGTCTTTTCCAATGATTCTTCTTTGCATTAGGTGGCCAAAGTATTAGAGTTTAGGGTCAACATCAGTCATTCCAATGAATATTCAGAACTGATCTCTTTTAGGATGGACTGGTTGGATATCCTTGCAGTCCAAAGGACTTTCGAGAGTCTTCTCCAGCACCACAGCTCAAAAGCATCAACTCTTCACCGCTCAGCTTTCTTTATAGTCCAACTCTCACATCCATACACGACTACTGGAAAAACCATAGCCTTGACTTGATGGACTTTTGTTGGCAAAGTAATGTCTCTGCTTGTTAATATGCTGTCTAGATTGGACATAACTTTTCTTCCAAGGAATAGAGTCTTTTAATTTCTTGGCTGCAGTCACCATCTGCAGTGATTTTGGAGCTCCCAAAAATAAAGCCTGACACTGTTTCCACTGTTTGTTTGTCTTTTTGCCATGAAGTGATGGGACCAGATGCCATGATCTTAGTTTTCTGAATGTTGAGCTTTAAGCCAACTTTTTCACTCTCCTCTTTTACTTTCACCAAGAGGCTGTTCAGTTCTTCTTCACTTTCTGCCATAAGGGTTGTGTCATCTGCATATCTGAAGTTATTGATATTTCTCCCAGAAATCTTGATTCCAGCTTGTGCTTCATCCAGCCCAGCATTTCTCATGGTGTTCTTCTTATAAGTTAAATAAGCAAGGTGACAATATACAGCTTTGAGGTACTCCTTTTCCTATTTGGAACCAGTCTGTTGTTCCATGTCCAGTTCTAACTGTTACCTCCTGACCTACATACCGATTTCTCAAGAGGCAGGTCAGGTGGTCTGATATTCCCATCTCTTTCAGAATTTTCCACAGTCTATTGTGATCCACACAGTCAAAGGCTTTGGCATAGTCAATAAAGCAGAAATAGATTTTTTTTTTTCTGGAACTCTCTTGCTTTTTTGTTGGTACAGCAGATGTTAGCAATTTGATCTCTGGTTCCTCTGCCCTTTCTAAATCCAGCTTGAACATCTAGAAGTTCATGGTTCATGCACTGTTGGAACGTGGCTTAGAGAATTTTGAGCATTTATAATATATTCATAAAAAAGAACCCTCTTAATATAAATTGCTACAGACACTATGGAGAACAATCAGAGAAGGTGATGGCACCCCACTCCAGTACTCTTGCCTGGAAAATCCCATGGACGGAGGAACCTGATGGGCTGCAGTCCATGGGGTCGCTAAGAGTCAGACACGACTGAGCGACTTCACTTTCACTTTTCACTCTCATGCATTGGAGAAGGAAATGGCCACCCACTCCAGTGTTCTTGCCTGGAGAATCCCAGGGACAGGAGAGCCTGGTGGGCTGCTGTCTATGGGGTCACACAGAGTCGGACACGACTGAAGCGACTTAGCAGCAGCAGCAGCAGTGTGAAGAAAAAGCTTCAGATTCAAGAAGCATTTATAGATTCTGGGTTAATTTACTCTAAGTAATACTTTAGGTAGAGACATGGTGATAAAAAAATCCAGTAGATAAGCTGTGTTTTTCTTAACAGAGAGCATTAACTTATTTCCCAAGAAGTAAGGAGATAAGAACAGGCCACCTGCCTTCTTTTCTAGATATACACTCAGAAAAATGAAAAACAGGTGTTCAAACCTTGTATACAAAAGTTTGTAGCAGCACTGTTTACACTAGCCAAAAAATGGAAACAATCCACATGTCGATCAGCTGAAGATTAGATAAACAAAATTTAGCATAAGCATATAATTGAATGCTATTCAACCATATAAAATGATGAAGTACTGATGTGCATGTGGGCTCAGTTGCTGTCAGTCATGTCCAACTCTTTTGTGATCCCATGGACCACCAGGCTCCACTGTCCATGGGATTCCCCAGCAAGAATACTGGAACAGGTTGCCACTTCTTTCTACAGGAGTTGCTTCTGAGCCAGGAATCAAACCCGTGTCTCCTAGGTCTCTTGCATTGGCTGGTGGATTCTTTATCACTGTACCACCTGGGAAGTCCATGAAATACTGAGGCATGCATCAAATTGGGTGAAATTTGAAAGCATTGTGCTAAGTGAGAGAAGCCAGACATGTAAAGTCACATATCATATAATTCCATTTATATGAAGTATCTAGATTAGGTGTATCCATACAAACAGCAGATTGGCAATTTGTAAGGATGGAGAGTACAGAAGAAAGAGATATTGTTTAATGGGCATGCAGATTTCTTTAGGGGTAATGAAAATATTTTTGGAACTTGATAGAGGTGCTGGCTGTATAGCATTGTGAATGTAGTAAATGGTTTTTACACTTTAATTTGTTTAGTTCTGTGTTACATGAATTTCACTGAAATAAAAGAATACTAGATACATATGCACTTTGCACATGCACACACATTTGACTTTTAATACATTAGATGCATGGTTTTCATCCATGTATCTGTGGTTCCTCTTTCTGCTCACTATGTTAGTTTGTTGTTTTTCAGTTGCTAAATCATATCTGACTCTTTGTGACCTCATGGACAGCAGCACACCAGGCTTCCTTGTCCTTCACTATCTCCTGGAGTTTGCTCAAACTCATGGCCATTGAATCAGTGATGCTATCTAATCATCTCGTTCTTTGCTGTCCCCTTCTTCTTTTCGCTGTTTATGCTAATTATGTTGATTTATTTGTCTATTACTCTACAGGACTTGAGGTAGGTCTCTTGACCCAGAGGGATGGTATGGGGAGGGAGGAGGGAGGAGGGTTCAGGATGGGGAACATGTGTATACCTGTGGCGGATTCATGTTGATATATGGCAAAGCCAATACAATATTGTAAAGTTAAAAAATAAAATTAAATTAAAAAAATAAAATAAAGTTCCTCTCTGTTCTAAGACTTTGGCATACTGTAATTTGGCTTTAAAGATAACATTTGACCTTCATGTTCATAGTAGGACTTTCACTTCTTTAATTTTCTCACCAATTGTCTATCCAATTGCCTTATTCCCCCAAACTTCTACATCTCATCCATCACTGCACCCTTTTATTTGTACTGACAAAGTGTTTTCAAGTCATTCCCCTACTTACAAATCCCAGACTACTTGGTTAGTTCAAGTCTTCACCTAAAACATCCTTACAACCTACAACATAGATGTCCTTCCATCCATTATTAACTGTACTTCACATTGAATTTTTTTTTTTTTACATTTTAACTTTAGGAAAATTAAGTCACAAAATATATAGAGAAAAATAGAGTGAAAAGTTATGCACTCATCATACAAATTAGATTGTCTTACTGTATTTGCATTTTTGTAAATAAATAATTGTGATTAATATTGAATTCCTTTTTATGTCTTTCCAATGTTTTTTCCATATGCCTTACAAAAAGGACATGTATGAATATTTTTCCTATAGTTCTAATCTATATGATGACATATTTAATGCATGTATGACACCACTGTAAATATATTATGGTCTTGGGAATTAAAAAGTTTTTCAAGGTAAAATACTATATACATAAATTTACAACTTTAATTTTTACTTGGCAGTTGCATTTTTGAAGTGAATCAATGTATTTCAAGTTCTCTGTTTTTAATTGCTCTAAGATCCTCCACAATGTGAAATATCACATTGTACTTTTATTTTCCTATATGGACAGAACTTTCTGTTATTCTTTATTGTTACTCCCAATGCAGAAGATATAATAGAAGTGGGTTTGATCCCTGGGGTGAGAGGATCCCCTGGAGGAAGAGATGGCAATTCACTCCAGTATTCTGGCCTGGAAAACCTATGGACGGAGGAGCCTGGCAGGCTACACAGTTCATGGAGTTGCAAAGAGTCAGATATGACTTGGCAACTAAACAACAAGCAATAGTGTAAAGAAGAAACTTGGTATGTGATAGAGGTTTACACAAATTACTATTTAACCTGATATATAATTGAAATGTGGTAGAGTAAATGCACATACAGCTTTATGGATTTGGGCAAAATTCTCTACAAAGCAGTTTCCAAATATGTGTGTGAATGTTTCTGAGTTCAGTGTCATGTTCCATTTTTCTGGTTATCTTTTCCATAAAATTCTATCTGCCTTTACATTTTAAAAATATGGTAATTATATTTATTTGTAAATATGAGTAACTCCTATTTCCTAATATCTTTATATTTCTAAGTTTAACTTAATTTGCCATGTTTTTTTTACTGTATTTCTAGATAAAATTAATAATATTTTCATAGAATTTGTGCATGTGTGACTTTGTATTAGTGAAATTAGCCTTTATTTAACTTTTATTTTACTATCTTCTTTCTGTTTTGCTATCATGGTTATAGAAGTCTCACTTTTAAGTTGTGGATTATGTTTCTATTTTTGACACTTGAAACTATTAATATCTATTCCTTTTCTCCATGCTTTGCTAGGTTTTTTAATTTATTTATCAGTAGATTTATGTATTTAAAGGAAACATAACTGCATCTAGAAAAAACTAGATAGGATTTTAATCAAGGCATTCTACTATTCTGTCCTTTAGAAGTGTCCCCAAACATCCTGATTTATTTTACTTTTCCTTAATTGTTTCTTTACTTGCAATGCACTTGTCATTACCCCTAACATTGTTCCAAATCATGCTCCAAACCACTTGACCTGCCAAGACTTCACTTTCTGCAAGTATCTTTTATCCTGGTAATAGAAGAATTGCTAACTGGCATACTCGAAACATTTTCATATGCTCTTACCACACTCTGAAGTGATTTCATCTCTGCTTTCTATATGACACACCCTTTTAATATCTCTTTCTGGTTCCTCATCCTCTGTAAAACCATAGCTGATTTAATCACGTCCTATTACTTTCAGTATCAGCTTGCTCTTATCTAATACATAGCAATTAGTCCATTTCATTGTAAGCTTTTCTTATGTATGTGTTTCCCTCCCAATTTCCATTTTTTAAAGGAAAAGGCAATATTTTAATGTTTATGTATGTAAGTATATGGTGCTTCCCAGGTAGCTCAGTGATACAGAATCTGCCTGCTAATGCAGGAGACACAGATTTGATCCCTATGTGGGGAAGATCCCCTGGAGAATGAAATGGCAACCCGCTCCAGTATTCTTGCCTGGAAAATCCCATGGACAGAGCCTGGTGGGCTACAGTCCATATAGTCACAAAAGAGTCAGACACAACTTAGCAACTAAACAACAACAAATATATGCATATATTGCCCAGATCATATAATAAATATTTAAACAATAAATGCAAAAGTAACAATATTATGCAATTGCTTTTCAGAATTTTTTAAACAAGCTCTTTGCTTCCTTTTCATTAGCCATCTCTTTATCACTTTCTTAATCAGGCTTTACACTTTGAGGCCACTTTATTTGGTTTCCAGGTTTACTTCCTATCCAATATATTCAAGGCTATTTTTGCATATGGGTTTTTAAACTCCCAGCTCAGCATTACAAGCCAACGATAACTGATATCCTGTTCTAATTTACAGCTTTGGATTTACTCCAGAAATGGATAATGATTAACACTCCACCAATGAAAGTCAATATTTCTAACCTGAACATTTGAAAATTGAAACTTGTCCAAGAGACACTTATTTTCTATTTAGGAGGCAAAGGTCAACCATAATGTAGAATAAAGTATAATTGTTATATTTACATATTGCCCGTTTTGCTATTTTTACTTTAATTCTATGATCAAAAGAATATTTTTATTCTCTGCATTTTATAAATTCATTTAGATTCATAGGCTTTCTTCCCAAGGGCAATTTGTCTTCTGCCCAATTCTGAAAATGTAAGGTGGACTGTTTACTAAAGTGTAGGGCATGCTGGCATATTTTCAGATCATTCTCCATATTTTGGACTAGATAACACATATTTTGGCTCATATAGAAATTAATATTTACTATATCCTATTTCAATGCAATTTTCATGATATGGATGAATTTTCTCAAACTATGGTGCTGGAAAAGACTCTTGAGAGTCCCTTCAGAGACAGCAAGGAGATCAAACCAGTCAATCTTAGAGGAAATCAACCCAGAATATACATTGAAAGGACTGATCCTGAAACTGAAGCTCCAATACTTTGGCTACCTGATGCAAAGAGTTGACTCATTGGAAAAGACCCTGATACTGGGAAAGATTGAGGGCAGGAGGATAAAGGGGAAACAGAGGATGAGAGATTGGATGGCATCACTGACTCAATGCACATGAGTTTGAGCAAACTTCGGGAGATGGTGAAGGACAGGGAAGTCTGGTGTGCTGCTGTTCATTGGGTTGCAAAGAACGGGACATTACTGGGCAACTGAACAGCAAAAAAGATCTTTTTACAATATATGGTGGATTCTAAAACATATTTTAAGTTTTTAAAAAATAATCTTTTACATTATTACCAGAAATTAGTGTTATATTTATCAAGTTCACTATTCAGAGTATCCAGAATATCAACATTAAAGAAGAGTATCCTCTTCTTTAATGGTATCTTAAAGGGTCTTTTCCAAAGAAGAGGATATTTGTAACTCCTTAGTATATAAAAAAAAAAATACACTCTTCAGCAATAAACCTTAGAATAAAGTGTACCTGAATCTTCCATTATGTGCATGTGTGTGCATGCTCAGTCGTGTCCCACTCTTTGAGACCTATGGACTGTAGCCCACCAGGCTCCACGTCCATGGAATTTTCCAGGCAAGAATACTGGAATGGGTTGCCATTTCCTTCTCTAAGGGATCTTCCTTTCCCAGGGATTGAACCCACATTTCCTGCATCTCCTGCATTGGCAGGCATATTCTTTACCACTGAGCAACCTGGGAAGCCCTTTCCATAATAGTGCACACTTACCAAACATTTCTACTCTTGACAAGGACTCTGAGAACTCATTTTAAACATCAAATTTAACTGGCCCTTTGATTGAAGTACTTCTATAGCTTCATCTTAGACTGCTTGAAAACATTTAAGGAAACTGCCAAAAGTTATTAAATTTAGATCTTTGAAACCAGATTTGGCCCAAATAAATTTTTGGTAGTAAGTGTTTAAATAATTTAATGTTTAAGTAACAGTGAAATTAGGAGACAACTCAGCTTTAGACATATGTTCATGCTAACTGCTGTTGAGTCTAACTGAATGATCTGCATTTCCCATGTCACTGTCTTACATATGTTTCCATTAAACTAAAATCCCAGGTTGCATATAACCTATTATTCATGCCCCAGTTGATTTCTTGAATCATAAAACTGTAAAACATTTGTAGGCCTTAATTAGATGTTCCTGCTTACTAGAAGAATAGCTTTAATATTTAAATAGGAGGTTGAAAAGTAAGCAAAATTATTATGCCAAAATGAACAGACTGGGGAATATGTTCTTTCTATTAAAGGAAAAAAGAAAGAAACAAACAAAACCTTTCCTGAAGTAAAGACAGTAAATAAAAGTCAACAACTTTCTACTGGATTTGGCATTTCCTGCATTTTGAAAATCCTCTGTATGTGAATTTATTGTGAAGTATAGATTCAATCAGTTTTATTAATTTCAGTTCTTTTCTTTCCTCACCTATCACAACTTAAAAAAATTAAGGAGAACCATCAAAAGCTATCAGATTGGGAGCTCTGAAATTGTTTGGCATAAATAATATTTTCCATATCTTAAAATATTTAAATATAAAACAGAAGATAAAAATTATGCAATCACTAATTTTGAAAGTAATCGTTAGATAGTGAATGTGTGGTGTCTCTTTGTCCTTCTTTCTTGATGTAACTTTCAGGCATACAATCCACAGATTAATCACATTGTGAAAAAATGTACTTAGGAAAATAGTATAACATCTTCAACACCAGCATTTCGGTAGTTGGATTGGATGGTTGTTAAGATTTTTCCAACTTTAAAGCTTAATGATTTGTTAGATTCTAGGAAATCTTCTCATAGTCTACAATGAAAACCACAAAACAGACCTACCTACAGGATAATTTTATTAAGAGTAAGTGCACATTAGCAATCCACTTGCTTTTTAAACATGTTATTTTTTCAATTTAAACAAACAGATTCAATTTGTCCAATCATGGGTTATAGTTATACTTGTAGTTATAACCACATTTATAGTTAGAATTATAAATGCATAGAATGCTTTCCTATGAAGTTGGAAAGTATTGGCAATGAACATACAATGTTTTCAAATATGATGCACTTGTTTTCAGCACAAGAGATCCATTAACTGTACACAAGCTTAGATTAGGGAAACTAAGCAAATCCTTCTATGAGAAATTCTATTTCCAACATCTTTTGCTTTTGCATTTAAAAGCAAAGAATCAGACAACTTCTCTGATGCATATGCAGCTCACTTTGTCTCTCATGCCAATATTCAAGGTTGGATTATTCTAACCATCAATAGCATACAAGAGTCATGTGTGCTCAGTCGCATCCCACAGACTGTAGCATGCCAGGCTCCCCTGTCCATGGAATTTTCTAGGCAAGGATACTGGAGTGGTTGTCACTTCCTACAGGGTATCTTACCGACTCAGGGATTGAAACCATGTCTTCTGAGTTTCCTGTATTGGTAGGAGGATTCTTTTCTAGCACCACCTGGGAAACACCTACAAGAGTCAACATAGAATCAAATTTTGAGAGGGGTGGAAAAATAGAGAATTCTCCTTTCTCTTTATTCTCTTACCTTCTCTCTTTGAGGTCTGAAGTCATAAAGTTGGATGAATCTTTTATTTGTGTAGGTTTTTTTTTTTTTTTTTGGGGGGGGGGGAGGGTGTTGTTTTGCCTTCTAGAGAGTTAAAGGTGTGAAATAAGACAAGGAATGAGAACCTAAGCACTGTTGCCTCTAGATTTCAAAGAAAAAAACTAATAGGAAGTCCTTAAAATTTATTTTCTCCCATGCTCACATCAACAGGATGCATCTTAAACAGAGTTCTAGAACAGAAGACAATCAATTATAATGAATATGTATTCAGTTAAAGTTACCCGGTACCATGTTTCTTAGAAATTCCTTCAGAAAAGGTAGAATAAAGAGTATTTGTTGGTGACGATATTCTTTTGTCATAACACACTGCTTATGTTGTGAGTAACTTTACCTATTGAAAGTAAGAGGAATTAAAAAGTTGGTCAAATTCTGCTAATAAGTTGATTAAGGTAAAAATGAGAGAAAAAAAAAAAAAGAAACTTTGCATTTGGTATTATATACTTCCACACAATTTTGCTCTAAACTGGAACAGATTTAATACAATGGTGATGGACTAGAATGAAAAGGTCTGTTTCCTCCACTACACTCTAAACTTCCTAAAGACAGAGATCTAATAGATGATAGAAGTTAGTGTTGCTTACCACTTGGACATGTGTATTTGGCAATGAATATTTACATAACGATACCCAGGTGGCTCAGTGGTAAAGAATTCTCCTGCCAATGCAGGAGACACGGGTTCAATCCCTGGGGCGGGAAGATTCCCCGGAGAGAGAAATGGCAATCTATTTTAGGGTTCTTGTCTGGAAAATCCCATGGACAGAGGATCCTGGCAGACTACAGTCCATGGGATCTCAAAGAGTTGGACATGACTCAGTGACTAAACAATGACAACAGTTTATTTAACAAAAGAAAATTGAGCTGGATTTGATTTTGACCAAGTCACTTTATTCCTTTGGTTTCCTGTAGCCTAATGAGGTATAATTTCCTCATGCCCTGAAACTCCACCCAAGAATCTAGGCACATTTTTGCATTTGACATTCATTAATCTGATTCAGGGGGCTTCCCTGATGGCTCAGTGGTAAAGAATCCATCTGCAATGCAGGAGATGTGTGTTCGATACCTGGGTCAGGAAAATTCCCTGGAGGAGAGCATGGCAACTCACTCTAGTATTCTTTCCTGAAGAATTCCATGGACAGAGGTGCCTGGCAGACTACAGTCCATGGGATCTCAAAGAGCCTGCTTGACTGAAGCTATGGAGCATGCTCATAGTCTAATTCAGGGCCTGTTTGTTGTTGTTCAGTTGCTCAGTTGTGACAGACTCTGCGAATCCATGGACTGCAGCAAATCAGGCTTCCCTGTCCTTCACCATCTTCAGGAGTTTGCTCAAAATCATGGCTAACATAGAGAAGAGGAAAGATCAGTCTTGTGGACTCTGTGGGAGAGGGAGAGGGTGAGGAGATTTGGGATAATGGCATTAAAACATGTATAATATCAGGTATGAGACGAGTCGCCAGTCCAGGTTCGATGCACGATGCTGGATGCTTGGGGCTGGTGCACTGGGACAGCCCAGAGGGAGGGTATGGGGAGGGAGGATGGAGGAGGGTTCAGGATGGGGAACACAGGTATACCTGTGGTGGATTCATTTCGATGTTGGGCAAAACTAATACAATATTGTAAAGTTTAAAAATAAAATAAAATTTAAAAAAAAAAGAAGAAGAGGAAAGAGAACAGAAAACACTTTAAGGAACTGAATCCTTCAACTGAATTCTTTCACTGAATCTCAGTGAAATGTGACCCTTCTGACACATTCTGACATAAACCCAGACCTTGGAAAATGTCTATTTTGTTTCTTCATTATATTATCAAAATATACAGTGGTTTTAATTGTAAGCAGCAGTTGGTAAACAATTTTAAAACTGAGCCTGAGGGAAGTAAAAGAGAAGAGCTAAGAAATAAAATCAAATTAGGAAGTCCAGGGCTGCACATTAACTTTCAGAGAAATTAAATGTTTTCATTGCAGCTAGAAAAACAGTTCATGTCCTATTGTCCTGAATTTGGATAGAAAAGAATCCTACATTCCAAATTAAAGATCATCAGTTTTACGACATGTTGCTAATAAAAAATAAGCAAGCCACACCATTCTAAATCTATTGTGTAATATTTCCATATGGAACTGAAGAAATTGGCATTTTATTCAGAATGATCTTGTAAAGGAAGGATTCAAATACACAAAATCCTACACTAAAGAGCTCTCAATATGATATATGTTTGAAAATAGTAAATGTGTCTAGCAAATTTATGCTTCCTATATTATACTTCAGGCAGCATTATCAGTACATAGCTTTGTATTTAGGGAATTCTGAATTCTGTAAGATGGTATTCTCAGTGCTTTATCTCTTTTGATTGCTGTACTTAACATTTGAATAGAGAATTTAGAGAGGAAAAAAATGAAAACCCATCTCTAAGCTAAGGAATGGGGATTGGAAAATGAAGTTGAGCTCCAACAAATTTAGAATTCTAGTGAGAGTTTGGTATGCCAACTCAAACTTTCAATATTAAAATAATTGGACTGCCAATTACTTTTCTTTCTGAGTTAGAACAGGAACAATGTAAAATCTTCCCTTTTTTATATCTGTTATGTGAATTAATGTGAAGCAAAATAGGGTTGTCTCAAACTGATTTGCCCAAAGGTCATAAAAATATTTTTGAAAGAACAATGTCTACAGAAATTCTTATACCTCATCACATATTATGCTGATGAAGACACTAAGGGCTCTTACTAGTATATTTACATATGGAGAAAGTATTCACAGAAATTGAATTAAACCTCCTCATTTTACAAACCAGAAATCTGAGTCCAGAAAAGAGATGTGACTGTTTAAAACCATAGAAATTATGAGAAATGAAACTTATTCTGCAAATTCTAGAACTTATTCCCTATGTTGTATGTAGTATGCTTCTGATATCTACCTTCAGGATAGGGAGCAACCTCCTTTTTGTCTGTATAATTCTGGCATTCTTAAAGTTGCATAAGCTGTTTAAACAAAACTGCATCATTTTAGATGTTTACTAAATTGATTGTCATGGATTTGAAAGTAGCTTTCCTTTCATTTTCTCCTGAGCATTCTTTACACCAGCGCAAGTTCTTCTACAGAAAATACTTGCAATTCCCATAGTATGGGTTATTTGGAGCTTCCCTGGTAGCTCAGAAGGTAAAGAATCTGCTTGCAATGCAGGAGACCCAGGTTCAATCCTTGGGTTGGGAAGATCCTGTGGTGAAGGAAATGACAACCCACTACAGTTTTCCTGCCTGGAGAATTCCATAAACAGAGGAGCCTGTGGGCTACCACCCATGGGGTTGCAAAGAGTCGGATACTACTGAGTGACTAACACTTTCACTCTCATGGGTTGTTTCAGTCAGTTCAGTTCAGTCACTCAGTCCTCTCCAACTGTTTGCAATCCCATTGACTGCAGCACATCACACTTCTCTGTCCAAAAATAAACTCCCAGAGCTTGCTCAAACTCATGTCTATCTAGTTGGTGAAACTATCCAAACATCTCATACTCTTTCATCCCCTTCTCCTCCTGCCTTCAATCTTTCCCAGAACAGCATTTTTTTCAGTGAGTCAGTTCTTCACATCAGGTCGCCAAAGTATTGGAGCTTCAGCTTTAGCACCTGCCCTTCCAATGAATATTCAGGACTGATTTCCTTTAGGATTAACTGGTTTGATTTCCTTGCAGTCCAAGGGACTCTGAAGAGTCTTCTCCAAGACCACAGTTCAAAAGCATCAATTCTTTAGACTTAGCTTTCTTTATAGTCCAACTCTCACATCCATACATGACTACCAGAAAAGCTATAGCTTTCACTAGATGGGCATTAGTCATCAAATAAATGCCTCTGCTTTTGAGTATGCTGTCTAGGTTTGGCATAGCTTTTCTTCTAAGGATCAAGTGTCTTTTAATTTCATGGCTGCAGTCACCATCTGAAGTAATTTCGGAGCTCATTAAATAAAGTCTGTCACTGTTTCTATGGTTTCCCAACCATTTTCATGAAGTGATGGACCCAGAGGCCATGATCTTTGGTTCTTGAATGTTGAGTTTTAAGCCAGGTTTTTCACTCTCCTCTTTCACTTCCATCAAGAGGCTCTTTAGTTCTTCTTCACTTTCTGCCATAAGGGTGATGTCATCTGCATATCAGAGATTACTGATATTTCTCCCTGAAATCTTGATTCCAGGTGTGCTTCATCCAGTCCAACATTTTGCATTATGTACTATGCATGTAAGTTAAATAAGCAAGGTGACACTATACAGCCTTGATTCATTCTTTTACCAATTTGGAAGCAGTCCATTGTTCAATGTCTGGTTCTAACTATTGTTTCTTGACCTGCATATAGATTTCTCAGGAGACAGGTAAGTGGTCTTGTTATTCCCACCTCTTGAAGAATGTTCCACAGTTTGTTGTGATCCACACAGTCAAGGCTTTAGCATAGTTAATTAAGCAGAAGCAGATGTTTTTCTGGAATTCTCTTACTTTTTCTACAGTCCAACAGATGTTGGCAAATTGATCTCTGGTTCCTCTAACTTTTCTTTATCCAGCTTGAACATTCTCAGTTCACATACTACTGAAGCCTAACTTGGAGAATTTTGAGAATTACTTTGCTAACATGTGAGGTTAGTGCAATTGTGCTGTAGTTTGAACTTTCTTTGGCATTACCTTTCTTTGGGATTGGAATGAAAACTTACCTTTTCCTGTCTCGTGGTTACTACGGACTTTCCAAATTTGCTGGCATATTGAGTGCTGTGATGCACTTTCACAGCATCATCTTTTAGGATTTGAAATAGCTCATCTGGAATTCCATCACCTCCACTAGCTATATTTGTAATGATGCTTCTTAAGGCACACTTGACTTCATACTGCATGATGTCTGGCTCTAGGTGAGTGATCACACTACTGTGCTTATCTGAGTCATTAAGATCTTTTTTGTGTAGTTTTTCTGTGTATTCTTGCCACTTTCTTTTAATATCTTCTGCTTCTGTTAGATCCATACCATTTCTGCCCTTTATTGTGCCCATCTTTGCATGAGATGTTCCTTTGATATTTCCAATTTTGTTGAAGAGATCTCTAATATTTCTCATTCTGTTTCCCCCCCTATTTCTTTGTGTTGATCACTTAGGAAGGCTTTCTTATTTCTCCTTGATATTTTTTGGAACTCTGCATTCAGATGGATATATATTTCTTTTTCGCCTTTGATTTTTGCTTGTCTTCTTTTCTTAGCAATTCGTAATCCCTCTTCAGGCAACCATTTTGCCTTTCTGCATTTCTTTTTCTTGGGGATGGTTTTGATCACCACCTTCTGTACAATGTTACAGACGCCTGTCCATAGTTCTTCAGGCTGTCTTTCAGACCTAATCCCTTGAATCTATTTGTTTCTTCCACTGTATAATCCTAAGGGATTTAATTTAGGTCATATCTGAATGTTCTAATGGTTTTCACTACTTTCTTCAATTTCAGTCTGAATTTGGCAAGAAGGGGTTCATGATCTGAGCCTCAGACAGCCTCTGGTCTTTTATTTTTTTTCCTGACTGTATAGATCTTCTTCATATTCAGATATAAAGAATATAATCAATCTGATTTCAGTATTGACCATCTGATGATGTCGATGTGTAGAGTCATGTCTTGTATTGCGTTTGCTATGACCATTGTGTTCTCTTGGCAAAACTCTGTTAGCCTTCACCTTGCTTCATTTTTTACTCCAAGGTCAAACTTGCCTGTTACTCCAGGTAGCTTTTGACTTCCTACTTTTGCATTCCAGTCTCCTATGATGAAAGGGGCATCTTTTTATTGATGTTAGTTCTAGATGGTCTATAGAGATTCATAGAACAGGTCAAATTCAGCTTCTTTGGCATTAGGGATTGGGGCATAGACTGGGATTACTGTGAAATTGAATCATTTGCCTCGGAAATGAGCTGAGATCATTCTTTCATTTTTGAAATTGTAACCAAGTACTGCATTTTGGACTCTTTCGTTGACTATGCAGGATACTCCATTTTTTCTAAGGGATTCTTGCCCCCAGTAGTAGATAGAAAGATCATCTGAATTAAATTTGCCCATTCCAGTCCATTTTAGTTCACTGATTCCTAAAATGTTGATGTTCACTCTTGCCATCTCCTGTTTGACCACTTCCAATTTACCTTGATTCATGAAACTAACATTCCATGTTCCTAATCAATATTGTTCTTTATAGTATCGGACTTGACTTACATCATCAGTCATATCCAAAACTGGGCATTTATTTCTCTTTGGCTCAGCCTCTTCATTCTTTCTGGTGTATTTCTCCACTCTTCTCTAGTAGCATATTGGGCACCTTCTGACCTCAGGAGTTCATCTTTCCATGTCATATCTTTTTTTTCCTCTTCATACTGGTCATGGGGTTCTCAAGGCAAGAATACTGAAGTGGTTTACATTCTGTCAGAACTCTCCACCATGACCTGTTCATCTTGGGTGGCCCTACATGGCATGACTCATAATTTCATTGAGTTTGACAAGCCTGTGATCCATGTGACCGGTTTGGTTAGTTTTATGCCTCCATGGTTTTTATTTGTCTGCCTTCTGATGGATAAGGATTAAGAGGCTCTTGGAAGCTTCCCAATGGAAGGGACTGGCTGTGGGGGAATCTGGGTCTTGCTCTGATGGCCATGCTCAGTAAATTTTTAATCCAATTTTCTGTTGGTGGTTGTGGCTGTGTACCCTCCCTGTAGTTTGGCCTGAAGCCAAACTATGGTAAGGTTAATGGCAGTAATGGTGACCTCCTTCAAAAGTACTTATGCCAGCACATCACAGCTCCCAGGACTGTTGTATTCAGAGCCCCTGACCCCACAGCAGGCCACTATCAACCCACTCTGCCAATGGAGACTTCTGGGCACTCATAGGCAAGTCTGATTTAGTCTCTTGTAGGATCACTGCTCCTTTATCTTGGGTCCTGGTGTGCACAAGGTTTTGTTTTTGCCCTCCAAGAGTCTGTTTCCCCAGTCCTGTGGAAGTTCTGTAATCAAATTCCACTGGCATTCAAAGTCATATTCCCTGGGGGTTCTCAGTCCCTTTGCAGGATCTTCAGGTTGGGAAATCTGCTGTGGGCCCTAGAACTTTTGCACAGTATGAAAGCTTCTTTGGTATAGTTGTTCTCCAGTTTGTAGGTCATCTGCTTGGTGGCTCTGTGGTGGGGCTCACACTTGGCTTCTTCCAGGTCTGCTTCAGCCAGAGCCCTTGTCCCCATAGCAGGCCACTGCTGACCTGTGCCTCCACAGGAGACACTTGAAACTCAAAAGCAGGTATGGCTCAGTCTCTTGTGGGATCCCTGGGTCCAGGTGCTCATAAGGTTTTGTTTGAGCCCTCTGGGTGTCTCTACAATATGGGGTTTGATTCTAAATTTGATTTCACCCTTTCTACCATCTTCCTGGGGCTTCTCCTTTGCCCTTGGATGTGGGTTTTCTTTTCTTTGTGGGATCCAACATTCTCCTGTTGATGGTTGTTCAGCAGTTGGTTGCAATTGTGGTGTTCTTGCAGAAGATGAGTGTACATCTTTCTACTCCACCATCTTTAGTAACATAAAATGAATTGTTTACACAATACTTCTGTTCAAACACCCAATCCAGCAGACAGAGAGTTTCTTTCTCTTAGCTCTCCTTTCAAAAGCTTTGAAATAAATTTTCTACTTATAGCTTCTGATTGAAGATGCCTTTACATATAAGTCACCTTTCAGATCAGATCAGTCGCTCAGTCATGTCCGACTCTTTGCGACCTCATGAATTGCAGCACGCCAGGCCTTCCTGTCCATCACCAACTCCCGGACTTCAATCAGACTCACCTCCATCGAGTCAGTGATGCCATCCAGCCATCTCATCCTCTGTCATTCCCTTCTCCTCCTGCCCCCAATCCCTCCCAGCATTAGAGTCTTTTCCAATGAGTCAACTCTTCACATGAGGTGGCCAAATACTGGAGTTTCAGCTTTAGCATCATTCCTTCCAAAGAATACCCAGGGCTGATCTCCTTCAGAACGGACTGGTTGGATCTCCTTGCAGTCCAAGGGACTCTCAAGAGTCTTCTCCAACACCACAGTTCAAAAGCATCAATTCTTCAGTGCTCAGCCTTCTTCACAGTCCAACTCTCACATCCATACATGACCACAGGAAAAACCATAGCCTTGACTAGATGGACCTTTGTTGGCAAAGTAATGTCTCTGCTTTTGAATATGCTATGTAGGTTGGTCATAACTTTCCTTCCAAGGAGTAAGCGTCTTTTAATTTCATGGCTGCAGTCACAATCTGTAGTGATTTTGGAGCCAAGAAAAATAAAATCTGACACTGTTTCCCCATCTATTTCCCATAAATAAATAAAAATGATCCAAATGAGAAAAAATGTGTGCATGCATTGTGTGCATGCTCAGTCACTCAGTCGTGTCTGACTTTTGCAACTCCAAGGAATGTAGCCCACCAAGCTCCACTGTCCACGGGATTTTCCAGGCAAGAACACTGGGATAGGTTGCCATTACCTACTCAAAGGGATTTTCCTGACTCAGAGACTAAACCCACATCTCCTATGTCTCCTGGATTGGCAGGCTGATTCTTTACCACTGTGCCACCTGGGAAGCCCCATGAGAACAAATAGAAACTATTTATTCACATTAGTCAATATCATTTGCATTTGACAGATTTGGAGGTAGGGAGGGGAATGTTAAAATTTTATAATAAAAAAAAAAAGGGAAAGTATGCTCTAATTGGAGGATCTTGTCCTTTTATGTGGATGGTTTTTGAAAGTATATTTGACATTCTTTGGTTCAACTGTCATTACCATGTCAGAAGAATTTCTGAACTATAGAGTATCAGCTCTGGTGTCAAAAGCTTTATCAGGTTTTCATCAAATATAGTAAATAAGGCAAAGGTACATCCAGAGAAGATACAATTTGATTAGAAATAGAGACATCCTCCGGAACCTCAATAAATAGTCCATCTAATGGACATCTAATATTATTATTCCATTTGTAAGCAAATCTCTCCTTATTAAATTCACAGAGGTGGTATCACAGGCAGAAAGGATTGTGTTCTTTATTTTTATATTTTTCCAGCAAGGGCAGAAAGAGTACATTTAAAAGATGGGAGATAGGGATAATCTCTGTGGTATATTTAGTCAGAGTATGAGGTTTAGCAAAGGTACCTGAGCGAGAGTGTCAGTGTTTAATGTAGAAAGGGTAGCACCAGTAACTAGCAAGCACTGATGAGCTTGACCATCTATGTTTATAATTAAATAACCTTGAGTGTTAAGGATGAGGCAGGAGATTGGATGCTCTTTCCTCAGACGCTCATTGGTCTGAATTGAGAGATTTTTCTTTATATTGGGTTTTCTTTAATAAGATGGAATATTCTCTGGTTAAAGGCCAAACTGAATCATGGGATGTTAAAGTTACAGGTGACACCCACTAATCTAGAGCAGCCACTTCCTTCTATAAAATGAAAGACTAGAACCACAGAAGTGAAATATCTTTTCAAGGTTTTGGAGCCATGATAAATTCAAATCAACTTCCAAATTGTTCTGGTAAAAATAAATAAGTAAATAAATATCTTAATGTAGGACACACTATAACACATTTTGGTAAAGTATGCTTTTTTTAAAAGATTAAAAATGACCCATAAAATAAATATATATTAAATATTTTATTACATTCACTATTTGAGGGGGATGGTAAGATGAGAAAGCTGATTCAAAGGACATTTGAAATGTTAGCAATTGTGTAGATAATGTTAGAAAGGTTGCTAATGTATATTAAAACTTGTCAATGTCTCATGGGGAAAACAATAATGCTATTTAGGGTTATTATATTGTATTTAACAAGGTAGAGAAAATTTATACCTCTGAAAAAAAATCTGTAAGTTAATATGTCATATTAATTATTGCCTATTTATTGAGAAATAATGCTTTAGTGGTGCTATTAAACAATATTTCTTATCAAATTAAAAGTATGTGCTGCTTAACTGTTTAGTTTTTATTAGTAAGATTTTTACTTAAAACTTTTATAAACAGGCAGTTTAACTGTATGTTGTTATCTTATTTATAGTAGTTATTGTAACTTTCTTAATTGCTATACTATTTGGGGAAATTATTAAAATAAGATTATTTGTTTGTGTTAATGGCTCCAAGATTCATGCTTCTGATTTCTATTGTCCTTTTTAACTTCAGGAATTCTTTTCTCTCCAGCCATCATTGATTATTTTGATCTTTCCAACTTTATGCACAAACTTTTACTTCTAAATCCTGATTCTATCAACTTAAGAGTTCAGAGAATAAAATCAGAACAAAGTAAGGGGGCTTGATATAGACTGAAGTTTTATGTGTCACTCCCCTCTCCACCAAATTTTATATTAGAATCTAATCTTTAATGTGATGAAATTGGAAAGTGAAGAATTTAGAAGGTGATTATGTTATGAGGGAGGGTTGAAATGAATGAAAATGATGTTATTGTTCAGTTGCCAAGTCATATCTGAATCTATGCAGCCACATGAACTGCAGCACACCAGGCCTTCTGGTTCCTCACCATCTCCCAGAGTCTGCCCAAGTTGATGTCCATTGAATAGATGATGCCATCCAACCATCTCATCTTCTGTAACCCCCTTCTCTTCCTGCCCTCAATCCTTCCCAGCATCAGGATCGTTTTCTAATAAGTCAGCTCTTTGTTTCAGGTGGCCAAAGTATTGGAGAGTGACCTTGTAAAATAGACCTTCTATTGTAAAATAGAAGAACACTTTCCTCTGACATGACAATGAGAAGATGGCCAACTCTGAAGGAAGAAGTGGGTCTTCATCAGACACTGAATCTGCTGGTGACCTGGTCTTGGACTTCTCAATCTCCAGAATAAATTCCTGTTGCTTCTGAATCACCCTGTCTATGTGATTCTGTTACAACAGACCAAAAAAACTAAGACAGGGCTATTTTATGGATAGCTTGGGAAATATCAACTTTGAAGCAGTGATCAGTGCATAGCTTCCACAGATGACTTTTGAGTCCAAGGTTTGCTTCTGAAATCAACTCCTGTTAGTCTGAAGAGCATGGCATCACCAACTACTCACCTAAAGAATCTCATGTGTTTAGACAGTATATGCATATTTTTAAAATCTTCTAATTATTTTACAATAATAACAGCTATAAGGGGGAAACTGTATTTACTTCTGAGCAACTCTATTATATACCTCAGAGTCATTAAGAAACTAGATCTTTAATATTCCTGCCTCAAAAAAAGAAGTGATAGTTATGTGACAATTAGGTGGCATGATGAAAATTTGAGATGTTAGCCAATGCTATGATGGCAATTGTATTGCAGTGTGCAAATGTGCCAAGTCAACATACTGTACACCTTAAACTTATGCAATGTTATATGCCATCATATCTCATTTGAAGAAAAGGAATTAGGTCATTGGAATCTTTTAAGTAGCTATGACAATACATGGGAAAAAAATAGGGGAAGGACCTGGAAATTATCTTCCCTCATATATACAAGTATTTGGGCTTATCCTTTTGCACTTTCATTTACATAATAATTTGTTAGTTTCTTATTTGCATGCATAAGCTCTGAGTTCTTCCCATTGTGAAGAAATGCATGGAATATAGAAATAAATACAAAAGATTCCTCACCAAAAAAAAAAAAATCACCTTGTGTTGTAGGAGACAAACACAGGAATCTGTAATATTAATAAAACAATTATTATTATAAAAATACACACAAACTACTATGATTATACAAAGAGCAATAGCAAAAGATTGCAGGGAAAATACATCTGATATGATACAAAAGATATCTGAAAGGTGGAGATTCAGGAGTTGAGAAGGGAATGGAGGCCATCTCTGACAGAGGATAACAGAAAGAGAAGCACTTGAAGATAAGAAACAACACAATATCTCTGGGAAGAGCAGGTGATTTGATGACATTTATTTGATAAATATTTTTTGACCACCAGATGCCAGGAACTGTTTCAGTTGCTGGAATCTTACTATTATAAGATTATACTTGCATTTCTTCAGAAATTTACCATCTATCTATTTTATCAGATTATCACAATTTGTAGCATTTCCCAGATGCTAAGGTATCTCTGCCAGCTTTCACTTACTTTCAAAGCACTCTGTTGCAAACATATATCAACTCAGACAAGCTTCATAATAGCTGAACTTGGATGTGATCCTGCTCTGAAACTCAATATATAAATAAAAATATCCCAAAATAATCACCCATTTTAAGCTGTTCACTCAAAGATTCTGGGAAATCCAAAGGTCTTTCCAACATCAAAACTGTCATTGTTTATGTTAGTTTTCTATTGCTACTGTAACAAATTACCATCAAGTTAGTGAACTAAAATATCACAAATTTATCATCTTATACTTTTGTAAGTTATAAGTCCAAAATAGGGCTCACTGGACTTAAATCAATATGTCAGCAGGGTTGTAATCCTTTCTGGAGGACTTTAGAGAAGAATGGTCTTCCCTCATGGCTCAGCTGGTAAAGAATCTGCCTGCAATGCAGAAGAGCTGGGTTGATCCCTGGGTTGGGAGGATCCCCTGGAGAAGGGACAGGCTACCCACTCCAGTATTTTGGCCTGGAGAATCCCACGGACTTTATAGTTCATGGGGTCGCAAAGAGTAGGACATGACTGAGAGACTTTCAGTTCACTTAGAGGAGAATCCATTTACTTGACTTTTTTTCAGTTTTTAAAGGTCATTTACATTCCTTGGATCATCATCCCATCCTAATATTACTCCAACATCTTGCTTCTATCATCACATTTATTACTGCTCTGATCCTCCTGTCATCCTCTTGTAAAGACTCTTTCATTTATATTGAGCTCACCCAGTTAATCCAGGGTAAGACTAATTTCAAGATTTTTAAGCATATCTTTAATGTTCACTAAAGTGAAAGTGAAGTCGCTCAGTCGTGTCCGACTCTTACCGACCCCCTGGACTGCAGCCTGCCAGGCTCCTCCATCCATGGGATTTTCCAGGCAAGAGTACTGGAGTGGGGTGCCATGTTATATATTCCATTTCTGGGGTGAGAATAAGGCAATTCAACCTTACTGCCGCCTGTCATCTGTCCCACAAAGATCCATGGTTATCACACATGAAAAAAATACACTTGCCACACCCCAAAGTCTTATCCCACTGTAGCAACACTTCCAAATCAGAAATCTCATTTTGATGTCATCAGCTCAAAAGACCCGCATCTCATCACAAGAGTATAGAGGAAACATCCTGGGGCAAAATTCCTATGTGTTTTTGAACCTATGAAACTAGAAAATAAATTATCAATACTAAAAATTAAAATGTAATTGACACTGGATATGAATTTTAGACATTACTATTCAAAAGGGAGAAAATGAGAGGAAAAGGGAAGCATTAGTTCTAAGCAGTTTTAAAATTCAACAGGATAAACTCCATTGTGTTTCAGAAATGGTATGGACCTAACAGAAGCAGAAGATAACAAGAAAAGGTGGTAAGAACATACAGAACTATACAAAAAAGCTCTTAATGACCCAGAAAATTGCGATGGTGTGATCCCTCACTTAGAACCAGACATTGTGGAATTCAAAGTCAAATGGGCCTTAAGAAGCATTACTATGAACAAAGCTAGTGGAGGTGATGGGATTCCAGCTGACTATTTCAATTCCTAAAAGATGATACTATGAAAGTGCTGCACTCAACATGCCAGAAAATTTGGAAAACTCAGCAGTGGCCACAGGACTGGAAAAGTTTCTGTTTTCATTCCAATCCCAAAGAAAGGCAATGTCAAAGAATGTTCAAACTACAGCACAATTGCACAAATCTCAAACATTAACAAAGTAATGCTCAAAATTCTCCAACTGAGGCTTCAACAGTATAGGAACCAAGAACAGCCAGATATTCAAATTCTAAATTCTCTGGATTTAGAGAAGGCAGAGGAATCAGAGATTAAATTGACAGCATCCATTGGATCATAGAAAAAGCAAGAGAGTTCCAGAAAAACATCTTCTACTTCATTGATTACGCTAAAACCTTTGACTGTGTGGATCACAACAAACTGTGGAAAATTCTTCAAGAGATGAGGATACCACACCACCCTACCTGCTTCCTGAGAAATCTGTATGCAGGTCAGGAAGAAATAGTTAGAACTGGACATGGAACAATATACTGGTTCCAAATTGGGAAAGGAGTACATCAAGACTGTATATTGTCACCCTGCTTATTTAATGTATATGCAGAGTACATCATGTGAAATGCTGGGCTGGATAAAACAAAAGCTGGAATCAAGATTGCAGGGAGAAATATCAATAACTTCAGATACACAGACGACTTCATTCTTATGGCAGAAAGGGAAGATGAACTGAAGAGCCTCATGATGAAAGTGAAAGAGGAGAGAGAAAAAGCTGGCTTAAAACTCAACAATCAAAAAACAAAGATCATGACATCTGATCACATGTCTTTATGGCAAATAGATGGGGAGACAATATAAACAGTGACAGACTTTATTTTCTTGGGCTCCAAAATTACTGCAGATGGTGACCACAGCCATGAAATTAAAAGACGCTTTCTCCTTGGAAGGAAAGCTTTGACAAACCTAGACAGCATATTCAAAAACAGAGACATTATTTTTCTGACAAAGGTCCATCTAGTCAAAGCTATGGTTTTTCTGGTAGTCATGTATGGATGTGAGATTTGGACAGTAAAGAAAGCTGAGTGCCAAAGAATTGATGCTTTTGAACTGTGGTGTTGGAAAAACTGTTAAGAATCTCTTGGACTGCAAGGAGACCAATCCAGTCAATCCTAAGGAAAATCAGTCCTTAATATTCTCTGGAAGGACTGATGCTGAAGCTGAAGCTCCAATACTTTGGCCACCTGATGCAAAGAACTGAATATTTGGTAAAGGCCCTGATACTGGGAAAGACTGAAGGCAAAAGGAGAAGTGGGATGACAGAGGATGAGATGGACAGAGTCCATCACCAACTCGATGGGCATGTGTTTGATTAAACAGGAGTTAGTGATGGACTGCAGGGAATCCTGGAGTGCTGCAGTCCATGCAGTCACAAATAGTTGGACACACCTGAGCGAGTGAACTAAAGTGGTGATTACATTGGGCCCAAAGAGATAATCACAGATTAACTAAACTCAACATTCTTACTCTAATAACATCTGCAGAGTCCCTTTTTATCATGGAAGTTAACATATTCACAGGTTTCATAATTAAGATGTGAACATCTGAGGAAAATGGCTTCCCTGGTGTCTCAGTTGTAAAGAATTTGCTTGCAATTCATGAGACTCGGGTTTGACCCCTGGATCAGGAAGATGCACTGGAGAAGGAAATGGCAACCCACTCCAGTATTCTTGCCTGAGAAATCCCATGGACAAAGGAGCCTGGTGGGCTACAGAAATCTCATGGACAGAGAAGCCTGGTAGGTTAAATTGTGTCTGACTCTTTTACAGCATCACACAAGAGTCAGATAACAGCTTAGTGACTAAACAACAACAATAAATTTGAGGAAATCACTATCCATCCTATGATAGGGAGTGTAGTTTTCTTGTCCTTCTAGGCTTCTAAAGGCTGATTTTATTCCTTGGCTCATGGCAGTCTTGATTAATTTTCAAAATCAGCAATAATCAGTGAAATCCTTCCTACAGTGTATCATGCTGACACTAAAGCCATCATTATATTTGAATCTAACTGACTTTTCTGCTTTCATCTTCCACACTTAAGGACTGTTATGATTACTTTGGACCCACTCAGATATTCTACAGTGCTATCCATATTTAAGAGGAGCTAACTAACAACCTTAATTCTTTCTGAAAACTTAATTCTCATTTTTTACATAACATATTATAACATATTTATAGGTTCCTAGGATTAGTATACAGATATCTTGGGGCATTATTCTGTGTACCACATTGTTTATTAAAGTTAAAACTCTTTGGTAAGTAATAAAATATAATTTCATTTTATATATTAAAAAAGGTTGATTTAGATAATTCATTGCTTTAATAAATATAATATGTGCCACACACTAAAGATGTAGTACTATTAAAATACAAGTTGTAATTCATGAAAATTAGAAATTGAGAGATTAGCAAGCATTACAGTTATACCTCAGCATAAAACCATGTAACTGGTGCTTCATGTTTACTCTAGAAAGTAAATCCTTGAGTTCTTGAGATATTTATACTCCGCTGTTGGGAATGCATATCAATGTAGTTATTGTTGAGACAGACTTGATGGTATCTGAACAAATTTAGTATAAGTATGTTTATGATAATAGAATTTTTGTTTTGAGGATGTAAGTCAAATAAATTTTCACTTGAATTCATAAAGAGCACATAGAAGGATGTTATTTGCAGTGCTATTTGTGTCTGGGAGCTGGAAGCAGTCCAGGTTAGTGTCCATCAGTGTGAGAGTGCACAGAAAAAAAAAAGGAATATATAAAAAGCCTAATATGAGAAAAATGTGAAGAAATTAAGAGCAATGATCTTCTAGATGTTAGCAGTAAAAGCAAACTACCATGTGAAAACATTATCATACATTATCACTTATATAAATATAAAAAATACAGTCAAAGCAATATAGATTTTGCAAGAACACATACGAAGGATACACAGCAAGCACTTTAGCATGATTATCTGTTGAATAATTTGATTATCAGATCCTTCAACCTCTGAGATACTCACCTCTGCCCCCAAGGAAACCAGAAGAGAGAAGAAGAAGAAAAAAGGAATGAGAAAAGAAGATGAGGGAAAATATAGAAATAATTCTAGAATAGAATAGATTTGGGGAACATGGCCAAAGAAAAAAATTTCAGGCAAAGATAAATGGACTACCACAGATAGAGTCTTTACAGACCTTTGGACTGTAACCTGCCAGGCTCCTCTGTTCTTGGGATTCTCCCAGCAAGAATTCTTGAGGGGATTGCCATGCCTTCCTCCAGGGGATTTTCCGTATTCAGGGATTGAACCTGCATTTTCAGCATTGCGGGAGGATTCTCTACCACTGAGCCACTTGGGAGAGGTTATTGTAAAATATTAAGTACAGTTCCCTGGGCTATACAATAGGTCTTGCTTTGGTTTTCTCTTTTATATGTAATAGTGTGTATATGTTAATCTCAATCTCCTAATTTACCTCTCTTCTCATCCTCCTTTGGTAACCGCAAGTTTATTTCCTATACTTGTGAATTTCTTTCAGTTTTGGAAATAATTCATTTGTATAAATTTTTCTCGATTCCACATATAAGTGATATTTATGTTTCTCTATCCTACTCCATTCACTTAGTATGATAATCTCTGGCACTTGGTTAGATACATTACCTTCAATGCTTCAATATAATTTTAAAATATTTAATAGATAACATGTGTGTATGTTCTGAGACTTTCAGTCATGTTCAACTCTTTGTTCTCCCATGGACTGTAGCCTGCCAAGCTCCTCTGCCCATAGACTCCTCCTGAGAAGAATATTGGAGTGAGGCTCCGTTTCCTCCTCTAGGGGATCCTCCTGACCCAATGATTGAACTCAAGTCTCTTAAGTGTCCTGTATTAGCAAGTGGGTTTTTTAATACTGGCACCACCTGGAAAGCCCCAGGTATAGAATAAGGATCTGCAAACTTTGTGTGTGTGTAGAATCCTAGATAATAAATATTTAGACTTTGAAGGCTATACGTTCTGTATTATAAGTATCATGTAGTGTAAAAGTAGCATAGATATTATATAAGCATGACTGAGTCCTGATAAAGTTTTATTTATGAGTACTGGGATTTCAATTTCACATAATTTTCATATGTCATGAAATATTATTCTTCCTTTGAGTTGTTTTCAACTATTTGAAAAATGTAAAAATCACAGCATATGGCCCATACCAAAATAGAGGGTAGGCCTGATGTGTCACATAGGTTACTGGGATAGTAACTAAGTTAGTTACTGGTTACTGGGTCAGCTTGCTGACCCGTGTGTAGAAGCAAAAAAGTACTAGGAATCTCAGATGCTGAAAATCAGCTTCATGTTGAGTAAAACATTTTACTCAGTAATTGTTAATATGGTTATACAAAATATCCTGATAATTTTATAATTTTACTTATTTATTTATTTTTGGCTGCTCTGGGTCTTCGTTGCTGTGTAGACTTTTCTCTAGGTGCAGAGAGCAGCGTCTATTCTCTAGATGTGGTGCATGGGCTTCTTATTGCTATGGCTTCTCTTATGTAGCACAGGCTCTAGGGCTCATGGAATTCAGTAGTTGCAACTCCCAGGCTCTAGAGCACAGGCTCAATAGTTGTGGCACAGGGGCTTAGATGCTCTGAAGTATGTGGGATTTTTTCCCCACCACGGATCAAACCTGTGTCTCCTGCATTGGCAGGTGGATTCTTCACCACTGAGCCTTGAGGGAAGCCTGAAAATATCCCAAAAATGTTAAATGAAAGCAATTCTTATGAATAACATTGGATCACTATGCTCAATACAAGAAAAAATGCTTGCTAATATATTCAAATTAGTAAATAGCAGCTCTTTTTGTACTCTTTCCTATGTTGATTCTAAAAATTAAGCAAATGCTCTTGTGTTGATGATAAACCTTAGGATATAGAAATCTTTTATTCTCTCAAATATGTTTGCATATCACAAAGTTTTTCTTTAACTCTAGGATCTTGGTTCTGGAAATGCATTATAAATCTTGTGCCAACTACAGAAACCATATTTTAGACTAAAATTTTCCTCTAACTGCTAACAAAGCTGATACAGTTGATACTGATGAGTCTGGCCTTGGGATTTTCCATGCCCCCTTGAATGAATATGTATTTAAGACAACAGAGGTGATTGCTCAGGATAGTTAAGCCCCTCAAAAATTCTACTAAACCTTATGCCTACAACCTCATCCAGACTAACCATATTAGACCCTCTGGAAACAGGACCAATTTTTAAAAGCTTTTCAGGTAATTTTAACCTGATGGGTTTTTTAGAATCTCCTTGAATAGTTTCCAAATTATCACACAGAAAAATTTATCCTTAGACCAAAGCCTAAGGAGACTGAAGAGAAATAATAGTCTGTCCCAGCATACATACAAAATGACAACTTGACTTTACTGTGTGCAGGATGGAAATCTATCACTAAGCTTTTGGAGGAGTTTTTTTTCATTGCAAATAGGTGGTGAAAAGAGGAAACAGTGACAGACTATTTTCTTGGGCTGCTGCTGATAACTGCAGCCATGAAATTAAAGATGCTTGCTCCTTGGAAGCAAAGCTATGACAAACCTAGACAGCATGTTAAAAAGCATAGGATCCAAACTTTCTGTTAAATTCTAAAATTTCCCAAATCCCCCATTACCCATGTTGTCCATCTACCTCACAAACACATATCCCCACCCCCAAAATAAAAACCCCAAAAAAAATAAAAAAAAAGAAAAAAGGGGATTGCCATTTGAGATACTCTTAATTGTAAAGCATGGATTGAGTTAGACTATCAGAAAATTGCACCAGGATCATGTAATTCTGGTTCCATGTATAACTGCTTAAATTGAATGTTTCTTGGCCTGATGCCATAAAGAAGCAGCTCTATGATTTCTTTTTTTTTTTTTGTCTTGTTCGTCAATGATGATTTTCACATTGGAATCCTTTATTCTGAATGTTAAGAATTGTGCTGTCTTACTTCTCCTGTGAATGTGATTTGCTTATTCTTTTAGGATATTTTGAATTTTACAAGTGATCACTTTTGTTGTAGTTTGAACATCCAGAGAGGACTCCCTGCAAGAACAGAGCTCATCACCAGTTATAAAGTTGGAGTATAAGATTGGAGTTGACAGATGAGAAAGACTGATGATGGTGAGGTCATTTTGGTGTTCAGTAATCATGTTTGAAGTTCCTTCTACTCATGACTGTATGAGCTGAAACTCCCTGCTAATGATATAACTGGTTCTAAGGCTCCTGCTGCTGCTGCTGCTGCTAAGTCGCTTCAGTCGTGTCTGACTCTGTGCGACCTCAGAGACGGCAGCCCACCAGTCTCCCCCGTCCCTGGGATTCTCCAGGCAAGAACACTGGAGAGGGTTGCCACTTCCTTCTCCAATGCATAAAAGTGAAAAGTGAAAGTGAAGTCGCTTAGTTGTGTCCGACTCTTCACGACCCCATGGACTGCAGCCTACCAGGCTCCTCCATCCATGGGATTTTCCAGGCAAGAGTACTGGAGTGGGGTGCCATCACCTTCTCCGACTAAGGCTCCTAGATTAGCTAATTTTACCTGTAACATTGGATTATTCCTGTACTTAGCATCCCAAATCTGGTGAGGAGAAAACAATATTTATTAAACAGCAATCTTTTCATAGAGGAGACAAAAATCAAGCACAATTTTAAATCTTCCAGTTTTCTTCACTAAACTCTTTAGAAAGAATTCAGCATTTAGAAAACAGTTTGCCTTTCTTTCTCTTCCTTGCTTTAAAAAAATGCTAATCCTAAACATGAAATATATAGTTTTAAAGTTTTGGTGAGAAATTATTATAGTCCTATATTTTTAAATGGTTTTATTGAGTATATACATAATTGAATTACGTTTGTTTACTAAAGAGTCTAATTTCATTATCCTTTGAACACATCTTGCCAGTTCCACAAAGTCCTGAAAATGGACTCTTTCAGTGACCATCATAATACTAAAAAGATTTGATTGACAATGTTTGTATTCAATTTACATACAATCATATTTGAAAAGAGGGAAATTCATTTGATGACTCTCTTGAAAGCTTTTCTTTTTTTTTTTTTGTTCTTCCAATTTTATTTTATTTTTAAACTTTACATAATTGTATTAGTTTTGCCAAATATCAAAATGAATCCTTCTTTAAAGAATTGCAGTATTGTTGGGACTAAGATCATGCTAAGTGGAAAATAAACTTTTATTTTATATAAAGTACGGTTAGCTCTAGAAAAGTTTACCATCCAGAGATTTCAGGTAAACACAGTTGGACTGTTAAAGAAGCAATTAGTAAAAGTGCATCATGAAGATAAATTTGGCAAGAAGAGAAAAAAGTTTGAACTTTCATTATTAGAAGTGTGCTTTACCACTTAATGATGAGAATGCCCTGAGGGGATTCCTTTAATTTTCTTTTAGGAGTAGAAGAAACACAGCTTCAGGAATTGTTAGGCCCTGGGAAGCTGTGTGTTTTGGAAATATTTTCAAAGTTTGAGATTATCTTTGATGGTAATTATAAAAATGTGTAGTAATCTCTGTAGACCTCCTTCCTTGAAGTTTTTACAAGGAATTGGATTCAGTATCTTACACAACTTTATTTCATTTACTCCTCAAAACACTGAAGTGTAGACTTTCTATAATTAAATATTAATAAATAAATTAAATATAAAATTCATTTTATATTTCAGCAGTCAGCTTTATAGAAAAATTGTACAATAAGTGCAGAGTTCACATAGATTTCATTTCTACTTTATCCCTAAATTTCCTCCTATTATTAACAATTTGCATTCAGTTCAGTTCAGTTCAGTTGCTCAGTCATGTCCAACTCTTTACAAGCCCATGAACCACAGCACGCCAGGCCTCCCTGTCCATCACCAACTCCTGAAGTTCACCCAAACCTATGCTCATTGAGTCAGTGATGCCACACAACCATCTCTCCTCTGTGGTTCCCTTCTCCTCCTGCCCTCAATCTTTCCCAGCATCAGGGTCTCAGGGTCTTTTCAAATGAGTCAGCTCTTCACATTAGGTGGCCAAAGTATTGGAGTTTCAGCTTTAATATCAGTCCTACCAATGAACACCCAGGACTGATCTCCTTTGGGATGGACTGGTTGGATCTCCTTGCAGTCCAAGGGACTCTCAAGAGTCTTCAACACCACAGTTCAAAAGCATCAATTCTTCTGCGCTCAGTTTTCTTTATAGTCCAACTCTCACATCCATATACTACCACTGGAAAGACCATAGCCTTAACTAGATGGACCTTTGTTGACAAAGTAATATTTCTGTTTTTTAATATGCTATCTAGGTTGGACATAACATTCCTTCCAAGAAGTAAGTGTCTTTTAATTTCATGGCTGCAATCACCATCTACAGTGATTTTGGAACCCCCCAAAATAAAGTCAGCCACTGTTTCCCCATCTATTTGCCATGAAGTGATGGGACCGGATGCTGTGATCTTGGTTTTCTGAATGTTGAGCTTTAAGCCAACTTTTTCACTCTCCTCTTTCACTTTCATCAAGAGGCTCTTTAGTTCTTTTTCACTTTTTGCCATAAGGGTAGTGTCATCTGCATATCTGAGGTTATTGATATTTCTCCCAGCAATCTTGATTCCAGTTGTGCTTCCTCCAGTCCAGCGTTTCTCATGATGTACTCTGCATATAAGTTAAATAAGTAGGGTGACAATATATAACCTTGACATACTCCTTGTCCTATTTGAAACCATTCTGTTGTTCCATGTCCATTAGTGTGGTACATTTGTTACATCTTGATGAATAGATTTATATCAACTAAAGTCTATAATTTACATTAGAATTAGCATTTTTTGTTGTACTTTTTATTGGTTCTGACACATGCATAATGGCATTTATCCATCATCACACGATCATACAAAATAATCTTCCCAAGCTAAAAATGTTATATGTCCTGCCAATTCATCTCTCTTCCCATTCCCTCAAGCCCCAGGGAAACTTTGATTTTTCTATTTGCTCTGTAATTTTTCATTTTTCAATATATCACAAAGTTGGAATCATACAATATATAGCCCTTTTCAGATTGACTTCTACTCAACAATATGGTGGAATAGATGGACAATCTTCTCAACAAAATGGTTAGATGGCATCATCGACTCAATGCACATATACATTTGAGAAAACATCAGGAGGTAGTGAAAGACAGGGAAGCCTAGTGTGCTGCAGTCCACAGGGTCACAGAGTCAGATGTGACTGAGTGACTGAATAACTCAACAAAACAAACATATAACTTCTTCCATGTTTATTAGTGGTTTCATAGCTAATTTCCTTTTTATCATGTAATAATTTCATTAAATGAAGGAGCTACAATTTGTTTCTTGATCCACTTACTGAAGGAAATTTTAATTGCTCCAATCTTTGGCAATTATGATTAAAGCTAATATGAGTATTCATTTAGAGAGATTTATGTGAAGATAAGTTTTTCATTCACTTGGAGTATGATTGCTGGATTCTGTAGCAAGCCTGTGTTTCACATTGTAAGAAGGTAGCCAGCCATCTTCCATAGTGGCTGTATCATTTTACCTCTGCCCTAGTAGTCAATGAGAGTTCCTGTTGCTCAACATCTTTGTCAGCATTTGGTTTTGTTAGTATTTTGGGTTTTAGTCATTCCGATATGTGAACAATGGTATCTCATTATTGCTGGAGTATCATTTTCAACCACTGAAGTGGTCAGAGCGAGTTTTAAAGGAGCCAGCCTGTGGATATTCTCACTGTCTTGATATTTTAATAATTAGGGAAGGCTAAACATTTTCTATATGAAGACCATACACGTGTCCACAGACCTAGTTCTCATCTAAATCTAGTTTTATAAATGCTGATAATAAACCAAGTCTGATTTATATGATGCATCTTATGTGGAAAATATCTGTGACTCAAGTTATCTGATCAATCATGAGAAATGACAGCTCAGCCTGTATAATAATTTTGAAAATAACTATTGTTAATTTGATGATTAACAGTTGTCATTAAATTAATTGCAAAGTTATCATGTTTTATCTAGAACAAAATGAAGCCAGAGGTCTTGATATTTCATTTTGTCTGTGGTAATTCCTAGTTTTGTGACCTTAGGTGATTTCTTTAAGAACATTGTGACTCAGTTTCTTTTTTTTGTAAAATAGCATTAATAATAGTAATACTTTTTTTTTAAATTTTATTTTGTTTTTAAACTTTACAATATTGTATTGGTTTTGCCAAATATCGAAATGAATCCGCCACAGGTATACATGTGTTCCCCATCGTGAACCCTCCTCCCTCCTCCCTCCTCCCTCCCCATACCATCCCTCTGGGTCGTCCCAGTGCACCAGCCCCAAGCATCCAGTATCGTGCATCAATCCTGGACTGGGATACTGCAAGAAAAAATAAACTGATATAGTTACAATGCTCAGAACAGTGTCTATGTGTCATAAGTCTCCATGAATAGTAGAGTGTTATTAGCATGGTGTAACTAATTTTTGAAATTTGAAAAAACATTATGTATTTTGCCCAAGTTTACCAGTTTAGAAAGTACAGCAACTAAGGTTGAATTTCAGGTTTATCTCTTGAGTTCCTTTTAATATTCCATGAAGTTTTTAAGTTGGTATGTACATGGAAAGGCAGTGCCCCCATTTTCAGAGTTTCTTGGCATTGCAAGTGAAAAGCAATTAAATCTCAGTTGTACATTATTCCAGAGTCTTTAAAAAAAATGAAGCCAATGAAGTGCATCTTTAGTGCCCTCTGCTCCTCTTTGTTTGCTAACTGTATCCCTCATAGGCCAGCATTTCCATTTCTTGCTCTTCTCATCCTTCCCCTTCTGGCCAGAAAACCCTGTTGCCCCTGCCCTTTCACATCCTGTTATATAATTATTAAAAAAAAAAAAAAACACACAAAACACTGAAGATTCTATATACAGATGCTTTGCTTTTGTTATTATTAATATTTTTATTTTATTTAAGGAAGTTCATAACATAAAATAATGCCACCCCTTTGCAAATATTTCAAACTTGTTAATAATGCGGGTGGTTTCAGTAGATTTAAAAGAATATACTTTCATTGTATGAAGAAGACATACCTAGAAAGCTAGGTTAAAATCTTATTTATCTTTTTATCCCCCTGAACTGTCATATTCCCCAGGATACATGAGTCACTTGAAATGTGTATCTGAATAAATGAACAACACATGCTTTGGACCCACCAATTCAGGAGGGATATGAAAAATCAATCACAAACAAAGAAATGGGTGCCCTTATTCTTGAAAAAGACCACAACAGAGAGGTTCACTGGATGGTTATAAACTGGCATGGAAGTGGTTTCCTCTTCCAGCTGGACTGCCTAAGGAGCTGTCAAACTGTGTAGTTATCAATGGAAAGTTCATAAACTGTTCCTTCCACTCCATCATCAATCTTGGCATCTTTGTTACATTCTTAATCTTCATTATTTTTAAGAAACATTAATAAACTTGCTTGTTAATTGTTTTAATATACTCTTATTTTTGTAGTTAATTTTACTGGCTCTTAAAATCTTACTTTGAAATGAAATGCATGTTATTTACATGTCATGTTAGTGCTTTTACCAAAGACCTAGAGCTCGGCCCATCAAAAGCATAATTATTTTGTTGTTGTTGTTATTGTAGATGGACAGGGAGGCCTGGCGTGCTGTGGTTCATGGGGTTGCAAAGAGTTGAACACAACTGAGCTTCTGAACTGAGCTGAACTGAACTGAATTCTTTTAGTGAAAATCTCAATTCTATAACACAATTACTTGACTATTTAGCTGGAATACTCCAAACTCAGTTTCTATGTTTATCAGTGCCTTGGGGTCATCATTTTGAATGAGTTATTTCAATGTGAGGTAAGACAAGGTGTATATATTATTACGCTATGTGAAGCAGCTTGTTTACAACTAAAAAGACACATGATTTTCTCTTTGTAGTATTTATATTTATGTATGTGTACAAAAGTGTGTGATTTCTTAATTTCACCTTCTTCATTCTTAACTGTGACTTTTTATTGCTACTAGTGTCTTGCTTGTACTAACCCCCTTATCTTGTCTTTTAATTACTTTAAGATTTTAAGGTTTGAGAAGTAAAATGTTTATAAATCCAAGAGTAAATAAACCATTAAACAATGTCTATGCTATCCTTTTCTGTTCTATATGACCACATAATTAACTTTCTCAGAAGCATACATTTGAGCATTATAATCTTGAGCACTATAAGAGATTGAATCCTTAGAAGATAACCTGAGCCCAGAGTGAAAGATAGGGCTTCTTGGGCAGTGTGGTGGTAAAGAACCTGTCTGCCAATGCAGGAGGTGTAGGGGATGCGGGTTCGATCCCTGGGTAAGGAGGATTTCCTGGAGGAGGAAAAGGCAACCTACTCCAGTATTTTTGCTTGGGAAATCCCACAGACAGAGAAGCCTGGCAAGCTATAGTCTTTGGGATAGCAGAGTCAGACACGACTGAGAAGGCTTACATGCACAGAGTGAACTTCGATGATTTGAATTATAACCTCATCATTTGTGAGGTTTGATAGAATTTCTATAGAATTTGCTAAATGAGAGTTACTATTATTATTCCTATGACTGTATTTGCCTTAGCCTCCTTTTGAGGAAAATGCGTGTGTTGATAATCTAAAAGCTTTATGTCACTATTGTGACTCTCAAGGAAAACAGTGTATATGAGTTTTTCATAAGCTACATAAACTGTAAACATGTCAGGTTTGTCTTTTTTACCCTTTCATATAGTTGGTCCTCTTCCAGAGCTCTGAGGTTGCCAGAAATTTGACATAAAATTAGATAGGTTGTCATGTGTTAATTTTGTCAATTAAACACAAAATTATGTGTTTAATTTGTACACACATAATTTGACCTATATCTGTGTTGTTTCCAAATATGTACTTTCTTTGGCCTCTAAGAGTCTAGAAAGAAAAAAAGAAAAAGATGACACCGTCCCCCTTTCTTCCCATTTCCTCCCACTTGATTAGGGTTTAATGGGGTCATGGATATTGGATGCTGGCCATGGTTTTGTGGCCTGCTAAGTGGCCCACTCTGTTGAATAAATCATGTTAAATTAGGAGGTGCAGGTGTTCAAGAAAGAACGGAGAAAACACATTTCTCCTTGACTAACATCTTTTTCTAATTGATTCCAGACCAGCATCGCAGTTTGTAATCTTGTGGCAGCTGCCATAGCCCACCATTGCTGGACTCTCAGCTCTGTGGGCCACTGGCTCCAGTTCTGCTCCTGCTGTGGGTTCTACTCATCTGTGGGTCCCGGCACAATAGAGACTTTCTGAGAGTTAGCTATGTCACTGATCACAAATCTATGAAACATTAAATCTGAACCTATTTCATATTTGGAGCTTTGCTTTGTTCTAAATGCTTAGAGGATTATGGATCAAGTTGTCCCCACTTATGCAATGGGATATTTGAGAGAAAGATGTAGACATTTATGTAGAAAAATGAAGTGCAAAATGATGCAATATAAATGAAAAACTAGTTTAATTTAGTTATTAAAGTCATAGTGAAAGAAAGCAACATTTGAAATGGAAATTTATTAATCTGAACACATAAGATAGAATGAGTTCTGAAACTTCCATGATGCTAGAAGTCTCTCTCTCCAAACTCAAGTCATCTTATTTTAAGAACACATTGTTTCAGGACTTCCCTGGCTGTGCAGTGGTTAATACTCCACCTTCCAATGCAGAGGGCACAGCTTCAACCCCTGGTTGGGCACCAAGATACTGCATGCCTCCTGGCCAAAAAACAAAAACATAAAACAGAAGCAACATTGTAACAAATTCAATAAAGACTTGAAGTAATTTTATATATATTGTAAAAGACTTTTGTACATATACATATATATATATGTATATATACAAAGAACACACTGTTTCCTGCCTGATACCTGCAGATCTCTACTCCCTAATTCTCTTTGGAAATCTCTCCTCCTCTTTCAAATTGTCATACATTGACATCTGGCTTCACGTACAAAAGTGGCTCCACAGCTCAGTTATTTGATGAAATTTCAGCTAATTGGATAGGACATAAAGGTCAATGATTTATTTATGATTCTAGAACTATTAGAGAAGCCTTGACTGCAGAGTCACTTGGCTTTCAAGAGCATCTTGGCCTAATATTATCACTATGCTGAGAATCCCCTTAGAATGATTCACTTGAAAAACATGCATTCTTTGCCCTTGACAGTCCAAGTCTTCTTGCAAATAGTCTCATGAAATATTTCTTACTTTACTTGAAATCTTGTCCATTTGTTCTTTTCTAACAGCCTGAAGAATTTAAGGCTTTTCCTTAATCACTTAACCTGGTATTGTGTTATAGTAATCAGTGATCTGGGTCCTAAATATTTTTTTACTATTCAAGTTCAAGTACTCCAGATAATTCATTTCTGAGTGGGTGGCATCCACTCTGTGCTTTCCTGCCTGCTCAGTATTCTGTTCTATCATGGCTGCATTTCGTATTTATAAATCCTTTCCCCATGCAAGCTATATTTCAACACATTACCTATCTGGGCTTCATGTAGGAAACTGACCAAATTGCAGATAGGTTGTGTTGAATATGGAGATAATTTAAGAATTTTAGAGTTAATAATATGAATAGACATGAAAACAAAAGATGATCTTCAACATCATTGGATGTCAGAAGATACAATCTCCATGAGAAAAGGGACTCTTTCTTTTGTCTCTTGTCTTAGTCCCTATTACAGTGAAATTCTTCCCATTGCATGTAATTAATATTAATTGAATTAAACAATAAATAACACAAAGCAGACCATTCAACTAGTTACCCAAATTAGCTCAGTATAGACTGGAATTCCAATTAACAGGTAGATGAATTTATTTATCAGAAAAGGAAAATGAGAAGAAAGTAAGCAATGCTAAAGAAGAAATGCCTGGATAAATCCTTCAGAGCTCAGTTAAAGCTATTATTTTTAGGATTTCCATGAGGTCAAAAGTAGGGAGGGATTCATTAAATCCGCTGACCTATCAAAATCGCTATCTTGAAATCTAAATTATATTTATGTTTAAAAATTCTGCCTACATATAACTGGATTTTTCTAGTCTCTTCCCACAAAAATATCATCTCTTCTTTTAATTTTTCTATTCCCAAAGACTCACATACTGATCTTATCTTGCCTCTCAAAGTAAGTATAAGATCTTTGAAGGCAATCTTTGTGGCCAATTGACTCTTGCTTTTTCCTGTTTCTTTCCTCTACAGTGAATGGTTAGATGCCTGCCCAATAATGTGGGCACAGTCAGCACTATTGAAAATGATTGAGTTGTATGGCTACAGACCTGAGGTGGAGAGCCTGAAGACAATGCGAGAATGGGAATGGAATAGAACAAGGCAGCTTCCTAGGGAGATATGCAGTCTAGCTGCCAAGTGACCTTCAGTTACAATGATCTCCTTCTCCCCACACTTTGAACCTGAAAGGAAATATACTACCTTTGATTAGTTTTTAAGGAGTAGTCTCATAAAAAGCACGTTATGTGTGCCAAATCTTTTACATGAAACACAGTGTAACTGATGGGTTTTCATTAGCATTTTATTGATGCTCTTTAAAACTCTTACTGGACAAAACATTTCAGAGGTTCATTCTCTCTGGTGTATATCACTGCTGTGACATCGGCGTTTCATATCTCTGTAAGAATTCCTTTATCTCTTTTTCTTAGCTGGATAGATTTGCCGTGACAAGACCTCAGTGTCACTTCTAAGACATGCAAACTTACATAGAGCTAAAAAAAAAAAAAAAAGAAAATCTGTTCAGGCTATTACTTGTAAAATAAGCAGAAAAACAAAGATCTTGTTGCTGTTTTTGAAGAGATAACAAAGACCATTTACCCGGTAAATCTCAAAATAACTGAGTGTATTTTAAAGCTATTTAGAAAAAAAAAAAAAAATAAAGCTATTTAGGCTTTCCAGGTGTCTCAGACAGTAAAGAAATCTGCCTACAATATGAGAGATCCAAGTTTGATCCCTGGATCGGGAAGATCCCCTGGAGAAGGGAATGGCTATCCATTCCAGTATTCTTGCTTGGAGAATTCCGTGGACAGAGGAGCCTGGTGGGGTCACAAAGAGTCAGACAACGACTGAACAATTAACACTTTCACTGTACACACGTAGTGAAACACTAAGACTGTGTCCTTTCTGAACTTCAGATCTCCTTCACCTTATTCTTCTAGAAAGCTCAATAATACAGTTGTACAAGTGAATGAGAATTTATTTACATACTTTTGTCTGCAGCAGATAATTTTTAAGGCTCTTTAGGAAAAGAAATGCAGTGCCAGTGTCCAGGAAAATAACAACAGTGATGACTCTTGAGTTCCTTTAGATGTTTTGCCACAAGAGTACTGCCAAGCAAAATGTGCTTGTTTTATTTTATCTCAGTCACAGATCCAAATGCAAAATCCTCAAGGGCATCTTGTACATTTGCATAAATCTCTTGAGAATATAAGTGTAAATATTCAAGAGAGAATTGTTTTGCTGCTTTGATAAAATGACTGTGGATTCCATGCAGATTGAAGTAGAGAGCTGGGGTAATGAGGTTTCAAACATTAATCGAGGTTCATGCACGCAAAGGGAAGAAAACTTCCAGAATCTAGTTTTCAGAGTACATATCGGGTACTTATTTGGAATACATAGGCTTTGGAGGTACACACTGAATACTTATTCTGTTCCAGGATCTCTGTTAGAAACTTCCAGAGGTTATCTGGTGCCACTTCGACACAACCTTGTAAATCCTTTAGCTTGTCGAAAGGGCACCCAATTCTTAAGCAACTGAAGCAGATTCTGAATGTAGGAACTCAATTTCAAATTCCCCACCACTGTCTTTTAAATGCATGTCATGTCTGATTTTACTTTGCTTTTGAAGCTTATGTTAGGTAGATTCCCAACACTTAAAAATTAGATCCAACTTTTATTGTTTTTTTTTTCATAGTATCGAATGTCATCCTGGCTAAAAAATGAAGTCTAGTATGAACTTATTTCACCTTTTACTGGTTGGCAATTACTTGAATTTACTCAAATACTGGACTTTCTCATCCCTGCAGATCTAAGTTTTTAGATTTACTAATAGTTGGAAATTGCCAATTGATAACATATGTACAATAGTACTATGTCATCAAGTGTTTATACATTGCTAGAGGGTTGTTCAGCTTCTTGTAACAATATTAGAGCAGTGATTCTCAAACTTTTTCACGGATTATAATCATTTAAACCTCTTGTTTAAACACACATAGCTGGATCCTACCCAACTTTCTAATCAGCAGGTCTGAAATGGGTCCTGAGAATTTGCCTTGTAATAAGAGGTAATACTGATGTTGCTGATCCAAGGACAAGGTGTTAATACCAACTGGTATAGGACATTAAATAAATGGTTTCAAGCAAACTTTTTTTTAATCTATTTATTTTAATTAGAGGTTAATTACTTTACAATATTGTATTGGTTTTGTCATACATCAACATGAATCTGCCTCATTTTTTTAATATGGTGGGAGGTCAGGTTGATGTATGGCAAAACCAATACAATATTGTAAAGTAAAAATAAATAAATAAAAAATAATTAAAAAAAAGAAGAATGAATTGCACAAAATAATCAAAATGTCAAATCTCTCATGGACATACAGAAGTTATACTGTGTGTTGTGCCTTTGTTTAGGTCAATGCAAAGAAGTGAGAACATTACCAGCTAAAATAATGTATGTTTACCATCAATGGCTTACCTCTGAACGAGTGCCAGTTATGACAATATATGTGTTTTGTGGTGTGAACATAAGTTTATGGACTGTAGCCTGGCTAGCTCCTCTGTCCATGGGATTTCCCAGGCAAGGCTAAAGTGTTGCCATTTCTTTCTCCAAGGGATCTTCCTGACCCAGGGATCAAATCCCAGTCTCCTGCATTGCAGGTGGTCTCGTGCATTTCAGGTGGATTATTTACTGACTTAGCTACCAGGGAAATCCAATGATATCACAGAGATGCTTAAATTTAGAAACTACTACTAAATAGTTCCTGGACCAAAGAGATGCTCAAAATAAGATATTCAGTTATGTGAATGCCTGAATGACCTATGATACTGAAATAAGACCTAAACAAACTGCTCTCACAGGCAACACTATAATACAGTCTTGGCAGTGTTTCTGAGTTTCGCTAGGATTTGTTCACTCTCTGAAATCCTATCAACACTTATGGGCTCAGGAAAGAACAATATAAAATCAAGTTTCCTACTCCATACTTTCATTATTGTTCCCCCTTAAATGAAGCTTAAGAATACAATACAGAGGGACTTCCCTGGTAGTTCAGTGACTAAGGGTCCTTGCACCCAATGTAGAGGCCTGAGTTTGATCCCTGGTCAGGAAACTAGATCCCACATGCCACAAATAAGAATTTGCTTGCTGAAACTAAGAGTTCAAATGCCACAACTAAAGATCACATATGCCACAACTACAACCCAGCACAGCCAAATACATAAATACTTAAAAAAGAAGAGAAAAGAATGCAATACACAAAGTAGACAAAATTGTAGAACTTTTCCCCTGCTGAAATCAGTTCTATTTATTGAAATTCTGGGTTAAAAATAAAATATTTAGAGTATTTCTCTCACTCCCCCTACAAACATTTCTTTTCAAACAAACTCATCCCTAGGTTACAGGTCTTCTGTTTCACTTCTTATGTGAGCATAAAAAAAGTCATAACAGGACTTCAAGCCTGGTGGTCCAGTGGTTAAGAACCCATGCAGGGGACACGGGTTTGATCTTTGGTCATGGAGGATTTCACATGCCGTGGCACAATGAACGGTCTACAAGCTGCAACTTCTGAAGCCTGAGCACCCTAAAGCCCATGCTGCACAACAAGAGAAGCTGCTGCAGTGAGAAGCTCATGCCCCAAGACCAGAGAAAGCCCGTGAGAAGCAATGAAGGCCCAGAACAACCAAACATAAATACAAATCATAAGAAAACAATTCCCAATTTTCAAATACATAATGTTAACATGTCTATCTCTATAGAGAGGAAGAATTAGAACTATAATATAGGTCATTAGAAAATTTTCTAGTAATTTCCCATAACTGCAATTCCTCAGGGTTCATGTTTAACAGAAAAAGAAGCAATTCATTCAAGTCTTCATTTTCTTTATTATTTTTTTCCAATCGTATTTTCTGATTTTCCACTGTTTCTTTTGGGATATTATACCAAATGATCAAGAACACCTAGCATATAAGACAAAATCCATTTCCTCCCTTCCTGCAATCTCTTCTGGCTGCATCTCAAAATAAGACAATAAAATGTTCCTTCAAATTTTAACCTATTAAATGGCTGTTAGAAAGAGCATACCATCCATATTCAAAACTCTTTTAAAGACAAGATACATCCCAGGATAATATTTGACATTAATCTTATTTAAGGCATCAGTAAATATAGGGGAAAAAATATGCTATTCAGGTAGGAAAATATAAACAAGTAAATTAAAAACCTGGGTATTGGAGGAGATCTTAATGTACAGAGGCATTCATATGTATTTTAATGTAGAAATTATATACTAACTAATTAGAATTATGATTAGAATTTGACCTCCCAACTGCATTATTCTGTAACAAAAAAGAAGGCCTGATTAGTTAATGAAGAAAAAAATTTTCATTTCTTGAAGTTGTATTTAGCTATTGCAATTAAATTTTGAGGTCTTTGCATTTCCGTTTTTTATCTACTTTGTAAGCTTGAATCACATTGTACCAAAATTAGATTATCTAAACATATACTCTTTCTGAACTTGGAATATGATGAGCACCTAAAGGTGAGTTTTCCCCTTTTTGTACACATGTGAGTGGTCAGTTAGCAGATCTGAGATGACAAACCACTTCCCATTTATGCACCTTTTTCATATTTAAGAATTTGCAATAAATGCTTGTAATATATTGTGACTATGCTATAAAATGCTTCTTAAAATCATTTCTTTACATCAGGAGGAGTCAGGAAAGCTCTTTTAGAAAGAAATATTTTTACTAGCAATAAACCTGAAGGAAGTAATGAAATCAAAGAGAAATTCAAATAAGTTGAATTATTTAGGAAGTTTCAGGATCCAAACACACAGAGAATTTGTGATGTATTGAGAGAAGATAATGACCATGAAATAAGGCAGTAGAGAATTAAAGACTAAACTTTTGAACATTTTCATATCTAAGAAGTGAGACACAGAATAGGAGTTAGTAAAAGACATGAGATGTGGTCAGAAAGGTAAATGTGAAGGTGCATACTGCAGTAATAAGGAAGAGAGAAGGAGAGAAAAGTTAAGAAAAAATAAGTACCTTATATTACAATATAGAAAGTTCTAAACCAAGTAGATCAAAAGTGAAAAAGAAAAAAAGAATATTAAAAACTGAAAAACAGCTAAAGGAGAATATATGAGAAATCTGTACACCTTTCCCTCAGTTTTGTTGAGAATCTAAAGCTACTCTGAAAAACATTAAGTGTAACATACAAAAACACACAGCAAAACCCAAGAAAACCAGAGCCAATAGCATCCATGCTTCAGTCTTCAAAAGCAAATCACTCTCATAATATGTACTAGATGTATGCATTCAGAGAAAAGACTATCAGACTATAAGAATATCTTGGGGCATACTTTTGTAAAAAAGGGATGTGGGCAGCCATGTGAAGGATAGCCTACTTTATCTTTGTCCATTGCACATGTATTAAATAAATTTCTATTTTAAGATTTTAAAAGGCAACTACATGTTGGAGCTGTAGATAATTACTGGCATTTGAAAGAAAAAAAAAAGTATCAGTATTTGCCTCTCAAAATATAATACAGAGCTGGCAGGGGTCCTCATATTCTTTGTACTCTTATTGCTTTTCCAATCTTAATTGGGAATGGTTGCCCTTACCTTTATTCATTTTATGACATTGAAATCAACACCACTTTGAAAGTGTTCCAAAAATAATTACATAATGTAGTATCAAGTGGGAAAAATGATCTATAGGGAACATTTCACAACTTCTCTTGGCAACTGTAGTCTCATTATCTTGAGACAGAATTTCATTTACTTTCATAAAGTATGTCTCACTCAGCAACTGCATGAAAAAAAAAATCAATTTCTCAAGTATGGTTGATTCCCATTTATAAAACTTTTGAGTCCAATGTGGAATATTCTTTGCCAGAGACTAGTATTTTACTTTCCAAGTAAACAGAGCATCAGATTCAGAAAATATTTCCTATTCATAGTTGTTTCTCCTGTGAGTGCAGAAAAATGGTCCTTACCATAGCTTTGATTTGCATTCTTGCTTTCTGTCAGTAATAGAACTGGATTTGGTATTTCCAAGTTGTTAAAATGTTTATCTCTAAAAGCTTCAGAATATACTACAACTGTATCTGTAGGCCTGGAACACAAGCTGTTTTTGTTCTAAGTCTAGCCTCCAAGCTCTTGAAAAATCCCCTTGAAAATTCCAATTCCAAATTCAGCAGTCTTTTTTCTCTTTAAGACTTGTCTCCTGTTTTCTGAGCAGTTTTACCTGTGATCTTATGCCCCAGTCTGAGAATGTTATAGTTCTAAAAACTTGCAGATAGATAGAAAAGAAAGCTGGGCTTCCCTGGTGGCTCAGTGCTAAAGAACCTGCTTTTTGGTGCAAGTGTTGTGGGTTCAATCCCTGGGTCAGAAAGATCGATGCCCTGGAAAAGGAAATGGCAACTCACTCCAGTATTCTTGCCTGGGAAATCCATGGACAGAGGAGTTTGGCGGGCTCAAGTCCATAGGGTCACAAAAAGAGTTGGACAAGACTTATCAACAAAACAGCAACAATATCAACAACAGAAAAGAAAGTCCTCAAAACTGTCCAGCAGTGCAATAGTCTAGATGTCAATTAAGGGTTAGTGGGGTAGGTGGGTGCCTGGGAAGTGAAGTTGTAGGTTTGGGCATGAAGATATGGCCTACTAGTGAAGCCCAGGACAAACTGATGGTTAAGAGAACAGTGATACTCCCCCTACAAGAGAATCTGATAACAAGAGAGGTGGTAAGTCTGATGCAAACCCAGAGTAGAAAAGGAAAAGATTACAACAGAATGGTGAATAAGTACCTTAGTCATTATGACCTACTAAAGTGCCAAATAGATGCCAAATAGTGGTCTAAATTAAGACTATAGTTAGTATATGTCTGACAAGGATATTTAGTGAGGGGGCCATGCAGGCAACATCAGGCATTCATATCCTGTAGTCTTGTTTGTATGAATAGATGATTTGAGATTATTGAAGACAGAGAGGAATATGCAGGGATGGGAAAGTGGGTGGGCAGAGTAGTACATGTCTAACCTGTTATTATGGGTGGTATTTGAATTTCACAGTAAGAGGAACTTCAGATAGAAGGCAAAAGGTCTCTATTTGTGAATGACCCTGAGAACCAAGTACACAAGTGGCACTGCTTACCTTCCCAAGTAACAAAGTATGATGCAGTGAGATATAGACACCAACCTGTACATGTTTTCAAGGATATCTTTAAACACTCCTGTTCAAACAGCAGCCCTGCCATTTTACCTGGGTCTTCACCACAATAATAATGGTGAAGTAGAGCCAAAAAATTCCAAAGACCAAGAACAAGGAAGCCAGAAGATTAAGGGAGGACACACTGTTTACTCATGATGGTTATTTCTGGTGGAAGGTGAAATCTACCAACAAGTATATTTTTCAAGGCTGGCAATGCCTAGAGGTGTAACAAGTCATTGCTCAGAAGAAACTCCTTTCTATAGTATCTTCCCATTGACTAGAGAGAATAGCTCAATCTTAGCTGTATGGCATTTTCTTCAGGAGAGAGATTGGATGTTTGGGAGGGGATAGGACAGGTCATAAACTGTGATCATAAAGTAAATATAGTTTGATGCTGCTCTGACCTGTTGTTTGTGTAGGATTAGCATGATATGTTAATATTTTCCCTGCAAACACTTATTGATGATACTTGCAAGTTGAAGTTTGTCAGCTAAAAATCCAGAATGGAGTAATATGGGAAACTCTTCTCATAAGCCATCCAATATACTTTGTGAGTTTAGTAGGGTATAAATCAATGAGTCAGTTAATCCTAAATTTTGTTTTTTTGGCCACAAATATTGAATACATTATTAAATCAATATGGGATTTAATTTAACTTGAAAGTCATTCAGAGAAAATATGTATTGACTAGAACAAAACAAGTAGCTCTTTTTGGTGAATGAAACCATTTATAAAGAACTGATAACAAAAGAAGAGCAAATGACTTTAGACAGCTCAATGCACAAAACTTATAAGTTCACACTCCATAAATACTAGAACCAATAGATTAATTTTAAAATGTCAGGGAGGAATTTGAATTGAAAAATAGAGAAACAGATAAAGAGAAACAATGCTAGAGAATTTTGCTGCAATTAATGAAGATAAGTTAAAACATGAAAGAATGGTCTAGATAAAGCAGAAGAATGCATAACATATGCACTAGTGTTACAGTTTTTTGTTTGTTTGTTTGTTTTTTTAATGCTTCCCTGATGGCTCAGCAGTAAAGAATCTGCCTGCAATGTAGGAGATGTGCATTTGATCTCTGGGTGGAGAAGATACCCTGCAGAAGGAAATGGCAACCCACTCCAGTATTCTTGCCTGAAAAATCCCATGGACAGAGAAGCCTGGGAGGCTACAGTCCATGAGATCCCAGAAAGATTTGGGCATGACCTCTAAAGCATACACATACACATACACACACATACATATCTTTAAATAAATCAGGCATCCCAAGAGTTAAGGTAAATTCCTCCCCACAACCAACATATGTATTTCCTCTAACACATTAAAGGTCTTTTTCTTTTCTTTTTTCAAGTGTAACCTAGAGATGAAGAACTTATTGAAATTCACATTTTACTTACATTTTCTAAATTTTTGAAATTGTTTTCTTTTTTTCCAGGCAGTATGGGGATCAAAGGCATCACAATATTGTAAAGCAATTATCTTCCAATTAAAATAAATAAAACTTTTGAAAAATTGTTTAAGTAAGTGGATGACATTCTTCCAAGCTATGAAATTGCTATCATTTGTGTGAGGGAAGAACCTTGCTTTGTTCAACCTTTCAGTTCAGTTTAATTCAGTTCAGTCACTCAGTTGTGTCCGACTCTTTGCAACCCCATGGATCATAGCACGCCAGACCTCTCTGTCCATCACCAACTCCCCGAGTTCACTCAAACTCACATCCATAGAGTCTGTGATGCCATCCAACCATCTCATCCTCTGTCATCCCCTTCTCCTCTTAAAGATAGTCAATTGCAGTGGATGGGACCTATGAGGAAAATTTTTTCACAAATTTTAGAAATGTAGTTTTTATTTGCTCTTTTAAAAATACCTTTCCTACTTGATCATCATGATGTATGTTTGTTGACTAAATAGGCAGTCAGAAGAAACATGTTCAAAGAAGTAGCATCTTGTTTAATGGTGTCTCAGCAAATTGGTTGTCTGGAAGGAAAAAATAAAAAATGCTTTATTTTAGAGTGTTTTTCCATTTCTGTGATGGCAATACTCCCAGCATGGCAAATTTTAAAAACTCAATAGTTTAACAACCAGCTTACAAAATTTCTCAAAATTTAGCAATTAGTTTATTTCAGTTTGTATAATCCAGCTCCAGTACACCACTGTGTATGTAAGCATATTGTTGAACACCATTTCAGAAATCACACAATGGCTCATGCTATGTTAATAAATAAATAAAATTTAAAAATAAGTTTGTAAGAAAGGGCATCACGTTTTTTAAAAAGGAACATGGAATAGTTAGTAAAACTCAGATTACTGTTTAGTAACCATGAGAGCAATGCTGCCTAAAATTACCAGGTAAAATTAAGAAAAAACATTATGAAAATGATTAAGCTTTTGGTGTCATCATTTTAAAAATGTCCATATTATTAAGCAAAAAGGACTGCTTTTCTCAAATGAACAAAGTTCTTAGAATTTTAACACTTCTTTCAGTTAAGTTCAGTTCAGTCACTCAGTCATGTCTGACTCTTTGGGATCCCATGAATTGCAGCACGCCAGGCCTCCCTGTCTATCACCAACTTCCGGAGTTCACTCAAACTCATGTCCATTGAGTCGGTGATGCATTCTAGCCATCTTATCCTCTGTCATCCCCTTCTCCTCCTGCCCCCAATCCCTCCCAGCACATTAGAGTTTTTTCCAATGAGTCAGCTCTTAGCATGAGGTGGCCAAAGTACTGGAGTTTCAACTTTAGCTTCAGTCCTTCCAAAAACCCCAGGAATAATCTCCTTTAGAATGGACTGGTTCGGTCTCCTTGCAGTACAAGGGACTCTCAAGAGTCTTCTCCAACACCACAGTTCAAAAGCATCAATTCTTCGGCGCTCAGCTTTCTTCACAGTCCAACTCTTACATCCATGCATGACTACTAGAAAAACCATAGCCTCGACTAGACGGACCTTTGTTGGCAAAGTAATGTCTCTGGTTTTGAACATGATCTATGTTGGTCATAACTTTCCTTCCAAGGAGTAAGCGTCTTTTAATTTCATGGCTGCAATCACCATCTGCAATGATTTTGGAGCCCCCAAAAAATAAATTCTGACACTGTTTTCACTATTTCCCCATCTATCTGCAACGGAGTGATGGGACCAGATGCCATGATCTTAGGTTTCTGAATGTTGAGTTTAAGCCAACATTTTAACTCTCCTCTTTCACTTTCATCAAGAGGTTTTTTAGTTCCTCTTCACTTTCTGCCATAAGGGTGGTGTCATCTGCATATCTGAGGTTATTGATATTTCTCCCAGCAATCTTGATTCCAGCTTGTGCTTCTTCCAGCCCAGCATTTCTCATGATGTACTCTGCATAGAAGTGAAAAAAGCAGGGTGGCATATACAGCCTTGACATACTCCTTTTCCTATTTGGAACCAGTCTGTTGTTCCATGTCCAGTTCTAACTGTTGCTTCTTGACCTGCATATAGGTTTCTCAAGAGGCAGGTCAGGTGGTCTGGTATTCCCTTCTCTTTCAGAATTTTTCACAGTTTATTGTGATCCACATAGTCAAAGGCTTTGGCATAGCCAATAGCAGAAATAGATGTTTTTCCAGAACTCTCTTGCTTTTTTGATTTCCAGCAGATGTTGGCAATTTGATCTCTGGTTCCTCTGCCTTTTCTAAAACCTGCTTGAACATCAGGAAGTTCATAGTTCACATATTGCTGAAGCCTGGCTTGGAGAATTTTGAACATTACTTTACTAGCATGTGAGATGAGTGCAATTGTGGGGTAGTTTGAGCATTCTTTGGCATTGCCTTTCTTTGGGATTGGAATGAAAACTGACCTTTTCCAGTCCTGTGGCCACTGCTGAGTTTTCCAAATTTGCTGGCATATTGAGTGCAGCACTTTCACAGCATCATCTTTCAGGATTTGGAAGAGCTCCACTGGCATTCCATCACCTCCACTAGCTTTGTTCATAGTGATGCTTTCTAAGGCCCACTTGACTTCACATTCCAGGATGTCTGGCTCTAGGTGAGTGATCACACCATTGTGATTATCTTGGGCATGAAGATCTTTTTTTGTACAGTTCTTCTGTGTATTCTTGCCACTTCTTAATATCTTCTGCTTCTGTTAGGTCCATACCATTTCTGTCCTTTATTGAGCCCATCTTTGTGTGAAATGTTCCCTTGGTACTCTAATTGTCTTGAAGAGGTCTCTTGTCTTTCCCATTCTGTTGTTTCCCTGTATTTCTTTGCGTTTATCACGGAGGAAGGCTTTCTTATCTCTTCTTGCTATTCTTTGGAACTCTACATTCAGATGCTTATATCTTTCCTTTTCTCCTTTGCTTTTCACTTCTCTTCTTTTCACAGCTATTTGTAAGGCCTCCTCAAACAGCCATTTTGCTTTTTTGCATTTCTTTTCCATGCGGATGGTCTTGATCCCTGTCTTCTGTACAATGTCATGAACCTCCATCCATAGTTCATCAGGCACTCTATCTATCAGATCTAGTCCCTTAAATCTATTTCTCACTTCCACTGTATAGTCATAAGGGATTTGATTTAGGTCATACCTGAAAGGTCTAGTGGTTTTCCCCACTTTCTAAATTTAAGTCTGAATTTGGCAATAAGGAGTTCATGATCTGATACACAGTAAGCTCCTGGTCTTGTTTTTGCTGACTGTATAGAGCTTCTCCATCTTTGGCTGCAAAGAATATAATCAGTCTGATTTCGGTGTTGACCATCTGGTGATGTCCATGTGTAGAGTCTTCTCTTGTGTTGTTGGAAGAGGGTGTTTGCTATGACAAGTGTGTTCTCTTGGCAAAACTCTATCAGTCTTTGCCCTGCTTCATTCCGTATTCCAAGGCCAAATTTGCCTGTTACTCCAGGTGTTTATTGACTTCCTACTTTTGCATTCCAGTCCCCTATAATGAAAAGGACATACTTTTTGGGTGTTAGTTCTAAAAGGTCTTGTAGGTCTTCATAGAACCGTTCAACTTCGACATCTTCAGCATTACTGGTTTGGTGTAGACTTGGATTACTATGATATTGAATGATTTGCCTTGGAAACAGAGATCATTTGTCATTTTTGAGATTGCATCCAAGTACTGAATTTCAGACACTTTTGTTGATCATAATGGCAACTCCATTTCTTCTAGGGGATTCCTGCCCACAGTAGTAGATATAATGGTCATCTGAGTTAAATTACAAATTTTTATATTTTTTTCCAACCATGATTATTTAAATTATTGAATCATTTTGCTATAGTCATGTGACATCTTTGTTCATTAACAATGATTTTATGATAATTTCTCCATTCCTGGATTTAAAAAAGTAATAGTAATGTAATTAACCTATTGGTTTCCTGGATTTTATCACTGCTGCTGCTGCTAAGTCACTTCAGTCATGTCTGACTCTGTGCAACCCTATAGATGGCAGCCCACCAGTCTTTGCCATCCCTGGGATTCTCCAGGCAAGAACACTGGAGTGGGTTGCCATTTCTTTCTCCAATACATGAAAGTGAAAAGTGAAAGTGAAGTTGCTCAGTCGTATCACTGATGAGTTTTATTTTAATTTTTTTTTCAAGAAAGGATGATGTATAATTTTTGCAATTATACTTAAATGATATTTAAGAATTAATATCTTTTCTTCATATTTTGATTTCCCCAGAATTTTGTAGACAATGCATATGTGATTTTCTCACACTGGAAATCCACGTATTATATGAAGTATTTAAAATGAAAAAATTCAGTTATTTTTTCCCTGAAAACTCAAGTTCCTGACACTAAAATCATTCCACAAAAGCTGTATATCTCCATTGCATGAAATCTGGATTATATCCCCGCTCATTAATACACTTGAGCAGATAACACATCCAAAGAGTCTTAATAATTTTATAACATGGAAACGTTTCATTTTATAATGTATCCTTTGGTATTAGTAAGTTCTACTTCAATATATAAACATATTTTAAAAATGAGAATTTTCAACGTTTGTTATTCAACATCTTTCCTTAGTGAATCTGGTGGTACTAGTGTGAAAGTGTTGCTCACAAAACATTGCTGCAGGCAATCATTTTCCACATCAAAATCTTTTTTGTTCTTTGGCTATTACTTTTCAAAGGGCATGAGACCTCTCCCATTTCCAGGTTCTCTGTTGCCAGTTAGTGTTTGAATTAATTTAACTACTCTTTTGTATACTAATGAATTTAATTACTATAATTTTTGAAACTACTTTCTTTGGCCACCTTTAAACTGTATTTTCGGAGAAGGCAATGGCAACCCACTTCAGTACTCTTGCCTGGAAAATCCCATGGATGGAGGAGCCTGGTGAGCTGCAGTACATGGGGTCGCTAGGAATTGAACACGACTGAGTGACTTCACTTTCACTTTTCACGTTCATGCATTGGAGAAGGAAATGGCAACCCACTCCAGTGTTCTTGCCTGGAGAATCTCAGGGCCAGAGGAGCCTGGTGGGCTGCCGTCTATGGGGTCGCACAGAGTCAGACACGACTGAAGCGAGTTAGCAGCAGCAGCAGCAGCAAACTGTATTTTAAACAAATAAAGCTGTCCCACAATGGGATTTGATGACAAAGACTAATAGGCATGTATATTGCACGTGCTAAGTTGCTTCAGTCGGGTCTGACTCTGAAACCCTGTGGAGTTGGGTTCAAAGTTGGCCAAGCTCTTCTGCCCATGATATTCTCTAGGCAAGAATACCAGAATTGGTAGCCATTTCCTTCTCCAGGGAATCTTTCCCACCCAAGTATCAAACTCATGTCTCTTATATCTCCTGCATTGTCAGGCAAGTTCTTTAACTGGTTTAGTCATTAAGTCATGTCCGACTCTTGACTGTAACCATGATGTGTCACAAGAATCAGATACGACTTAGTGCCTAAGCCACCACTACTGATAAGCTAAAGGTACATTGCACATCCCTGTTCTATGCACATGCTCCATTGTGCCATTGGACTTCACTCAAAAAACACAAATTCTAGAGTAAAGTTACCGACAGTTTCAAGATCCTTAGTTCAGTTCAGTTGCTCAGTCATGTCTGAATCTTTGCGACGCCATGGACTCCAGGCTTCCCTGTCCATTACCAACTTCTGTAGCTTACTCAAACTCATGTCCATTGAGTCGGTGATGCCATCCAACCATCTCATCCTCTATCAGCCCCTTCTTCTCCCACCTTCAGTCTTTCCCAGCATCAGGGTCTTTACCAATGAGTCAGTTCTTCCCATAGGTGGCCAAAGTATTGCAGTTTCAGCTTCAGCATCAGTCCATGGACTGATTTCCTTTAGGACTGACTGGTTGGATCTTGCAGTCCAAGGGACTCTTAAGAGTCTTCTCCAACACCACACTTCAAAAGCATCAGTTCTTCAGCCCACAGCTTTCTTTATAATACAACTTTCACACCCATACATGACTACTGGAAAAACCATAGCTTTGACTAGTTGGACCTTTGTCAGCAAAGTAATGTCTCTGCTTTTTAATATGCTGTCTATGTTGGTCATAGCTTTTCTGCCAAAGAGCAAGTGTCTTTTAATATCGTGGCTGCAGTCACCATCTTCAGTGATTTTTAGAGCCCTAGAAAATAGTCTGTCACTGTTTTGATTGTTTCCCCATCTATTTGCTGTGAAGTGAGGGGAAACAGTGGAAACAGTGTCAGACTTTATTTTTGGGGGCTCCAAAATCACTGCAGATGGTGATTGCAGCCATGAAATTAAAAGATGCTTACTCCTTTTAAGGAGTAAGAAGGAAAGTTATGACCAACCTAGATAGCATATTCAAAAGCAGAGACATTACTTTGCCAACAAAGGTTCATCTAGTCAAGGCTATGGTTTTTCCTGTGGTCATGTATGGATGTGAGAGTTGGACTGTGAAGAAAGCTGAGCACCAAAGAATTGATGCTTTTGAACTGTGATGTTGGAGAAGACTCTCAAGAGTCCCTTGGACTGCATGGAGATCCAACCAGTCCATTCTAAAGGAGATCGGTCCTGGGTGTTCTTTGGAAGGAATGATGCTAAAGCTGAAACTCCAGTACTTTGGCCACCTCACGTGAAGAGTTGACTCATTGGAAAAGACTCTGATGCTAGGAGGGATTGAGGGCAGGAGGAGAAGGGGATGACAGAGGATGAGATGGCTGGATGGCATCACTGACTCGATAGACATGAGTTTGAGTGAACTCTGTGAGTTGGTGATAGACAGGGAGGCCTGGCATGCTGCAATTCATGGGGTCGCAAAGAGTCAGACACGACTGAGCGACTGAACTGAATTGAACTGAACTGAACTGATGGGACCAGATGCCGTGATCTTAGTTTTTGGATGTTGAGTTTTAAGTCAGTTTTTTAACTCTCCTCTTTCACCTTCATCAAGAGGCTCTTTAGTTCCTCTTCACTTTCTACCATAAGAGTGGTGTCATATCTGAGGTTATTGATATTTCTCCCTGCAGTCTTGATTCCAGCTTGTGCTTCATCCAGCCTAGTATTTTGCAAGATATACTCTATATATAAGTTAAATAAGCAAGGTGACCATATACAGTCTTGATGTACTCCTTTCCCAATATGGAACCAGTCCCTTGTTACATGTCCGGTTCTAAATGTTGCTTCTATGGAATATAAATTGTATAATTTTGATGAATCCTCATGTGAGTTCAATGCCCTTATATTTGGTTTCATGATGGCTAAGATGGTAAAGAATCTTCCTGCAATGTGGGAGACTCGGGTTTGATCCTTGGGTCAGGAAGATGATGTGGAGGAGGGCATGGCAACCTATTCCAGTATTGTGGCATGGAGAACTCCATGGACAGAGAAGCCTGGCAGGCTACAGTCTATGGGACCACAGAGTCAGACAGACCTGAGTGACTAATATTTCATTTCATATTCATATTTGGTTTAAATCTGACATTGTGCAATATAATGATGAACAGAAAATTCACTAAAAATTAAAATATTTTGTTTTGACTTTTCTTGGAATTACATTGAATAAATGCCATTAAAATGTATTTTTAGCCTAATAAACAATTATGTAATTCTTTTAAGCAATAAATATATTTTATCTCCTAATTTTTTTTATTTAAATGTTTTTAATTAATTAGTTTTTTTATTGAAGGATAATTTCTTTACAGAATTTTGCTGTTTTCTGTCAAACGTCAACATGAATTAGGCATAGGTATACATATATCCCCTCCCTTTTGAAACTCCTTCCCTTCTCCCTCCCCATCCCACCCCTCTAGTATCTCTTCAATATTTTAACATGTTTATTCCCCCAAAGTTTGAAATAGTTACGTAGAAACTCAAGAGAGGAACTTACATAGCAAATACTAGGTCATGAGTTTTAACATGATGGTAAAGTTTGGACTATAATTAAATGTCATATGCTCTTCATATTGTTATTTAAAGTGTTTATAAAGTTATAGAGTTTGTTAGTGATTGAGTTCATTTAAGAGATTAACCTTAATATTTGAATTGCTACATGTATCTATCCTCATAGATTAAAATAATTTAAATATTCTAGTTCAGTTCAGTTCAGTCACTCAGTTGTGTCCGACTCTTTGCGACCCCATGAATCACAGCATGCCAGGCCTCCCTGTCCGTCACAAACTCCCGGAGTTCACTCAGACTCAAGTCCATCGAGTCAGTCATGCCATCCAGCCATCTCATCCTCTGGCTTCCCCTTCTCCTCCTGCCCCCAATCCCTTCCAGCATCAGAATCTTCCAATGAGTCAGCTCTTCACATGAGGTGGCCAAAGTACTGGAGTTTCAGCTTCAGCATCATTACCTCCAAAGAAATCCCAGGGCTGATCTCCTTTAGGATGGACTGGTTGGATCTCCTTTCAGTCCAAGGGACTCTCAAGAGTCTTCTCCAACACCACAGTTCAAAAGCATCAATTCTTCAGCACTCAGCCTTCTTCACAGTCCAACTCTCACATCCATACATAACCACAGGAAAAACCATAGCCTTGACTAGATGAACCTTTGTTGGCAAAGTAATGTCTCTGCTTTTGAATATGCTATCTAGTTTGGTCATAACTTTCCTTCCAAGGGGTAAGCATCTTTTAATTTCATGGCTGCAATCACTATCTGCAGTGATTTTGAAGCCCAAAAATATAAAGTCTGACACTGTTTCCCCATCTATTTCCCATGAAGTGATGGAACCTATTTTAATAATCTAAAATAACTCTTGAAACTCAGTCTGATATAAATAAGAAGCTATCTGGTTTTTCCAGTTCCTTTACACTATTTAGTAGGTAAAAGAACTGCTGCTGCTGCTGCTGCTAAGTTGCTTCAGTCGTGTCCGACTCTGTGCAACCCCACAGACGGCAGCCCACCAGGCTCTGCCATCCCTGGGATTCTCCAGGCAAGAACACTGGAGTAGGTTTCCATTTCCTTCTCCAATGCATGAAAGTGAAAGGTGAAAGTGAAGTCACTCAGTCGTGTCCGACTCTTAGTGACCCCATGGACTGCAGTCTATCAGGCTCCTCTGTGCATGGGATTTTCCACGCAAGAGTACTGGAGTGGGTTGCCATTGCCTTCTCCGAAGTAAAAGAACTAGTGCTCATTAAATATACATCTACTGAACAGATTCAATGAATCTAGCAAGATGCAAGGGGTCATATATAAGTATGGGCATCATAACATAAGTATGGAACAAGTTAGTAACTTCTAGCTATGACATAAGTAGCAATGAATAAGCATGCAAAATTGTATATACTACTTCAAAAGAGTGGTTTAATTATTAAGTGATGTGAGAATTCAAAGAGGTTTGATCAGGACATGAGTAATTAAGGACTTTAAATCTAATGATTTGAATTTATAATACATCTTGCACTGCCACAATTTTCTAATAGTGGAAAATTGAGATTACTTTTATGACTGCAACCTTGCTAATTGTTCTAAATATACTGACTGAGCTCCTTAAAAACAACATAGAGAGATTTATTAAGACTGAATAAGAAACATGCATTTATGTGAGGTGGATTTGGGAAAACAAAGAGGGTTGGAGCAGTCCAAGGATAGCAAGACTAAACAGCTAGGTATTGTAAAGTTTCACGTTAAGTTTCCATAGTAGGACATAGAATCTATATTAGGAGTTGAAAATTCTAACTTAGGCAAGTTAATATGAGTGTGAAATTAACCTTAAGTCTCCATTGTTGTTGTTCAGTCACTACGTTGTGTCCAACTCTTTGCTATCCATGAACTACAGCACACCAGGCTTCCCTGTCTTAAACCATCTCCCAGAGTTTGCTCAAATGAATGTCCATTGAGTTGGTGATGCCATCCAACCATCTCGTTCCCTGTTGTCCATTTCTCCTCTTGTTTTCAATCATTCCCAGCATCACGGTCTTTTCCTATGAGTCAGCTCTTTACCTCAGGTGGCCAAAGTATTGGAGCTTTAGCTTCAGCATTGGTATTTCCAATGAATATTCCAGGTTGACTTCCTTTAGGATTAACTGGTTTGATCTCCTTGCTGTCCAAGGAACTCAGGTTCGATGCGCGATACTGGATGCTTGGGGCTGGTGCACTGGGACGACCCAGAGGGATGGTGTGGGGAGGGAGGAGGGAGGAGGGTTCAGGATGGGGAACACATGTATGCCTGTGGTGGATTCATTTTGATATTTGGCAAAACTAATACAATTATGTAAAGTTTAAAAATAAAATAAAATTAAAAAAAAAAAAAGTTTTTCCAACCCCACAGTTTTAAAGTTTGTAACACAAGAGGACATGTGAAGAAAATTAACAAAAGATTCGAGTCTTGTTAGAGATTCAAGGATTCTTATAAAATAGAGATTGGAACCCAACACATGGATCTACAATAGCTCAGTCACTCTACATTAGTAAATAGTGCCAAAATGTAGTTAGAGAAAAGGAGATACCAGAGGGGAAGAGACAGGATTGAAACTACAGCAGAAAGTTCAATTATCACTGTAGGGAAGATAGGTAGGATTTGCATTAGAGGACAGATTATGTATTACCCAAATTGACTTCTTGGATAACACATAATAAATTTGGAGTATTTATTATCTCCATGTACCCGAGTCTAAGTTGCAAAGCAGGATCACAAGCCAGAGTTTTAAGTAGCTCAGTTTTCTGACTGAATAGTATGAGACAAGAGAATAAAAGCTGAATTGGCCTTCAAAAGAAACTATGAGGCCTTTAGACTCAACTAATCCAAAGACTTGTGAGACTAATTTGCTGAAATCCTTGGAGATTAATTATGAAAACCTTCATTATGAACCATACGAGAGGTTTGGAAATTTGGTAGACTTTGCAAGTCGAGAAAGTGATGTCTAATATGTGGAATTCATAGTGCACTGGAGCACTCAGAACTGGGTCATGAGCATAAAATCTATCTACTGCTACAGTAATCCAGTGGAACCAGTGAGGATGTTCAGAAGAGGATGGACATGAGGCTGAGGTAGATAGGATATAATGATAGTTTGCAGAATTTTAAAATTGTACTTAAGCATCAGTTTGAGTAAGATTTGCCATATTTCTTCTGCCTTAGTCAAATATCAAAAATGAGTCACGCTCTTTATTACACCAGGCCTTGCTTTTTTAATGTAGTTTGATAGTTTCTATCCTTCTAATAGAATGTTTAGATCATTAGTGTTTGCTGTAATTATGGAATTAAATTGACCATATTGCTTTTGTTTTATGCATTTCTCATTTATTCATTGTTCCCTTTTTATTCTTTTCCTGATTTCTTTATGATTATTTTTAGCATTCCATTTCATCTCCACTACTGACTTCCTGCTGCTGCTGCTGCTAAGTCACTTCAGTCGTGTCCAACTCTGTGCGACCCCATAGACGGAAGCCCATAAGGCTCCCCCATCCCTGGGATTCTCCAGGCAAGAACACTGAAGTGAGTTGCCAGTTCCTTCTCCAATGCATGAAAGTGAAAAGTGAAAGTGAAGTCGCTTAGCCGTGTCTGACTCTTAGCGACCCCATGGACTGCAGCTCACCAGGCTCCTCTGTCTATGGGATTTGCCAGGCAAGAGTACTGGAGTGGGGTGCCATTGCCTTCTCCAACTGACTTCCTAGTGGTTGCTTTAGAGTTAATACTATCAATATTTAGCCCCTCACAGGCTATCTTAAGGAAATAGTATACTGCTAAATTTTTAACATGATGGCTTTACAAAAATGTACTTCTATTCTGTCCTTTAGTGCTATTGTAATTATAGATTTAAGTTCTATGATTCTTATAAATCCATAATAAATTGTTATTCTCTTTGCAATTAAATAATTATATTCTACCAGTGAACAAAAATGTCTTTTATATTTACTCCCCCCCCCAAAAAAAATGTATCTGTCTTAAAACTTTTCTTTCTCTAATCATTTTGGAGAATGCCTGCATATTGAACAAGACATCTATCCACCTTATGGGCTCTTTCTGAATGACAAATGAAAGATTAAAATAAGTGAAGTGTGATGTCATTCATTACCAAAATATTGACACCATTTAGACTGTAAAATAACTCATACATGAAAGATACAGACTTGACATAAAGATTAAGTTTTTATAGTCATTCTGTCCACGTATGTCACACCCAAGTATTACCTATCCTTGAGTGAGAAACTAGAAACTGAACTGGTTAGAAAGATTTCAGATAGTCTGCAATCAGGTGAGGAATTTGTATGGAATCTTAGAATCCATTCTCATCCAGGAGTCTTAAAACAAAACTCATTCGTACTCCATCAGCAGATCTGATTTTGTGATGTTATATCTTAAGAATCAACATGTAGTATGTTATCCAGACTATAAAATGTGTGTTGACTCTTAAGGATGGAAGAAATGAATACAGGATACTCAATCTAAACCATAATTCTAAATTTTAAAAAAGAATTACTGATATCACATTTGGTTTTACTCAAATTTAAAGAAAATAAGAGTTATGTTTTACATGGGTTTTAACAGTTCAGCAAGACTAAAATTAATTTTTAACAAGCTGGATAGATCAGTTGCAGTTTTCTATGGTGTGATTAAAACCTTTGTAACTCTTTAATGGATGCAGTTGGCTCTGTCAATAAAATTGACAAACTCTACAATGGCTTCCTACAGATGTCCATTTATTGACAATGAAGACAATCCAAGCCAACATCCTTCAAAGGGCTTAAATAGCTTATGCCCTGCAGGATATCTGGGTTGGCACTGGCAATATTAAGTGTTCCAATCTTATCTTATGAAAAACATATCATATGCTGAAGTTTCATTTCATCATTTTTCTCCTTGAGACTGAAAATGAGGTGGAGATCATCAGGCCCTTAGCTGTAAGCATAATCATTCTTTAAAAAACAAACAAACAAACAACGGCAACAAAATTCACAGGCAGACTTTCTAAAAGAAACTGGTATTATCAATAAAGTTATTTTAGAGAACGTAGGCTTAAATACAAGAAGCATAAAGGTATCGCATCCATGTGGGCAGAATATCTAGATGTAATGTGATATTTTTAATTAACTTGTTATCCCATAACTATATTTTTTATAATCTTAATGGGTGCAAATTATGTGATTTTGTCCTTTATAGTTTATGATATATATATGAGTCCTAAGCTGACAAGGTGTGGACTTGTCTCAAGATTAATTTAATGTATCAACTTGACTGGGACATGGTTCCCAAATGTGTTGTCAGACATTCTGAATCTTTCTGTGACAGTGTTTTTGGACAAGGTTGACTTTTAAATTAATGGACCTTGAACAAACTATTGTAGGTTACCTTCCATAATGTGTTGTTGTTCAGTTGCTCACTTGTGTCTGACTCTTTGTGACCCCATGGACTGCAGCATGCCAGGCTTTTCTGTCCTTCACCATCACATCCTTAATGTGAGTGAACTTCATCCAATCAAATGAAGGCTTGAGCAGAACAAAAGGCTGATTTCCCCCAAGCAAGAGAGGGTTCTATCAGCAGTTTTGGGACTTTTGATGAAGCATTGCCTCTTCCTGGGTCTCCAGTATGCTGGTTATCCTGCAGATTTAGAATTTACCAGTTTCACATGAATCTATGTATGCATATACACACACACAAACACACACACTTATACCTCCTTTTAATTGTGTTTCTCTGGAGAATCTTGAACTAACATAGGTGGTTCTTAGATTACAAATAGAAACAGCAAATATTTGAAAGATTTGAAATCATGTAAACTTTGGATAGATGTAATCTGTACAACAGTTTGAAATAGCAATAATTTTAAAAATAACTTAAATAACCACTAGAAATGTGTCTTAATAAAAAATGATGTGTTCATATAAATTTAAGAAACAATCAAGGAATAATGTTAGAGATACATGAATATTCAACTCTAATAATGAATTTATAATTGTGTGATTTGGGATGAATTAATTTTTTGAATTTACTATTACTGTATTACTGTATTTTTTATTTGCAGTGATAACATAATACTGGTTTAAATAACTTAATTAAGTAAAGCCTAAAAGAGTCCTATAAAATGACCATTACTACTTGTATATTGCTTTCAAATTTTCATAATTACTTGAAATCTTCATTTTCTGTCCCGAGACTACTTATTTTAAGCTTTTTTTTGGTCACAGTTTCTCCCTTCCTATATTTCCAACACTAAAATAAAGCAGTCTTAAGGTGATGAAGTCAATTTTGTCTTATCTGTAAAATTATGAAATATCAAAAACTGTCACCAGCTTTAAGAAAGTAGACTTCAGAAAATTTTAATTAACAATCTGTTTTCATAAAAACCATTTTCTTTTTACCCGGGTGAAGTGAAGTCGCTCAGTCGTGTTCAACTCTTTTTACAACCCTATGGATATAGCCTACCATGGTCCTCCATTCATGAGATTTTCCAGGCAAGAATACTGGAGTGGGTTGCCATTTCCTTCTCCAGGGGATCTTCCCGACTCAGGGATTGAACCTGGGTCTCCTGCATTGTAGGAGATCTATACAATTAATTGTCACACATAAGGACTACATTTAACCTTGATATAAGGTGTTTTTAAGTAAAATACTTCAATGTAATTAAATGTAAAACAATAAAAAAATCCTGCATGCAAATTTCCATTTTAAACACTTTAAAACTATTGATAGAATCAGAATAAAAATGCATATACAAATCAAGGGAAAGAATGACAGGTTAATTTTTATTTTGATACCTCCATTATTTGTACTAATATCAATTTCTTCAATACTTCTTTCCCAATATATTTGAATAGAACTCCTGGGAAAAGTTTACCATGGAAAACTACATTGGTATTTGAAGATCAGGTGGTTTACCTAAACTTCTCGGGTTGATGTTCTGGTATATTGTCCACAGTATGCTTGTCAGCTCTCCTTACATTCAACCCAAGCCTGACTCTTCCAACACCCATCCTGTACTTTCCACCCTCCTTTACAGTGTTCATTCCCTTCAATGAAAGATATGCTTTGTATGTATCTAATTTAGATAATGCCAGAGAATTTCCATCCTCCAAAGTCCATAGTGTTAAAACTCTTTCTGTTTCCATTCCTGTTCAGTTTTCAGCTTTCCCTAACCATTTCTTTTATTTTTTGTTTGTTTGTTTCTAGGTAAGTTCTTAAAAAAAAAAAAAAAAACACCTCTCTCAAAAGAGGGCCCATAATTCTATCATTTACTGTGTAATTGGTTGATTATTTTCTTGTACTACTCTTTCATTTTTTTTTCCAAGTAGTTAATAGTTAGGGCATGAAAGTGAAAGTGAAGTTGCTCAGTCATGTCCGACTCTCTGTGACCCCATGGACTGTAGCCTACCAGGCTCCTCTGTCCATGGGATTTTCCAGGCAATAGTCCTGGAGTGGATTGCCATTTCCTTCTCCAGGGGATCTTCCCAACCCAGGGATAGAACCTGGGTCTCCCACATAGTAGACAGAAGCTTTACCATCTGAGCCACCAGGGAAGTCCAGTTAGGGCATATATACTGTCAAATGGTCAAGCAACTGCTAAGCAGATGACTACTGACACATTAGTTTGGCTTGCAACATTCCCATAGATTCAAGCAGTAAGGAGACAATGACCCCAAATGGATGCAGGCAGTTTATTACTTACATACACAGACAAGAAAAATCAGTGTGGTGTTACCATCTTGTGACAATAGTCGTATAGGATGACAATGAACCAAAGGAATGAGATAGAAGACTATAAGCTATATGGTGGGGGAGTGAAGGCAGACAGAGGAGACAACCCTGAACTATGGACAGTTTTATAGTCTACAACTGTATCTGTATGGGAAGAGATGGACAGATCCAGGCCTTAATAGATCCTGGGAGATGAATGACAAAATGCTTCACGGGAGCTCCCCATTAGATATGCAGTCAAATTAAAAAGCTTTGAGAACCTCCTCATAAAATTGCTTATCTTGTCATTTTGTATAGAGGTTTACAGGTAGTTTACCAGTGGTTCAATCTGATTGTGGTTGAGTTTTACTTAAAGGCCTACTTAAACGCATGCAGGGTTACATGGCCGCCATGGATGAGCATTTACTCTACTAGAACATATCTGCTGACTTACTGTCCTGGTTTTTTTTTTTTTTTTTTTCTTTTTTACTATCTTCTTTAATAGTAATTAAGAGTGCAATATAATTTCTCTTTTTTAATAAAAAGGAATACTACTTTGTGTTTTTGTTTTCTAAATTTTATTCTATATTGGGGTGTAGTCAAATAACAAAAACAATGTTGTGATAGTTTCAGGTGAATGGTGAAGGGACTCAGCCATATATATGCATGTATCCATCCTCTCCGAACTCCTTTCCCATCCAGGCTGCCACATAACTTTGAGCAAAATACCATGTAGTGCACTATCCATTCTTAAAGTCTGTCATCTTGCATACTATGGGTTGTCCAAATTTTATTTGAGTTTTTCTGTAACATTTTGTCCGTCTCAATAGTAAAGCTTGTTCTTATTTATTTTATTTAAAATTATTAGAGAGAAAGTAACATGGCTTTTTGTGGGGGAGTAGCTTCTGCACCGGAGAAATAAATGGCACCCCACTCTAGTACTCTTGCCTAGAAAGTCCCATGGACAGAGGGGCCTGGTAGGCTGCAGTCCATGGGGTCCCTAAGAGTTGGACATGACTGAGCGACTTCACTTTCACTTTTCACTTTCATGCATTGGAGAAGGAAATGGCAACCCACTCCAGTGTTCTTGCCTGGAGAATCCCAGGGATGGGGGAGTCTGGTGGGCTGCCGTCTATGGGGTCACACAGAGTCGGACACGACTGAAATGACTTAGCAGCAGCAGCAGCAGCTTCTGCACAGAAAACCTTGTAGAGTGCTAGTCATTCAGAAGACTACCATAAATCCTAGTTGTTAATCTAGATAGTATGTTTGAGGGTAAGGGGGAGAAAAAAACAATGGACTTAGAGGATAACTAAGTTTGCAATTGTTCATTTCTATAAATCTTACTTTTTTTATTTGTAACCTGCCTGATGGAAGAAAGGATAGTTGGTCCAAGTGGATACTTGCTGAGTATCCTTCTAACAGTATCCTTCTATGATATAATATAAATGCAACTGGAAAGTTAAACAAATAGTTTTTATTGAATTTCTCTTGAGCATGGCACTGTCACTGGCACATTGAGCTCACAGGTCTGTGTGTGCTCACTTGTATCCGACTCTTTACCATTCCATGGACTGTAGCTTGCCTGGCTCCTCAGTCCATGGAATTTTACAGGCAAGAATACTGGAATGGGTAGCTATTTCCTATTCCAGAGAACCTTCCCTACCTAGGGATCAAACCCACAACTCTTGTGTCTTCTGCATTGGTAGGCAGACTCTTCACCACTGTTTCACCTAGGAAGGCCTATCTTTCAGTCTGGGTTCAGGTTATCATCTAAAGATTTAATTTCTTATGAGATTAAATCTTTTCAAGATTATAAACTGTAGATTCCAAATGTTATGTCTGAGAAAACTAATTCTGTGGTCATATAGAATAGACGATGCTGGCATGGAAACTGTTGAGTGATTTATTTGCTATTGAGTTTATAATCATTTTCAGATCAGATCAGATCAGTCGCTCAGTCATGTCCGACTCTTTGCGACCCCATGAATCACAGCACGCCAGGCGTCCCTGGCCATCACCAACTCCCAGAGTTCACTGAGACTCACGTCCATCGAGTCAGTGATGCCATCCAGCCATATCATCCTCTGTCGTCCCCTTCTCCTCCTGCCCCCAATCCCTCCCAGCATCAGGGTCTTTTCCAATGAATCAACTCTTCGCAGATCTTCTCAAATCTTAACCTAAGAATCCTGAAGGTCATCTGACCCTAGTCATTAAGCCAAGGAGCAAAAGACTCTTTACGGTGAGAGGAACAGAAATAACTTTTACTCTGAATTACAGCCATCTGAAGGCTGGAATTCATTCTCTATTTATTTCTTCATTTTTCACTGTCAATTTGCAACCTGTTAAAATTTAGGCAAAATACCACTTTGTTGAATATCACAAGCTGATTTTTTGGTTTGTTTTAAACATGTGTATTGTACTTTTAATGATAAAGCATAAATATTTGTAATAAATATCCTTGAAATCAATAAGCTGAAAATTCCTGTGTTGGAAAAGCAGAATGTGTCATAGGAGTGGTAGTGGTTGGCCAGAAAGGCATGGGAGGGAACTCTAACAGTGGAGGGCTTTCTCTTCCTGAATTAGTATACCAACCTCTGTACTTGGGATTATCCTGGCAAAAATACTGAAGTGGGTTGCCATTTCTTTATCCAGGGGATCTTCCCATACTAGTGATTGAATTGATGTCTCCTGCATTGGCAGGTGGACTCTTTACCACTCTGCCAGCTGGGAAGACCATCTAGAAGAAGATAATATTATTGTCAATAATGTGTCTTAAGAACATGGCTGTACAGATATTTCTTCAAGACTTTGCTTTCAATTTTGCGGGTATATACCAAGAATTGGAATTGCTGAAACTTGTGTTAACTCCACTTTTAATTTGTGTGGAATAATCATACTGTTTTCCATAATATCTGTCCTATTTTACACTCTCAGTAGTACAAAAGAGTTCCAATTTCTATACATCCTTGCCAACACTTGCTATTTTTTTATTTTTTTTTATTTTTCTGATAGTAGCCATGATAACTGGTATGAGGTGGTACCTCATTGTAGTTTTGATTTGAGTTTCCTTATTGATTAGTGATATTGAACATCTTTGTGTACTTATTGCTTACTGTGGCATATCTTTTTTGGATATCTATTCAAACCTTTTCCCATTTTAGATTCAATTTATTTGATATTTATTGTCAAGTTTTAGGAGTCTCCTGTATATTCCCAATATTAATCCCTCATCAAATATATGATTTGGAAACCTTTTTCTTCCACAGCACAGGTTGCCTTTTTACTCCACTGAGGACTTTACTTTTTTTTTTTTTTTAATGCTTTGCAAGCGGGGCCTGTGAACTGAGGGGAGATGAGTTTTGAGGGGTTAATCAGGACTATATCTCATTTTGCACAGGAAAACAGATGTGTACCACCAGTATGATCAAGGAAAATCCTGTCTCTTATTATATTTAGACTTCTAAAACCCTTAACATCTGTGGGATCCTTAGCTGGGATGAAGCTTAAGTGTTTTTTGATATACAATATTTTTAAATTTTCGTGAATGCAAATCTATTAGATCTAGTTAGTTTATCGTGTCATTTGTCCTCTATTTTCTTTTTTCTTTCTTTAAATTTATGTTTCTTTGTTCTATCCATTATTAACAGTCTGATATAAAGGTCTCTGACTACTATTGTAGTTCTGTCTTTCTTCAGTTCCATCAATTTTTATTCTATATATTTTGGCTTTCTGTTACTAGCTAGTAAATGTTTATAACTGATATATCATCTTGTGATACTGAACCTTTTATTAATATATAATGTTCTTTCTTGTCTCATAAATTTTTCTATTTAAAGTTTACTTTATCTGATGCTTAGCTACTTGTAGTAACTAACTATCTGCATGAATTTATTACTTTCTTTGTATCTAAAGTGAGGACTTTTTTTTTTCTGTTTTGTTTTTACCCATTCTGCTAATCTCTACTTTTTGGCTGGAGAGTTTAATACACTTACATTGAAAAATGACTAGCAAGCTTAAGATTCTGTCAAGATCTCTCTCTGCCATAGCTTGAGATTCTTAAATTTCAACTGTGTGTTCCATTGCTCCTTGAGGCCTTTGGAGCTCCCTTTTGTTTTGTATCACATCTGTTCTCCAAATACTTCTCATTGAGTTCTAAATTTTGCATTTATTTTGGTTTTTAGGGATAATGAGTCCTTTGTGGATCATTTTTGATTATCTGGTTAGATAGAAACGTGCCTGCTACTTAAAAAAGTGCAATCTATTTTACACATCTTTATACATCTGTTTCCCTCATTGTTTGTTGCAATTTCAAATGAAGAAGATTTTAGGGTAAAAGATGGTAATATGTCAAAAATGTCCAGCTCTCAAGATGACTTTGTGGCTGATGACTGCAAAGGTTTCCTCAGAACAGTGTATTTTATTGGTATCTCTTAAGATAATCAAGGGGCTTCCAGGTGGTACTAGTGGTAAAGAATCTGGTTGCTGAAGCAGGAGAGGTAAAACATGCCAGTTTGATCCCTGGATTGGGAAGATCCCTTGGAGGAGGGCATTGGAATCCATTCCAGTATTCTTGCCTGGAGAATCCCATGGCAAGTGGAGCTTGGCAGGCTACAGTCCATGGGGTAAAAAACAGTTGGACATGACTGAAGTGACTGAGCATCCAAGCAAGATAATTAAGATTTTTCACAGGCAATTTTTGTTCTGTCCATGAGAACATAAACCAGGGAGATTTCCTCAAATTTTTGTCTCTGTGAATTTCAGTTTGTTGGATTCAAATAGGAGATGGCTAATTATTAAGTCCAGTAGTCATGTAAAGCTATGGTTTTTCCAGTAGTCATGTATGGATGTAAGAGTTGGACTATAAAAAAAGTTGAGTGCTGAAGAATTGATGCTTTTGAACTATGGTGTTGGATAAGACTCTTGAGAGTCCCTTGGACTGCAAGGAGATCAAACCAGTTCATCCTAAAGGAAATCAGTCCTGAATTTTCATTGGAAGGACTGGTGGTGAAACTCCAATACTTGGGCACCTGATGCAAAGAAATGACTCATTGGAAAATACCCTGATGTTGGGAAAGATTGAGGGAAAGAGTAGAAGGGGATGACAGAGGATGAGATGGTTCAATGGCATCACTGACTCAGTGGACATGAGTTTGAGTAAATTCAGGGAGACAATGAAGGACAGGGATGCCTGGTTGCTGCAGTTCATGGGTCACAAGATTTGGGCATGACTTAATGACTGATCTAACAGAAAAGGTGGTCAGGATCACAAATGATGAACCATTGTTAGATATTCAATTCATGTTTTCTTTTCAGTCTGTATCCATGATCTTTCAGGACAAACTAGTTTCTTACATATAATGACTGTAATCTAACTCATGTGCTTTTTTAAAGCATAATATTAAAAAAATGGATGATAAAGAGAAATTAGAATGTATCTGAAGAAACCCTAAGAGACCCTTAATTGCTCCATAAAAATTTATGTTTAGATAATAGCAACACTCTGCTAAATGGTATACAAGATATTTTTAAGACTTGCTATTTTCAAAGGGTTTTCTGTGAAGATGGTGGAAATTTTAACTTAGAAATTAATTTAGTGGACATTAAAGAAAAATTAGGTATATTTGATACTTCAGAGTAGTCCAGTTACAACATTTCTACAATATTCTAAATTAGATTGCAAATCAAACCTGATTATGTATTATTAGTTGCTAAGTTGTGTGCAACTCTTTGTGACCCCATGGACTGTAGCCCATCCTCTGTTCATGGAATTCTCCAGGCAAGAATACTGGAGTGAGCTGCCATTCCTTTCTCCGGGGGATCTTCCTGATCTAGGGATCAAACCTAGGTCTCTTGCATTTCAGACAGATTCTTTACCATTTGAACCACCAGGGAAGCCCCATCTGATCATAGCTCTCACTTTCTTTCTTTCTTTTTTTTTTTTTCGTATCATCTTGAACCAGAAAAGTTGGGTTTAATGCACAATCTGAAATTTGACTGTCTCCTTGACAGATATATTAGTTTACTAGGACTGTCAAAGCAAAGTACAACAAACTGAGTGATTTAAGACAGAAATTTATTCTCTCACAGTTCTGAAGCAAGAAGTCCTAAATCAAGATGCTAGCAGAGCCTTGTTCTCTTTGAAGGTTCTGGGAAAGGACTGACCTTTGCTTCTTCCTAGATTTTGGTGGCTCCTATCAATCATTGGCATTCCTTGGCTTATAGATGCATTACTCCAATATTTTACCCCAGTTTTACATGCTCTTCTTCTCCTGGAGTGCATGTCTTTCCATGCCCTTTCTTATTCTTATCTTAAATATGGTATAACTGTATCTGTAAAGAATCTATTCTCAAATTCAATTACAATCACAGGTATAGAAAGTTAGGAATAGAATATATTTTTTTGGGTGGATATTCAGTCAGAGCATGATTCAGTCCATTGCAACAGATAGTCAATTCACTGTTGAGCATTTTAAATAGGATTTAGAACAAATCAGAATAAGATTTACCAAACTAATGAATTTACAGTAATATGGGCTTTTACAGTTGGTAAAAAATCTGCTTGCAGTGTGGGAGACATGGGTTTGATTCCTGGGTTGGGAAGATCCCCTGGAGAAGGAAATGGCAATCCACTCCAGTATTCTTGCCTGGAGAATCATATGGACAGAGGAGACTGGCAAGCTACAGTCCATGGGGTCACAAGAGTTGGATAGGACTTATTGACTAAACCACCACCACCAAAATGGTTAAATACTTTGATTTATTAAAACATCAGAGAAACAATATTTTGGTAAAGGGACCACAGATACTGTGAAGAGAAAGAACTGTAGGGACAGAAAAAGAAAAGTATATGTTTATCCAAGTAGGGAGACAAGTCATTCCCACAGAAAGTAAAATTCAAGGAAGACTTGTAGACTAAGATTTGAAAGTGCCCCCAAGACCAAACACACAGATCTTTCAAGAGAGAGTAAAATCTTACCAAGTTTGATGTCCAAATATGTAATAGCAATTATTTAACAAATAAGGGATTCTATTTCATAAATAGAAACTACAAAATTAGATTTTTGAGGTAGCACATACAATGACTGAATAAAATATTCACTAAGTGAATATTTACACAGCATATCTGATGAAGCAGCAATGACTCTTAAGAGGAAAAGTGAAGGTTAAAGTTGCTCAGTTGTGTCCAACTCTTTGCAAGATGAATTCTCCAGGCCAAACACTGGAATGGGTAGCTTTTCCCTTCTTCAGGAGATCTTCCCAACCCAGGGAACTCAGGTCTCCCATATTGTAGGTGGATACTTTACCAGCTGAGCTACAGAGAAAGTCTATAGCTACAAGGGAAGCCCATAGCTTAACAGAGACTCTTAAGAGAGGCCAATAAAAAAGTAATTAATTGAAATAATTGAGAGGAAAAATAAGAAAGACAAGTAGAGTCTCAGAAACCAGTGAAACTATGTCAAGAATATACATAAATGTATAATTGTAGAAGAAACAAAATTGACAAAGCTTTAGCCAGACTTCTCAAGGGAAAAAAAAAAAAAAAAAAGATAAATTCCTGAAACACAATTACAAATGAAAGTAAAGCATTAGAACTGACACCATAGAAATACAAAGGGTAATAACACCCTATTATAAATAATTAAACAAAAAGAAGTTGTACAACCTAGAAGAAATGGATAAATTCTTAGGAATATACAACCTTACAAGTACAAGACATAAGAAAGAAACTCAGAACAGACAAATAAAAAGTAAGAAGATTGAATCATTAATAAAATCTCACCCAACAAAAAGAAACCTTGGACCTGATGGATTTACTGCTGGATTCTACCAAAAAGGAAATAATCAACAAAATTAAATGGGAATCTATGGAAGAGGAGAAAATATTTGCAAACCATATATTTGATAATGGGTATGTATACAGAAATGGTATGGACCTAACAGAAGCAGAAGACATTAAGAAGAGATGGCAAGAAGACACAGAAGAACTGTACAAAAAAGATCTTCACGACCCAGATAATCATGATGGTGTGATCACTGACCTAGAGCCAGACATCCTGCAATATGAAGTCAAGTGGACCTTAGAAAGCATCACTACAAACAAAGCTAGTGGAGGTGATGGAATTCCAGTTGAGCTATTCCAAATCCTGAAAGATGATGCTGGGAAAGTGCTGCACTCAATATGCCAGCAAATTTGGAAAACTCAGCAGTGGCCATAGGACTGGAAAAGGTCATTTTCATTCCAATCCCAAAGAGAGGCAATGCCAAAGAATGCTCAAACTACCGCACAATTGCACTTATCTCACACGCTAGTAAAGTAATGCTCAAAATTCTCCAAACCAGGCTTCAGCAATATGTGAACCGTGAACTTCCAGACGTTCAAGCTAGTTTTAGAAAGGGCAGAGGAACCAGAGGTCAAATTGCCAACATCCACTGGATCATCAAAAAAGCAAGAAAGTTCCGGAAAGACATCTGTTTCTGCTTTATTGACTATGCCAATGCCTTTGACTGTGTGGATCACAATAAACTGTGGAAAATTCTGAAAGAGGAAAGGATTTAAGTAGATACTTTTCTAAACACTTGCACAACCTACAAGTTCCTGCAACGATGCTCAACATAACTAATCAGAGAAATATAAATCAAAGCCACAATATCATCTCACACCTCTTAGCATTGCCCTTATCTAAAAGACAAGACTGATGATAACAAAAAGGAAATACAAACACTGGCAAGAATATGGAGCAAAGGGGTCCCTGGTGCACTGTTGATGGAAATGTAAATTGGTAGAGCTACTGTAAAACATTATGGCAGTTCCTTGAAATGTTAAAAATAGAACTATCATATTATCCAGCAATCCCGCCTTAGGATATATATCTAAAGAAGATGAAATCACTCTTTCAAAGAAATAGTTTACTCCAGCATTATTCACAATAACCAAGATGTAGAAATCATTTACATGTCTGTCTATTAATGACTAGATAAAGAAAATGTTTTACATATGTGATGGAATATTATTAGCCATAAAAAGAAAGAAATCCTGCCATTTATAACAGCATAAGTGAACCTTTGGGGTACTATGACACTTGAAATAAGTGAGACAAAGGAAGATAAATATTGCATGACCTCTCTTATATGTGGAATCTAAAATCATTGAACTCATAGAACTCATAGAGAGAGAGTGGAATGGTGGTCACTAGGAGCTGAAGGTTGGGGGAAATGATGGGATGTTGGTCAAAGCGTTCAAACTTCCAGTTACAAAAATAATAAGTTCTAGGAATCTAATACACAAGGCAATGACACCCCACTCCAGCACTCTTGCCTGGAAAACCCCATGGACAGAGGGGCCTGGTGGGCTGCAGTCCATGGGGTCGCTAAGAGTTGGACATGACTGAGCAACTTCACTTTCACTTTTCACTTTCATGTATTGAAGAAGGAAATGGCAACCCACTCCAGTGTTCTTGCCTGGAGAATCCCAGGGACAGGGGCGCCTGGTGGGCTGCTGTCTATGGGGTTGCACAGAGTCAGACACGACTGAAGCAACCTAGCAGCAGCAGCAGCAGAGTAGAGTTTACAGTGCTGTATTGCATAATTTAAAACTTCTGTGATAGAATTTTAATGTCCTCACCATAACAAGATCAAAATGGTGATTATATGAGATAAAGGATGTTTTAAGTAACCTTATTGTGGTGAACAGTTTGCAATATTTATGTGAATCAAATCATTATGTTAAACATCTTAAAGGTACAAAATGTTGTGTATCAGTTATATCTCAGTAAAGCTGAAAAAAAGATCACCGAGTGACTTATAACATCTATTATTATGTTTTTAAAGTACAATAGTCTATATTTACTACTGCAAGCAAATTGTGTGGGGATGTGTTCTCTCAGTAAATGTATGGCTGCATTCATTGTAGTCCCTGTTATTTCTAAGATCTATTTTGTTTATCAGTTTCCTGTCTCAGAGAAAAAAGATTATTGGATCATTGGATAAGTGAATTCTAAAAAGAAGAAAATCATGTTTCAATTTGTATTCAAAATCTTTAGCAACTTAAGTAGAATTTTTCAAGTTTTCTGCTACCCTAAAGGCTTCCCAAGTGGCTCAGTGGGTAAAAAATCTGTTTGTTATTCAGGAGACACAGAAGACACAGGTTCAATCCCTGGGGCAGGAAGATCCCCTGGAGGAGGGCATGGCAACCCACTCTTGCCTGGGGGATCCCATGAATAGAGAAGCCTGGCGGGCTACAGTCCATGGGGTCACAAAGAGTCAGACATGACTGAAGCGACTGAGCATGCAAGATCTATGAACACAGCATACCCCAAACCCTTTCACTCTCTATTATGAGACACTCAAGTAGGGTGACTCACTACTTGTTTTACTGTCTAGTTGAGCAGGGACATTGAACCATGCAACTAAGGTCTTAGAACTTCTTGCCTGAGTTCCATGACAATATAAAGTACTCTTAATTAAAATAAAAGTAGACTTGTTTAGATACAATGCTGGACTCTCAATAATGGATTTTTGCTGTCTTAGAAGAAAAATGTAGCCACAAAGCTCTCTGGTAACATTTATATTATAAAAATGAATATAGAAATAAAGAGGAAATGGTTAAGGCAGTCTGAGTGCAGAATGCAAAATAATTTCCAGACACAGAGCATTTCAGAAGAGAGAGAGTTTATTAAGAACCAAGAGCAGAGATAAAGTGGGCGCTGTGAGTGTAGCGGGCCGACAACTCCTGACAGACCAGGGAGAGTCAACAGTTTTTGTGTTAGTAGCCAATTTTTATAGCCTAACGACAAAGAATATTCCTGCTGGAAGTTTGTCATTAGGTGATTGATTGGGACACTATAGGGTATTTACTGGAGTGGGCATTTTTGCCTACTTGGGACTCAGGACGCTTGTTAGTGATGACCAGGAACTTTTGGCAAGGTTACAAAGGGACTCAGTCAGCTTCAGAACCTTTGTTCTGGGCTCTGCTTCTGTGGCCATGGAGCAAAGCCTTGCACCTTTTGCCTGGGGCAAGACTCAACAGAAACAGCTAGGGAAATTAGGGTGATTCTGACTAAAACCCTCATTTCTGGTTCTATATATGCTTCAGACTGAAGACATTTAACAGTTCTGTTGGTCTAATTTGGGGACTCCAGGATTTTAAGTTCCAAATTCTAAGCTTATACAGTTTGATTATAATTTCTTTCTTAGCTTTTCTCTGGGGTGCACAGTTCATACATGTAATATGCAGAGTCTTAAATTCTGCTGTGAAATTGCTGTTTTGTCATATGACTTAACAAATCATGATAGCAAAAAAACAAAAACAAACAAACAAACAAACAAAAAAAAATTAAAACATTGACATGATGTTCTAATAACCTGGACCCCAGAACTGAAACTAATATATTTTCTACTCTCTGTGCTAAATAATACTGAAATGCTGTCTCCATGGTGAACAATTCTGAGAGTAAGTATAATAATCAGGCAAGAGTATAGGACATGTTTTTTCTGCTTTAGCACTATTGACCTTTGAGCTTGCTCAAACTCATGTCTATCGAGTTGATGTTGCCATCCAAACATCTCATCCTCTATTGTCCCCTTCTCCTCCTGCCTTCAGTCTTTCCCAGCATCAGGGTCTTTTCCAATGAGTTAACTCTTCACATCAGATAGCCAAAGTATTGGAACTTCAGCTTCAGCATCTGTCCTTCCAATAAATATTCAGGGATGAATTTCTTTAGGATTGATACCTTTGATTTTCTTGCAGTACTTAGGACTCTCAAGAGTTTTTCTAGCACCATGATTTGAAAATATCAATTCTTTGGCACTCAGCCTTCTTTACAGTCCAGCTCTCTAATCTGTACATAACTACTTGAAAAAGCATAGCTTTGACTATACAAACCTTTGTTGGCAAAGTGATGTCTCTGTTTTTTAATATGCAGCCTAGGTTTGTCATAGTTTTCCTTCCAAGGAGCAATCATCTTCTAGTTTCCTGGCTGCAGTCACCGTCTGTAGTGATTTGGAACCCAAGAAAATAAAATATGTCCCTGCTTCCACTTTTTCCCCTTTTATTTGCCATGAAGTAATAGGACCCATTGCCATGATCTTAATTTTTTTTTTAGTATTGAGTTTTAGGCCAGCTTTTTAACTCTCCCTTTTCACCCTCATCAAGAGGCTCTTTAGTTCCTCTTCACTAGTTGCCTTTACAGTGCTATCATCTGCATATCTAAAGTTGTTGATATTTCTCTCAGCAATCTTGATATCAGCTTCCAATTCATTCAGCCTGGCATTTTGCCTGATATACTCTGCATATAAATTAAATGAGAAGGATGACAATATATTGTCATAAACTCCACCAAATTCAACAAGTCTCCTGGCTCTCAGGAGCTTCTTTATTTTTCTAAAATATTTATTTATGTATTTATGTTTATTTATTTTTGTCTGTGTCATGTCTTGTTTGGGGCACAGGATCTTTGTTGTGGCATGTGGACTGTTTGTTGTGGTGCATGGGATTCTCTCTAGTTGTGGTACTTTGGTTCCAAAGCAAGTGGGCTCAGTAACTGCAGTGCCAGGGTGTACTTGAACTTTGGCATGTGTGATCTTAGTTCCCTGACCAAGCATTGAAGTTATGTTGCCTGCACTGGAAGACAGATTCTTAACCATTAGACCACCAGGGAAGTCCCAGTATCTACCTTAAAATCACCCCAAGTGAAAGTGAAGCAGCTCTGTCGTGTCCGACTTTTTGCAACCCCGTGGACTGTAGCCTACCAGACTTCTCTCTCCATGGGATTCTCCAGGCAAGAATACTGGAGTGGGTTGCCATTTCCTTCTCCAGGGGATCTTCCCAACCCAGGGATCAAATCCAGGTCTCCCGCATTGCAGGGAGATGCTTTAACCTCTGAGCCACCAGAGAAGCCCATCCCAACTACACCCTAATTTCATATAAATATCCTCTCCTGAAGTTGGCTTTCCCATGCTGCTGTAATTCGAACAAACTTAGGTTTGATTTTCCAATACTTTTAGGAAGTATCTAGCTGAAAACTCCCAATAGACCTGATGCTAAAATTTGAGTGGGTTAGAACAAAAATTCAAGTGGAGGATCACATAGTATTTGTCTCAAAAGTTAAATGTTGCAAATCAAGCCACATTCATTGTTTGCCCACATTCTCACAGAGCATTGTGAAAGCTACATCCTGGCATTGCTGCCCTGATCTAGAGGCTTAAACACTCTGGCTGTCCCTTAGAATAGCACACAGCCAATCTAGTTGGATATTAGCAGACACCTTCTAGGGGAGGGTAGAAGCTAGGTTTTTCCTATGACTCCTAGGTCATGACTGGGTCTTTCTAAACCTATCATGGGGATTAATCTACCTAGCTATACAGTGATCCAGAGAAGCCAATCCCCTTTTCCAGTTTTACCTTAATTTTATGACTCAGGATTCCTAAGCAGTTTTAAGCATTTAACAAATCTTTACCCAAATTAGAGAACAAAAGAGTACTATTAATTATCTGAGGAAGCTAGTTGGTCTACATTTCCACTTTGGGTGATTTGGAGCATGTAACTTTTAACAAAAACAACTTTCTCTGGTTTCCCAGAGGGAAATATGCCTTATGTTTAGCTCCTTGTGATAAACAAAGCATCCTAATTTCATTTTATCCAAAGTTTGCTCCATAGACTAGCTATATATATATATATATATATATATATATCCTTTGGGAACTTGATAAAAATATGGAATTTCAGGTCAGATCTATTAAATCAGAATTTCTATTTTAACAAGATCCCTAGGTAGTTTGTATTCACATTCAAATTTGAGAAAATTCTCTAGGAAGTCTACCTATAAGAAGGGTACCCTTAGCTGTTTCTTGCCCCCCACCCCCCATGTCTGTAACTGATCAGATTGAAAAATTCACAGATTACTTTAACACCAACAGAATATGCATAAAGTAGGGAAACCCAGGATATAAATTCTGATTGTCATGAACTCATTGAATGTAAAAAAAAAAAAAAAAGCTTTCCTGTGTTTGGTAGCCTTGTGTGTGTGTGTGTGTGTGTGTGTGTGTGTGTGTGTTTTAATTCTCAGGCAAATTATCATGGTGAAACTTTTCAGGGAAGAACAGTATGACATGTTTTTGTAATGTAGGAAAAGGGCTATTGCTAAAATTTCTTTTTAGACAGTTTTATCCTGGAAAAAGAGTATGTCCTGAGACATAATCTTCTGGGAGCCAGCGTGAGGAAATCTGCCCGTGGCAAAGGTCATGAGGAAGGAGGCTCGGTGTACGCAAAGGCAAGATCGAGCCTCAGGAGTCCCCCTGGAAATTCTCGCACATCTACCCCCAAGAACAGAGTCTGCCTGCTTTCTGCATTGTGCTCTCATCTACACCTCTGACTTTATGGGGGGCTGTCCTCCACTACCTCTCTCTGAAAAAAGAGTTAACTTACAGCTCCAGTTAATAAAGTTCCTGGGTATGATAGTGTTTCAACCTACAAACTCCTTTGGAAGTGCTCTCTAGCCTGCCTGAATAGGTTTCTCCAGCCACATGTGATTGCTCAGAGCCTCCCAACTGTGAGAGGCATGAGATGTTCTAAACTGTCTAAATACAGATTCTTTTGAGCAGTTAAAAGATTGATTAGAAATTGTATTGGTGAAGGGTTTTTCACTTCTTGGGCCAATGTTTGTTGCTAAGTTTCCATATCCCCTACCTGCTGTGTCCCTGGCAGTGTATTGATTAATATAATTGGTATAAGTAGTAGCTTTAATGTTTGTAACCTTGGACCCTTGAGTTAATTCTTTTTCTTGTTGTAGCCCACCACACCTTTGCCCTACAGGAATGCAACTTTATCTAATGCTTTTGGAGGGTGGTGCCTGACTAATCACCTTTAGAGAAAAATAAGTTTTCTGAAAAAAAAGATCCTAAAATGTTAACAGGCCTCTTGGCCAGAAGATGATGTAATTCACCTAAACTTTTGCATATAATAAGTTTGCAGGAAGAAAGCCTGGCTTACTGCTAATTCTACCCCTTCCCCCACTATCCTCTATGCACAACTTAAGGTATAAACACTACTTTGGAAAATAAAGTGCGGGCCTTGTTCACTGAAGCTTGGCCTCCCCATGTGGTTCTTTCTCTCACCTTCTGGATGAATTATTCAGCCTCTTTTTTCCACTGAATTTCCTCACTGAGCTATCCTTATTTAACCACTCTTTATATTCTTAATTAAAGTTTAATTAAGCAATTGTTTCCTGATCCTCGCTGACGCCATCCCCTCTTTGAATTCCCTGGATCCACCGGGGCTGGACCCCAGCAATAATCTTCTCTGAAATGGTAAGAAATGAGGTCATATCCATCAACCATACATGAAATGTAAACAGGTCAAGTATTCCAATAATCCCATAAACTTTGATTAATCTGATTGTACCCGTCAGCTGAAGCTGCCATTACAAAATACTACAGACAGAATAGTTTAAAAAATAGATACCACTTTTCTTACAGTCCTGGAGGCTAGAAGTGCACAATCAGAGTGACAGCATAGTTGGATTCTGGTGAGAGCTTGTTTTCTGGCTTTCAGACAGTTGTTTTCTGTGTCCTCATATGGTCTTTCCTAGTCACATGCACATGTGTGCATGCTCAGTTGCTTCAGTTCTGTCCGACACTTTGTGACCCCATACACTGTAGCCCTTTGTCCACTATGGACAGAGGCAAGGATACTGGAGTAGGTTTCCACTCCCTCCTCCAGGGAATTTTTCCCGACCAAGGGATCAAACATGCATCTCTTGCATCTAATGCAATGAAGGTAGTTTCTTTACCCACTGAGCCACCTGGGAAGCCCAGTTGCATGCACATTAGGGAGGAAAAAAAAAAAATCTCTTTCTTCTGCTATCAGGCTGCCAATTCTCTGGAATGGAGGGTGCATGCTAAGTTGTTTCAGCCCTGTCAGACTTTTTGCAACCCTATGGACTATAGCGCAGCAGATTCCTCTGTCCATGGGGTTCTCCAGGCAAGAATACTAGAATGAGTTGCCATTCCCTTTCCCAGGAGATCTGCCTGACCCAGGGATCAAACCCACATCTCTTATGTCTCCTGCATTGGCAGGCATGTTCTTTACCACTAGCACCACCTGAGAAGTTCACATGGGGGATAGGGGCTACAAAATCACATAGATTTCCCCCTCCCTGGGGAGTGGGAGGGACAGGAGTGGCAAAATTCCATCAATGGAACCAACAAAGTTACTCATAAAAATCAGAATTTTCATTTAGTCATAAAACCATGTTAGATAATCAAATTAAATTGTTTTGCCTCAAAAATAATTTGATAAAATATAGCTTCATATTCCTTTCTGCATTTAACAAGTTTAACAATTTGGCTTTAAATAAGGTGATGAGTTATGGTTTTTTCTTTGCTAATTGATTTGGTCAAGCTTGTAGTTTTTCTAGCTCAATTATTATTATTATTATTAGCAAAACTGTCCATTGTGGTATGTTCTTCAAATATTTTAGAATTGAAAGTATATAGTATATAGAAAATATATAGAGATAGTTTACCTGGTGGCTCAGTGGTAAAGAACACACCTGTCAATGCAGGAGATGTGGGTTCCAGCTCTCCTTTGAGAAGATCACCTGGAGAAGGAAATGGCAACCTACTGTTGCCTTGGAAATCCCATGGACAGAGGAGCCTGGTGGGTACAGTTCATGGGGCTCAAAAGAGACAGATAGGACTTAGCAACTAAACAAAGACAAGAATGTGAGAATAAATAAAATACAATAAAGAGATTAAAAGAAAAAAAAAAAAGCCACAGCATGATGCTAAAGGAAAAAGAACTTCCTGTTGTTTTCCCCTTTATTCCTTAAAACTTTTCTTAGATGAAAACAATTAACTAAGTAAAAATGCACCCAGCTGTTTGTCTATAATTATAATTTTGTTGTCGTAAGGAATTGCATCTGTAATAGTTCATGACAAAGTATTATAATTCTGATTTTACAAGCAAAATGTCTCATTTCCTTATGGGGAAGTAGAAGTTTTCTCACATGTATTTACTAAAATCCTTAGAGGGTTTCTTGACTGTCTTTAGCAACAGCATCATGACTTGGGAAATAAAGCTCAAATGAGCTTGTTAAATACTATCTTGTCTTTTGTTCTTTCTCTATTTAGTTGATAAAGTTATCCAATGGGAATTCTTAAGACTTAAATTAAATATATAGCAATTACCAAATCCACCCCTCCCCCTCTAGTTTTTTCATGCGGGCAGTTGCCAAAGAGGCAAAGGAACATGACATGACTATGAGCAAATGTAATTCAGCAAGTCATAGGAAGGGAAATCCCTGTTTTTTTTTTTTTTTTTTAAGTAGCAAAGGCCACAGAAGACTAAAGTGGGAATAAGAGACAGATGGCATAATATCCACAAAAGCCAGAGATGATAAACACCAAGACTGGAATATCACTTCTTTCCTAGATTTCTGAGAGTTTTATCTGTGATAAAACATGACTATTAATTTCTATAGTTTTAGGTACCTAGGTAAGCATGAATTATATTCTTTGTCTATCCACTGTGATGGTAGGTAACAAACTTAGGCAAAAAAATTTCCATATATTTCCTATAAAGTCAACTAACTGACATTCAGGGAGTTTAGAACTCTGTAGCATTTGAAAAACATGAGTATCATGACTGACAGAGAGATAAGTGGATTCATAGTTAGATATCATTGATTCTAAAGTAGGATCTCAAGAAAATCCTGAAGAGTGGTGGGGGAGATAACTTTGTGTACTGCTGGCAGGAAGTTTAGTCTGAAAATGAGACTGGCCCTGCTTTTTGGTAGTTAGCAGAGGCTTAGGTTCTTAAGGTGTCCATGACACAGGGGAGGAAAAACAGAAATAGGAAGCGCAGGACAACTCAAAGATGAGTCAGTGGTTTCCAGTTCCTGGGAAAGGATGGCTTAATGTTTCAGTTTTATCACAATTTTCTCAGACACTAACAAAGAGCTTAGGTCCAAAGATTGCAGCTCTTTGTTCTGTAAAAATTACTTAGGAACCTTAAGTCTTGACAGAAGTATGTGCTTGCTCAGTCACTCAGTCCTGTCAGACTCTGCAATCCTTTGGACTGCAGAGGAGCCTGGCTCCTCTGTTCATGGGATTCTCCAGGCAAGAATACTGGAGTGGGTTGTTATTCCCTTCACCAGGGTATCTTCCCAATCCAGGAATTGAATCTACATCTCTTATGTCTCCTGGTCTCCTGCATTGGCAAGCAGTTTCTTTACCCCTAATGCCACCTGGGAAGCCCTTTATAGGAAGTAGGAGATACCATTATTCGAGACCAGCATTTAAGCCTATTTGTCTCAAATCATTCTCCTACTCACAAGACCCATTCTGTCAGAAAAAAAGAAAAATATTTTGTAAGTAGTCTAAAATTGGCTTTGCAATGTTTGCTCTAAAGCACAGACCTATATGAACCATCCTCAAAATGACTTATCTTCCAAAATTCTCTAGCTGTGTCCTTCACCAGTGGAGGATCCATTTACTTTGTACTTTCTTTCTTCATTACCCAGTATCATTGGCTCTTTTTTCCTTCCAGTTTCATAATGCCCTCAGATTACCAATTTTGTCTTTCTTTCTCCTTTTTCATATGATGTAGTTCTGCCTCAGCCACACAATAAGTATGACCTACTTCTAAGAATCCACTTGCAATGTAGGAGGCCTGGGTTCAATTCCTGGGTTGGGAAGATCCCCTGGAAGAGGTCATGGCAACCTACTCCAGTATTCTTGCCAGGAGAATCCATGGACAGAGGAGCCTGTAGAGCTGCAGTCCATGACATCATAAAGAATCGGACCCGACTGAACATCTAAGCACAGAACTTCTATTGATCTGTTGTGATAAAACAAATCACTCTAAAATTTCTGGTGAAAAAAAAATGCCATAATTTATATTCATGAATTCAAAAAGGACTATGTACTTCAATGTTCAAGAACTCATCTGGCTACAATGCTTCTAAAATGGCTAATCATTTGAATCAGTTGGATGCTTCTCCATTCATATGCTTGATATCTGAGTTGGAATGACACATAATTTGGGCTCATGACATTGCCTGCTTGAGCAAATGCACTTGGATTCTCAATAGCTTGTGCTTATCAGTGCATATGATCCAGCAATCTCACTACTGGGCATATACTCTGAGAAAACTGTAATTTAACAAAATATGTGTACCCCAATGTGCACTGTAGCACTATTTACAATAGCCAGGGCATGGAAGTAAATGTCCATTGACAGATGAATGGATAAAGAACATGTACTACAAATATACAATGGAATGGTACTCAGCCATAAAAAGGAACAAAAGTGGGTCATTTTTGTGAGTTGGATGAATCTATTGGAGAAGGGAATAGCAACCCACTCCAGTATTCTTTCTTGGGGAATCCCATGGACAGAGGAGCCTGGAGGGTTACAGCCCAGAGGGTTGCAAAAAGTCAGTCATGAATGAGCGACTGGTCATCCACATTCAGATGAGCCTAGAGTCTGGCATACAAAGTAAACTAATTCAGAAAGAGGAAATCAAATATCATATATTAACATAGATATATATGGAATCTAGAAAAAATGATACTGATGAACTTATTTTCAGAGCAGGAATAGAGACACAGACATAGAGAATGAACTTGTGAACACGTGGAGCTGGAGAAGGGAAGGGTGGGAAGAATTCAGAGAGTAGCATTGACATATATACATTGCCACATGTAAAATAGCTAGCTAGTGGGAAGCTACTGTATAGCACAGAGAACTCAGCTCAGTGCTCTGTGATGACCTAGAAGGGTGAGATTAGTGGGTGGTTGAAAGGGAGGCTCCAAATGGAGTGGGTATATGTATACATTAGCTGATTCACCTTGCTGTACAACAGAAACTTACACAACATTGTAAAGCAATCAAACTCCAATTTAAAAAAAATAAAATAAGGAGGCTGAGTTTCAAGACAGACTGTCTCAAGGGAGTGAGCATTCTAGGGGAACAAAGCAGAGAAGACTTCTGATTTAGTCTCAGACGTTGTATAGCCTCTCTTCTGACATATTCTGTTTGTTGAAGCAGTTATAACCTTTCCCAGACTCAAGATGGAAAGGACCTAAACCCAAAGTTTCAACAGGAAGAGTGTCAAAAAGCATAGTAAATCTATATCACATGACTCTAAAGATGTGTCTAACTATGCAAATTATTACACTAATGCCTGTTATACAAAGTGAAGTAAGTCAGAAAGAATAAAAAAAAAAAAAACAAGTATTGTGTATTAATGCATATATATGGAATCTAGAAAAATGGTATTGATGAACCTATTTTGCTGGGCAGCAATGGAGATGCAGACACAGAGAACAGACTTATGGACACATTGGGGGCAGGAGAAGTTGGGACAAATTGAGAGACTAACATGGAAACATACATTACCATATGTAAAATAGCCTATGAAAAATTGCTGTATGAGGCAAGGAGCTCAAATCAGATGCCCTGTGACATCCTAGAGTGGGGGGAATGGGATGGGAGGAGGGAGGGAGGTTCAAGAGGGAGGGGACATAAGTATAACAATGCCTGGATGTATGACAGAAACCACAACATTGTAAAGTGATTTTCCTCCAATTAAAAAAAAAAGTCACCATTTTGTAATTTTTAAATTTCTTTTGTTTTATTCCATAGACTAAAACTTCCTAGTTACCAAGAAGCACCATTCTTGAAAGCAAAGGCAGATGATAAGAAAAAAAATGCTTTTGTTAAGTAAGAATGGTTAAGTGATAGAGAATTTAAGAATGTAAAACAAAATGTGGCGTGTGAAGTGGTTAACAATAAAAAGCTGTCTTAAATTATTTTTTATTTCCAGCTAATACTCCATCAGTGTACCATCTCAAGGGAAAAGCTTGGTTAGAAAATAACACACATGGTATTCTAGAAATGAGAGAAAATGGGAGGACAGAACAAGCAAAGTAGCTTTCTCAGTTTAGTTCCTTTTAGTCACTCAGTGGAGTCTGACTCTTTGCAACCCCATGAATTGTAGCACGCCAGGCCTCCTTGTCTATCACCAACTCCCGGAGTTCACTCAGACTCACGTCCATCGAGTCAGTTATGCCATCCAGCCATCTCATCCTCTGCCGTCCCCTTCTCCTCCTGCCCCCAGTCCCTCCCATCATCAGAGTCTTTTCCAATGAGTCAACTCTTCGCATGAGGTGGCAAAAGTATAGGAGTTTCAGCTTTAGCATCATTCCTTCCAAAGAAATCCCAGGGCTGATCTTCAGAATGGACTGGCTGGATATCCTTGAAGTCCAAGGGACTCTCAAGAGTCTCTTCTCCAACACCACAGTTCAAAAGAATCAATTGTTCAGCGCTCAGCTCTCTTCACAGTCCAACTCTCACATCCATACATGATCACTGGAAAAACCATAGCAGAAGCAGAAGATATTAAGAAGAGGTGGCAGGAATACACAGAAGAAGTATACAAAAAAAAAAAAAAAAAGGATTCTACTTAGTATAAAACCCTGACATGGAAACAGCCTGATATGGAATAATGGCATTGATGGCAGAGCAAAAAGGATGAGAACCATGCTTAAACTAATGAACACGAGAAAGAGAATTTACTGATATATTTAAAGTTGAAGGTTCGATGCAGGATACAGGATGCTTGAGGCTGGTGCACTGGGATGACCTGGAGGGATGGTACGGGGAGGGAGGTGGGAAGGGGTTCAGGATGGGGAGCACGTGTACACCCGTGGCAGATTCATGTTGATGTATGGCAAAACCAATACAATATTATAAAATAAAAAAATAATAATAGTAATAAAAATAAATAAATAAATAAAATTGAAGGAAAGTAAATGAATCAATAAAGACTTTAAAATTTCTATCCTTATACAGTAAAGCCTACACACATGTGTGCTTCGTCAGTTAGTCGTATTTGACTCTTTGCAACACTTTGTACTCTGGCCCACCAAGCTCCTCTGTTCATGGGATTTTTTCAGACAAGAATATTGGAGTGGGTTGACATGCCTTCTTCCAGGGGATCTTCTTGACCCAAGGATTGAACCTGTGTTGCCTGTGTCTCTTGCATTGCAGACGGATTCCTTACCACTGAGCCATCAGAGGAGCTCGAAAACCTATATAAGCACGCTAGGATAATAAAGAAATGGAATGTTAAGAAAACATTCAAAATTTGAAAAATGTGGTGTCCTTTAAAGGAAAGCTTTGACATTTTTTAAGAATCACCTAAGAATAGTTATCTAGAAGAACAAAACTGAGTTGAACTTTACTATTTAGTCTTTGACTTGTCAAAACAAAGTTTTATATATATATATATATAAAACTTTAATTATAAAATATAGAAGTTCTATATATAATTTATACAATTATAAATCTATGTTTAGATATATGCTTAGTCACTCAGTTGTGTCTGACTCTTTACAACCCCATGGACTGCAGCCTGTCAGACTCCTATGTCCATGGAATTCTGAAGGCAAGAATATTGCAGTGGGTTACCATATATATGGGCTTCCCAGGAAGCACTAGATCTTCCTGATCCAGGGATCAAGCCTGTGTCTCTTATGTCTCCTGTATTAGCAGGTTGGTTCTTTACCACTAGTGCCTCCTGGGAAGCCCATATATAAATTGGGGGAGGAAATGGCAACCCACTCCAGTATTCTTGCCTGGAAAATCCCATGGACAGAGGAGCCTGGTGGGCTATGGTCCATAGGGTTGCAAAGAGTCAGATATGGCTGAAGCGACTGAGCACGCACCCCACTCCAGTACTCCTACCTGGAAAATCCCATGGATGGAGGAGCCTGGTAGGCTGCAGTCCATGGGGTCGATGATGGTTGGACATGACTGAGCAACTTCACTTTCACTTTTCACTTGCACGCATTGGAGAAGGAAATGGCAACCCACTCCAGTGTTCTTGCCTGGAGAATCCCAGGGACAGGGGAGCCTGGTGGGCTTCCGTCTATGGGGTCACACAGAGTCGGACACGACTGAAGTGACTTAGCAGCAGCAGCAGTGTGTATAATATTTATATATATATACATATATATATATGTGTATATATATGTTTAGATATGTTGATCTATATAACTTGTATATTTCTTCCTAGAATAAATAATTCTAAAAATTTTGCTTTATTGCTTTTAGAACACTGGCGAATTTTATTTCTAACTTAGAACACTCATTTGCATATTCTTATTTTTATTCCTTCTTTGAAGATTGCATAAATGTTTTTGGAACCAACTTTACCATTCTACTGGTTCCCTCATTCAATAATACATTGAGTAAAAATGTTGCTATATATTCAATTTATGTTTGTAGAAGCATTTTGACCACATTTTCTAGTTTCTGAATCTGATGTTTGAAATATGGGGTCCTACTGACCAGGGATGTTCTGCCTCTGCAGGGATCATGAGACTTTGATAGGCAAGCTAATCTATCCAAGATCTCCATTTCCCACACCTGCTTTTTTTTTTTTTTTTGGTGTGGCGGGGGTGGGGATGGGAAGTGGGGGGATACTCTGCCATTCAGAAAAGTATTTCATGTCCAAACCACCTTGGGCCTTGCACTAGAAAACTAGGGGCAACTCCTGTACATTGAAACTCACTGAAATTGTTCAAACTAACCAGTTCTAAACCTGCTTGGCCTGTTTATGAAAACCACAATAATAACTTCCTAATTCCTATAGCTCCCTTGTCAAAGAGTTCTTTTGCATGACTTTGCCTATATGTGGCTCTCTTCTTGGTAGCTGTGAGTAATAAATAAAACATTTTTTGTTTGTTATTTGTTTAGCAATCCTACCTTGACCAATTGACCTCATCATGCCTAAACAGAAATAAAATCTACATTTTAAAACAAAGAGTATTCTATTTTTAACATGTGAATGAATTATTTGGGGGAAAAAAAGAATTTTCCAATGCATGCATGCTTAGTTTATTAGTCTTATGCACTTCTAACTTCTCTAAATAGAGATGTTTATATAAAGCTTTCACCATTTGTCTGGAATATTGTTTTGATCTGACATTTTTCTACTGTAAAACAAGACTTTGAGATTCCTCCAATTGTGTAGTCTATGCATCTATTTAACATAAATATTTGTTGCCCAGTTAGAGTTGATCCATTTCAACAGTGGTGCCAGTGGTAAAGGATCCACCCTCCAATGCAGGAGACAGAAGAGACACGGGTTCAATTCCTGCATCAGGAAGATTCCCTGGAGGAGGAAATTGCAACTCACTCTAGTATTATTGCCTGAAAAATTCCATGGACAGAGGAGCCTAGTGGGTCCATGGGGCTGCAGATTCAGACACAACTGAGCACACAAACACATACATTAGAGTTGATCCATTTCATTGTATTAGCTATTAACTCCCTTATCTCTCCACTATTTTTCCCCATTTCTTCTAATAACAATAACATAAAACGAGTATTAAAATTTTGTCTGTAAGAACAGAATAAGCTCACATGTGAAAAAGTTGAGTTTCTAAAGATAAAATAGTTAACCTAGGCAAGCATTTATTATATACTTGTTTTGTTACAGGCATTGAGAATATAAAGATAATCAAGGCACAGTTTTTGTACTCAAGCAGTGTTGGGGTACACATAATCCCAACTTTTACATTTCCTCACCAGAAACTTTAGGTACCATCTGATCAGTTCTTTTTGGAAACATGCTATTTTCAAGACATTTATTATCACTCATCTTATTGACAGGGGTGGATCTTGGCTCCTTTATCTAAGAGCTTGCTTTTATAAATTAATAAAAAATAAAATAAATATAAACCCCTTTTTTATGACTGGTAAGTCTTGAGAGGTCCACATATTAGCACACAGTATCTTTATTTAAAAACTTGGTAGATAAAGACTACTTTTCTTAATCTAAAGAAGACTGGTGATAGAAATTTCAAGAAACTTGATGGACTTACAAGGGACATGATTCTGGTAACATGGGCAAAAAAAGCAAAAATCTGATAATGTTTTGCAGTGGTCACCAACTATGCTATTTGGCTGAGAGACAATTGTACTGAGATCTAATGAGAGCTGAATTGGAAGGCTGTGAATAGGTAGGAGAGACCATGTGGTTGGCAAGGAACAGTGAAGTCAGGATTGAAATTCTGTGATTGGGCAAAATGAAAAAACCAGTATAATTTGTTAAACAAATATGGTATGCAATAGTTTTTCTTGTGTATCACATAAGGGTAAATAAGAAGGAAATAAAAACAAGTACAAGAGATAAGGCAAGAAGGTAGCAATTCAGATGGCCTTGGGTTCTGATATTCAAATTTGTGTCCCACTTTCTTCAATAGACATTTTTTCATGTGTCACAAATTTAAGAAGGTCTTTAATAAAAAACATAAAATCATTGAAGTCTAGTGACTAATATTTCCATTGGTTAAAATGCATTTGTTTTGCAATTTATAGGCAAACAGAAACAGTTCTGTGTCTTAGATGAGATTTGCTGTTACAACTAATCAGATGTAAAAGCAAGTAAAATGCCACTCTGTACATTGGTTTGGCACTACACAGGGCAAATAAACTAGATTACACTGCAAAACTTTATTTTTCTACATTCCATTCCCCATCCTAATAGCAAAAAGGAGCTTTCTATCAGAAACTATCTATTATATAATTTGAATGTGATTTTCCAAAGCACCATTCTATTTGCAAAAATAAAAATAACTAACATTTTTCCACTTACCTGCTATTTCTGCTTTATTGACTATGCCAAAGCCTTTGACTGCATAGATCACAATAAACTGTGGAAAATTCTGAAAGAGATGGGAATACCAGATCACCTGACCTGCCTCTTGAGAAACCTGTATGCAGGTCAGGAAGCAACAGTTAGAACTGGACATGGAACAACAGCCTGGTTCCAAATAGGAAAAGGAGTACGTCAAGGCTGTATATTGTTACCCTCCTTAAACGCTGGGCTGGAGGAAGCACAAGCTGGAATGAAGATTGCCAGGAGAAATATCAATAACCTCAGATATGCAGATGACACCACCCTTATGGCAGAAAATAAAGAAGAACTAAAGAGCCTCTTGATGAAAGTGAAAGAGGAGAGTGAAAAAGTTGGTTTAAAGCTCAACATTCAGAAAACTAAGATCATGGCATCTGGTCCATCACTTCATGGCAAATAGATAGGGAAATAGTGGAAACAGTGGCTGACTTTATTTTTCTGGGCTCCAAAATCACTGCAGATGGTGATTGAAGCCATGAAATTAAAAGACACTTACTCCTTGGAAGGAAAGTTGTGACCAACATAGATAGCATATTCAAGAGCAGAGACATTACTTTGTCAACAAAGGTCCATCTAGTCAAGGCTCTGGTTTTTCCAGTGGTCATGTATGGATGTGAGAGTTGGACTATAAAGAAAGCTGAGTGCTGGAGAATTAATACTTTTGAACTGTGGTGTTGGAGAAGACTCTTGAGAGTCCCTTGGACTGCAAGGAGATCCAACCAGTCCATCCTAAAGGAGATCAATCCTGGGTGTTCATTGGAAGGACTGATGTTGAAGCTGAAATTCCAGTACTTTGACCACCTGTTGGGAAGTGCTGACTCATTTGAAAATACCCTGATGCTGGGAAAGATTGAGGGCAGGAGGAAAAGGGGATGACAGAGGATGAGATGGTTGGATGGCATCACCGATGCAATGGACATGGTTTGGCTAGACTCTGGGAGTCAGTGATGGACAGGGAAGCCTGGCATGCTAAGGTTCATGGGGTTGCAAAGAGTTGGATATGACTGAGTGACTGAATTGAACTGAACTGAAAAAGAACTGAGAAAATTTAATTTGAGGTCCAGCTGTTGTATCATTTTAACACAGGCATTTATATTTATTTGTTTTTGATGTGCAAACAGCCTCTTGAGGAAATCATTTATTTGGTTTACTTTTTTAAAAATAAAATCATGCAGGTTTTTTTTTTTTTTAAATTACCTATGTTAGCTTTTGAGAATATTTGATTCCCTTTCTCACTCCATTGAAGTGGGCACCTATGTGACTTCTCGGGCCTGAGTATAAGGATGAGTAGAAGAGATATTTGTGCCTTTCAATTGTAGTCTGCAAGAGCAAGTCTGTGCTTCTCCATATCTTTTTTCCTTTGCCATAGTCGTAATAATGTTCTGTCAATTAGGGTCCCTGAAGTGAGGATGATAATGTGTGATAATAATTTCAAGGCAGCACAGAATAGTCTGATGTTTGGCAGGAATAATGGACCTTGGTTCTTGTAAGACTTAGAAGTGAGAGGTATTAATCTGGTATAGACTGACTAATACAGTACCTATTGGTTTAAAGTAGCTTTTTCTATTATTAAAAAAAAATAACATATATTTAAATGACCTGCCCTGGTGGCTCAGATGGTTAAGAGTCTGCCTGCAATGCAAAAGACCTGGGTTCAATACCTGGGTTAGGAAGATCTCCTGGATGGCAATGGAATCCAGTGTTGGCATACAATGGCAATGTACTCCAGTATTCTTGCCTTGAGAATTCCATGGACAGAGTAACTTGGTGGTGGGCTACAGTCCATGGGGTTGCACAGAGTTCAACAAAACCGAGCAACTAACACACAAACATGTACACACAAGAGAAAAGTCAAACTTAAAATGAAAACCTGTCTCTATCTAGATGGTTAGGGATAAAGGAACGTTAAACAGATCAACTCTGTGAAGAGTAGGCATTACATTCCAAGGGACAAGAAGGAGTGCATCATCTAGGTCAGAGCTTCAATCATTTCTGAATTATCTACATTTCTGAAGTGTTCATCCACTATTTGTTTATTCATTGCTGACCTTCTTTATTAGTTTTTCATAGCATTTATTTCTTCATGTCATTATTCAATAAGAATTTATAGAATGTTGGATTTACCCAACATTCTTTTAAACAAAACAGTAGGTACATATCTCAAGCCACATAGATTCTAATTATTGTGAGAGGATATGCAAGCGTTTGGACTTCCCTGGTGGCTCAGATGGTAAAGAATCTGCAGCCAAAAAAAACTTTATGACATTAAAATGTAAAAAAAAAAAAATAAGTTTCAATTACAAATAAAGGTCATAAATAATTTACTCCAGAAAACAAGTGGTTTAAAAAAAAAAAAAAAAAGAATCTGCTTGCAATGCAGGAGACCTGGGTTTGATCCCTGTGTTGCAAAGATCCCCTGGAGAAAGGAATGGCTACCCCCTCTGATATTCTTGCCTGGAGAATACCATGGACAGAGCCAACCTAGTTGGCTACAGTCCATGGGGTTGTAAAGAATCAAACATGACTGAGCAACTAACACATACACACATTTGAATTAGGAGGCAAAATAACATGCTGACCCTGTTGAAATGTGGAAAAATTATTGATTATAATGAGAAGATGAGAAGACATAGTATTTAGAATAAATATAGTAGAGGAGGATTTTGGTGGGAAAAAAAGAATGCTGCTTATGTATTGAGAAACCATAATCAAAGAAGAGTAATAGCTTTAATTCACAGCTAGTCTAAGGAATTGTGAGTCATTTGATTGTTTAGTGTATAAGATAGTATTGGAAAACATGTGGTATAAAAAATGCCAGGAGAGTAGTGCAGTTCCAGGGAACTAGAGAGGAATTGTCTCTAGTTACAGAGAGTAGAGACTAATTAAAGTCTCAAACTTCTGTTGACACACAATCTCTTGTAACTTTTTTTTTTTTTTTAAGAAAAGATATCTGCAGTGGAATCCAGTCCTATCACTTCATGGAAAATAGAAGGGAAAGAAGTGGAAGCAGTTGAGAGATTTTCTTTTCTTGGGCTCTAAAATCACTGCAGATGATGATGGCAGCCATGAAATTAAAAGATGTTTACTCCTTCAAAGAAAATATATGACAAACCTAGACAGTGTATTAAAAAGCAGTGACATCACTTTGCCAACAAAGGTCTGTGTAATCAAAGTTATGATTTTTCCAGTCGTCATATATGGATGTGAGAGTTGGACCATAAAGAAGGCTGAGTGCCAAAGAACAGATGCTTTCAAATTGTGGTGCTGGAGAAGACGCTTGAGAGTCCCTTGGACTGCAAAGAGATCAAACTAGTCAATTCTAAAGGAAACCAACCCTGGATATTCTTTGGAAGAACTGGTGCTGAAGCTCTGATACTTTGGCCACCTGATGCAAAGAGTTGACTCACTGGAATCTTTCCTGATGCTGGGAAAGATTGAGGGCAAGAGAAGAAAAGGGCAGTAGAGGATAAGATCTCTGGATGGCATCACTGACTCAATGGACATGAGTTTGGGCAAACTCAGGGTAATAGTGAAAAACAGGGAAGATTGGCATACTGAATTTCATGTGGTTCAAAGAGCTGGACACGACGTAGCAACTGACCAACCACAATTTATTTTATACACATATGATACAGTTTATTGAGTGCCATTCAACCAAATGGCACAGTAAATTTTATTGATATCCTTCTCATACAAATAATTACAGATATATGTAACACCCTAATCACTTTTTCCTCACTGTGTTGAATTTTAAAAGTATTTCATTATGATGTATAATCTTTGAAACTTTAAGGATTATAATTTTAAGCTATAGAATGTGTCTCCAGAAAGAATTTGACTTTTAGCTCAGTAATTGTCAAGCTTTAACTTGCAAATAGCTATTATACTAATCCCTATGTATAGGGATTAGTAACAATAAATTCTTGTTAATATGTTTTCTTCCTATTGTTATCTTTTTGCATGTGTTAAATGAACACATACAAGCATTTTGTATTTGGGGGAAAAAAAAAAAACAATAACACAGGAACTAAATATAATTATTTTCTTTAGCAGAAAAGTTTGTAAAACTCTATTCTGTACTGTGAAATGGATTTTCAGCAAAATCCCAAAAGTGGTTGCAGTTTTACAAAAATGAGAGCAACCTTAAACAAGAGGCATTTGTACAGGCTGTGTGTAGAAGTCAATCTAAGTGTCCAGATCAAAACTGTATTTTTGAAAAGGCTTTATGAAGTAAGACTCCTAATAACTGGACTATTCTCCCTTTAGATGCTATGAATACAAAAATACTCCTGCTGTGTAGACTATGAACAATTTACGCACTTGAGCTGAACTGTGTGTGATTACTAGCTTTCCTCAAATCTCTCAATGCTTTACCTAAAATAAAAATAGTTTAAAAAAATAAAATATCTGAATAATTTCCTTTTTATCAAGTTATTCCGGATAACTTTAATGATAAACTAAGAAGTGTATATGATTATAATCTGTGAAATGCCCTTTTACATTTATTATTTCCTTCTCTGTTATTGGTAGAGTAAAAATTTCATGCAAGCCATCCTTAAGTTACCAAGGAATTAAAATATCAAATCTGGTGTATGCCAAATTATTTTTTTAAACCAAGACTAAGAATAATGCAAGAGTAGGTCTTTTCCTGAAAGCCATTTTGTTGTGATTTGTTTTAATACTTAAATCTTTCAGTTTTATTTTTTTAATGTAAATTTATTTATTTTAATTGTGATTTTTAAATTATTTGCCTCACAAACATAATTGTATGAATTTGTGTGTATGTATTTTAGCTATCTCTAGTTCATTAGTGTTAGTCACTCAGTCATGTCCAATTTTTTTGTGACCCCCATGGACTGTAGTCTGCCAGGCTCCTCTGTCCTTGAAATTTTCCAGGCAAGAATACTGGAGTGGGTAGCCATTCCGTTCTCCACAGGGTAGTCCCAATCCAGGGATTGAAAACAGATCTCCTGCCTTGCAAATTCTTTATCCTGTGGGCCACCAGGGAACCCCATTAATTGGTAGGTCTCTATAGATAGAGAAGATAACCATAAAGTTTTGGCTCTAGAATAATAAACTTCTGTTGTGTCTATTAGCAATGTTATTTCAGCACTTTATGATTGTATATATAAATTTCTCTTTCCTCAAATTCTTATCTAACTAGCTTTATTTTCTCACAGATTTCCTCATTAATTACTATGTTGAATAGCATTATTGACACATGTGGTTTTTATATTTAATTAAAACCATAGTTTAACTCTTTGAAAGCTATTTTAATAGAATAATTGTTTAATACTGCCAAAACATTAGTAATAACATCCACTTAGATACTACACTAGAGATGGAAGTTCTGGGTTTATTCTATATGAGAAAATTCTCTTTTAAAAAAATTAGTTCAACATTGATCACAAAAAAATGTCTTTATCTGGATACAAGGAAAATTTCTCTCATCTCAATATCCAATTATTTAACCCAAATTAGATCATTAAATATTCATTAACTAAAAATAAATGTGTGTTTACCTATCTACTAACAGAACAAAAATGATTATTATTTAAAGTTCTGACCTGGAAACTTTTATCATCAAATGAAGAAATGCTTCTTTTCTTAAAAGAGTTCAAAATCAACTTTATAATACAACTTTTTGTGTTTTTTAAAATTAATTAATTTATTTTAATTGTAGGCTAATTACTTTACAACATTGTAGTGGTTTCTGCCATACATTGACATGAATCAACCATAACTGTACATGTTTCCCCCATCCTCAGCGCCCCTCCCACCTCGCTCTTCATCCCATTCCCCAGAGTTGTCCCAGTGAACTGGTTTTGAGTGGTCTGTTCATGCATCGAACTTGGACTGGTGATCTATTTCACATATGGTAATATACATGTTTCAATGCTATTGTCTCAAATCATCCCACCCTCGCCTTCTCCCATAGAGTCCAAAAGTCTGTTCTTTACATCTCTTTTGCTTTCTCGCATATAAGATCATCATTACCATCTTTCTAAATTCCATATATATGCATTAATACATTGTATTGGTGTTTTTATTTTTCTGACTTACTTCACTGTGTATAATAGGCTCCAGTTTCATCCACCTCATTAGAACTGATTCAAATGCATTCTTTTTAATAGCTGAGTAATATTCCATTGTATATCTGTATCCCAGCTTTCTTATACATTCATCTGATGGTGGACATCTAGGATTGCAGGGGTCCAGCCCTGGTGGAACCAGGGAATTCGAAGCGGGGACGGCGTCAGCAAGGATCAGGAAACAACTGCTTAATTAAACGTTTATTAAGGATATAAAGAGTGGTGAAATAAGGACAGCTCAGCGAAGAAATTCAGAGAAGAAAAGAGGCTGAATAAAATTCCAAAGCAGGGAATTTACGTCACCTATGAAGGCCGCAGGCGTCCTCCCATTCTCCCGAAGGAGAGGAGACACTAAGGCCTCCCCGGTCAGATCTTAGAAGCCCAGGCAAAATTAGTAGGCTTGACAAGCTTCCCCGCCTCAGAGGAAAAGTTCAGCCAGAAGGTGAAAGAACGAACGACATGGGGAGACCAAATTTTGGTGAACAAAAGGGAGTACTTTATTTTCCAAAGTAGTTTTATACCTTAAGTTGTGCATAGAGGATACTGGGGAAAGGGGTAGGGTCATGCAAGGACAGCAGTTCCAGATCCTAATTGAAGCCAGGCTTTCAAACTTATCATATGCAAAAGTTTAGGTGATTTACATCATCTTCTGGCCAGGAGGCCTGTTAACATTTTAAGAAACTTATTTTTCTCTAAAGGTGATTATTCTAAAGTCAGGCGCCAGCCTCCAAAAAGCACTGGATAAAGTCACATTCCTACAGGGCAAAGGTGAGGTGGGCTCAATCAAGAAAAGAATTAACTCAAGGGTCCAAGGTTACAAACATTGAGGCTACTACTTACATTTCTATACACCCATTATATCAATAAATACACTGCCAAGGACACAGTAGGTAAGGGATATGGAGACTTAGCAGCAAACATTGGCCCAACAAGTGAAAAACCCTTCACCAATACAATTTCTAATCAATCTTTTAACTACTCAAAGGAATCTATGTTTAGACAGTTTAGAACATCTCTTGCCTCTCACAGTTGGGAGGCTCTGAACAATCACATGTGGTCGGAAAAACCTATTCAGGCAGGCCAGAGGATTTCCAAAGGAGTTTGTAGGTTGAAACACTGTCACACCCAGGAATTATTAACTGGAGCTGTAAGTTAACTCTTTTTTCAGACAGAGGTAGTGGTGGACAGCCCCCCGTAAAGTCAGAGGTGTAGGTGAAAGCACAAAGCAGAAAGTAGGCAGACTCTGGTTTGGGGGGTAGATGCTGGAGAATTTCCAGGGGACTCCTGAGGCTCGATCCTGCCTTTGTGTATGCCAAGCCTCCTTCCTCATGATATTTGCCACGGGCGGAGTTCCTCACGCTGGCTCCTGGCAGTGATAGACTTCCAGTTAAGCTATTCCAGATCCTGAAAGATTATGCTGTGAAAGTGCTGCACTCAATATGCAATATGCACTCAATATGCAATATGCCGGCTCCCGGCATAGGATGTTTCCATTTCCTAGCTATTTTAAACAGTGCTTTGATGCACATTGGGATACACATGTCTCTTTCAATTCTTTTTTCCATGGTGTGTATGCCCAGCAGTGGGATTGCTGGGTCATATGATAGTTCTATTTCCAGTTTTTTAAGGAATGTCCACATTGTTCTCCATAGTGGCTCTACTAGTTTGCATTCCTAACAACAGTGTAAGAGGGTTCCCTTTTCTCGGACCCTCTCAGGCAATTATTGCTTATAGACTTTGATAGCAGCCATTCTGACTGGTGTGAGATGGTACCTCATTGTGGCTTTGATTTATATTCCTCTGATAATGAGTGATGTTGAGCATCTTTTCATGTGTTTGTTAGCCATCTGTATGTCTTCTTTGGAGAAATGTCTGTTTAGTTCTCAGGCCCATTTTTTGATTGGGTCATTTATTTTTCTGGAATTGAGCTGCAGGAGTTGCTTGTATATTTTTGAGATTAATTCTTTGTCAGTTGCTTCGTTTGCTATTATTTTCTCCCATTCTGAAGCCTGTCTTTTCACCTTGTTTATAGTTTCCTTTTTTGTGAAAAAGCTTTTAAATTTATTAGGTCCCATTTGTTTATTTTTGCTTTTATTTTCAATACACTGGGAGGTGGGTCATAGAAGATCCTGCTGTGATTTATGTCAGAGAGCGTTTTGCTCTATGAGTGTTTCTCTATTATGTTTTCCTCTAGGAGTTTTATAGTTTCTGGTCTTATGTTTAGATCTTTAATCCATTTTGAGCTCATTTTTGTGTATGGTGTTACAAAGTGTTTTAGTTTCATTCTTTTACAAGTGATTAACCAGTTTTCCCAGCGCCACTTTTAAAGAGATTGTCTTTTCTGTTAAAGAGATCGTGTTTTTTCAAAACCTCATTGTGGTTTTGATTTATATTTCTCTGATAATGAGTGATATTGAGTATCATTTCACGTGTTTGTTAGCGAATATTGAAGAATCCTTGCATCCCTGGGATAAAGCCCACTTGGTCATGAATGTATGATCTTTTTAATATGCTGTTGGATTCTGTTTGCTAGAATTTTGTTAAGGATTTTTGCATCTATGTTAATCAGTGACATTGGTTTCTAGTTTTCTTTTATTATAGCATCTTTGTCTGGTTCTGGTATTAGCGTGATGGTGGGCTCATAGAATGCATTTGGACTTTACTTTCCTCTGCAATTTTCTGGAAGAGTTTGAGTAGGATAGGTGTTAGCTCTTCTCTCAATTTTTGGTAGAATTCAGCTGTGAAGTCATCTAGTCCTGGGCTTTTGTTTGTTCAAAGATTTTTGATTATGGTTTTGATTTCCATGCTTGTGATGAGTGTGTTAAGATTTTCTATTTCTTCTTGGTTCACTTTTGGAAGGTAATACTTTCTTAAGAATACATCCATCTTTTCCAAGTTGCCCATTTAATTGGCATATAGTTGCTGATAGTAGTTTATTATGATCCTTTGTATTTCTCTGTTGTCTGTTGTGATTTCTCCATTTTCATGTCTAATTTTATTGATTTGATCCCTTTTTTCTCGATGAGTCTGTCTATTTTATCTGTCACAAAATCAGCTTTTAGTTTTGCTGATTTTGCTCTAGACTAATTTCTTTTTCATTTCTTTCTGCCCTAGTTTTTAGGATTTCTTTCCCTCCACTAAACCCGGGGTTCTTCATTTCTTCTTTTTCTAGTTGTTTTAGGTGTAAAGTTAGGTTTTTATTTGATTTTTCTCTTGTTCTTTGAGGTAAGCTTGCACTGCTATGAACCATTCCCTAAGCACTGCTTTTACTGAATCCCATTGGTTTTGGGTTGTTGTGTTTTGATTTTCATTCGTTTCTGTGCATATTTTGATTTCTTTTTTTATTTCTTCTGTGATTTGTTGGTTACTCACAAGCGTGTTGTTTAGCTTCCATATATTTTTATTTTTAATAGCTTTTTTTTTTTCCCCCTGTAGTTGACATCTAATCTTACCACATTATGGTCAGAAAAGATGATTGGAATGATTTCAATATTTTTTGAATTTACCAAAGCTATATTTATGGCCCAGAATGTGATCTATCCAGGAGAATGTTCCATGTGCAATTGAGAAAAAGATGAAATTCATTGTTTTGTGGTGAAATGTCCTATAGATATCAGTTAGGTCTAACTGGTCCATTGTATCATTTAAAGTTTGTGGTTCCTTGCTGATTTTGCTTGGTTGAGCTAGCCACAGGTGTGAATGGGGCATTAAAGTTTCCCACTATTACCGTGTTACTGTTAACTCCCTTTTCATACTTGTTAGCATTTGCCTTATATATTGCGGTGCTCCTATGTTGGGTGCATATATATTTATAATTGTTATATTTTCTTCTTAGATTGATCATTTGATCTTTATGTAGTGTCCTTCTTTATCTCTTTACACAGCCTTTATTTCAAAGTCCATTTTATCTGATATGAGTATTGCTACTCCTTCTTTCTTTTGGTCTCCATTTGCATGAAATATATTTTTCCAGCCCTTGCTTTTCAGTCTGTATGTGTCCCTTGGTTTGAGGTGGGTCTCTTGTAGGCAGCATATGTAGGGGTTTGTTTTTGTATCCATCCATCCAGTCTTTGTCCTTTGATTGGGGCATTCAATTCATTTATATGTAAAGAACCTGGAATATTAGGTCCATAAATCAAGGCATATTGGAAGTGGTCAAAAAGGAGATGGCCATAGTGAATATTGACATTTTAGGAATCAGCAAACTAAAATGGGCTGGAATGGGTGAATTTAACTCAGATGACCATTATATCTACTACTGTGGGCAGGAATCTCTTAGAAGAAATGGAATAGCCATCACAGTCAACAAAAGAGTCCTAGAGCCAGACATTGCAGTTCTTGGATGCAATCTCAAAAATAACGGAATAATCCCTGTTCATTTCCAAGACAAACCATTCAATATCAGGGTAATCCAAGTCTATGCCACGACTAGTAATCCTGAAGAAGCTGAAGTTAAATGATTCTATGAAGACCTACAAGACCTTCTAGAACTAGCACCCCAAAAGATGACCTTTTCATTAGAGGGGACTAGAATGAAAAAGTAGGAAGTCAAGAAACACCTGGAGTAATAGGCAAATGTGGCCTTGGAGTACAGAATGAAGCAGGGCAAAGGCTAATAGAGTTCTGGCAAGAGAACACACTGGTCATAGCAAACACCCTCTTCCAACAACACAAGAGAAGACTCTACACATAGCCATCACCAGATGGTCAAAGCCAAAATCAGATTGATTATATTCTTTGCAGCCAAAGATGGAGAAGCTCTATACAGTCAGCAAAAACAAGACAGAGAGCTGACTATGGTTCAGATCATGAACTCCCTTTGCCGAATTCAGACTTAAATTGAAGAAAGTAGGAAAAACCAATGGACCATTCAATATGACCTAAATCAAAACCCTTATGATTATACAGTGGAAGTGAGTACCAGATTGAATGGATTAGATCTGATAGACAGAGTGCCTGAAGAACTATGGACAGAGGGTCATGACATTATACAGGTTGCAGTGATCAAGACCATCCACAAGAAAAAGAAATGCAAAAAAGCAAAATGGCTATATGTGGAAGCCTTGCAAATGGCTGTGGAGAGACGTGAAAAGCAAAGGAAAAAAGGAAAGATATACTCATTTGAATGCAGAGTTCCAAAGAATAACAAGGAGAGATAAGAAAGCCTTCCTCAGTGATCAATGTAAAGAAATAGAAGAAAACAGTAGAATGCAAAATACTAGAGATCTCTTCAAGAAAATTAGAGATATCAAGGGAACATTTCACGCAAAGATGGTCTCAATAAAGGGCAGAAATTGTATGGACCTAAGAGAAGCAGAAGATATTAAGAAGAGGTGGCAAGAATACACAGAAGAACTGTACAAAAAAAAAAAAAATCTTCACAATCCAGATAATCACGATGGTATGATCACTTACCTAGAGCCAGACATCCTGGAATGTGAAGTCAAGTGGACCTTAGGAAATATCACTATGAATAAAGCTAGTGCAGGTGATGGAATTCCAGTTGATCTATTTCAAATCCTGAAAGATGATGCTGTGAAAATTCTGCACTCAATATGCCAGCAAATTTGGAAAACTCAGCAGTGGCCACAGGCCTGGAGAAGGTCAGTTTTCATTCCAATCCCAAAGAAAGGCAATACGAAAGAATGCTCAAACTACTGCACAATTGCCCTCTTCTCACATGCTAGTAAAGTAATGTTCAAAATTCTCCAAGCCAGGCTTCAACAGGACCTGCATCATGAACTTCCAAATGTTCAAGCTGGACTGAGAAAAAGCAGAGGAACCAGAGATCAAATTGCTAACATCTATTGCATCATCAAAAAAGCAAAAGAGACCCAGAAATATATCTATTTCTGCTTTATTGACTTTGCCAAAACCTTTGACTGTGTGGATCTCAACAAACTGGAAAATTCTTAGAGATGGGGATATCAGACCACCTGATCTGTCCTGGAAACCTGTATGCAGGTCAGGAAGCAACAGTTAGAATTGGACATGAAACAACACTGATTCCAAATAGGGAAAGGAGTATGTCAGGCTGTTTGTTGTCACCTTTATTATTTAACTTATATGCAGAGTACATCATGAGAAACACTGGGCTGGATGAAGCACAAGCTGGAATCAAGATTGCTGGGAGAAATATCAGTAACTTCAGACATGCAGATGACACCACCCTTATGACAGAAAGTGAAGAGGAACTAAAAAGCCTCTTGATGAAAGTGAAAGAGGAGAGTGAAAAGTCAGCTTAAAGCCCAACATTCAGAAAACTAAGATCATGGCATCTGGTCTCATCACTTCATGGCAAATAGGTGGGGAAACATGGAAACAATGATAGACTTTATTTTGGGGGGCTCCAAAATCACTGTAGCTGGTGACTAGAGCCATGAAATAAAAAGACACTTACTCCTTGGAAGAAAAGCTAGAACCATCCTATACAGCACATTAAAAAGCAGAGACATTTATTTGCCAACAAATATCAAACTAGTCAAAGCTATGGTTTTTCCAGTAGTCATGTATGGATGGGAGAGTTGGACATTAAAGAAAGCTGAGCACCAAAGAATTGATGCCTTTGAACTGTGGTGTTGGAGAAGACTCTTGAAAGTCCCTTGGACTGCAAGGAGATCCAACCTGTTCATCCTAAAGTAAATCCTTCCTGAATATTCATTGGAAGAACTGACACTGAAGCTGAAACTCCAATACTTTTCCTATCTGATGCAAAGAGTTTAGTCATTTGAAAAGACCTTGATGCTGGGAGATATTGATGAAGGGAGGAGAAAGGGACAACAGAGAATGAGGTGGTTCGATGGCAAGACTGACTCAATGAATACGAATTTGAGTAAACTGTGGAAGTTCGTGATGGACAGGGATGCCTGACATGCTGCAGTCCTTGTGGTTGCAAAGAGTCAGACAAAACTGAGCAAATGAAGTGAACTGAACTGATAAGTGTGATCACTTTGCCACATACATTGTTGTTTTGGATTCAAGTGTATAAACCTTTTCTGTGTTTCCTGTCTATAGAAGATCCTTTAGCATTTGTTGAAGAACTGGTTTCCTGGTACTGAATTTTCTCAGCTTTTGCTTGTCTGGAAAGCTTTTGATTTCTCTTTCATATTTGAATGAGATCCTTGCTGGGTATAGTAATCTGGGTTGTAGGTTTTTCTCTTTCATTACTTTAAGTATATCCTCTTCCCTTCCAGCCTGAAGAGTTTTTATTGATAGATCAGCTGTTATCATTATGGGTATCCCCATGTGTGTTATTTTTTGCTTTTCCCTTGCTGCTTTTAATATTTGCTCTTTGTGTTTGATCTTTGTTAATTTGATTAATATGTGTCTTGGGTTTTTTTGCCTTGGGTTTATCCTGTTTGGGACTCCCTGGGCTTCCTGGACTAGTGTGGCTATTTCCTTTCCCATTTTAGGGAAGTTTTCAACTATTATCTCCTCTAGTATTTTCTCATGGCCTTTCTTTTTGTCTTCTTCTGGGACTTCTATGATTCAAATGTTGGGGCATTTGACAGTCCCAGAGGTCCTTGAGGTTGTCCTCATTTCTTTTCATTCTTTTTTCCTCTCTGCTTCATTTATTTCCACCATTCTATCTTCCACCTCACTTATACTACCTTCTGCATTAGTGATTCTACTGTTGGTTCCCTCCAGATTGCTTTTGATCTCAGTTATTGCATTATTCCGGAGAAGGCAATGGCACCCAACTCCAGTACTTGTGTCTAGAAAATCCCATGGACGGAGGAGCCTGGTAGGCTGCAGTTCATGGGGTCGCTAGTGTTGGACATGACTGAGCAACTTCACTTTCACTTTTCACTTTCATGCATTGGTGACGGAAATGGCAACCCACTCCAGTGTTCTTGCCTGGAGAATCCCAGGGATGGGAAGCCTGGTGGGCTGCCATCTATGGGGTTGCACAGAGTCGGACACGACTGAAGTAATGCAGCAGCAGCAGCAGCATTGCATTATTCATTATTGACTGACTATTTTTTATTTCTTCTAGGTCTTTGCTAAACATTGCATCTTCTCAGTCCTTGTTTCTAGTCTGTTTATCTGTAGCTCCATTTTGTTTTCAAGATTTTAGATCATCTTTACTATCATTATTCTGAATTCTTTTTCAGGTAGACTCCCTATCTCCTCCTCTTTTGTTTGGTTTGGAGGTCATTTATCATGTTCCTTTACCTGCTGAATATTTCTATGCCTTTTCATTTTGTTTATATCGTTGTGTTTGGGGTGGCCTTTTTGTAGGCTGGAAGTTTGTGGCCCCTCTTTATTGTGGATGTTCCTCCCTGTGGGTGGGGTTGGACTAGTGGTTTGTCAAGGTTTCCTTGCTAGGGAAACTTCTGTTTGTATTCTGGTGGGTGGAGCTGGGTCCCTTCTCTCTGGAGTGCAATGAAGTGTCCAGTAATGAGTTTTGGGTGACTATGGTTTTGGCATGGTTTTGGGCAGCCTGTAGTTTAAGGCTCAGTGCTGTGTTCCTGCATTGCTGGAGAATTAGTGTGGTATGTCTTGCTCTGAAACTTGTTGGCTCCTGGGTGGAGCTTGGTTTCAGTGTAGGTATTGGAGGCATTTGGATGAGCTCTTGTCGATTAATGTTCCCTGGAATCATGAATTCTCTGGTGTTCTCAAGTTTTGGGTTTAAGCCTAATGACTCTGGCTTTCAATATTTTTCTTACAGTAGCCTCAAGACTTCTCTATCCATATAGCACAGATGATGAAACATCTTTGTTAATGGTGAAAAAACTCTCTACAGTGAAGGAACCAAAGAGGTTCACAGAGTTACATGGAGAAGAGAAGAGGAAGGAGGGAGATAGAGGTGACCAGGAGGAAAAGAAGGGCAATCAAAAGGGGAGAGACCATTCTAGCTGGTAATCAGTTCCCTAAGTGTTCTCCACAGTCCAGAACACCCAGAGAGATTCACAGATTTAAGTAGAGAAGAAGAAGGGGGAGGGAGGAGATAGAGGTGACCTGGGGGAGAAAAGGGAGAGTCAAGGGGTGAGAGAGCAATCAAGCCAGTAATTGCACCCCTCCTTTAGAAGAGAATGGGCTGCCTTTCTCAGTGCCTGGTGTCCTCCACCAGCATTCAGAAGTTGTTTTGTGGAAGTTGCTGAGCCTCAGCATCCAAATGATCTTTTGATTAATTTTGGGGGGAGAAAGTGGTCTCCCCTTCCTATTCCTAATTGTAACAAATCTTTATTCTTTTACATCATAAGTTCATTTATTTCTATCAGAGTAAATACTGCCACAGAAAGAAAGTGAGAGACAAAATTAGGATAAAGTAACGAATGTTTTATTAACAATGTCTGCTCAATGTTTTCAATGTTATTTTGAAATATATTTGAAGAAATTTCAACTAAAGTACTCAGTAAAGAAAACAGGATTAATTTCACTGTGTAGTGTCTCAAATACTCTGCCTCTGGCAATCAGGGAAAAAGACACCAAAATTTTTGTTCTCTAAAACTATTTTTATATTGACTGCAATTGTCAAATCTTGTCTGACTCTCTTGATTAAAATTTCTGTGGCATGTAGCAGCTGCTGTTGTTAAACCTTACATATTTTTTTTTTTTTTAGCATAAATCTTTCCGTTCTAAATTGTTGTTTTTATTTTCTTTTTTTTTTTTCTTTTTTTTTTTTTTTAAATTTTATTTTATTTTTAAACTTTACATAATTGTATTAGTTTTGCCAAACATCAAAGTGAATCCACCACAGGTATACATGTGTTCCCCATCCTGAACCCTCCTCCCTCCTCCCTCCCCATACCATCCCTCTGGGTCGTCCCAGTGCACCAGCCCCAAGCATCCAGTATCGTGCATCGAAGCTGGACTGGCAATTCGTTTCTTACATGATATTTTACATGTTACAATGTCATTCTCCCAAATCTTCCCACCCTCTCCCTCTCCCACAGAGTCCATAAGACTGTTCTATACATCAGTGTCTCTTTTGCTGTCTCGTACACAGGGTTATTGTTACCATCTTTCTAAATTCCATATATATGCGTTAGAATACTGTATTTATGTTTTTCCTTCTGGCTTACTTCACTCTGTATAATAGGCTCCAGTTTCATCCACCTCATTAGAACTGATTCAAATGTATTCTTTTTAATGGCTGAGTAATACTCCATTGTGTATATGTACCACAGCTTTCTTATCCATTCATCTGCTGATGGACATCTAGGTTGCTTCCATGTCTTGGCTATTATAAACAGTGCTGCGATGAACATTGGGGTACACGTGTCTCTTTCCCTTCTGGTTTCCTCAGTGTGTATGCCCAGCAGTGGGGTTGCTGGATCATAAGGCAGTTCTATTTCCAGTTTTTTAAGGAATCTCCACACTGTTCTCCATAGTGGCTGTACTAGTTTGCATTCCCACCAACAGTGTAAGAGGGTTCCCTTTTCTCCACACCCTCTCCAGCATTTATTATTTGTAGACTTTTGGATCGCAGCCATTCTGACTGGTGTGAAATGGTACCTCATAGTGGTTTTGATTTGCATTTCTCTGATAATGAGTGATGTTGAGCATCTTTTCATGTGTTTGTTAGCCATCTGTATGTCTTCTTTGGAGAAATGTCTATTTAGTTCTTTGGCCCATTTTTTGATTGGGTCGTTTATTTTTCTGGAGTTGAGCTGTAGGAGTTGCTTGTATATTTTTGAGATTAGTTGTTTGTCGGTTGCTTCATTTGCTATTATTTTCTCCCATTCTGAAGGCTGTCTTTTCACCTTGCTAATAGTTTCCTTTGATGTGCAGAAGCTTTTAAGGTTAATTAGGTCCCATTTGTTTATTTTTGCTTTTATTTCCAATATTCTGGGAGGTGGGTCATAGAGGATCCTGCTGTGATGTATGTCGGAGAGTGTTTTGCCTATGTTCTCCTCTAGGAGTTTTATAGAACAAAACCAAAAGCTGGTTCTTTGAAAGGATAAATAAAATTGACAAACCATTAGCCAGACTCATCAAGAAACAAAGGGAGAAAAATCAAATCAACAAAATTAGAAACGAAAATGGAGAGATCACAACAGACAACACAGAAATACAAAGGATCATAAGAGACTACTATCAACAATTATATGCCAATAAAATGGACAACGTGGAAGAAATGGACAAATTCTTAGAAAAGTACAACTTTCCAAAACTGGACCAGGAAGAAATAGAAAATCTTAACAGACCCATCACAAGCATGGAAATTGAAACTGTAATCAAAAATCTTCCAGCAAACAAAAGCCCCGGTCCAGACGGCTTCACAGCTGAATTCTACCAAAAATTTAGAGAAGAGCTAACACCTATCCTGCTCAAACTCTTCCAGAAAATTGCAGAGGAAGGTAAACTTCCAAACTCATTCTATGAGGCCACCATCACCCTAATACCAAAACCTGACAAAGATCCCACAAAAAAAGAAAACTACAGGCCAATATCACTGATGAACATAGATGCAAAAATCCTTAACAAAATTCTAGCAATCAGAATCCAACAACACATTAAAAAGATCATACACCATGATCAAGTGGGCTTTATCCCAGGGATGCAAGGATTCTTCAATATCCGCAAATCAATCAATGTAATACACCACATTAACAAATTGAAAAATAAAAACCATATGATTATCTCAATAGATGCAGAGAAAGCCTTTGACAAAATTCAACATCAATTTATGATAAAAACTCTCCAGAAAGCAGGAATAGAAGGAACATACCTCAACATAATAAAAGCTATATATGACAAACCCACTGCAAACATTATCCTCAATGGTGAAAAATTGAAAGCATTTCCTCTAAAGTCAGGAACAAGACAAGGGTGCCCACTTTCACCATTACTATTCAACATAGTTTTGGAAGTTTTGGCCACAGCAATCAGAGCAGAAAAAGAAATAAAAGGAATCCAAATTGGAAAAGAAGAAGTAAAACTCTCACTATTTGCAGATGACATGATCCTCTACATAGAAAACCCTAAAGAGTCCACCAGAAAATTACTAGAAATAATCAATGACTACAGTAAAGTTGCAGGATATAAAATCAACACACAGAAATCCCTTGCATTCCTATACACTAATAATGAGAAAACAGAAAGAGAAATTAAGGAAACAATTCCATTCACCATTGCAACAGAAAGAATAAAATACTTAGGAATATATCTACCTAAAGAAACTAAAGACCTATATATAGAAAACTATAAAACACTGGTGAAAGAAATCAAAGAGGACACTAATAGATGGAGAAATATACCATGTTCATGGATTGGAAGAATCAATATAGTGAAAATGAGTATACTACCCAAAGCAATTTATAGATTCAACGCAATCCCTATCAAGCTACCAACAGTATTCTTCACAGAGCTAGAACAAATAATTTCACAATTTGTATGGAAATACAAAAAACCTCGAATAGCCAAAGCGATCTTGAGAAAGAAGAATGGAACTGGAGGAATCAACCTACCTGACTTCAGGCTCTACTACAAAGCCACAGTTATCAAGACAGTATGGTACTGGCACAAAGACAGAAATATTGATCAATGGAATAAAATAGAAAGCCCAGAGATAAATCCACGCACATATGGACACCTTATCTTCGACAAAGGAGGCAAGAATATACAATGGATTAAAGACAATCTCTTTAACAAGTGGTGCTGGGAAATCTGGTCAACCACTTGTAAAAGAATGAAACTGGACCACTTTCTAACACCATACACATATTTTTTATAGCTTTATTTTAGACTTTGTGATTCTTCATGTCCAAGTAAAAAGTATGTTTTGTGAAACATTATTTACCAGAAGTATCAGATGCTTTATCACAGGGTAAGTCTCAGAGAAGATTTGGAGCTGGATTTTGGCATCCCAGGTGGCTCAGTGTTAAAGAACCTGCCTGCCAATGCAGGATATGCAAGAGACCTCAGTTCAATCCCTAGTTTGGAAAGATCCCCTGGAAAAGGAATTGGTAACCCATTCCCATATTCTTGACTGGGAAATCTGATGGACAGAGGTGCCTAATGGGCTACAGTGCATGGGGTCGCTAAGAGTCAGACATGACTTAGTGACTGAACATGCATCACACAGTCAGGGTTTTAAGGCCAAGAACAATTCATCATTTTTATTGACTTTCAGGAAAATTGCTAAAACACACACAAACTTTTACACAAAACAATTCTCAAAAGCTGTTTATTCATATATGAAATATTATATACTGATATTTAGAGTCACACAGGAACAAATGTGATTGTATATATGTAAGTACATTTTATTTTTAACCCAATACCTTTTACAAATATCATTTTATATTGACAAGATAATTGTAATTTGGTGGCAAGAACTTGTGATTTCTTCCATATTATGGCAGAGGTATGCCAGTTGTACTTGTAATCAATCACTGATATGAAGCAAGCTTACATTTAAAATAAAATGTAAAACAATTAAACATAGTAAAAAGTGATTTGCATTCCAAGGTTTTTAAATAAATAAATAAATATTTATTTATTTATTTTATTTAAATTTATTTATTTTAATTAGAGGCTAATTGCTCTACAATATTGTATTGGTTTTGCCATGAATCCGCCATGGGTGTACACGTGTTCCCAATCCTGAATCCCCCTCCCACCTCCCTCCTTATACCATCCCTCTGGGTCATCCCAGTGCACCAGCCCCAAGCATCCTGTATCCTGCATCGAACCTGGACTGGTGATTCGTTTCTTATATGATATTATACATGTTTCAATGCCATTCTCCCAAATCATCCCCTCTGTCCCTCTCACACAGAGTCCAAAAGACTGTTCTATAGATCTGTATCTCTTTTGTTGTCCCACATACAGGGTTATCGTTACCATCTTTCTGAATTCCATATATATGCATTAGTATACTGTATTGGTGTTTTTCTTTCTGGCTTACTTCACTCTGTATAATTGGCTCCAGAAAAATTTGCATTTTTAGAGTCAAAAGTGGAGAAGGCAATGGCACCCCACTCCAGTACTCTTGCCTGGAAAATCCCATGGATGGTAGTTTGCAGTCTATGGGGTCATGAAGAGTCAGACATGACTGATCAAGTTCACTTTCACTTTTCACTTTCAAGCACTGGAGAAGAAAATGGCAATCCAACTCCAGTGTTCCTGCCTGGAGAATCCAAGGGACAGGGGAGCCTGGTGGGCTGCTGTCTGTGGAGTCACAGAGTCAGACATGACTACAGCGACTTAGCAGCAGCAACAACAGTAGCAGCAGTAGCAGAGTCAAAAGTAATGTCTTTATTCTATAAGGTTCTTCCATGATTTGTTGTTGTTGTTTGCTAAACTCCATGAAAAAAATCTAATGAAATAAAAATATGTGCACTCTTTATCTACTTTTCTTCCAAACCTAGGATTTGGTTTCAACCATAAAGTCTCTTGCTTTGTCAGCACATGTGTCTCCTCAGACAATTCATTTCCAAGTGTTAGACAAGAGCCCAGTTTCGGGCCCTGGAGGGGTCCGCCTTCCTGCAACAAATGGCGACTCTGGTGGGGACTCTTCTTCGCTGAGATTGACATCCTGACCACTCGGGGTACTCAGGGGCCAGCTTGCCTGCCAATGGACCAGACCCAGCGGCCACAACTTGGACCCTTTTGTCCCTGATCTCCTCCTAACACGGACAACTGGCCAGAGTGCCCTGACCGGCCCCTACAGTGGATTGGTCTATAGAGAAGACAGCTGACCTGATCTCACCTTAAAATGATGCTCAAGCAGGAGAAACTATACTACACCAGGATGAGAAGATGATGAGATCAGAGGTAGACAGTTTGCTCAAGATGCTGGACCTGATTTGTATGATCATTTATGTTTTCTTGACTTCTTAGACCTCTGCATATAAATCAAAAGCTTTTCTATCATAGGCCTGATTCTATGCTAGTTTTAGAAATCAATTCAATTGTTGGGTTTGTGGCCAATTACCTGTGTCTAGTTCTGGGTTACCTTGTTAAATTTCTCTACTAAAAGACTCTAACTGGTTGGCCCTGAGAAAATTTACTTAAAAAAAAAATTATAGTCATATTCAGGTTACTGTGATATCACTAGATGTGATCCCCTCACTGGGCCAATTAATTATGCCTGCTCTGACTCTGGCCATAAATTTGAGCTTTTTTCTATTACTCAAGCTCAATCAGAGCAACAAGAAAAGTTTCAGCAAAGGAGGAAAAAATCTCCCACAATTACGGGATGGATTTATATAGATAACACCAGGCTATGGTAACTTAGGTTTAAAGTCTCCTCTGTGTTGGAAACAATTAGATCATACTAAGGGCAGACACACTGAAACCATACTCACAAAAAACTAGTCAATCTAGTCACACTAGGACTACAGCCTTGTCTAACTCAATGAAACTAAGCCATGCCCGTGGGGCAACCCAAGACGGGCGGGTCATGGTGGAGAGATCTGACAGAATGTGGTCAACTGGAGAAGGGAATGGCAAACCCCTTCAGTATTCTTGCCTTGAGAACCCCATGAACAGTATGAAAAAGCAAAATGATAGGATACTGAAATAAGAACTCCCCAGGTCAGTAGGTGCCCAGTATGCTACTGGAGATCAGTGGAGAAATAACTCCAGAAAGAATGAAGGGATGGAGCCAAAGCAAAAACATTACCCAGCTGTGGATGTGACTGGTGATAGAAGCATGGTGTGATGCTGTAAAGAGCAATATTGCATAGGAACCTGGAATGTCAGGTCCATGAATCAAGGCAAATTGGAAGTGGTCAAAGAGGAGATGGCAAGAGTGAATGTCAACATTCTAGAAATCAGCGAACTAAAATGGATTGGAATGGGAGATTAACTCAGATGACCATTATATCTACTATTGTGGGCAGGAATCCCTCAGAAGAAATGGAGTAGCCATTATGGTCAACAAAAGAGTCCGAAATGCAGTACTTGGATGCAATCTCAAAAACGACAGAATGATCTCTGTTCATTCCAAGGCAAACCATTCAATATCACAGTAATCCAAGTCTATGCCCCTTCAGTAATGCTGAAGAAGCTGAAGTTGAACAGTTCTATGAAGACCTACAAGACCTTTTAGAACTAATACCCAGAAAAGATGTCCTTTTCATTATAGGTGACTGGAATGCAAAAGTAGGAAGTCAAGAAACACCTGGAGTAATAGGCAAATTTGGCCTAGGAATACGGAATGAAGCAGGGAAAAGACTCATAGAGTTTTGCCAAGAAAATGCACTGGTCATAGCAAAAACCCTCTTCCAACAACACAAGAAAAAACTCTACACATGGACGTCACCAGATGGTCAACACTGAAATCAGATTGATTATATTATTTGCGGTCAAAGATGGAAAAGCTCTGTACAGTCGACAAAAGCAAGACCAGGAGCTGACTGTGGCTCAGATCATGAACTCCTTATTATCAAATTCAGACTGAAACTGAAGAAAGTAGGGAAAACCACTAGACCATTCAGGTATGACTTAAATCAAACCCCTTATGATTATACAGTGGAAGTGAGAAATAGATTTAAGGGCCTAGATCTGATAGACAGAGTGCCTCATGAACTACGGAATGAGGTTCAGAAGACAGGGATCAAGACCATCCCCATGGAGAAGAAATGCAAAAAAGCAAAATGGCTGTCTGGGAAGGCCTTACAAATAGATGTGAAAAGAAGAGAAGTGAAAAGCAAAGGAGAAAAGGAAAGATATAAACATCTGAATGCAGAGTTCCAAAGAATAGCAAGAATGGATAAGAAAGCCTTCCTCAGCGATCAATGCAAAGAAACAGAGGAAAACAACAGAATGGGAAAGACTAGAGAGCTCTTCAAGAAAATTAGGGATACCAAGGGAACATTTCATGCAAAGATGGGCTCCAAAAGGACAGAAATCTTAGGGACCTAACAGAAGCAGAAGATATCAAGAAGAGGTGGCAAGAATATACAGAGGAACTGTACAAAAAAGATCTTCACGTCCCAGATAATCACGATGGTGTGATCACTGACCTAGAGCCACACATCCTGCAATATGAAGTCAAGTGGGCCTTAGAAAGCATCACTACGAACAAAGCTAGTGGAGGTGATGGAATTCCAGTTGAGCTCTTTCAAATCCTGAAAGATGATGCTGGGAAAGTGCTGCACTCAATATGCCAGCAAATTTGGAAAACTCAGCAGTGACCACAGGACTGTGAAAGGTCAGTTTTCATTCCAATCCCAAAGAAAGGCAGTGCCAAAGAATGCTCAAACTACCCCACAATTGCACTCATCTCACACGCTACTAAAGTAATGCTCAAAATTCTCCAAGCCAGGCTTCAGCAATATGTGAACCGTGAACTTCCTGATGTTCAAGCTGGTTTTAGAAAAGGCAGAGGAACCGGAGATCAAATTGCCAACATCTGCTGGATCATCAAAAAAGCAAGAGAGTTCCAGAAAAACATCTATTTCTGCTTTACTGACTATGTCAAACTGTGTGGATCACAATAAACTGTGGGAAATTCTGAAAGAGATAGGAATACCAGAGCACCTGACCTGCCTCTGAGAAACCTATATGCAGGTCAGGATGCGACAGTTAGAACTGGACATGGAACAACAGACTGGTTCCAAATAGGAAAAGGAGTTCAAGGCTGTATAGTGTCACCGTGCTTATTTAACTTGTATGCAGAGTACATCATGAGAAACGCTGGGCTGGAAGAAGCACAAGCTGAAATCAAGATTGCTGGGAGAAATATCAATAACCGCAGATATGCAGATGACACCACATGCAGATGATATGGCAGAAAGTGAAAGAGGAACTAAAAAGCCTCTTGAGCAAAGTGAAAGAGGAGAGTGAAAAAGTTGGCTTAAAGCTCAACAGTCAGAAAACAAAGATCATGGCATCCGGTTCTATCAGTTCATGGGAAATAGATGGGGAAACAGTGGAAACAGTGTCATTCTTTATTTTTTGGGGCTCCAAAATCACTGTAGATGGTGACTGCAGCCATGAAATTAAAAGACGCTTACTCCTTGGAAGCAAAGTTATGTCCAACCTAAATAGCATATTCAAAAGCAGAGACATTACTTTGCCAACAAAGGTCCGGCTAGTCAAGGCTATGGTTTTTCCTGTGGTCATGTATGGATGTGAGAGTTGGACTGTGAAGAAGGCTGAGCACCAAAGAATTGATGCTTTTGAACTGTGGTGTTGGAGTAAACTCTTGAGAGTCCCTTGGACTGCAAGAAGATCCAACCAGTCCATTCTGAAGGAGATCAGCCCTGAGATTTCTTTGGAAGGATTGATGCTAAAACTGAAACTCCAGTACTTTGGCCACCTCATGTGAAGAGTTGACTCATTGGAAAAGACTCTGATGCTGGGAGGGATTGGGGGCAGGAGGAGAAGGGGACAACAGAGGATGAGATGGCTGGATGGCATCACTGACTCGATGGACGTGAATTTGAATGAACTCTGGAATTTGGTGATAGACAGGAAGGCCTGGCGTGCTGGGATTCATGGGGTCACAAAGAGTCGGACATGACTGAGCGACTGAACTGAACTGAATAATGAACATATGTTTTATATCATCAATTCTGGACTTCAGTCTCATCTCTGACATGTTCAGATAACTTATTTACTTTCTTAATGTAGAACCATTACAAATCAAATGAGAAACAAATAGAAAAAGAGATAAAAGCATACCAGACCTTTACAGCCTTAGAAACCTACCCCTAAAAACCTTAATACTTAAAACAAATCTAAATCTAAATTTAAAAACAGTGCTTAAAAGTCAGGGGATATAAAGTTTCAATCAGTTCAGTTCACTTCTCCTCCTGCCTTCGATCTTTCCCAGCATTATGGTCTTTTCAAATGAGTCAGCTCTTTACATCAGGTGGTCAAAGTATTGGTGTTTCAGCTTCTACATCAGTCTTTTCAATGAATACTCAGGATTCATCTCCTTTAGGATGGACTGATTGCATCTCCTTGCAGTCCAAGGGACTCTCAAGAGTCTTCTCCAACACCACAGTTCAAAAGCATAAATTCTTTGGCACTCATCTTTCCTTATAGTCCAACTCTCACATCCATACATGACTACTGGAAAAACCATAGCCTTGACTGGATGGAGTGTTGTTGGCAATATGAAGTTTAGGCTCCACTGATTAATTTGTATCCTACACTAATAATAACCAAAATGTCTGGCCTTATACATGCTGTGACATTGCTAAATTTTCCACTTTGTTCAATTTTCCTATATGTATTGCCTCCTCTCCTTTCCTTCTTATATCTCACTCTTTATTTTCTTGCATTGAAAGATACTGAAACTGATCAGCCTTTCCCACTACTCAGAATTTATACTGAGTGTGTTAGTGAAACCACTGACTAAAACCGCCCAACCTGGCCAGGTCCCAATGTAACCACTTGTATGAGTCATCTTAAGTAGAGGTCTTGGTACGGAATGTGGAACCACCAAGCTTCTATCAACCAGAATTCAAGAAAAGTCAAAAGGAGAGAAGAAACTTCAGTCCATATGTCCTAGCAAACTCCCAGAATCCTTCTCACTGGCGTCCATCTTGGCAGAGCAATGCAAACACTACCAGGAAGCACTCTGACTCATAGTAATTAGCCAGAGACAACCTAGAAAGCAATTTAATTACCATAAAACCAAAGACTGCAAGCCATATGGCAGAGCAATTATCCTGAGCTCCCTCCTCCTGCTGCTCTCTGTTTAGGCACCCCTTCCCAATAAAATCATTTGCTCAATCAGAAAATCTGTTTCTTTGAATAATTCATTTTTAAGTGTTAGACAGGAGCCCACTCTTGAGCCCTGTAAGGGGTCCCCCTTCCTGCAAGAACTATAGAAACAGGATTAGAATTTTCTTTAAAATAAATTATTTTGGAAAGAATTATTGCCTATAGATTTGATCCCCTACTTTTTAAAAATTCTTTTGTTAGTATGAATTTTCAGGAAATAAGATTTTTGAAAGCAGAATTATTTGGCATTCAATATATTTAAAAATTGATCTAACCTTTAAGTCAGAAATGCAAAAACCTTCTTAAAAATTTATAAGAACTTTTATTTCCTTGTTTCTGGCCTTAATTTCTATGCCAAAGCACTGTTAAATAATAAATTGTGTAACAATTACCTTTAACTTTATTAGCAATAACTTTCTACATAAACAATTGACTTACATCTACAGCTACCATCTGCATCTTACTTAACATTATTGTAATGAGTTTTTCTTTGCACATGGAAAACTTCAATAATTTTACATAAATTTCCTGTATATATTATTTATTCTAAAGGCAGAGGGAGAGTTGAAGTGATCTGACATGTGAATGATCCCCTGTCACAAAAATGTTTCTGAAAAACTGAAAACAAAATTTCAAATTTTATCTGACTGAGATAGTTACTGATTTACATGAATTGCAAAGTACCATTTATAATTATTTGAAGTTTAAATATTTACTAACATGCTTTTGACCCAGTTTTAACATTTCTGAAATTATCGAATATTTCAAAGTGCTTTCTCTTTCAGAAGCACATATTAAAACGAATGTTCCTTGGAGACCTTACATTTCTCTTAGCTATAATTCTACTACTGACACTACATTTACTGCTGTGCACAGTCAATAATAAAATAAAATATAATGAAAATAATGAAATAAAAAATATGTGCTCTCTTTATCTACCTTTCTTCTAAACCTAGAGTTTGCCTAATTTGCCTAAATATTTGCCTATTTCCACCAGTATATTCTGGCAGCTAAGAGAAGTTTTCCCTTTTCTCCAATAAAATTTTGCATTTTGATATTTTTTGTTTTGGTGGTCACATGCTTGATTCCTCACCTAAAGGTCAGACCTCTGAGTTGTAACTGGAGTTGATTGATTGTGTCACAGCAATTAGATTTTAATCTCTGTTTGGTCTGGACTTTTGAATATCCCAGTCACTTGTTCTGGCTTTGTCATCTCCATTTCACTGACTGAGCTATAATCAGGAGTGGGCTTACTTCATGAGTGCATGCTAAGCTGCTTCAATTGTGCCCAACTTTTTGCAACCCCATGGACTGTAGCCCGCCAGGCTTCTGTCCGTGGTATTTTCCAGGCAAGAATACTGGAGTGGGTTGTCATGCCCTGCTCCAGGGGATCTTCCCAACCTAGGGATCAAACCTGCATCTCCTGCATTTCAGGAAGATTCTTTACTGCTGAGCCACCAGGGAAACAGAGGTCTACTTCAGGGTCTCTTATTGCTTCAATTCCTGGATTCCCCAGTGTGTTCTACCCTCCATGCTCATGGTGTCCAGTTATTTGTTTAATCAACACATACCTTTGGAAACCTCTGAACCAAAAGTGTATTTGTGATGGGTTGTTGTCTATCATTACAAATGATACACGAAGTGAAGAGTGATTTTTCTAACTAGATTTCTAGGCACCAGCATTTGCTTGACAAGGTTTCCATCTGTGACGGGAATACCAGCCACTTCCTGGGCATGGACATGCCCAATTTCCTTGCCCCTGCATAGATGTGAAACCACGTAACTCAGACTGGGACTGGAACCCATGCAGTCAGGGCTCAGACTGGCCAAAACCCAGATTGGGAATTAAACCAATGATCTTTTAACTGAGATCACACACCTAGTTCCAGGACTTAATGAAACTTGGGTTTTTGATGTCTCATGGCAGGGAGAATTCAGTGAGAGACAAAGTGACAGGTAAGAAGTGGATTTATTTAGATAGAAACAGACTCCATAGATGGAGTGTGGGCCATTTCAGAGAATGAGAGCAGACTGTAAATATGGCATGGTTAGTTTTTATGTGGGAATTAAAAAAAAAAAAAAAAAAACTATTCCTGGATAGCTCAGCTGGTAAAGAATTGCCTGCAATGCAAGAGTTCAGTCAGTTCAGTCACTCAATCATATCCAATTCTTTGTGACCCATAGCCTGCAGCATGCCAGACCTTCCTGTCCATCACCAACTACTTGAGTTTATGCAAACTCATGTCCATTGAGTCGGTGATGCAAGACCCTGATTCAATTCCTAGGTTGGAAAGTTCCCCTGGAGAAGGAATAGGCTACACACTCCAGTATTCCTGGGCTTCCCTGGTGGCTCAGATGGTAAAGAGCCTGCCTGCAATGCAAAGGACCTGGGTTGGATCTCTGGGTTGGGAAAGTCCCCTAGAGGAGGGCATGACAACCCATTCTAGTATTCTTCAATGGAGAATTCCTGCAGACAGAGGAGCCTGGCAGGCCACAGTCCACGGGGTCACAAACAGTTGGACATGACAGAGAAACGAAGCACAGCACAGTATAGTTTTTATGGACTGAGTAATTTCATAAGCTAAAGAGTGAGAGGATTATTCCAACTATTTCAGGTGAAGGGAAGATTTCCAGGAACTGGGAATTTCGTCTTTGATGCTTGGCCTCAGAACTGTCATGGCACTGGTGGATCTGCCACTTACCTTACTTATATGGCACTAAGGGCATATACTGAGGCTCAGGGTCAAGTGAAAGTAGAATCATCAACCATCTTGAGCTTATTTGTTGCTAATCAGTTTATATTATGTCCTCAACCTTTGTCATTCATTTAAATAAATGTTGTACCCTGCCCTCTTCCCTCCTGTTTCAGCTGGAGGACATCTTATGTTTTCACATCTAAATCTTCAAGATTTTGGTTGCAATTCAAGTCAGATTTAACTCAATATTCAAAACACTAAATTATGACATACTGTCCCATCACTTTATGGCAAATGGGGAAAAATATGGAAACAGACTTTATTTTCTTGGGATCCAAAATCACTGTGGACAGTGACTGCAACCACAAAATTAAAAGATTCTTGTTTCTTAGAAAACAAGCTGTGACCAACATAGACAGCAGGTTTATTAAAAAGAAGAGACATCACTTTGCTGACAAAGGTCCATAGAGTTATATATGATTTTTCTAGTAGTCAGGTATGGATGTGAGATCTGGACCATAAAGAAGACAGCACCAAAGAATTTATGCTTTGAACTGTGGTGTTGGAGAAAACTCTTGAGAGTTCCTTGGACTGCAAGGAGATCAAACCAGTCCTTGGTGAAGGACAAGGAAGTGTGGCATGCTGTAGCTCGTGGGCTTGCAAAGAGTCTAACACTACTGAGAGATTGAACAACAACAAATCAGATTCTAATCCCAGGGCACAAATCAATAGAAAATAATGCCTTAGAAAATGTGCCACAAGCTGCAGCCTCATTGTATACTCTGTTTATTCTTATGCTGCAAGTTTATCATCTTGGGTTGAAAACATAACAAAGATATCATACTTAGACATAACTCAAGGGCACAAGCAAAGGAATATTAAGGAACTTTTAGGAGCTAATCATTAGGTATTATCTAGTCAAAGACCTCAGGGAGTTCTTCCAACTTCCTTTCCTCTTACTGAATTCAGGAACAGTGTGCAAACATAATAGAGATGTTTCTAATTGAGTTTCTAACTAATACCAATCAGACCTCTTGAAAAATATAAAAGTCTGGAGGAAGGAATGGAAGTATGAGGTAAGGAATAAAACTCACAAAGAAATAAATGGCTTGAATAAACACAATCAGGTAAATGTGAATCATTTTGCTTAGTAGGCAAAAGGTCAATGCAAATGGAAAAAGATGGAAAGTTGTTCCCTACAGCTGGCTAGAGTATGTTTCTTATATGGGAAGACAGAAAGTGATGAGTTTACAATCTGCAAATGAGATTTTAGCTATTGTCTATCTGTCTTCTGGACATGAATGTTGCATTCATTCAATTACTTATTTATTTTCTTGAACATATTCTTTGAAAACTTACCAAGCATTAGACGTCGTGATCAGTCTTGGAAAGCAAATGATTAAGAGGCCACAATCAAGTTTTTTATATCAGAAATAAGCACATGTTTACAATAGAGTGAGATAAATACAATAAAGATAAAATATTGGGAAATCAGAGAAGAAAAGAGCTAAATGTTTTTTGACAAGTCAAGGATGGTTTTGCAGCTGAGGAGATAAATAGGCTGTGTCTTAATGACTATACACGTGCATTCTGTATGGAGAAAACAAATGATAAAGATGTAGAGTTAGAAATTGCAGACATCCATTGGATCATAGAAAAAGCAAGAGAATTCCAGAAAAAAAAAATCTACTCCTGCTTCATTAACTACACTAAAACCTTTAACTATGTTGGAACAAAACAAATTGTGGAAAATTCTTAAAGTGATGGGAATACCAGACCACCTTATCTGTCTCCTGAGAAACTTCTATGTAAGGTCAAGAACCAACAAAACAATGGACTGGTTCAAAATTGGGAGAGTAGTCCATCAAGGGAGAAGGCAATGGCAACCCACTCCAGGACTCTTGCCTGGAAATCCCATGGATGGAGGAGCCTGGTAGGCTGCAGTCCATGGGGTCGTCAAGAGTTGGACATGACTGAGTGACTTCTCTTTAACTTTTCACTTTCATGCATTGGAGAAGAAAATGGCAACCCACTCCAGTGTTCTTGCCTGGAGGATCCCAGGGACGGGGGAGCCTGGTGGGCTTCCATCTATGGGGTCGCACAAAGTCGGACACGACTGAAGGAACTTAGCAGCAGCAGCAGCAGTCCATCAAGGCTACATATTGTCACCTTGCTTATTGAACTTATATGCAAAGTACATCATGTGAAATGCTGGGCAGGATGAATCACAAGCTGGGATCAAGATTTTCAGGTGAAATATCAACACCTCAGATATGCAGATGATACCACCCTAATGCCAGAAAACAAAGGGAAATTAAAGAGCCTCTGGATGCACCATGGGTGTACACGTGTTCCCAATCCTGAACCCCCCTCCTACCTCTCTCCACATACCATCCCTCTGGGTCATCCCAGTGCACCAGCCCCAAGCTTCCTGTATCCTGAATTGAACCTGGACTGGCAAGGCAAAACAATACAATATTGTAAATAATTAGCCTCTAAATAGAATAAATACATTTAAATTAAAAAAAAAAAAAGAGATTCTGGATGAAGGTGAAAGAGAAGAGTGAAAAGGCTGGCTTAAATCTCAAAGGAAAAAAAAAAAAAAAAAAGACCATGGCATCTGGTTCTATCACTTCATTGCAAATAGATGGGCAAAAAATGGAAACAGTGACAGAATTTATTTTCTTGGTCTTCAAAGTCACTGCAGACAGTGATTACAGTCATGAAATTAAAAGATGCTCACTACTGGAACAAAAGCTATGACAAAGCTAGACAGCATATTAAAAAGAAGAGGCATCACTTTGCTGACAAAGGTCCATATAGTCAAAGCTATGATTTTTCCAGTAGTCATGTACGATGTGAGAGTTGGGCCATGAAGAAGGCCGAGTGCTAAAGAATTGTTGCTTTTGAACTGTGGTACTGGAGAAGAGTCACTTGGACTGTAAGAAGATCAAATCAGTCGGTTCTAAAGGAAATCAACCCTGAATATTCACTGAAAGGACTGATGCTGAAGCTGAAGCTCCAATACTTTGGCCACCTGATACAAAGAGCTGACTCATAGGAAAAGACCCTGCCTGATGCTGGGAAAGATAGAAGGCAGGAGAAGGGGATGACAGAGATGGTTGAATGGCATCACTGACTCAATGGACATGAGTTTGAGCAAACTATAGAAGATAGTGAAGGACAGGGAAGCCTGGCATGCTGCAGTCCATGGGGTCACAAAGATTCACATATGAGTTAGAAGTTAAATTGTAATAGAGTTAGAAGTTCGTGTAACTTGTATATAATACATGTGATAGAATTTGACGTGGATGAGAGAAAACCCTGGAGTTCAAAAATATGTAATTTAAACTATTTACATGAGAAATTTTAGAATGTATAATAAAACATATAACTCACACCTGAAACTGACTTAATGTTTTATGTCAACAATTCAAATTCAATGCTAGTTGCTCAGTTGTGTCTGCCTCTTTGTGACCCCATGAATTGTAGCCTGCCAGGCTCCTCTGTCCATGGAAGTTTCTAGGCAAGAATGGTGAAGTGAGTAGCCATCCTTTTCTCTGTGGGATCTTCTTGACCCAGGGATCGAATCCATGTCTCCTACATTACAGGCAGATTCTTTACACATCTGGTCCACCAGGAAAGCCCAAGCCACCCTATAATTCAATTAAAAAAAAATACAATAAAGCAAATGCATCTGAGAAGAATAATCAGTTTGGTAAGCAAGCATTCCCAGAAAATCAAACACAGACACCTTGTAAGTTACTAAATTTTAAACATAATTATAGAAATACAAAATCTGACTAGTCATTAAATAAATCTCAAAATCACACTTTCTAAGGTTTTTGCTTACATTGTACCTTTTCAGAGTGATTCTACTCAATCCATGTAAAAGTAGAAAGCCACAACCTCCCATCCTTTTAAATTATTTTATTTTTTCTTTGAAGTTTTATACAGAACTTATCACTAAATTACTCATTCCATTTCATCATTATTTGTTCAGTCTTTCTCCTCCTTGAAGCTCAGTGAGAACTGTATTATTTTGCTTACCACTGCATCGTAACTGCAAAAATTGTGCCTATCAACTGATAAACATACCAAAAATGTTTGTTGGTGAATAAAATCCATACAGAAATTAAAACATCTTTTACTCATAATATTGATAAAAATTAAAAATAATGATAATGATGTCAACTATTAAAATAAACTATGTACTCATATAATTAATGTGAGTTTAAGCTGAAATATCTACTTTGGAGTTGAACTTTCTCTGTCAAAATTAAAATATATAACCCTCTTAAGAATATTTCTTCAGTTATATTTGTACAAATGAGAGAAAAGATATAAAAATTCTACAAATTGAAGTAACATTGTAGTATCAAAATACAACTATTCATCTGTGTGGGTAAAGAAAGATAAATTAGAGTATATTTTTAAATATTGGGAAAACATTACAAATAACGATAGCTACAAATAAAACTGTTCATAGTAATTTTTAACAAAAATTGCAAATTCAGAAATAGCATTACCATTGAAAAATGAAGTTTGCTTTATATAAATGTCATGGCATAAAATTGTGACATTTCATAAACTAAGGAAAAACAGATTCCTTCTAGGTAATGATGTGCCTACATATATTTGAGCCAGAACACAAGAAATAAGATTTAAAAACACAACCTGGGAACAACATTGGCAGCTCCAGCTACTTCACACTTTATCTGTGCCTTAGGATTACTAGGATTCTTGATACTATTTGAAAAGCTTTATATTGGATAAGATGTCAGATTGTTGTAAAATTGAATTTTACTTGACAATCTAACCCTTTTTTGTAATCTCATATGCATCTTCATATGCATAGGCATAAATACCTATGCAACTGTGCATAAACTGTGTGTTTGTGTGTGTGTGTGTGTGAGTTTAGAATATCTTTAGAGAGATTCACGGGAAACTCTCAAAAGTGATTACCTCTAGGGGATTTGACCAGCAAAGCAAATTGTGAGAAGGACGTTTTTTCTTTACTTGAGTGTGTTATGTGTTTAAATACGCTTGAATTGAATTTGAAACAATAATAACAATGATAGCAAAACTGAAGACAATTAAAATATATTTGAATTAAGAGTATATTCAGGAAAGAAATTTTTTCAGACGGTGTAAATACATCTGAATTTTAGAAAAAACTATTTTGGAATTGAAGAATATGAAGTAAAGAGGTGAGGTGGTGGTAATAACATCATAATATAAAAAAATTGGTCCATAAAACCAGGGATGAGCATGAGGAAGAAGTCAAGCTCTTGTAGGAGACACAGAACTATGGACTTAATGAGTTAGAAATGTAAAATATTAACTGGCTCCCTGCAGTGAATGAGAACACAGAAAATACTAAAAAAGGCTTTTAAATTTCTAGAGTGAGAGACAAGAAGAATTATTTAGTAACTCAGAAAAATGCAGGCTAGTTCTGTCAGTTGTCTGGAGAAGAGGCAAATCTTTCAGGAGGAAAATTACAATAGAAAAGCATCAGTGCCAAGATTAAGCTACAAGGTAAAGAAAATGCAGTTAAACTGATTGTGTTCAGAGGTTATCTGAAGTCATTAAAATGATGGAAATCCTAGGTTAAATTAGATCAAGAGATATTAAACTGACAACATTAGGTTAAGCAAACCTTATCCTTGAGCAAAAATCTTGATTTTTATTACTGATGATATTAATATGAGTGATAGTATGGTTCTTCTTATAGTCAAGTTCATACATCTTCTATCATTTGCTATATACAAAATTTACTTTGTAATAGGCATAGTTAAATTATAGATGGAAAACTGAGGCTCCAAAAGAATATCATGTAACATATGCAGCAAAATTACTGAGTGGTTAAACTGGAATTTGAACTTAAGCAATGAAATCATCCCACACTTTTAAGCCTTATGCTCATGATTGCATTTGGATTTAGAGTTATTTTGGATACCTTCAAATGATATTAGAATATTTCTATCATCTCTATGTAAGGATAAACCATTCATGAGTATTTAGACAGTGGCCTGAGCATCAAAGTCCTTTGGGGATCTCACTCAGGTCTGAACTCAATGGGCTGGAGTGTAAAGGGAATTATTTTATTCTTGTCTCTAAATTTCATTTTTAATAGCTTTCTTTCAAGGTTTATATGCCTCCAAGAAACCTCAAGTCAACAAATCCAAAAGTCAACAATTGTCCACTTGTGATAAGGACAATGTGACAAACCACAAAATCATTCAATAGGAAGATAAAATGAATCATTATACTTAATAGGATTTGTTTGAAACATGCAAATTTCAGCGACAGCAAAACTTCTAGATTGTCCTTGCTAATGAGAGTAAAAGGGAACTGCATTATAAGTTTTGCCAATATATCTCTTTTTGATCTAATTCTGATATTTTGTCTTGTTTTTATCCCATTTTTCAAATGTTAGTTCACAATTTTTACCCTAAGTTTTATTTTTTGTTCTCTCTCATTTTTATTGGCCTAGCGTTACCTTTAATTCATATTTATGAATAACACATAATTTGAGATATGAATGAAACAAAAGTGAAGCTTCCAGAATGTTTCATATAAATCTTCTTGAGGAAGATAGGCATATGGAAATTGAGACATCTCTGAAATTAGTTATTAATAAGTAACTAGATCTCTAAATTCAGAAAAGTGGCCTGGCTCTCTACTAACAACTAAAATAAATTATTTTTCCACTTACAGGGTAGCGTGAAAAAATTATTTTCTATTCAGAGTGTGTTTTCTTCTATGGAATATCATTTAAATTAGATTATAGACCTCCAGCTAGGGAGTCTTCCTTTTGGAATTTAGGAGTCTGAGTTTAAAAAGATGAAGATAAATCTATAAAACCTCTAGTGACAGTGCTTTAAAAAGTGGCGTGTGTGCTTTGCATGCTAAGTCGCTGCTGTCTGTCTGACTCTTTGCGACCCTCTGGACTGTAGCCTGCCAGGCTCCTCTGTTGATGAGATTTTCCAGGCAAGTGTACTGGGGTGGATTGCCATGCCCTCCTCAAAGGGATCTTCGATCATACCTATATCTCTTAAGTCTCCTGCATTGGCAGGTGAGTCTTTACCACCTGGGAAGTTGACAACATGGGAAGCCCATAAAAGAGTGGTGGTTACTTTTAAAGATGGACTTGATAGCTAATTTGAGACTGTAAAAGAGAACAAAGTTATCCAATTCCCAGAAACTTAAATTTACATTAGCTTCAGTGAACATCTGAGTTAACTAATCTAGCAATAGACTCTGTTCAGAGGTACCCTAAGTTCTCACCATAATATGAGTACAACATTTGATTATCATCCTGATTTTTAACTTATTCACAGATCACATCATGTGAAACACGGGGCTGGAAGTGTTACAGGACGGAATCAAGATTGCCGGGAGAAATATCAACAACCTCAGATATGCAGATAATACCAGTATGATGGCAGAAAGCAAAGAGGAACTAAAGAGCCTCTTGATGAGGGTAAAGGAGAAGAGTGAAAAAACCAGCTTAAAACTCTATATTAAAAAAAAAATACTAATATCATGGCATCTGGTCCCATCCACTGCATGGCAAACAGAAGGGGAAAAGATGAAAGCAGTGTCAGATTTCCTCTTCTTGGGCTCTAAAATCACTGTTGATGGTGACTGCAGTTATGAAATTAGAAGACAATTGCTTCTTGGCAAGAAAGTTATGAAAAATCTGGATAGTATGTTAAAAAAACAAGGATATCACTGTGCCTACAAAGGTTCAAGTAGTTAAGGCTGTGGTTTTTCCAGTAGTCATGTACAGATGTGAGAACTGGACAATAAAGAAGGCAGTGCACTGATTAATTGATGCTTTCCAACTGTGGTGCTGGAGAAGACTCTAGAGAGTCCCCTGGAAAGCAAGGGGATCAAACTAGTCAATCTTAAAGAAAATCAACCCTGAATACTCTTTGGAAGGACTGTTGCTGAAACTGAAGCTTATTACTTTGGCCATCTGCTGCAAACAGCTCATTGGAAAAGACCCTAATACTGGGGAAGATTGAAGGCAGAAGGAGAAGAAAGCAACAGAGAATGAGATGGTTGGTTGGCATCACGAATTTAATGGGCATGAGTTTGCGCAAACTCTAGGAGATGGTGAAGGACAGGAAAGCCCAGTGTGCTGCAGCCCATGGGGTCAAGAAGAGTCAGACATGACTTGGCAACTGAACAGCATCATTAAAATAATGAAAGATTTGTTTTTAATAATATGTTGAAGAAGGTTATTATGATAGTTAACTATGAACTTCATTAGAAAAAAAGCATGAAGTGTTTTACTCATTCAGTTTAAAATTATAAGTTAACACTCAGTTGAGTGAAAATCCAGAAGCATGTAATATCATCTTATAATGAAAGGTTATATTTTATTTAAGAAAAACCCAGTGACCTCAAATGTGATGGTGTCACAACTGATAGAAAATTTCCTACTTAGAGATGCTTCCCTTGTGGTTCAGAGGGGAAAGAATCCACCTGCAATGTAGGAGATCCAGATTCGATCCCTGGGTCAGGCAGATCCCCTGGAGTAGGGAATGTCAACCCACTCCAGTATTCTTGCCTGGAGAATTCCATGGGCAGAGGAGCCTGGCAGGCTACAATCCATGGTGGCACAAACAGTCAGACACAACAAGTAACTAACACTTTCACTTTCAGAATGATATATGATAAATATGGCAATTCAAATTGTTTTTCAATGAAGCCTAGACAGTTTCATATTCAATATCTTTCCTGATTTCAGAGACATTTGAAGTAGAAAATTAATATAGTAGATGAACAATCAAAATCTGCATATTGCTTATTTTTTGTTTTGAGTTTCACAAGTATAAATTAATTTGATAGTACCAAGTGAGTATGAAACTGGTGTCTTTTAGATTAAAAAATTATCAAAAATAAGATGATAATTGCATCAGTTAAGATGAGATATGAGTCAACTGATCTTATGTGTGGAAATTGTACATCTTCTTTATATGATTATGAAGGATGGGAATATCAATTAAGGGAAGAAAATGGTTGGCATATTGCTTGACACAAATAACAGAGTGTATAACACACACATGTGTATTACGGATAACACGGTATTATTTATTCAAAGACATGTACAGTAAATAAATCCATGTTCTTTTAGTATTATTGGCTCAGTTCAGTTCAGTCATTCAGTCATGTCTGACTCTTTGCGACCCCATGAATTGCAACATGCCAGGCCTCCCCGTCCATCACCAGCTACCGGAATTCACTCAGACTCACTTCCATCGAGTCAGTGATGCCATCCAGCCATCTCATCCTCTGTCGTCCCCTTCTCCTCCTGCCCTCAATCCCTCCCAGCATCAGAGTTTTTTCCAATGAGTCAACTCTTCGCATGAGGTGGCCAAAGTACTGCAGCTTCAGCTTTAGCATCATTCCTTCCAAAGAAATCCCAGGGCTGATCTCCTTTAGAATGGACTGGTTGGATCTCCTTGCAGTCCAAGGGACTCTCAAGAGTCTTCTCCAGCCCCACAGTTCAAAAGCATCAATTCTTCGGCACTCAGGTTTCTTCACAGTCCAACTCTCACATCCATACATGACTACTGGAAAAACCATAGCCTTGACTAGACGGACCTTTGTTGGCAAAGTAATGTCTCTGCTCTTTAATACACTATCTAGGTTGGTCAAAACTTTTCTTCCAAGGAGTAAGCGTCTTTTAATTTCATGTCTGCAATTACCATCTGCAGTGATTTTGGAGCCCAGAAAAATAAAGTCTGACACTGTTTCCACTGTTTCCTCATCTATTTGCCATGAAGTGATGGGACCAGATGCCATGATCTTCATTTTCTGAATGTTGAGCTTTAAGCCAACTTTTTCACTCTCCTCTTTCACTTTCATCAAGAGGCTTTTTAGTGCCTCTTCATTTTCTGCCATAAGGGTGGTGTCATCTGCATATCTTAGGTGATTCATATGTCTCCTGGCAATCTTGATTCCAGCTTGTGCTTCTTCCAGCCCAGTGTTTCTTGTGATGTACTCTGCATATAAGTTAAATAAGCAGGGTGACAATATACAGCCTTGATGTACTCCTTTTCCTATTTGCAACCAGACTGTTTTTCCATGTCCAGTTCTAACTGTTGCTTCCTGACCTGCATACAGCTTTCTCAAGAAGCAGGTCAGGTGGTCTGGTATTCCCATCTCTTTCAGAATTTCCCACAGTTTATTGTGATCCACACAGTAAAAGGCTTTGGCATAGTCAGTAAAGCAGAAATAGATGTTTTTCTGGAACTCTCTTGCTTTTTTGATGATCCAACTCTATGTATATTATAAAAATCTATGAAACTGATATATTTTGAAGCTGCTTGATATAAAAATATTATATTAGCATGATTTACTTAATACAATTTATTAAAAGTAGATAATTTTTTTATATATTTGGATATAGAGTTTATAGTGTTTTTTAAAAAAAATTACAGGATCACAAACCTGAGATATGAAATTCAAGTATCATAAATATAATAGTTTTATAGATGTTTCTGAGGATTAAAATATCAGTGCTACTAACTGAAATAAGCATTGAATACAATAACATATCTATTATATATGCAAATTATTTCTTATGGCAGAAACTGAAGAGGGATTAAAGAGCCTCTAAAATGAAAGAGGAGAGTGAAAAAGCTTGCTTAAAACTCAACATTCAAAAAACAAAGACCATGACATCTTGTCCCATCACTTCATGGCAAATAGATGGGGAAAAAATGCAAACAATGACAGACTTTATTTTTTGGGGCTCCAAAATCACTGCAGATGGTGATGGCAGTCATGAAATTAAGACACTTATTCCTTGGAAGAAAAGCTATGACCAACCTTGACAGCATATTAAAAAGCAGAGATATTACTTTGCCAACAAAGGCTCCTCTAGTCAAAGCTCTGGTTTTTGCAGAATCATGTATAGATGTGAGAGTTGGACTATAAAGAAAGCTGAGTGCCAAAGAATTCATGCTTTCGAACTGTGGTATTGGAAAAGACTCTTGAGAGTCCCTGGACTGCAAGGAGATCAAACCAGTCAGTCCTAAAGGAAATCATTGCAAAGACTGAAGCTGAAACTGCAATACTTTGGCCACCTGATGAGAAGAACTGACAGTTGAAAAGACCCTGATGCTTGGAAAGGCTGAAGGCAGGAGGAGAAGGGAACGACAGAGGATGAGGTGGTTGGATGGCATCACCGACTCAACGGACATGAGTCTGAGCAAGCTCCGAGAGTTGGTGATGGACAGGGAGGCCTGGTAGGCTGCTGTCCATGGAGTTGCAGAGTCAGACATAACTGAGTGACTGAGCTGACTGAGCATTAGCTTCTACTTCTGAAAATATGTACCATTATTCCTCTTTTCCTCCCTATAAAAGGTGCAAAAGATAAAAGCAAAAACAATGCAGTCAACTGATGAAACAAAATTTATGCCTTTAAAGTCTTAGTTTTTCAAGATTCTATCCACTCTCACTCATTTTCCCAATAAACAACAAATTGCAGGTCCTAAAATAATGCAAGAGTTTATTAAATTTCATCTTTGCTCTGGTGTCCTTCTATTTAATCCATCTTCAATATTCTATTGTTAAAATAAATTAATGCATTCTTAGAGTTAGGATAAAGCCAAACCTCTTTTCTGGCTTAGTTTATTTCTTTTTGTTTGTTTGTTTGTTTTTCACGAGCCAACCATCCTCTGTTCACTTTACTATTTTTTTTTTTTCTGGCCATTAATGGATATCATGCAACATTACACACATGCCCTGATATTTGAATTTTGCTATCCATGTCTTAGACTTTCTTTTTAATTTTGAGGTATCGCTTTTCCTTCAAGGTCTTCCTTTTTAAGCTATTTTAATATTCTTGGTCTAGTTATTAGTTTCTCTTTGGATAACATAACACAGGTTACTTTTCTTTTTAGCATAGAATATCACTTTTAAAAAGCTCAACTCTCTCTCCCCTTATTTCTAAAGTACGTATCAAAAGCAAAGACAGTAGTTTCTTTCATCGTGGGGTTTTTATTAGCTAGAACAATGATTGGCTTTTAAGATGCATTTCATAAATGTTACCTGGCTTAAATTAATCTTAAATAATCACAATAATAATCTGTTAACTTCTCTAACAAAAGTCTCATACTAATCATTTCACCAAGAACTTATATGAAACTTGAAAAACCTCTGTATTTAATTATCCAAACTGTGACTAATAATGACTGATTTTTGTTACAAGATGTCATGCTAAGACTTCTTATAAGACTCCAGGAAAAATAATAAAAAGAAAAGCATTTTTATCCTTCTGTTACACAAGTTTTTATCTTAATTAGTGCTTTCTATTTGGAGACATACACAAATGTTTACCTTGTTCATTTAAAGGAATACATGAGCATGCCAAGATATTTTAAATAAGTACAAAATAGTACGGAATATAATAATACTTTTTGTTTCTTCAAACTTTAGTCACATTATCTGAGGATGGTGAAATGATGAAACCATATTTCCAGCTTTATTCTATTTGTAGTTCTCTAATAATACCAAATGTGGCATTTATATTCCTATTTCTTGATGTATGAACTTAAAACTGATATTCTGAGATATAAAATGAGAGCCAATGAAATATTAGCACATGCATGGCTTATTCTTGGTATTTTCTGCATTCCATATTATTTTAAATATATAAAATGGCTATAAATATCATTAATAATATGACTATAAAATTGTAGTCACTCAAAATGATTGGTTAAATTGATTCTGTAGAGAAAAGACATGATCCTGAATTATTAAACCTGTACCTTCTAAAGAAAGGTGTGCAAAGAATCCAATTCTATCTATATACTCTATTTTCAAACATAATTCTATGAATTTTAAAGGCAAATAATAAGCCTTCTCTTGGAGTTCTCTTTAGAATCTTAAGAATAAAAGATGTTGGAGATGACCCAAGTTGGGATAAATAGCTTTCTCACTTATCCAGCAAAAGACCTTTTTTTGAGAATTCTATTTTATGAAATTATTAAATACTTCCTAACTATGTAACATATTTAGCCACCACTCCAATCACCTTAGTGTAGTAATATATACCCATAATGGAAAAACAATTTTATTTTTCAAGCTTTATTTGTTGATATAAAATATTATCAGCAAGTCCTTCTAGATATAATATACCTATGTCATAGTAAAGAGAATAAAATAGTAGATATACATCTCTATGTTTTATTAAAAAAGAATGTTTTAATAATTCCAAGCTAAAGGAATGACAAATTTAAAGAAATGTGGATCTCAGAGGACACCAATAAAGTGAACAACAGAAAGTAGAGAAAGGCAGAATAGTTGCAAAATCTTTATATTATAGTTCCGCTGAGTTCACCTTAACTTTAATAAAAATTTGATTCAATAAATCAAGTATTAAATAATATAGGATATATAAAATGCTTTGAAATATAATAAAATTTTATTTAATATCATAAATTCTTCATTCCCCTCTCATAGATATAACTGAAGTTTTCCAACATTAGCACCAACCCCTGTAACTAGAAGTAAATAAAATGTATGTATATGTGTGAGCATATGTGCTGTTTGCTAGCATGTATATATATATATATTTGTGATTTAGTCAATTGCCTTAAACAGAGAAATTAGATAAAATTAAAGAAGATTCAAATGCCAGTCAAAATGGAATAATTCTACTTCAAGTTTTCTTTCTAAATGATTATTATTAAAATCTGTAGAAAGATTACAACAAATCACCAGCAGTTCAGTTCAGTTGCTCAGTCGTGTCGGACTCTTTGCCACCCCATGAACCGCAGCATGCCAGGCCTCCCTGTCCATCACCAACTCCTGGAGTCCACCCAAACCCATGTCCATCGAGTTGGTGATGCCATCCAACCATCTCATTCTCTGTCATCACCTTGTTCTCCTGCCCTCAATCTTTCCTAGCATCAGGGTCTTTTCAAATGATTCAGCTCTTTGCATCAGATGGGCAAAGTATTAGAGTTTCAGCTTCAACATCAGTCCCTTCAATGAACACACAACACTACTCTCCTTTAGGATGGACTGGTTGGATCTCCTTACAGTCCAAGGGACTCTCAAGAATCTTCTCCAACATCACACTTCAAAAGCATCAATTCTTCAGTGCTCAGCCTTCTTTTTAGTCCAACTCTCACAACCATACATGACCACTGCAAAAACCATAGCTTTGACTAGACAGACCTTTGTTGACAAAGTAATGTCTCTGCTTTTTAATATGCTTTCCAGGTTGGTCATAACTTTCCTTCCAAGGAGTAAGCATTTTTAAATTTCATGCTGCAATTGCCCTCTGCAGTGATTTTAGAGCCCCCCAAAATAAAGTCAGCCACTGTGTCCACTGTTTCCCCATCTATTTGCCATGAAGTGATGGGACTGAATGCCATGATCTTAGTTTTCTGAATGTTGAGATTTAAGCCAACATTTTCACTCTCCACTTTCACTTTCATCAAGAGATTTTTTCATTCTTTTTCACTTTCTGCCATAAGGGTGGTGTCATCTGCATATCTGAGGTTATCGATATTTCTCCTGGAAATCTTGATTCCAGCTTGTGCTTCCTCCAGCCCAGCGTTTCTCATGATGTACTCTGCATAAAAGTTAAACAAGCAGGGTGACAATATACAGCCTGGACGTACTCCTTTCCCTATTTGGAACCAGTCTGTTGTTCCATGTCCAGTTCTAACTGCTGCTTCCTGACCTGCATAAAGCTTCCTTAAGAGGCAGGTCAGGTGTTCTGGTATTCCCATCTCTTTCAGAATTTTCCACAGTTTATTGTGATTCACACAGTCAAAGGCTTTGGCATGGTAAATAAAGCAGAAACGGATGTTTTTCTGGAACTCTTTTGCTTTTTTGATGATCCAGTGGGTGTTGGCAATTTGCTGTCTGGTTCCTCCACCTTTAGCCAGGACATGGAAGCAACCTAGATGTCCATCAGCAGATGAGTGGATAAGAAAGCTGTGGTACATATACACAATGGAGTATTACTCAGCCATTAAAAAGAATTCATTTGAATCAGTTCTAATGAGGTGGATGAAACTGGAGCCTATTATACAGAGTGAAGTAAGCCAGAAGGAAAAACACCAATACAGTATACTAACGCATATATATGGAATTTAGAAAGATGATAACAATAACCCTGTGTACGAGACAGCAAAAGAGACACTGATGTATGGAACAGTCATGGACTCTGTGGGAGAGGGAGAGGGTGGGAAGATTTGGGAGAATGGCATTGAAACATGTAAAATATCATGTATGAAATGAGATGCCAGTCCAGGTTCAATGCATGATACTGGATGCTTGGGGCTAGTGCACTGGGACGACCCAGAGGGATGGTATGGGGAGGGAGGAGGGAGGAGGGTTCAGGATGGGGAGCACATGTATACCTGTGATGGATTCATTTTGATATTTGGCAAAACTAATACAATTATGTAAAGTTTAAAAATAAAATTAAAAAAAAATAAAGACAGCTTGAACATCTGGAAGTTCACAGTTCATGTATTGCTCAAGCCTGGTTTGGAGAATTTTAAACATTACTTTACTAGTGTATGAGATGAGTGCAATTGTGTGTTAGTTTGAGCATTCTTTGGCATTGCCTTTCTTTGGAATTGGAATGAAAAGTGACCTTTTCTAGTCCTGTGGCCACTGCTGAGTTTTCCAAATTTGCTGGCATATTGAGTGCAGCACTTTCACAGCATCATCTTTCAGGATTTGAAAGAGCTCAACTGGAATTCCATCACCTCCACTAGCTTTGTTCATAGTGATACCTCCTAAGGCCCATTTGACTTCACATTCCAGGATGTCTGGGTCTAGGTGAATGATCACACCATCGTGATTATCTGGGTCATGAAGATCTTTTTTGTACGGTTCTTCTGTGTATTCTTGCCATCTCTTCTTAATATCTTCTGCTTCTGTTAGGTCCCTACAATTTCTGTCCTTTACTGAGACCATCTCTGCATGAAATGTTTCCTTGATATCTCTAATTTTCTTGAAGAGATCTCTAGTCTTTTCCGTTCTACTGTTTTCTTCTATTTCTTTGCATTGATCGCTGAGGAAGGCTTTCTTATCTCTGCTTGCTATTCTTTGGAACTCTGCATTAAAATGAGTATATCTTTCCTTTTCTCCTTTGCTTTTCACTTACCTTCTTTTCACAGGTATTTTTTAAGGCCTCCTCAGACAGGCATTTTGCTTTTTTGCTTTTCTTTTTCTTGGGGATGGTCTTGATTCCTGTCTCCTGTACAATATTATGAACCTCCATCCATAGTTCTTCAGGCACTCTGTCTATCAGATCTAGTCCCTTAAATCTATTTCTCACTTCCACTGTATAGTCATAAAGGATTTGATTTAGCACATACCTGAATGGTCTAGTGGTTTTCCCTACTTTCTTCAATTTCAGTCTGTATTTGGGAATAAAGATTTCATGATCTGAGCCACAGTCAGCTCCCAGTCTTGTTTTTGCTGACTGTATAGAGCTTCTCCATCTTTGACTGCAAAGAATATAATTGATCTGATTTCGGTGTCAACTATCTGGTGATGTCCATGTTTAGAGTCTTCTCTTGTTTTGTTGGAAGAGGGTGTTTGCTATGACCAGTGCCTTCTTTTGGCAGAACTCTATTAGCCTTTGCCCTGCTTCATTCTGTACTTCAAGGCCAAATTTGCCTGTTACTCCAGGTGTTTCTTGACTTCCTACGTTTGCATTCCAGTCCCCTATAATGAAAGGGACATCTTTTTTTGGTGTTAGTTCTAGAAAGTCTTGTAGGTCTTCATAGAACTTTTAAACACCAGCTTCTTTAGCATTACTGGTCGGGGCATAGACTTGGATTACTGTGATATTGAATGGTTTGCCTTGGAAACAAACAGAGGTCATTCTGTCATTTTTGAGATTGCATCCAAGTACTGCATTTCTGACTCTTGTTGACCATGATGGCTACTCCATTTCTTCTAGGGGATTCCTGCCCTCAGTGATAGATATAATGGTCATTTGAGTTAAATTCACCCACTCCAGTCCATCTTAGTTCACTGATTCCTAGAATGTCGATGTTCACTCTTGTCATCTCCTATTTGACCAATTCCAATTTGCCTTGATTCATAGACTTAACATTCCAGGTTCCTATGCAATATTGCTCTTTACAACATGGGACCTTGCTCCTATCACCAGTCACATCCACAACTGGGTATTGTTTTTGCTTTGGCTCTATCCCTTCATTCTTTCTGGATTTATTTCTCCACTGATCTCCTGTAGCATATTGGGCACCTTCTGGCCCGGGCAGTTCATGTTTCAGTGCCCTATCTTTTTGCCTTTTCATACTGTTCATGGGGTTCTCAAGGCAAGAATACTAAAGTGGTTTGCCATTCCCTTCTCCAGCGGACCATATTCTGTAAGTGGATCAATTCCACTTCAATTTTTCTCTCTAAATGATTATTATTAAAATATGTAGAAAGATTACAAAACAAATCACCATAGGACCCTAAAAAGTAAATAGTAACAGACAATTTGTGAATGAGTTAAGTCAAAACTCGGAAACTACCAATACAGTGGTGGTGATTTTTTCTTTCCTTTCTTTCTTCTTTTCTTCCACCTTCACTCATGATTGGGTAGAGTGAGCATTTGTGTATCAAGCAAGGGTGTTAAAATCTCAAAAAATTAAACTATATTTTTAGCAAATGAAAACTGAACATCTGTAAGCCCAAGGGTTTGAAAAATATCATCATTTTTGTGTGTACTTTTTGTTTGTTTGTTTTTTAGTTTTTTTTTTTTCTCATGTTCCTGCCCCAGTTACACAAAACATAAAAACATTGCTGTCATAGTGAGAAAGACACTTAAAAATCTAAGAGAAAACATATATATGTGGATTGGGGGGCGGGGGGAAAGGAAGAAAGAAAGTCATATGATGAATGCCAGGAAAATGTCTATGTTTCTTTCTTTATTTTAGCACCATTAACCTGAGAGCTATTCAGTATACAGTCTGTTCATGGTTAAAACTGAAAGAACCTCATAACTGTAGCTAGATGACTCAGGAAAAGGTACTGTGGAAACAGAGAGGAAGCCACTTGAGAAATCAATCCCTTAAAACAGTATATGCAAAAAACACAATTTATTTAAGCTTTTCCTTAGCATTATATACATAAAAGAGTTTCCTAAAGCCTCTGATAATAGAATTTAAACAGCTATCCAAATTTAAGAATGAACACAGAAGTGACACATAAGAGGGACAACTGCAAAGATCATAGCAAAAGATTTGGAAACTGAACTGACATTGTAATCCATCACCCATAGTAGATGAGACACAAGTGACTGTTTGAAGTTAGGTCTGATTCCTTGTTAAAATAAACAAAAGAATTCAAGATTCTCCAGATTAATTATTACAAAATGAAAAATCAAAACATACTTTCAAAGCTAGATGATATGTTATCTAGTATACAATTCAAATTTACTTAGTGTACCAACAACCAGGAAACCTGACCAATTCAAAAGGGAAAAGACAAAGAGAGTGGCCAAGAAGACCTTGAGCTTATCTCCTCCCAGGGACACACAAAAATTACAACTATTTACAGGATAACATTTACAAGAGCAACCTAGAGAGTAGCAAAAATATTTTCTGCAGCCAGATATAAAGAAGCAATCATGATTAGATGAGTGAGAGGGTCAGAGACGAATGCAGTAAAGATCCACAAATGAGAGGGTAATTTCAAGGGCAGAGGTTCTCCCCAAGGAGCAAGGGTTCCAGGCCCCACATCGGGCTTCCCATCCCACAGGTCCTACATCAGGAAGATGAGCCCCCAGAATGTTTAGCTTGGAAAGTCAACTGATTTAATCTTGGGAGAGTCAGATGGCTGGGGGAAATAGTGACTTCAGTTTTAAAGGTACACACAAAATCTCACATGTTCCAAGACCCAGGGCGGAAATAGTTACTAGAATGGACTCTGGAAGAGTCCCATCCTCACCTGCTGACCTTTGAGAATCTCAGGGAGAAGCCAGAGACACCTGAGCCTCACCCTGCAGAACACAGATGCTGACAACATCCTTTTGGGACAGCTCATCCCATGTGAGTACATTGTTGCTGGTGAGTGCCATTTTAGCATTTTATTCCCAACTTATCAGTGCCAGGTCCTGGCCCAATCATAAGTCAGTCAGCACCAGTCCTGGAATACCCCAGGCTAGACAATTAGCTGGTTAGGCAAATATCACCACCTACCAACAGACCATCTCGCCTGGGTACCCCTGAATTCCCAACTGTTGGGAAATTCATGTCCACACACCAGAGGGCAGTCAGTAACCCTGAGACCCCCAGAACTCCTGAAGCTGGACATCAGACGCAATCCAGCCCACCAGCAGGCTGGCACTAGCCCAATCACTGGCTTCATACACCAGGGGCTGTGAGTTGCTGGGCCCTGGCCTCACCTATCTGCAGACCAGCACTGACTCCAGGAACCCCAGGGCCCTACAGTAAAATATCCTGGGCCTCACTCTGTACCAACACTAGCCCTGAGTCCTTCTAGGCCTCAGCACTGCCTACCAATAGGTAGACATTAGCTCCAAGACCCTCTACCCTTCTCTATAGCCAAAGAACTTAGGCACAGCGCACCCCATCAGTGAGCTGACACTAGTCCCAGGACTCAGCTTCACCTACTACTGTGTGTACACTACCCTGGCACTTCCTGGATTCTGACCATGCCTGCCAGTAGACTGCCACCAGACTCAGACTCAGTCCTATGACCAGCCATGTCAAGCCCTGGTCGACCACTGGCCAGAAGCAACCTAGCAGGTACCCTGGATCCCAGTCTGCTCAACAACAGGAAAAATACAGTTTGGGTCTGTTAGTCTTGTCAGAATTTGGCCCTGCCTACTGGAAGCCATAATCAGCTGTAGGTGATGCCAGACACCATAGCCAACCTTGTCAAGAATTGGCTCTATCTAGCAAAAAGTTGGTTTAAGGCCTGGGATCCTCAGGACAGGATCCCACACAACAGCAGGCTGACACTAGCTCTGGGAACTTCAGCCTTCATAGCCAGTTGCCTTGTGACCTGAAAGTGTTCACCTGTGGACTGGCATCAGGATCAGGACTCCCCTGGAAGTGCAGCCAACTACAGAAGGTGCCTTACCCATCAGTGGTCTGCATTTGCTGCACAATCTCTGACAATCAACCAGACCAGGGCCCAGCTACATCTGTTAGTATGCCCATAGTAGTCAGCCCACCAAAACAAACATGCAGCCTCTAAAGCAGGAATATAACCTTGTAACAAAAAAGGAGTGTGTTACTGGGCCCCATCGGACATTTCTTACAGAAGAGTCTTTCTGCAGGGTCAGGAAATTAACAATTTTCCAAATGAAAACAGTATATAGGCCAAACGAGGTGACAGAGGAATACAAATTCCAAAAGAAAGAATAAATAAGGCTCCAGAAGAAGAACTAAGTGAACTACAGATAGGCAATCCACCCAATAACAACTTTTAAGGTAATTATCCTAAAGATGCTTTAAAAACTTAGGAAAATTATGGATAAACAGAATGAGAAGATGAAAGTTTTTAGCAAACAGAAAATATAAAGAACAACCAAATAGAACTGAAGAATACAATTACCAAAATTAAAAATATGTTAGAAAAAATAACAGCAAATTAACAGATAGAGAGGACCAGAGCAGTGAACAGGAAGACAGAGTAGTAGTTTAGTAGTTCACTAAAGTAGTTCACTAAAATGAAAAAGAATATGATGAGGGCAGTTTAAGAGACCTCTAAGACAACATCACAATAAACTGTGGAAAATTCTGAAAGAGATGGGAATACCAGAACACCTGACCTGCCTCTTGAGAAACCTATATGCAGGTCAGGAAACAACAGTTAGAACTGGACATGGAACAATAGACTGGTTCCAAATAGAAAAAGGAGTATGTCAAGGCTGTATATTGTCACCCTGCTTATTTAACTTACATGCAGAGTACATCGTGAGAAACTCTGGGCTGGAAGAAGCACAAGCTGGAATCAAGGTTGCAGGGAGAAATATCAATCACCTCAGATATGCAGATGACACCACCCTTATGGCAGAAAGTGAAGAGGAACTAAAGAGCCTCTTGATGAAAGTGAAAGAGGAGAGTGAACAAGTTGGCTTAAAGCTCAACATTCAGAACACAAAGATCATGGCATCTGGTCCCATCACTTCATGGGAAATAGATGGGGAAACAGTGGAAACAGTGTCAGACTTTATTTTTTGGGGCTCCAAAATCACTGCAGATGGTGACTGCAGCCGTGAAATTAAAAGACGCTTACTCTTTGGAAGCAAAGTTATGACCAACCTAGATAGCATATTCAAAAGCAGAGACATTACTTTGCCAACAAAGGTCCATCTAGTCAAGGTTATGGTTTTTCCAGTGGTCATGTATGGATGTGAGAGTTGGACTGTGAAGAAGGCTGAGCGCTGAAGAATTGATGCTTTTGAACTGTGGTGTTGGAGAGGACTCTTGAGAGTCCCTTGGACTTCAAGGAGATCCAACCAGTCCATTCTGAAGGAGATCAGCCCTGGAATTTCTTTGGAAGGAATGATGCTAAAGCTGAAACTCCAGTACTTTGGCCACCTCATGTGAAGAGTTGACTTATTGGAAAAGACTCTGATGCTGGGAGGGATTGGGTGCAGGAGGAAAAGGGGACGACAGAGGATGAGATGTCTGGATGGCATCACCGATTTGATGGACGTGAGTTTGAGTGAACTCCAGGAGATGGTGATGGACAGGAAGGCCTGGCATACTGCGATTCATTGAGTCTCAAAGAGTCGGACACGACTGCGCGACTCAACTGAACTGAACTGAACTGAACTGAAAACAACATCAATACTAACCATTACTTTATGAGTCCCACAAAGAGCAGAGAGAAAGAATATTTGAATATATAATAGCTTGAAACCTCCCTAACCTGGGAAGAAGCACAGAGTCTAAATTGTATCATCTTAAAGAAAAAACAAAAACAAAAAACACCAAGACACATTGTAGTTAACATGACAAAAAATAAAGATAAAGATATACTATTAAAAGCAGCAAGGGAAAAACGCAACACATACAAGGGGATTTCCTTAAGGCTATCAGCTGACTTTTCAGCAGAAACTTTGCAGACCAAAAGGGAGTGACATGGTATATTTAAAATGATGAAAGAAAATATAACCTACAAGCAAGAGTTCTCTACCTGACGAGGCTTTCATTCAGATTTGTTGAAAAGATCAAAAATTTTGACCAGCAAAAGCTAAAAGAGTTTAGCACCACAAAAGCTGCTTTAAAAGAAACAAACAAGCAGCAACAACAAGAAAGGAAATATTAAGGGCATTCTTTAGCTCTTTTTTATTTATATTTCAGTGCAAATTAATTTCAGATTCTCTACTGAGAGTATAATCTGACAATTCCAGTAGTACTATGTGGAATAGGGGTGGCAGAACACCAAGGAATTGATGCCTTTGAAAGGCCATGCTGTCCAGCCATCTCATCCTCTAATGCCCTCTCCTCCTTCTGCCCTCGATGGTTCCCAATATCAGGGACTTTTGCAATGTGTCATCTGTTCACATCAGATGACCAAAATACTGGAGCTTCACTTCAGCATCAGTCCTTCCAGTGAATATTCAGGGTTGATCTCCCTTAACATTGACAGGTTTGATATCCTTGCTGTCCAAGGAACTTCAGGAGTCTACTCCAGCATCACAGTTCAAAGGCATCAATTCCTTGGCATTCTACCTTCCCTATTCCACATAGCACTACTGGAATTGTCAGATTATACTCTCAATAGAGAATATGAAATTAATTTGCACAGAAATATAAATAAAAAGAGCTAAATAATGCCCAACCTGTGTAGAATTTCTGATTACTTCTTACTGTTGTTTCAAGTATTACTCATTATATACATTTTATTTAAGATACTTAATAGGAAAATAAAGTGCCTGAACCCTTCAGAAATAATTTGATTTTAGTGATAAACTGAGATGGTTCCAGTATAATTTTAGAGTATTTCAGCTTTATTTTTACATCCTGTAAATCTTTTATTTTCTCCTCATATTTCCCAATTTATTAAAGATATAGAAGAACACATACAAGTTAGAATCAAAGCATAACTTAGCTGTAGATGTCAAAGTATTTGATATTTTAAAAATACCTGTTCCTAGAAAGACAACAATCTTGATAACGAATGTTGATCCTCAAAAGAGAAGTAGAGAATCTATTGATCAAACAAAGTTAAGCCGTTAAGCCTTACTGCAGTACAGGAGCAAAATCCCTTAGTAGAGAATTAGTAGAATTCTTCCTAGAAGGAGAAAATCAGGAAAGGGTATTATTAGAGTTTAATTTAGGATAGAGGGGAATTTGTAAAACAATACTTTTGGATTGTGAGCCCAGGGAGGCTAATGTCTTGAAGCTTGTGGATTATTAAGCTGTTCATCTTAGCACATCAGTAATTTAGATACTTCATATTCTTATCTTTCAGGAGCAAGTGTTAAACTTACTTAACTGTAGCAACCTTTTTTTTTTTTTTTTTTTAATCTTCTGTGCTGTTTAGCATAAAGACAGGAAAGGTTGCCTAGTCCCAGGGATAGGAAAATATGTTGGTTTCAGTTTTCACAAGGCTTTATTGAGAGAAAAAATTATATGAATTCTCTGTTTTTCCCTTTCATAGGTCAAATGGCAGACCAGAGGACTCTATCATTATCATTATTATAATTCAATGGACAAAAACTCAAGATAAAGTTTTTAAAAATCCAGATTATTTTGAACAGGATAAGGGAAAATTAAGTAGGGAAACTAGACAATGGGGTTTATTTTGTTTTCTTGGTTTACTCTGCATTTCCCTTGGATAGACAAGACCCTGTATGAAGTAAGTACAGTAGTGAGTGCTGAATCACAACATCTTTTTGCTGGCTAGAAAGAGAAGCTAAAGGATGCTCAATATTTTCATTAATAACAAGTCATTCAATATACTCTGTACCCAAGGGAATAAAAGTTTGCCCCCATCTCTTGAAAAAGGAGTGTGAAAAAAATTTAGATGTGTTTCAAAATCATCACAGAGGTTAAATATTTCAAGAACAATGACTGAGAATGATGAAATCTATCATGACTCAGGGAATGAAATTTTATTCATACTTACATGTAAGTTTATACCTTACTGTCATGATATCATATGATATATCATATGATTAATGATATGTCATGGGTATGCAGTCAATATATACGCATTTTCTACATTGTTATAAAGACAGAAAGCTAATTTCAAAGAGAATGCATTTTTATTTTTTAAACTTTTTTAATAAAAATGAAGCCATTTATTACAAACACAATTAAAATAGGTTTCTGACTCAGAATTGCCAATTAGAACAAAATTGATGAAAATAATACATCTCAATTAAACTAAATTATAATTAATTCAAACCTGTTTGAGTATAAATGCCTAAAGTATAAACTGAAGAAACTATACTGTACATCTTCCTTTTTTGTTGTTGTTGCAGCAATAAAAGGATTATCATTGTAAGTCAAGTAAGTCAGACAGAGAAGACAAACTTTATATAATATGACTTATATGTGGAATCTAAAATTGTGATACAAATGAACTTTTTTATAGAACAAAACAGACTCGCAGACATATAAAATAAATAAACCAAAGGAGAAAGGTGTGTGAGTAAGGGATAAATTAGGAGGTTGGGACTAAAATATACACACTTTTATGCATAAAATAGATAATCAAGGACCTATTGTACAGTACAAGGAACTCTACATAATACTCCATAATAACTTAAATGGCAAAAAATCTGAAAAAAAAAAGATATAGGTATATGTGTGACTGAATCATGTTGCTGTACACCTGAAACTAGCACAACATTGTAAATCAAATATACTCCAATACACAGTAAATTTTTAAATAGGAAATACACTTTTAAATGTTTATATTTTATCACAAATTTCTCATTAATCTCCATCTTAATATGTAAGTAATTTGGGGAAAACAAAACAAAACAAAAACTAGACCTGGGGTGCTGGAAAATATGGTGGGTTGAATACAAGCATTAAACTCTGACCCTTCTCAAAACTCCATTATCATAATATTAAAAAGCATTAAATGACATAAATTCACTAAGTGAAGAGGAGGGGACAAGAAAAATACAATTTAGGAAATGGGGAAAAGAAAAATAAGAATAAAAAGATATAACCCAGAGGTTTAGATAACAATATTAAAAATGATTAGCATAAAAAATGCTCAACATCATTAGTTATTGCATGCTAAGTCGCTTCAGTTGTGTCTGACTCTTTGCAACCTCATGAGCTGTGGCCCACCAGGCTCCTCTGCCCATGGAATTCTTCAGACAAGAATACTAGAATGAGTGTCATTTCCTTCTCCAGGGGACCTTCCCAACCCAGGGATTGAACTCCTGTCTCTTAAGTCTCCTGCATTGGCATGTGTGTTCTCTACCACCAGTGCCACCTGACTCATTAGTCATTAAGGAACTGCAAAATCGAGACCACAATTATAGGCATTGACATATCCATAACAATTGCTAAAATTGAAAAGCTGATAAAACTAAGAGTTGCACAGGATAAAGAAAAACTTTCATTGTGTGTGTGTGTGTGTGTGTGTGTGTGTGCAAATGCTAAATAAGAAGTGATTTGACAATTTCTACAAAAGTTAAATACATAATTATATGACCTAAGGCAGAAGCTATGTTGCAGATTTGTAGGGTTCCTGTAATAAATTACTATAAACTAGGTGGATTAAAACAGCAGAAATGTGTTTTCTCATTGTTCAATAGACTAGAAGTCCTTCTTTGTAGGTTCTAGGAAAGAATCCTTCCTGTCTCCTAGCTTCTGCTGGTTGCCAACAGTCCTTTGCTTTCCTTGGCTTGTAGCTGTGTCACTCTAACTTTTGTATCTGTTGTCACATGACCTTGTGTCCCTTCAGTCTTTTGTGTCTCTGCATACATAAATCCCCCACCCCGACATAGAAATCATTCATTAGATGTAGAACTCTACCATAATCCAGCATGACCTCATTTATCTTGATTACATAATACAAAGGCCCTCTTTTCAAATAAGGTCACATTTACAGTTTCTCAGTGAACATTAATTTTTGGAGGACACTATTCAACATATGAAAGTTCTATTTATAATCATTCAAAATTGGGAACAACTCAAATATTCTTCAATTGAAGATTGAATAAATCTGCTCTGCATACTGAAAGAATTGCTCTTCACTTCTAAGAAATCCCAGGCAGGATTAATATTAAAATTGTCTTTCAACAACTATGATTATTATGTGTGTGTGTGCATGTTCAGTTGTGTCAACTTTTGCAGCCCCATGGACTGTAACCCACCAGGCTCCTCCGTCCACAGGATTTTCCAGGCAAGAATACTGGAGTGATTACTTCCTAGTCCAGGGGATCTTCCCAATCAAGGGATTGAACTTGCCTGTCTTATGTTTCCTGCATCGGAGGCAGATTCTTTACCACTAGCACCACCTGAGAAGTCCCTATGATTATTATTTAATGACAATTCATTTAGTAATTACCAAATGGAGAGCATTGAGAGACAAACTAGAGGATAAAATCTGAGTAAGGCAAACATCCTTGATTTCAAAGGAGTTTAAAAGATAGTAGATAAGGTGGATTATTTTTTTTTCCAGTTTTTTTGGGGAAGAAAAAGAGTGACACCAGTCTTTGCAAAAACATCTTATAATAGGATGTGTATAGAAATCCATGCTTTCAAGGTTCCAAGTTAATATTTGTATTTCTGCACATAATACCACTACCTCAATTCTAAACTCCACTGCCTGTCTTTTAAAAACTCCTTTGAAAGGTTGTACCTTTCTGTTCCACTGTTCATAAACAAGGAATTCCTAAGCTAGGTGACTTCTTTAAATCCTGTGGATATTTCTGGTTGCTTCTAATTCCATGATTTTGTTATTTCTTTTTCCTAAGTTATCTCTGTCTTCTAAACTATTGTATAAATCCCATTTGAATCACATTTCCTTTGCACAACTCTCATCTTGATATATAATAATTTCTCCTTTCTTAAAAAATTAACATAATAGAATATTACACTTCCTTTAGGCCTGTCATTAAACGTTGTGGAGTCCAGGAAGGAATACATGAAGATGTACATCTGAATTTACATCATAAATCTAAATGTTTAAAGACATAAATTTAGCTCATAAATCATTGAATGTACTATATTCTAGTGTCCTATTTCAAAACTATTTTCACATTGGCACAATTGAAAAATATGTGTAAAGCTTTAGTTTTATGAGTAAAATAAGCAAAGTCTCAAAGACAAAACATTTAATTATTTTTAAGTCTTTTTGAATATATCTGTATGCGTTTATCCTGAATACTGTTAAAGTTTGGATTAGTAACCTAATAAAGTGAAAGTTTCTCAGTCATGTCCAACTCTTTGCGACGTCATGGACTATACAGTCCATGGAATTCTCCAGGCCAGAATACTGGGGTGGGTAGCCTTTCCCTTCTCCAGGGGAATCTTCCAAACCCAGGGATCAAACCCAGATCTTCCACATTGCAGGTGTGTTTTTACCAGCTGATCCATAAGCGAAGCCCAAGAACACTGGAGTGAGTAGCCTAATTCTTCTCCAGCGGATCTTCCCGACCCAGGAATCAAACTGGAGTCTCCTGCATTGCAGGTGGATTCTTTACCAACTGAGCTATGAGTTAAGTAAAAATATAAGAAAACTAGTATATTCTGCTATCATATAAATTGGCTTCTTTACATTCTTTTTAGCAAAATTTCAAATGTTATAACCAATACTTTAGATATGGTTTATTGAAAATAATGGCAAGTACTATGACCTTTGGTCTTCCCGGTAGCTTAGCTGGTAAAAAAAATCCACCTTCTATTCAGGAGACCTTGGTTTGATTCCTGGTTTGGGAAATTCCCCTGGAGAAGGGATAAGTTACCCACTCCAGTATTCTTGGGCTTCCCTGGTGGCTCAATGGTAAAGAACCCACCTGCAATGTGGGAGACCTGGTTTCAATTCCCAGGTTGGGAAGATCCCCTTGGAGAAGGGCTTGGCAACACACTCCAGTATCCTTGCCTGGGAATCCCTATGGACAGAGGAACCTGGTGGGCTACAGTCCATGGGGTCACAAGAGTCAGACACTACTGAGCAGCTAAGCACAGTACAGCACTATGACCTTTATGAATCATTGTGGATAATCTGCTCTCTGAGGAAAATAATGAACTTGTAAATTAGAAAGTATTGTAAGCAATGTGTTATTTATTCTCTTCAAACATTGGAATGGAGAAAGAAATGGCAACCCACTCCAGTATTTTTTTCTGGGAAATCCAATGGACAGAGGAACCTGGTGGATTACAGTCCATAAGGTCATAAAAAAGTTGGAGAAGACTTAGAGACTGGGCAAACATTGGAAAGGAGTCTGTAAATATCTCAAATATTGGGTTGGCCAAAAAGTTAATTTGTGTTTTTCTTTAAGATATTATGGCCAACCCAATAATTTAATTCCATCACACAAAACTTAACCATTTGCATCACAATTTTCACTCTCTTAAAAATAATACATGGGTCCATATAGTAATAAAAGAAAGGGTATTAGGCTTCATGTATGGTTTGCCAACACATACACACATTCAAATTAAAGACTGAATTGTTTGACTCTACAAAATTGTTTGACTGTACAAAATGCTCCTCATATTCTATGTGCAACTGCCTTAAATATTGAAATAAATTGTATTTCTGGAACCAGAAATTAAAACATAAAGAAAAGATTATTTGTCTTTTTTCTTTTCAAAGAATTTCCACCACTCAAATCTTCCTTGTATTCAGAAGCAGTGTCATCAGACACATGGGCTCGTGTCTATCCTGGCTTTAATCAGCACTCACCTGCCAGAGGAGGTTGAACACAAGTGGAGGAGAATTCCTGGGGGCTGAAGATGTTGCTCATGAGCAGGAATGTTGAAGGATACAGAGCAGCCTCCCTAGCACCAAGTTCCAGATCCCCAGGCTTGGACCCCATATGTTTTTAAACAACTTGATCTTTGTTTGCCATATACAGACTCTTTCTAAATAAAATCAGAGGCCCTTTTGTTTAAGAGTTGCACTGCATTTGATTATTCTTTATTTTTCCCACTTTATGGCCTTTGATGAGGTCACATCAGGAATACATAATTTCTGTTAACTGGGTTGCAAGGAGACCAATATTTTGCTATGATACTACAATATAATATTCAAAATATTGCATTTCAAAATTAATATTTAATAAGAAAAACATATATATTTCTATGAAAAATGAGCTCAACTTATTTATTCACACTTCTTAAAATCTAACTTTTTTGTTTTAAAAAGTTAGATTCCTTAAAAATTACCAGGACCTGTAAATTTTCTTCAAATTATGAAGTGCTCATTTGTACTACTTGCAAAATATTCTTTAGTGCCTAGTAGTTGCAAAGGGCTGAATAGCAATAGTGTGGCCAATGTGTTCTGGATGGAAATGTCTTAACTACATATGTGACATTGTAGTAATCTCTTTCCCCACGCTTAGCTGTTGGTCATGATCTAGGTAATGAATATTCTATTAGCTGATGTACATTAGTGACTATGATCAGACCACATTGGGTGATTCATAATGGAAGTGTAGAGTCAATTAGAAATAAGCTCTTTTAATCCCATATCTTTCTTCATTACCCCTCTTTCTCATTATTGACATAGCATGATTTCATTGTATATAATTAATCAGTTGTTATTTTTCTGTATCAAGACATCATTTAATTGTATCAGGACATCATTTAATTGTTATCATTTTTAACCAGTAGATAGCTCCACTCAGTTTATAGGGAGGGGTTGATATATATAAAGCTGAATTTAACATTTGGCAGCACTGTTCACAAAAATGATTCCTTAAAAATATGTATGACTAACTGACGTGAATTAACAGAAAAGTAGAAAAATATATAAATAGGGCCTTTGTTGGTAATAGAGGGCTTCCCTGATAGCTCAGTTGGTAAAGAATCTGCCTGCAATACAGGAGATCCTGGTTCAATTCCTGGGTTGGGAAGATCCTCTGTAGAAGGGATAGGCTACCTACTCCAGTATTCTTGGGATCCCTTGTGGCTCAGCTGGAAAAGAATCCTCCTGCAGTGTGGGAGATCTGGCTTTGATCCCATTGTTAGGAAGATCCCCTGGAGAAGGGAAAGGCTACCCACTCTAGTATTCTGGCCTGGAGAATTCCATGGACTGTATAGTCCACAGGGTACCAAAGAGTCAGACACAGATGAGTGACTTTCACTTTGTTGGCAATAGAGTATATATTAATAATGTATCATTTTTTCTGATATTTCCAACTAGAATATATTTCTCATTCTATCATCAAATAGTCTAATTACTCTCATTCTTAAGAAAACTAAAGACAATTTTAGCAAAATACACATGGTTGAGAAAAAGTACTTTAGCTAATTTATCTCACTTTCTTGCTTTAAAGAAATGGAAAAAAAAATGTACACCATTAAAGTATATGCTTTCTTTTTTTCTTCTGTTTGTTTTAACTTAAAACAACAACAACAAAAAAATAGGTTTTCTGGCCACACTGTTCTGCATGTGGGAGCTTAGTTTCTGACCAGGGATCGACCCTGAACCTTCTGCAGTGGAAATGCTGTCTTAACCACTGGACTGCCAGGGGAGTCCCTATATATATTTTCTGATTTTATGCATACATAAATCAGAAATATGAGTTAAATATACCAATCCAGTTGTTGGTAGCCATTACTAAGAAAAAAACATAGGAGAAATTTGTTGAATATACTGAAGTCATGGTACTGCTATTGAAGTACATTATCATTAAAAAAAATGTTGGTAAGAATTTAGTGAGAAGGAAATATCTCTTTTTCTATAATGATGAAACATAAAAATCTAAAGAATCCAGTTTTCTCATTATTAACACATTAACATATAAAGGGTTAATAAAATGTTATGTAAAACATTATTATCATCTTTTATTTTACTAATTTCTTTTTATGTAACACTAGTGCAAAAAACAGTGCTAACTGGACTGCTGGTAAATCTGTGGTGAATTCTAAAAAAACATCTTACCATCACCAGAAGAAAGGTTCAAATATTAAAGAAACAGTTTTGAATTTTGTTCCTAATGATCCAAACTTCCCCTTCAAAGCTATTTGCTAAATAAGCTAAAAATCAATAGTGAGAATTAACTCTCACAAATATTGGACATTCTTAAGTCTAACATGTAGAAAGAAGACACTAAAGAAAAATAAATCATATTTGTGTGGTAGGGAACTGATAAGAATCATTACTTATTCATGGTAAATGGCAGAAAACCCAGCAAAGGCTAACTTAGATGGTGGAAAACATGGTTCACATAACTAAAAAATTCAGGAGAGACTGGATTCAGACTTCATTTTATTCTGATGCTCAAACACACTCTTGTGGAATTTGCTTCTTGTCTTATGATTTTGACATTCGTTCCAAATTTCACAGCATTTCCCATTCTCAGAAAGTTTTTGTCTTGTGTTCACCAGTTAGATATAGCAGTGCTGGCCTACCATCATCCCAATTTCAAGTTGCAAAGACTAAAAAAGTCTGGTTCATTTAGAACAAACAGCCCCAATATAGCATAATTTTGAATAGGCTGATATAAAAAGGATTTATATACAAATGAAAATTAATTTTTTTTGTATTTCTATGAAAAATGCATTGAAACTTTTCCACTTTTAAAATGATAAATTTGGCCAACTCCAAATCTGCTTGCTAATGGATGACTACAAGTGTATCCTCATAAGGTGATAATCAAATGCATGTGTGTTCTCAGTCACGTCATACTCTTTGGGTCCCCTTGTAGCCTGCCAGGCTCCTCTGTCCATGGGATGTTCCAGGTAAGAATACTGGAATGGGTTACCATTTCCTCCTCTAAGGGGTTTTCCTGACCCAGGGATTGAATTTGTGTCTCCTGTGTTTTCTGCATGGCAGGCAGATTCTTTACTGCTTGAGCCACTGGGGACGCCCCATAAGGTGATGGATATGTGCTTTTATGTGTGTTACAAAATACATGGATACTATTTGTCAAAATTTGGAATATTTTATTCATTAGTAATTTCCCATAAAATTTGTCTCCTAATCTCTCCATTTCAATAATTATAGTCATATGAATTATTATGGAAATTGCTTCTGAGGTCTTGGGGCATAACGGGGAATTAAGATCCTTAGGATATTGAAAGACTGAAGTTAAGGACAAAAATGCAAAGTAGGAGATCATTTATATTAAAAAAAAATTGCCCACTTTTCTGGTTATCCATGAAGCTATCTTTTGCTGATGATATTTTCTTTTCTTCACACCTGGTGCTGCTGCTGCTGCTAAGTCCCTTCAGTCATGTCCAACTCTGTGCGACCCCATAGACAGCCCACTAGGCTCCTCTGTCCCTGGGACTCTCCAGGCAAGAATACTGGAGTGGGTTGCCATTTCCTTCTCCAATGCATAAAAGTGGAGGTGAAAGTGAAGTCGCTCAGTCATGCCCAACTCTTAGTGACCCCACGGACTGCAGCCTACCAGGCTCCTCCGTCCATGGGATTTTCCAGGCAAGAGTACTGGAATAGGTTTTTCATGCCTAGGGCTGCTCAAATGTGAGGAGAATTTTGTCATGGCATCTGCTCTTTGTAGAAAATTAAATCACTGTACTGATTTTATATTATGCAATTGCACCATTATAATATATTGAGAATAGAGAATTTTAACCAATTCAAATCGTAACTAACCACAAATTCTTATTTTATTTTGTGTTACAATAAAGCATATATATCAAAGGGGAGAATGCTCTGTATAAGATAGAGTCAAGGCTAACACAGTTAATAAACCATGCTGGGTGATACTCTGTCAAATACGAGCATGGCAGACAGAGAGTTTTAAAGTATTGCCACAAAAAAATGAAATTTTAAACATTGGTCACTTTTCCTGTTTTTGTTACATTCAAAGCACAAATATTTAAAGGAGTAAATTTCAGTAGGACAAAAATGGTTTCGATATAAAATTTATAAAAAGCTGAGGCATACTGTATTGGTGTTTTTCTTTTTGGCTTACTTCACTCTGTATAATAGGCTCCAGTTTCATCCATCTCATTAGAACCGATTCAAATGTATTCTTTTTAATGGCTGAGTAATACTCCATTGTGTATATGTACCACAGCTTTTTTATCCATTCATCTGCTGATGGACATCTTGGAATTTAGAAAGATTGTAACAATAACCCTGTATACGAGACAGCAAAAGAGACACTAATGTATTGGACTCTGTGGGAGAGGGAGAGGGTGGGATGATTTGGAAGAATGGCATTGAAACATGTATAATATCATATATGAAACGAGTCTCCAATGCAGGTGTGATGCACAATACTGGATGCTTGGGGCTGGTGCACTGGGATGACCCAGAGGGATGGTATGGGGAGGGAGGAGGGAGGAGGATTCAGGATGGGGAACACATGTATACCTGTGGCAGATTCATGTTGATATATGGCAAAACCAATACAATACTGTAAAGTTAAAAAATTAAATTAAATTAAATTAAAAAAAAACTGAGGCATTTCTAAAGGGAAGGTAATCTACTGAAAATGAAATATGTATGTATTTATTTAACCAATTTAAATTTATGTACTAGAACTACTGTGTCCAAGATGAAAACCATTACATTAGTGTGTCTTAAGGACTAAATTTTATTTAAAATTTAAATTTAAATGTATAAGCTGTTAATTAAGTTATAACATATAACATATAATACATATATCCAATGTGCATTAGTGTGACCTAAGGACTAAATTTTACTTAAAATTAAATTTAAATGTATAAGCTGTTAATCAATTAAGTTACTAAAAACTAAGTGTGCTCAGAAGAACTTGAGCATGTTAATCTACATTTTTAATATTCAATTTTATAAAATCTGAAAACAAATGCATTCTGATGAAAATTTAGTACAAAACTTAAAATATGTAAATATTTCAAATAGTACAAAAAAACTTTGTACTAAGAAAACAGTGTAAAGCATCATAAATACTTTTATATTTATTACACATTGAAACAATATTTTGAATATATTGGAGTAATTAATATTCTATTAGAATAGGTATCTGTTATAGATATATGAATATGCAGTAATAAATTGGATATATGTATTATGTTATTTAAGTGAACTTTGTTTCTGTCATTCATTTAATATAGGTACAAAAAACTCAAAAGTGCATATGTTTCTTATATTTTTATTGGACATCAGTATCTTAAAATGATGAATGATACCTATCATGCACTTGCAACTAATTTTTTCTGCCTTTCCTCCTTCTTTTTCCTCCCTTTTTCTTTTTTTTCTAAATGTGATTTCCTAGACAGCATATTAAAAAGCAGAGACATTACTTTGTTGACAAAGGTCCATCTAGTCAAAGCTACAGTTTTTCCAGTAGTCTTGTATGGATGTGAGAGTTGGATCATAAAGAAAGCCGAGTGCTGAAGAATTGATGCTTTTGAACTGTGGTGTTAAAGAAGACTCTTGAGAGTACCTTGGACTGCAAGGAGATCAAGCCAGTCAATCCTAAAGGAAATCAATCCTGAGTATGCATTGGAAGGACTGATGCTGAAGCTGAAGCTCCAGTACTTTGGCCACCTGATGTGAAAGACTGACTCATTGGAAAAGATCCTGTTGCTGGGAAATATTGAATTCGGGAGAAGGGGAAAACAGAGGGTAAGATGGTTGGATGGCACCAACGATGCCACTGTTGGACATGAGTTTGGACAAGCTCTGGGAGTTGGTGATGGATAGGGAGGCCTGGCATGCTGCAGTCCATGGGACTGCAAAGAGTCAGACACGACTGAGTGACTGAACTGACCTGAACTGAGAGATAGTGGAGGACAGAGGAGCTTGGTGTGCTACAGTTCTCAGGGTCCCAAAGAGTTGAACACAACTTACCAACTGAACAACAACAATATAGATTTATATCTTTCGCTAAACTTTGCACGTTTTTAGCTATTATTTCTTCAGTTCAGTCTTTCAGTCATATCTGACTCTTTGCAATCCCATGGACTGCAACACGCCAGGCTTCCCTGTCCATCACCAACTCCTAGAGCTTACACTTACTCATTGTTTTATTTCTTCAAGTACATTTAAATACATTCAAGTACATTTCTTCAAGCTCATTATTTCTTCAAATACATTTTAATCATGGCTCTCTTTCTCCTTTTCTTCTGGAAACTCTGCTAAAACAAGTATCAGAAGTTTTGTGTTTGTCTCATAGATTCCTGGAGCTCTGCTCATTTCTTTAATTTTTCTCTTTATTGCTTATATGAAATTATTTCTATTGTCATATTTTCAAGTTCAGTCTTTATTCTACCATTTTTATTTTACCATTTGTCTTAGCAAAGTTTTCATACCTATCATTATACTCTCTCTTCTAAAATTTCTATTTTGTTCTTTCTTATAGTCTTTGTTTCTTTGTTGATATGTTGAATGTGTTCACTTTTTCAAGTGTCAGTGACTGTTAGAGCATTTCTGTAATGGCTAAACACTGTGTCCTAAAGTTACAATATTGGTGCCATTTCATTACTGAGCCAGCTGATTGTCTATTCCCATATTAGTTGAAATTTTGCTGAGCAATTTTGGAGTATATTCTGGACACTGATTATTATGCAACAGGATGTTGAGTTACTTCAAGCCACAAGTTTTTACCACCCTTCTATGAGTTGTGATTTCAATATAAGTTTATTTTTTCATATTTTTTTCATTGATTTTCAGATCTGCCCTGGTTTCACACCACCTGTGTTCACCCTAGGTCATTGATGTCGGTCAGTTATCACAGTATGTATTATGGTTGTTAAGATAATGTCAATGCATGCGAAAGTTTGGATGAATCCAGTGTTTCATACACAACTTCATGGGTTTGATTTCTTGAGCTTATCCCTCAGTGTGATCTTCTAAGTACTTTATGACTCCCTGTGACTCCCTTTTATAAATACAAAAGGACAAAGGTTTTTTTGTTGTTGTTGTTTTTGAAGTGATGGGTTGGAGTGGAGTTGCTGATTGTAAACAAAGCTCCCCACTCTCAGAGTTTTGCTTCTTGTGCCCTACCTCACTACTTGACATGTCACTATTACTTGACATTTAACTGAAAGCTGGAATGTGAGAGAATATAGAGAAATAAAATGTGGGAGGGAGGAGAATCCCACACTGTTACTGAGAGTCAAGAATTTCTTGCTTAACTCCTTGGTTTAGAATTAGGGAAATTCTACTGGATCTCTCTATGATTGTTTGTTGTTGCTCACTTATAGGTTTTATGCTGCATTCTGATTAAGGGGCATTCAAGAAAAATAAATGGCAAACTCATTATTTAGCTACTTTTGGCAACTTAAAAAAGTTACTGCTGGTATCCTTCTTTAATCTCCTGTTACTACTTTCAGTTTAGAGCTCTAAAATGCTTCTGAATGCATTAGGATCTCTTTGCTTGGATAGAATCAATAAAGGATGCTTAGTCTATCATATCCAGAACTGAAATTGAACAATGACACACATTTTTAATCTCTGTCCTCTCAGATTCTGTGCCTTCCTTGTACCCCAAGATAGATGACACTTTCAGCTTCCCTCTGATTTCAGGCACCCTACTTGAACATCATCTTTTGCCGGTTTAAGTCTTATATCTACTAAATCTTCTTTTATATGCAGTAAATTTGACATGATATTTGATCATGGAAAGTTCAAAATGATTGAATAGTCTTCTCTACCAAATTTAATTCTTTAGTTTCTGTGGGAAATAGATGACAATTATGGCCTGCAAGGGGAAAAGTATGACTATATTGGGCTTGAATTCAACCCCAAATGGAAACCCTATCCTGGAAAGCTAGATTGGCTGTTGTAGGTGTTAAAAGGAAGGATTTAATGCTATTTCTCCCAGACATTATTCTCATTTATTTGATTTTCAATAAGCTGTGATTTTCTATCAATGTGAGAGCTATGCAGAACAGTTTCTCACTTGAAGAGTATAGAATAGGCACTACTTAAACTAAACTTGGACTTCTTACTACACAGATAACAAGCATTAAGAAGGATTTTTTTTTTTCTATTGTTGCCTCTTAGTTAGATTATTCATCATCTTTCAGATTTTGAAACTCAATGAACAAAGAAACGAGTGATTCTCCATCTGTACGGAAATAATTTTAAATGCTTGCTTTGCTGAAGAGGATATACAGAAACTGATCTTCAAACAGAATATTGTAGAAAGTAAATTTTATTTGAAGACCATTTTCCATATTCCACTTTTATTGACAAACATTTTTCTAAACAAATGTTAAGAGTCTTACTTCCTATCTTTCCCTTACTTATTTCAGTGTTAAAATGTACTGTAATACTTTATTGTAATAAAGACATTTTGGGGAGATCCAAACATCACAAAGAAGGTCAACTTGATTGCCGTTTTGATGGCATATCACATAATTAAAGTTGTTGCAGTCTGCCGGGCATAGAATAAGGATGCTTTAAGTCCAGAGAAGTAATAGCCTTAAAGAATTTAGTCATTTAATAGCAGAATTTGTGTCCCAGAAATGTGGAGTTTGGGTTGGACTTTGATTAAAAAGAAGGAAGCTGAAATAGTGCAAGAGAGTAAAGCTGAAAATCTATTTTTCTAAAAAATTTAAATGCAACTACAGTATTTAAATCCCTTTCCTTTATTTGAAGAATATGCAAATAAATATCACTATTTTGTATTTTTGAAATCTTTATTTTTATCTTCTTCAAATGCCTTCCTTCCACAGTTAAAGGTAGCTGCTGAATTAGACAGGTATGCCCTCATGCAAGACATTCTGAGTCATGAATCAAAATACTGATGGCGTTTCTGACTCTCCCCCAGTGTTTTTTTAACGTGCTGACTCTTAAAGGAGTTACTTTCCTACTCAGCAATGGAATGGAGTTTTTAATGAATAACTTATACAGGATTTTCCACATTTCAACTACATTTGGAGAGCTGATGCATAAACTCATTATTGACTCAGGATCCCTGGGTTTTAAACTAGTTTGCAACGTATTTTTAAATAATGTTTAAATTGTACCTTTTTGATGTCACTGCAAGTATTTTCAAAGTGCCCATATTTTACCTGGATTTCTGTTCTAATTTCTTATTCTGCATTTCCAAACAGCTGTTCCTTCCTCTTTCAATTGCTCTTGTTTCATAAGTACCACTAATAAGCCAATGAGAAGTCTACTAAACCCCCCCAAGCTGTACCAAATGTGAAGACAGAATTTGAAAACTTGCTTTATTTGTACACCATTTAAATTCTAATGTCAAAATTAAACATACACATGCAGATTTCTGAAGCTGATTTTCCTCTTTTTTCTCTTATGCATGAAAGGTAATACTTGGTTTCTCTAAGAACATGTAAGCATACACTACTTTGGAAAATATTAATAAATACACAGACTCCTCTGTCCATGAGATTTCCAGGCAAGAATACTGGAATGGATTGCCATTTCCTCCTCCAGGGGACCTTCCTGACCCAGGGATCAAACCAAGTCTCAAGTCTTCTGCATTTGCAGGCAGGTTTCTTTACAACTATTGCCACCTGGAATGCCCAATAAATACACAAATTTATACTGAATCAGTTGTAAAGTTTCATGTGTACATAGAAATATAACACTGATGAGTGTATCAATAAAAAGTAGGCAGTTGACTACATATAATGATTCAAGAGATTATAGTCTTTGTATGGGTCCAGATATACACTTCCCAGGTGTGCGTATGATAAAGAATCCAGCTGTCAATTCAAGAGCCACAGGGAAATGCCATAGGTTTGATCCCTGGTCAGGAAAACCCTCTGGAGAAGAAAATGGCAACCCACTCCAATATTCTTGCCTGGGAAACCCTGTGAACAGAAGAGCCTGGCAGGCTACATTCCATAGTATTGCAAAGAGTCAGACCTGGCTAAGGATGAGCACAGTGTGACATTCAAAGGAGCAAAAGACTAATAACTTTAAGTTAAAAATATGAGAGAGTTACTGGACACAGCTAATAATATCTTCCCTATTCACATTTAAAAAAAAATTGAATGGGAGAGAAATATGGAGTTATTGCTAACAATCAGAGCATTGTGGATTGTTCTCATCAAACAAATTTTAAAACTCTTTTGTTGTTCAGCAAGGTTTTAATCCAAGTTGTAACAGAAAAAAGATTCCACCACAAAGTATAGATGACTAAGAGGTAGGTCAGAGGTCAAGGCCCATCCCTTGCAGATAGTAACCCTTTAGCCAACAGAGATACAATAAAAACTGTCAGATCAGATCAGTCGCTCAGTTGTGTCCGACTCCTTGCGACCCCATGAATCGCAGCATGCCAGGTCTCCCTGTCCATCACCGACTCCAAGAGTTCACTGAGACTCACGTCCATCGAGTCAGTGATGCCATTCAGCCATCTCATCCTCTGTCGTCCCCTTCTCCTCCTGCCCCCAATCCCTCCCAGCATCAGATTCTTTTCCAATGAGTCAACACTTCGCATGAGGTGGCCAAAGTACTGGAGTTTTAGCTTTAGCATCATTCCTTCCAAAGAAATCCCAGGGCTGATCTCCTTTAGAATGGACTGGTTGGATCTCCTTGCAGTCCAAGGGACTCTCAAGAGTCTTCTCCAACACCACAGTTCAAAAGCATCAATTCTTTGTCGCTCAGCCTTCTTCACAGTCCAACTCTCACATGCATACATGACCACAGGAAAAACCATAGCCTTGACTAGATGGACCTTTGTTGGCAAAGTAATGTCTCTGCTTTTGAATATGCTATCTAGGTTGGTCATAACTTTCCTTCCAAGGAGTAAGTGTCTTTTAATTTCATGGCTGCAGTCACCATCTGTAGTGATTTTGGAGCCCAGAAAAATAAAGTCTGACACTGTTTCCACTGTTTCCCCATCTATTTCCCATGAAGTGGTGGGACCAGATGCCATGATCTTCGTTTTCTCAATGTTGAGCTGTAAGCCAACTTTTTCACTCTCCACTTTCACTTTCATCAAGAGGCTTTTGAGTTCCTCTTCACTTTCTGCCGTAAGGCTGGTGTCATCTGCATATCTGAGGTTATTGATATTTCTCTCGGCAATCTTGATTCCAGTTTGTGTTTCTTCCAGTCCAGCATTTCTCATGATGTACTCTGCATATAAGTTAAATAAACAGGGTGACAATATACTGTGTTGATGAACTCCTTTTCCTATTTGGAACCAGTCTGTTGTTCCATGTCCAGTTCTAACTGTTGCTTCCTGACTTGCATACAATTTTCTCAAGAGGCAGATCAGGTGGTCTGGTATTCCCATCTCTTTCAGAATTTTCCACAGTTTATTGTGATCCACACAGTCAAAGGCTTTGGCATAGTCAATAAAGCAGAAATAGATGTTTTTCTGGAACTCTCTTGTTTTTCCATGATACAGCATATGTTGACAATTTGATCTCTGGTTCCTCTGCCTTTTCTAAAACCATCTTGAACATCAGGAAGTTCACGGTTCACATATTGCTAAAGCCTGGCTTGGAGAATTTTGAGCATTACTTTACTAGCATGTGAGATGAGTGCAATTGTGCAGTAGTTTGAGCATTCTTTGGCATTACCTTTCTTTGGGATTGGAATGAAAACTGACCTTTTCCAGTCCTGTTGTCACTGCTGAGTTTTCCAAATTTCCTGACATATTGAGTGCAGCACTTTCATAGCATCATCTTTCAGGATTTGGAATAGCTCAACTGGAATTTCATCACCTCCACTACTAGGTACCAACAACTCCACTTGCTGTGAGGAGACATTTTTTTTTTTTAATAAATGTGATAATAATTGACTATCACTCTTTATACCTGACTAGCATTTTTAGCATCACTTTTAAATTTAGGACATCAAAATCATGTCTAAATCCCCTGTGTTGGTTTGTAGAGATTATACATGATTATACATCAAAACTGAAACCCTTTGGAAACTTGAAGGTTTGTTTCATAACTTTATATATGTTATTTTACAAACGTGTGAGTTTTTTTTTTTTAATATTTGTACAAGTTTAATAACACTGCTGTTACTAAGTTGCATATTATAAGATTACTGTATTTCCTGGTATTGATACTCACATAGTTCAATATTCCTTTGTTTAGTTATAAGCATGTTTTATGAAAAATCACTTGGAAAATCATGGTTTTATTTATTTGAAGAATTAGTTCTCATTATTAAAGATTATTCACATTTCAGCACATTTTTTACGTCTTATAAAATGGAAATTGCTTTGTAATGCTGGAAATCTGGAGCAGACTTTGTTATCCATACTGGTGAAACGTTTGAAACTCAGTCCTTACAACTTACCATTTTATCGACATTTGGAAAATATTAGTGACTTGTCTTGGAATCACTATAATCACTGCTGGATTAGATTAAATGAAACACGCACACACACACAAAGATCTTGACCTGTCTAATACAAATCAGGATATATGTGAACATGTGTGCAAGTCCACTCATGTCTGACTCTTTGTGACTTCCTGGACTGTAGCCCGTCTGGTTCTCCTGTGCATAGGATTTCCCAGGCAAGAATACTGGAGTAGGCTGTCATTTCCTTCTCCAGCAGATATTCCCAACCCAGGGATTAAACTGTGTCTCTCATGTCTCCTGCATAGGCAGGTGGGTTCTTCACCAGCTGAGCCACCAGGGAAGCCCCTACAAATCAGGATCAATTACTTCATCTGACTCTAATTAAATATTACCCTAAGATTAGGAACTCATCTAATAGTTTAGTGTTCAAAGTTATTTTGATGGGTGGGAGATTTAGAAATATATAAAAACTATCTTCAAAAAGAAGTAAAGTTGTTAGGTACTTTAAAATTATCACATCTCTGATAATGAGTGATGTTGAGCATCTTTTCATGTGTTTGTTAGCCACCTGTATGTCTTCCTTGGAGAAATGTCTATTTAGTTCTTTGGCCCATTTTTTTTTTTTTAAGCTTTTTCTTTTTTTTTTAAATTTTATTTTATTTTTAAACTTTACATAATTGTATTAGTTTTGCCAAATATCAAAATGAATCCGCCACACGTATACACGTGCTCCTTGATTGGGTCATTTATTTTTCTGGAATTGAGCTGTAGGAGTTGCTTGTATATTTTTGAGATTAGTTGTTTGTCCATTGCTTCATTTGCTATTATTTTCTCCCATTCTGAAGGCTGTCTTTTCACCTTGCTTATAGTTTCCTTTGTTGTGCAGAAGCTTTTAAGTTTAATTAGGTCCCATTTGTTTATTTTTACTTTTATTTCCAATATTCTGGGAGGTGGGTCATAGAGGATCCTGCTGTGATGTATGTCAGAGTGTTTTGCCTATGTTCTCCTCTAGGAGTTTTATAGTTTCTGGTCTTACGTTTAGATCTTTAATCCATTTTGAGTTTCTTTTTGTGTATGGTGTTAGAAAGTGCTCTAGTTTCATTCTTTTACAAGTGGTTGACCAGTTTTCCCAGCACCACTTGTTAAAGAGATTGTCTTTAATCCATTGTATATTCTTGCCTCCTTTGTCAAAGACAAGGTGTCCATATGTGTGTGGATTTATCTCTGGGCTTTCTGTTTTGTTCCATTGATCTATATTTCTGTCTTTGTGCCAGTACCATACTGTCTTGAGACTGTGGCTTTGTAGTAGAGCCTGAAGTCAGGCAGGTTGATTCCTCCAGTTCCGTTCTTTCTCAAGATAGGTTTGGCTATTCGAGGTTTTTTGTATTTCCATACAAATTGTGAAATTATTTGTTCTAGCTCTGTGAAGAATACTGTTGGTAGCTTGATAGGGATTGCATTGAATCTATAAATTGCTTTGAGTAGTATACTCATTTTCACTATATTGATTCTTCCAATCCATGAACATGGTATATTTCTCCATCTATTGGTGTCCTCTTTGATTTCTTTCACCAGTGTTTTATAGTCTTATATATATAGGTCTTTAGTTTCTTTACGTAGATATATTCCTAAGTATTTTATTCTTTCCATTGCAATGGTGAATGGAATTGTTTCCTTAATTTCTCTTTCTGTTTTCTCATTATTAGTGTATAGGAATGCAAGGAATTTCTGTGTGTTGATTTTATATCCTGCAGCTTTACTATAATTATTGATTAGTTCTAGTAATTTTCTGGTGGAGTCTTTAGGGTTTTCTATGTAGAGGATCATGTCATCTGCAAACAGTGAGAGTTTTACTTCTTCTTTTCCAATTTGAATTCCTTTTAAAAAGAATACATTTGAATCAGTTCTAATGAGGTGGATGAAACTGGAGCCTATTATACAGAGTGAAGTAAGCCAGAAGGAAAAACACCAATACAGTATACTAACACATATATATGGAATTTAGAAAGATGGTAACAATAACCCTATATACGAGACAGCAAAAGAGACACTGATGTATAGAACAGTCTTTTGGACTCTGTGGGAGAGGGAGAGAGTGGGATGATTTGGGAGAATAGCATTGAAATACGTATAATATCATATATGAAATGAGTCACCAGTCCAGGTTTGATGCACGATACTGGATGCTTGGGGCTGGAGCACTGGGATGACCCAGAGGGATGGTATGGGGAGGGAGGAGGGTTCTGGATGGGGAACACGTGTATACCTGTGGTGGATTCATTTCAATATTTGGCAAAATCAATACAATATTGTAAAGTTTAAAAATAAAATAAAATTAAAAAAAATAAAATTATCACATCATTTACCATAGCGTCTAAGATATATGTCTCCTGATGTCTCTTTTTACAGATTAGGTAAATGAGGCTGGGAAGTGATTTTAGCATTACCCTGAATCAAGCAAATTCATAAGGGAGTTGGGAGTTTGTAATGGAGTTGTGATTTGAACTCTTGACAGAAAAAGCACTCATACAAATTTGAGATCCACAAAATGATTTCCTTTTTCTACTCTACCTGTGAAATTATATATTTCATGAGAAATACTAGATGCTACACTCATTATTATGCCCCTAAGAAATATATATTATGGACATTGGAAACTGATAGGTTAGGCAAGGAGATCTTTGAATTATTAAACTTTGAATTATGGAATATTAAAAATTAAAAAAATAAAATAAAACTTAAATGCCAGTGAGAAAAAAGAACTGAATAAGGGCAGTACATTTAACAATCATCCACAAACAACGACAGCCCACATAAGAAAACCATAAGCAGGCTATGTAATTGTGAGTGGGGAGTAGAATAAAAGATTTAAAAAAATTGTTATTTAATTTTGATGTGTTATAATAATAATCATAGCTAAGCGTTGTCACTTTTGTAGCACCTCTAATTTTCTCCTCCCAGTATTAATGTACATTGGTATAGAATGCTTTGTAGAAACAAAATAATTGAGTAATAAAGTGCAATTTCAGTTCATGAGTTAAAGGCATGGTTGTTTAGAGGAAAATGTTTACCATGGGGCTATATTTAATGTACAGCTCTGCAATTTTAACAGATCAGTTTTTCATTTTCCTTCTTCTCCCTCATTTATATTACTAGTTTAGAGAAGCAGGGAGAAAAATGGTTTCAAGAAAGAGTAGAAACTACATGTTAAAGAGCTCTACTGTCAAACATACATGTATAAAATATGACTGAATCTCATTTCCTCAAACTCCCCATGTACATTGTAATTAAGTCAGTATTAAGTCCCCAAATTACTGTTAATATGCCTACTAATTTTGATTTTTTTAAATAGTAATTACTCCATGTATTTTAACATCAAACTCTTCCTTCTTTGTTTTTTTCCCTTGACTTTTAATGTCTCTTGTTTTAACAGTGATAAAAAAAAGTGTTTGGAGTGCAAATGGACACTCTTTACAGGGCTGAATTTGACTGAGTTGAATTACTTTCATGTTGGGGCCATCATGTTGTTGAAGTTGCTACTCTCTTTTATCGGGGTTTTTGTGAATATTATTAAGTTTATGACACCAAAAATTTTAAGAATGTTTCAAATTATCTGAATCACTAAGAATTATAAAGGCCTCAACTTAAATCATGATTCAATGCTGTTTCAAAATACTTTAGCATTTTTATATTTATTAAATGAACATTTTATAGTTATTTAGACATTGTCATCTTACACCACTCTTGTGCATAAATAAAAATAAATTCTCAGCAAAATAATTCACTTCAGTGTTTCTAAAACCTCCTCACATTCAAAATCCAAATCTCCTGACTGGGAACATTTGTTGTGCTTGTCTTGCTCATGATAGCATCATCTGTTCCATCAGTACTATTAGAGATTCAGCCTTTGTTATTATTTTTGAAACATTATTCTTCCCTATAAAATAGTGTCATTTGTAGTCATCCAGGTATCTGAATAATTCCCACTATCATATTCTAGATCTAAAGGAAAACGTTTCACTGGAGAAGCTGGAAAGCTATAGTTACCTAAAGATGTGAAGAATTAAGTCTCTTAATTCTCCTGTTGTCCTACTGAGAGGAGAATCAGTAGCACGCTCTTCTGCTAGACATGGAGGACAGGATTGCAACCTAATGGAGACAACCTGCTCCATCTTATTATTTCCATTTTTCAGAGAACAATAGTGACAAGCAGCCTTGCTAGTGGGAACATGAACAAACTACTTCAGGACTAGACAGTCAACTTGGATATTATCTCACATATTGTCTGAGAAGGCCACCTGTCCATCATCCGGGAATAAGAAGCAACAAAAACCATAGAAATCTTGCCATTCCTAAACTCATAACATTGAGATAAAAGGGAGTCCCATGACTCAGCTAACCAATTTTCCAATCACCAAACTGGGCAATTTTCAGAAGAATTTTACTGTAGTCTGATCTCTGTATCATATCTTTCAAGATGCTAACATCTCACTCTGTGACTTTTGGTGCTGACATCTAAACGTTATGGATAAAAATTAGCACTCAGATTCCATTCTCAAAGGACCCTTAAATGGTTTGTTGACTAATTCATTGGTGGGATGCAGTTGTCCTGTCTTGTCACCAGGAATATCAACCAAGTGCAGTCAACTATATCAGGGCTGCTTCCTGGCCCTCAGCAATTGTAATAAGCCATATATTGTTGGATTTCTGGGTTGGGAAGATCCCCTGGAGAAGACAATGGCAACCCACTCCAGTATTCTTGCCTGGACAATTCCATGGACAGAGGAACCTGGGGAACTAAATTCCATGGGATTGCAAAGAGTTGGACAGAACTGAGCAACTAACACTTTCTCTTTTCATATATTGTAAGATACAGACAAATTTCAATTATGACAAACTGTGAATAATAGAAATATTTTAGAATGTTGAAGGTATTTGCTTTTCATGCACTCTCTTCCTTTTCTCTTCTCAATTCAAACCGAGAAAAGATAAAAAAAATACACTCAGTTCAGTTCAGTCATTCAGTCGTGTCCAACTCCTTGCGACCCCATGAACCTCAGCACACCAGGCCTCCCTGTTCATCACCAACTCCCAGAGTCCACCCACACCCATGTCCATTGAGTAGGTGATGCCATCCAACCATCTCATCCTCTGTCATCCCCTATTCCTCCTGCCCGCAATCTTTCCCAGCAGCAGGGTCTTTTCCAATGAGTCAGCTCTTAGCATCAGGTGGCCAAAGTATTGGTGTTGCAGCTTCAAAATCATTCCTTCCAATGTACACTCAGGACTAATCTCCTTTAGGATGGACTGGTTGGATCTCCTTGCAGTCCAAGGGACTCTCAAGAGTTTTCTTCAACACCACAGTTCAAAAGCATCAATTCTTTGGCACTCATCTTTCTTTATAGTACAACTCTCCCATCCATACATAACCACTGAAAAAACCAGAGCCTTGACTAGACAGATCTTTGTGAACAAAGTAATATCTCTGCTTTTTACTATGCTGTCTAGGTTGGTCATCACTTTCCTTCCAAGGAGTAAGCGTCTCTTTTAATTTCATGGCTGCAATCACCATCTGCAGTGATTCTGGAGCCCCAAAAAATAAAGTCTGACACTGCTTCCACTGTTTCCCCATCTATTTCCCATGAAGTGGTGGGACCGGATGCCATGATCTTAGTTTTCTGAACGTTGAGCTTTAAGCCAACTTTTTCACTCTCCTCTTTCACTTTCATCAAAAGGCTCTTGAGTTTTTCTTCACTTTCTGTCATAAGGGTGGTGTTACCTGCATATCTGAGGTGATTGATATTTCTCCCAGCAATCTTGATTCCAGCTTGTGCTTCTTCCAGCCCAGCGTTTCTTGTAATGTACTCTACATATATGTTAAATAAGCGGGGTGACAATATACAGCCTTGATGGACTCCTTTTCCTATTTGGAACCAATCTGTTGTTCCATGCCCAGTTCTTACTGTTGCTTCCTGACCTGCATACAGAATTCCCAAGAGGAAGGTCAGGTGGTCTGGTATTCCCATCTCTTTCAGAATTTTCCACAGTTTATTGTGATGCACACAGTCAAAGGCTTTGGCATAGTCAATAAAGCAGAAATAGATGTTTTTCTGGAACTCTCTTGCTTTTTCCATGATCCAGCGGATGCTGGCAATTTGATCTCTGGTTCCTCTGCCTTTTCTAAACCAGCTTGAACATCAGGAAGTTCACAGTTCACGCACTGTTAAAGCCTGGCTTGGAGAGTTTTGAACATCACTTTACTAGCATGTGAGGTGAGTGCCATTGTGCAGTAGTTTGAGCATTCTTTGTCATTGCCTTTCTTTGGGATTGGAATGAAAACTGCCCTTTTCCAGTCCTGTGGCCACTGTTGAGTTTTCCAAATTTGCTGGCATATTGAGTGCAGCACTTTCACAACATTATCTTTCAGGATTTGAAATAGCTCAACTGGAATTCCATCATCACCTCCACTAGCTTTGTTTGTAGTGATGTTTCCTAAGGCCCACTTGACTTCACATTCCAGGATGAAGATCTTTTCTGTATAGTTCTTCTGTGTATTCTTGCCACCTTTTCTTAATATCTTCTGCTTCTGTTAGGTCCCTGCCATTTCTGGCCTTCATTGAGCCCATCTTTGCATGAAATGTTCCCTTGGTATCTCTAATTTCCTTGAAGAGATCTCTAGTCTTTCCCATTCTGTTGTTTTCCTCTATTTCTTTGCATTGATTGCTGAGGAAGGCTTTCTTATCTCTTCTTGCTATTCTTTGGAACTCTGCATTCAAAAGGGTATATCTTTCCATTTTGCCTTTGTTTTTCTCTTCCCTTCTTTTCACAGTTAAAATACACTATAGACTCATTTGTATTCGTGAATCAGAGACTTAATATGTTTTAAAACCAGTGGCCTACTAAAATTTGAAAGGAGAAAGTAATAGTGTTCTCTAAAAATTATTCATTAATTTTGCTATTTTAAGGTATTTGAGGACATAAGTATTTTGATTCTCCCTCAAATTTTGAGGATTTCAATGGGAAAATTTTCTCTAGTTTAGAATTTCACGTCTACCATGCTAATTTGCATTTACAAAGTTTTACATTGCCAATGAGAGTGATAATCACCTGCTATTGTTCCTTCAAAAATCTACCTTGTGGGTAGCTTACAAACGAAGTTTCTTCTCAGATATGATTTAGATGAATCATGCTATCTTCATTCCATAGACAAAGATATAGAGGTTCAAAGAGATTAATTTCACAAGGACATGCAGATATTAAAAGGTTAGATTAGCTTACAACCCGTGCCTAGTTAACAATGTCATATCATCAGTGGTTCACAATCTCCAACTTCTAAATTAACTTTACTGACAAAGGTTAAGGATTTGTCCAGGATCACACACAGAAACTGTTGGACTTTGAATACCAATCTACGTTCTGTCAGTCCAAAGTGTAGGCTTATTTTATATTTTTCTATCAATTCTAAGCTACCTCTATGTTATGCCTGAATGTGTTCAGCCATCATTCTTATATGGAGTGGCTTTCTCACCTTATGATTTTTTGTAGTTAAATCATAGATAAATCTGATAGCTCCTTTATTCCCTAAAATCCATGTCTATTTGTCCTCTGTTCATGCCCTACCTGGACAGGACAGTTTATAAAAGCCTGATAAATTGATTTTTAAATTTATTAATAATCTAAGTAGTTTAATTATGGCCATGGTGATTATGTACGTTTTTGTGAGATATAAGATATACAGCGGACATGAAATTTCTCTATCGATTAGTTTTGTTATGATATTAACTACTTTCATTTTTTTCTCAAATATTCCTTTTTAGCTGAAATGCTATAATTAGATATTTCTCTAGTTTAAAATTTTATTTACAATTAAAATAAGATTCCCTTGAAAGTAATTATGTGACAATTGAAGGTGACAATCTCTTAAGAAGCTCATATCTCTAATAGAAAGATCACCAGCTCCATTCTACACACAGTTTTGAGAGTGAGAAGCTGATGAGACCCCAAAAGAGTAAAAGTCCTTTATCAGTGATTATGGAGTCACTGCTGAGAACATAGAGAAGAGGCCTGGGGAATTACACATATTACATGACTGCTGCATTCTGAATAGGTTCTGTGGATAAGCACCAATTTACAGTGGAGGGAGCTTTAATGTTATGTCAAAGTCATGTATATTATTAAGCCCGACAGACAGTAAAAATCATGTATTCTGATTCCTTTCATTTGTACCTCCCATGCAAATATTTCATTAAGGTTTAATTTGCAACCAGATTTTAAAATACTACAATTTTTGTTAAGATTTTCTTGTTTGAATTACATCTAGAAAAATAAAAATATTGAGTTCAATAAAATGCTTCGTTGAAAATTAATTTAATTTGAGAGAGTGGAAGAGTCCAGGTGAAATACCAGGGTCCCTAATTGCTATACTTTTTGTTATAACTGGCTGTGACTGTCTTAGTCTCCCCATATATAAACGAGTCTTCCTACAGTTATTACAATTAGATGGTCATCTTCGGATTTGAGAAAGCTAACATATTTTATGACTTCATTGTTTTCTATTTTCAGAGCAAGACTGTCCATTGTACACATATTTAACATGGAAAAAATGATAGAGGTTAATATGATCTTGATTTTGTTTGCATAATAATTTGTATTATAATATAAAAGCCCCAGAAGAAAGAATATAGGGAAATTAATCAGTGAGAACAAGGGGAAATTTCTGCATTTGAATAAAAGCTTGTATCACAGAGTACAGCTAAACTTTACCTTCTTTTAAAGTATTTAATATGTCTCCCAAACATAAATAATTCTTAAGGATACACATCACACAATAGGCATCCCAAAATACAGAAGATTATCCAGTATAAGTAAGTTCTTAAGAATACCAAACATACCAATGGTTGAAAATGATCACCAGGGAGGGAGAATGCGAGGCAGGCAGAACATGTGATAGATATGAGTCTTCATTTCTGAGAATGATTTATGCTAAGCAGAGTTATTTTCAGTAATGAGCTTTTATAATCAATTATATTCATTTTAAATATGGTGATTATGTAAAGCACATTTATGCTGGCTCACTCCAAGCTCTTTAAATCCCCTGAACCTATCTAATAACTTTCTTGTCCTTAGACACAAAGAAAAAACTCAGTGTCTGTCCCTACTAAGCAATCACACACCCAGTATCCTATCTCCCTGAATTCAGTCTTCTTACTTTTATTTTGTTGTTGTTGTTGCTTTTTTCTTATTTTAATTGGAGGTTAATTACTTTACAGTACTGTGGTGGTTTGTGACATACATTCAAATGAATCAGCCATGGGTGTACATGTGTTCCTCATACTGATCCTCTCTCCCACCTCCCTCCCCATTGCATCCCTCAGGGTCATCCCAGTGCACCAGCCCTGAGCACCCTGTCTCATGCATTGAACCTGGACTGGCAATCTATTTCACATATGACAATATACATATTTCGATGCTATTCTCTCAAATCATCCCACCCTCGCCTTCTCCCACAGAGTCCAATAGTGTGTTCTCTACATCTGTGTCTCTTTTGCTGTCTCACATAAAGGGTCATTGTTACCATCTTTCTAAATTCAATATATATGCATTAATATACTGTATTGGTGTTTTCTTTCTGACTTACTTCACTCTGTATAATAGGCTCCAGTTTCATCCACCTCATTAGAACTGATTCAAATGCATTTTGAATAGCTGAGTAATATTCCATGGTGTATATGTACCGCAGCTTTCTTATCCATTCATCTGCCAATTGACATCTAGGTTGCTTCCATGTACTGCCTGTTGTAAACAGTATTGAGATGAACATTGGGACACATGTGTCTCTTTAAATTCTGGTTTCCTCGTGTGTATGCCCAGCAGTGAGATTGCTGGGTCGTATGGGAATGAAGAAAGCTGAGCGCTGAAGAATTGATGCTTTTGAACTGTGGTGTTGGAGAAGATTCTTGGGAGTCCCTTGGACTGCAAGGAGATCCAGCCGGCCCATTCTAAAGGAGATCAGTATTAGGTGTTCTTTGGAAGGAATGATGTTACAGCTGAAACTCCAGTACTTTGACCACCACATGCTGACTCATTGGAAAAGACTCTGATGCTGGGAGGGATTGGGGGCAGGAGGAGAAGGGGACGGCAGAGGATGAGGTGGCTGGATGGCATAACGGACTCTATGGACGTGAGTTTGAGTAAACTCCGGGTGATGGACAGGGAGGCCTGGCGTGCTGCAATTCATGGGATCACAAAGAGTCGGACACGATGGAGTGACTGAACTGGACTGAACTGATGGGAATTTTATTTCCAGGTTTTTTAAGGAATCTCCACACTGTTCTCCACAGTGGCTGTACTAGTTTGCATTACCAAAAACAATGTAAGAGGGTTCCCTTTTCTCTGCACCCTCTTCAGCATTTATTTTTAGTAGCCTTTTTGATAACAGCCATGCTGACTGGCTTGAGATGGTATCTCATTGTGGTTTTAACTTGCATTTCTCTGATAATGAGTGATGTTGAGCATCTTTTCATGTGTTTGTTAGCCATCTGTACGTCTTCTTTGGAGAAATGTCTGTTTAGTTCTTGGGCTCATTTTTTGATTGGGCCATTTATTTTTCTGGTATTGAGCTTCATATGCTACTTGTATATTATTTGTCAGTTGCTTTGTTTGCTATTATTTTCTTCCATTCTGAAGTCTGTCTTTTCCTTCGTAGTTTCCTTCATTGTGCAAAAACATTTAAATTTAATTAGGTCCCATTTGTTTATTTTTGTCTTTATTTACATTACTCTGGGAAGTGGGTCATAGAGGATCTTGCTGTGCTTTATGTCAGGGAGTGTTTTACTTATATTTTCTTGTAGGGGTTTTATAGTTTCTGGTCTTACATTTAGATTTTTAATCCATTTTGTATTTATTTTTGTGTATAGTGTTAGAATGGAGAAAGCAATGGCACCCCACTCCAGTACTCTTGCCTGGAAAATCCCATGGATGGAAGAGCCTGGTGGGCTGCAGTCCATGGGGTCGCTAAGAGTCGGCATGACTGAGCGACTTCATTTTTCACTTTCATGCATTGGAGAAGGAAATGGCAACCCACTCCAGTGTTCTTGCCTGGAGAATCCCAGGGATGGGGGAGCCTAGGAGGTTGCCATCCATGGGGTTGCACAGAGTTGGACATGACTGAGGTGACTTAGCAGCAGCAGCAGCAGCAGCTTGATAGAGATAGCATTGACTCCATAGATTGCTTTGGGTAGGATACCAATTTTCCCTATTTTGATTCTTCTGATCCATGAAGATGGTATATTTCTCCATCTATTTGTGTCCTCATTGATTTCTTTCACCAGTGTTCTATAGTTTTCTATATATAGGTCTTTTGTTTCTTTAGATAGATTTGTTCCTAAGTATTTTATTCTTTTTGTCACAATGGTGAATGTAATTTTTTCCTTAATTTCTCTGTTTTATCATTGTTAGTGTATAGGAATGCAAGGGATTTCTGTGTGTTAATTTTATATCCTGCATCTTTACTACTCTCACTGATTAGCTCTAGTAGTTCTCTGGCTGTGTCTTTAGGGTTTTTGCACAATTGCACTCATCTCACACGCTAGTAAAGTAATGCTCAAAATTCTCCAAGCCAGGTTTCAGCAATATGTGAACTGTGAACTTCCTGATGTTCAAGCTGGTTTTAGAAAAGGCAGAGGAACCAGAGATCAAATTGCCAACATCCGCTGGATCATAGAAAAGGCAAGAGAGTTCCAGAAAAACATCTATTTCTGCTTTATTGACTATGCCAAAGCCTTTGACTGTATGGATCACAATAAACTGTGGAAAATTCTGAAAGAGATGGGAATACCAGACCACCTGATCTGCCTCTTGAGAAATTTGTATGCAGGTCAGGAAGCAACAGTTAGAACCGGACATGGAACAACAGACTGGTTCCAAATAGGAAAAGGAGTTCATCAAGGCTGTATATTATCACCCTGTTTATTTAACTTTTATGCAGAGTACATCATGAGAAACGCTGGACTGGAAGAAACACAAGCTGGAATCAAGATTGCCGGGAGAAATATCAATAACCTCAGATATGCAGATGACACCAGCCTTATGGCAGAAAGTGAAGAGGAACTCAAAAGCCTCTTGAGGAAAGTGAAAGTGGAGAGTGAAAAAGTTGGCTTAAAGCTCAGCATTCAGAAAACAAAGATCATGGCATCCGGTCCCACCACTTCATGGGAAATAGATGGGGAAATAGTGGAAACAGTGTCAGACTTTATTTTTCTGGGTTCCAAAATCACTATAGATGGTGACTGCAGCCATGAAATTAAAAGACGCTTACTCCTTGGAAGGAAAGTTATGACCAACCTAGATAGCATATTCAAAAGCAGAGACATTACTTTGCCAACAAAGGTCTGGCTAGTCAAGGCTATGGTTTTTCCTGTGGTCATGTATGGATGTGAGAGTTGGACTGTGAAGAAGGCTGAGTGCCGAAGAATTGATGCTTTTGAACTGTGGTGCTGGAGAAGACGCTTGAGAGTCCCTTGGACTACATGGAGATCCAACCAGTCCATTCTTAAAGAGATCAGCCCTGGGATTTCTTTGGAAGGAATGATGCTATAGCTGAAACTCCAGTACTGTGGCCACCTCATGCGAAGTGTTGACTCATTGGAAAAGACTCTGATGCTGCGAGGGATTGAGGGCAGGAGGAGAAGGGGATGACAGAGGATGAGATGGCTGGATGGCATCACGGACTCGATGGACGTGAGTCTCAGTGCACTCCCGGAGTTGCTGATGGACAGGGAGGCCTGGTGTGCTGCGATTCATGGGTTCCCAAAGAGTCGGACACGACTGAGCTACTGATCTGATGCAGATGATCATATCATCTGCAAACAGTGAGAGTTTTACTTCTTTCCCAATCCGGATTCCTTTTATTTCTTTTTCTTTTCTGATTGCTGTGGCTAAACCTTCCAAAACTATGTTGAATAGTAGTGATGAGAGTGCACACCCTTGTCTTGTTCTTGACTTTAAGGGGAATGCTTTCAATTTTTCACCAATGATGATAATAATTGCTGTGGGTTTATCATATATGGCTTTTATTATGTTGATGTATCTTCCTTCTATGCCTGCTTCAGTTCAGTTCAGTTCAGTCACTCAGTCGTGTCCGACTCTTTGCGACCCCATGAATTGCAGCAAGCCAGGCCTCCCTGTCCATCACCAACTCCTGGAGTTCACTCAGACTCACATCCATCGAGTCAGTGATGCCATCCAGCCGTCTCATCCTCTGTCGTCCCCTTTTCCTCCTGCCCCCAATCCCTCTCAGCATCAGAGTCTTTTCCAATGAGTCAACTCTTTGCATGAGGTGGCCAAAGTACTGGAGTTTCAGCTTTATCATCATTCCTTCTAAAGAAATCCCAGGGCTGATCTCCTTCAGAATGGACTGGTTAGATCTCATTTTTTTTTTTTTTTTAATCATAAATCAATGTTGAACTTTGTCAAAGGCTTTCTCTGCATCTATTGAGATCATATGTGTCTTTAAATTTGTTAATGTGGTGTATCACATTGTTTGATCTGGGAATGTTGAATCCTTGCATCTCTGGGATAAAGCCCACTTGGTCATGATACATGATCTTTTTAATATGTTGTTGAATTCTGTTTGCTAGAATTTTGTTAAGGATTTTTGCACCTATGTTCATCAGTGATAGTGGCCTGTAGTTTTCTGTCTGTTGTGTGTGTTTGTGTGCGTGTGTGTGTGTGGCATCTTTGCCTGGTTTTCGCATTAGCGTGATGGTGGCCTCATAGAATTAGTTGGGAAGTTTACCTTCCTCTGTAATTTTCTGGAAGAGTTTGAGTAGGACAGGTGTTAGCTCTTCTCTAAATTTTTGGTAGAAATTAGCTGTGAAGCCATTTGTTCTTGGGCTTTTCTTTGTTGGAAGATTTTTTATTACCATTGTGATTTCTGTGCTTGTGATGAGTCTGTTATGATTTTCTATTTCTTCCTGGTTCAGTTTTAGAAGGTTACACTTTTCTAAGGATGCATCCATTTCTTCCAAGTTGTCCATTTGATTGACATATAGTTGCTGATAGTAATCTCTTATGATCCTTCGTATTACTGTATTGTCATGATTTTTCAATTTTCATTTCTAATTTTGTTGATTTGATCCTCCTCCTTTTTATTCTTGATGAGTCTGGCTAAACTTTTTTCTTTTTCTTTTTCTTTTTAATCTTCTCAAATAACCAGCTTTTAATTTTGTTGACTTTTGTTATAGTCTCCTTTGTTTCTTTTTCATTTATTTTTGCCCAAATTTTTATGATTTCTTTCCTTCTACTAGCCCTGGGGTTATTCATTTCTTCCTTTTCTAGTTGTTTTAGGTGTAAAACTTGGTTATTTATTTGATTTTTCTCCTGTTTCTTGAGGTAAGCTTGTATTGCTATGAACCTTCCCATTAGCATTGCTTTTACTGAATCACATAGCTTTTGAGTTGTTGTGTTTTCATTTTGACTTGTTTCTATGCATATTTTGATTTAATTTTTTATTTCTTCTGTGATTTGTTGGTTATTCAGAAAAGTGTTGTTTAGCCTCCATATGTTTGTATTTTTAATAGTTTTCTTTTTCCTGTAGTTGACATCTAATTTTACCACATTATGATCAGAAAAGATGATTGAAATGATTTCAAGTTTTTTTTTTTTTTTTTTTTAATTTACCAAGGCTAGATTTATGGCCCAGGATGTGATCTATCCTGGAGAAGGTTCCATGTGCACTTGAGAAAAAGGTGAAATTCATTGTTTTGGGGGTGATATGTCCTATAGATATCAATTAGGTCTGACTGGTCCATTGCATTATTTAAATTTTGTGTTTCCTTGCTAATTTTCTGTTTAATTGATCTATACATAGGTGTGAGTGGGGTATTAAAGTCTCCCACTACTATTATATTACTGTTAAATTCCCCTTTCAAACTTGTTAGCATTTGCCTTACATATCGTGGTGCTCCTATGTTGGGTGCATATATATTTATAATCATTATATGTTCTAGGATTGATCCTTTGATCATTATGTAGTGTCCTTCTTTGCCTCTTTTCATGGCCTTTATTTCAAAGTCTATTTTCTGATATGAGTATTGCTACTCCTGCTTTCTTTTGGTTTCCATTTGCGTGATCTATCTTTTTCCTTGTTCTGAGGTGGGCCTCTTATAGAAAACGTATATAGGGGTCTTGTTTTTGTATCCATTCAACCAGTTTTTGTCTTTTGGTTGGGGCATTCCACCCATTTTCATTTATTTTTTTATTTTATTTTTTAATTTTACAATATTGTATTGGTTTTGCCATATATCAAAATGAATCCACCAAAGGTATACATGTGTTCCCCATCCTGAACCCTCCTCCCTCCTCCCTCCCCATACCATCCCTCTGGGTCATCCCAGTGCACCAGCCCCAAGCATCCAGTATCATGCATCAAACCTGGACTGGCAATTCGTTACATATATGATATTATACATGTTACAATGCCATTCTCCCAAATCATCCCACCCTCTCCCTCTCCTACAGAGTCCAAAAGACTGTTCTATACATCAGTGTCTCTTTTACTGTCTCGTACACAGGGTTATTGTTACCACCTTTCTAAATTCCATATATAGGCGTTAGTATAGTGTATTGGTGTTTTTCTTTCTGGCTTACTTCACTCTGTATAATAGGCTCCAGTTTCATCCACCTCATTAGAACTGATTCAAATGTATTCTTTTTAATGGCTGAGTAATACTCCATTGTGTTTATGTACCACAGCTTTCTTATCCATTCATCTGCTGATGGACATCTAGGTTGCTTCCATGTCCTGGCTGTTATAAACAGTGCTGCGATGAATATTGGGGTACATGTGTCTCTTTCAATTCTGGTTTCCTCAGTGTGTATGCCCAGCAGTGGGATTGCTGGATCATAAGGCAGTTGTATTTCCAGTTTTTTAAGGAATCTCCACATTGTTCTCCATAGTGGCTCTACTAGTTTGCATTCCCACCAACAGTGTAAGAGGGTTCCCTTTTCTCCACACCCTCTCCAGCATTTATTGCTTGTAGATTTTGGGTCACAGCATTCTGACTGGTGTGAGATGGTTCCTCATTGAGGCTTTGATTTATATTCCTCTGCTAATGAGTGATGTTGAGCATCTTTTCATGTGTTTGTTAGCCCTCTGTATGTCTTCTTTGGATAAATGTCTGTTTAGTTCTCAGGCCCATTTTTTGATTGGGTCATTTATTTTTCTGGAATTGAGCTGTAGGAGTTGCTTGTATATTTTTGAGATTAATTCTTTGTCAGCTGCTTCATTTGCTATTATTTTCTCCCATTCTGAAGGCTGTCTTTTCACCTCGCTTAAAGTTTATTTTGTTGCGCAGAAGCTTTTAAGTTTAATTAGGTCCCATTTGTTTATTTTTGCTTTTATTTCCAATATTCTGGGAGGTGGGTCATAGAGGATCCTGCTGTGATGTATGTTAGAGAGTGTTTTGCCTATGTTCTCCTCTAGGAGTTTTATAGTTTCTGGTCTCTTACATTGAGATCTTTAATCCATTTTGAGTTTATTTTTGTTTATGGTGTGAGAAAGTGTTCTAGTTTCATTCTTTTACAAGTGGTTGACCAGTTTTCCCAGCACCACTTGTTAAAGAGATTGTCTTTAATCCATTGTATATTCTTGCCTCCTTTGTCAAAGATAAGGTGTCCATATGTGTGTGGATTTATCTCTGGGCTTTCTATTTTGTTCCATTGATCTATATTTCTGTCTGTGTGCCAGTACCATACCGTCTTGAGACTGTGGCTTTGTAGTAGAGCCTGAAGTCAGGCAGGTTGATTCCTCCAGTTCCATTTTTCTTTCTCAAGATTGCTCTGGCTATTCGAGGTTTTTTGTATTTCCATACAAATTGTGAAATTATTTGTTCTAGCTCTGTGAAGAATACCGTTGGTAGCTTGATAGGGATTACATTGAATCTATAAATTGCTTTGGGTAGTATACTCATTTTCACTATATTGATTCTTCCAATCCATGAACATGGTATATTTCTCCATCTATTAGTTCCCTCTTTGATTTCTTTCACCAGTGTTTTATAGTTTTCTACATATAGGTCTTTAGTTTCTTTAGGTAGATATATTCCTATTTTATTCTTTCCATTGCAATGGTGAATGAAATTGTTTCCTTAATTTCTCTTTCTGTTTTCTCATTATTAGTGTATAGGAATGCAAGGGATTTCTGTGTGTTGTTTTTATATCCTGCAACTTTACTCTATTCATTGATTAGTTCTAATAATTTTCTGGTGGAGTCTTTAGGGTTTTCTATGTAGAGGATCATGTCATCTGCAAACAGTGAGTGTTTTACTTCTTCTTTTCCAATTTGGATTCCTTTTATTTCTTTCTCTGCTCTGATTGCTGTGGCCAAAACTTCTAATACTATGTTGAATAGTAATGGTGAAAGTGGGCACCCTTGTCTTGTTCCTGACTTTAGAGGAAATGCTTTCAATTTTTCACCATTGAGGATAATATTTGCTGTGGGTTTGTCATATATAGCTTTTATTATGTTGAGGTATGTTCCTTCTATTCCTGCTTTCTGGAGAGTTCTTATCATAAATGGACAAAGGCTTTCTCTGCATCTATTGAGGTAATCATATGATTTTTATTTTTCAATTTTTTAATGTAGTGTATTACATTGATTGATTTGCAGATATTGAAAAATCCTTGCATCCCTGGGATAAAGCCCACTTGATCATGGTGTATGATCTTTTTAACGTGTTGTTGGATTCTGATTGCTAGAATTTTGTTAAGGATTTTTGTGTCTATGTTCATCAGTGATATTGGCCTGTAGTTTTCTTTTTTTGTGGGATCTTTGTCAGGTTTTGGTATTAGGGTGATGGTGGCCTCATAGAATGAGTTTGGAAGTTTACCTTCCTCTGCAATTTTCTGGAAGAGTTTGAGTAGGATAGGTGTTAGCTCTTCTTTAAATTTTTGGTAGAATTCAGCTGTGAAGCCGTCTGGACCTGGGATTTGGTTTGCTGGAAGATTTTTGATTACAGTTTCAATTTCCGTTCTTGTGATGGGTCTGTTAAGATTTTCTATTTCTTTCTAGTCTAGTTTTGGAAAGTTGTACTTTTCTAAGAATTTGTCCATTTCTTCCATGTTGTCCATTTTATTGGCATATAATTGCTGATAGTAGTCTCTTATGATCCTTTTTATTTCTGTGTTGTCTGTTGTGATCTCTCCATTTTCATTTCTAATTTTATTGATTTGATTTTTCTCCCTTAGTTTCTTGATGAGTCTGGCTAATGAATGGTTTGTCAATTTTATTTATCCTTTCAAAGAAGCAGCTTTTGGCTTTGTTGATTTTTGCTATGGTCTCTTTTGTTTCTTTTGCATTTATTTCTGCCCTAATTTTTAAGATTTCTTTCCTTCTACTAACCTTGGGGTTCTTCATTTCTTCCTTTTCTAGTTGCTTTAGGTGTAGGGTTAGGTTATTTATTTGACTTTTTTCTTGTTTCTTGAAGTATGCATGTATTGCTATGAACTTTCCCCTTAGGACTGCTTTTATAGTGTCCCACAGGTTTTGGGTTGTTGTGTTTTCATTTTCATTCATTTCTATGCAAATTTTGATTTCTTTTTTTATTTCTTCTGTGATTTGTTGGTTATTCAGCAGCGTGTTGTTCAGCTTCAATATGTTGGAATTTTTAATAGTATTTCTCCTGTAATTGAGATCTAATCTTACTTCACTGTGGTCAGAAAAGATGCTTGGAATGATTTCAATTTTTTTGAATTTACCGAGGCAAGATTTATGGCCCAGGATGTGATCTATCCTGGAGAAGTTTCTGTGTGCGCTTGAGAAAAAGGTGAAATTCATTGTTTTGGGATGAAATGCCCTATAGATATCAATTAGGTCTAACTGGTCTATTGTATTGTTTAGTTTGTGTTTCCTTGTTAATTTTCTGCTTGGTTGATCTATCCATAGGTGTGAGTGGAGTATTAAAGTCTCCCACTATTATTGTGTTATTGTTAATTTCTCCTTTAATACTTGTTAGCATTTGTCTTACATATTGCGGTGCTCCCGTGTTGGGTGCATATATATTTATAATTTTTATATCTTCTTCTTGGATTGACCCTTTGATCATTATGTAGTGACCTTCTTTGTCTCTTTTCACAGCCTTTGTTTTAAAGTCTATTTTATCTGATATGAGTATTGCTACTCCTGCTTTCTTTTGGTCTCTATTTGCATGGAAAATCTCTTTCCAGCCCTTCACTTTCAGTCTGTATGTGTCCCCTGTTTTGAGGTCGGTCTCTTGTAGACATCATATACAGGGGTGTTGTTTTTGTATCCATTCAGCCAGTCTTTGTCTTTTGGTTGGGCCATTCAACCCATTTACATTTAAGGTAATTATTGGTAAGTATTATCCCGTTGCCATTTACTCTATTGTTTTTGGTTAGAATTTATACACCTTTTTTTGTGTTTCCTGTCTAGAGAGTATCCTTTAGTTTTTGTTGGAGAGCTGGTTTGGTGGTGCTGAATTCTCTCAGCTTTTGCTTGTCTGTAAAGCTTTTGATTTATCCTTCGTATTTGAATGAGATCCTTGCTGGGTACAATAATCTGGGCTGTAGGTTATTTTCTTTCATCACTTTAAGTATGTCTTGCCATTCCCTCCTGACTTGAAGAGTTTCTATTGAAAAATCAGCTGTTATCCTTATGGGAATTCCCTTGTGTGTTATTTGTTGTTTTTCTCTTGCTGCTTTTAATATTTGTTCTTTGTGTTTTATCTTTGTTAATTTGATTAATATGTGTCTTGGGGTGTTTTGCCTTGGGTTTACCCTGTTTGGGACTCTCTGGGTTTCTTGGACTGGAGTGATAATTTCCTTCCCCATTTTAGGGAAGTTTTCAACTATTATCTCCTCAAGTATTTTCTCATGGTCTTTCTTTTTGTCTCCTTCTTCTGGGATTTCTATGATTCGAATGTTGTAACATTTAATATTGTCCTGGAGGTCTCTGAGATTGTCCTCATTTCTTTTAATTAATTTTTCTTTTTTCCTCTCTGATTCATTTATTTCTACCATTCTATCTTCTAATTCACTAATCCTATCTTCTGCCTCTGTTATTCTACTATTTGTTGCCTCCAGAGGGTTTTTGATCTCATTTATTCCATTTTTCATTATATATTGACTCTTTTTTATTTCTTCTAAGTCCTTGTTAAACCTTTCTTGCATCTTCTCAATCCTTGTCCCCAGGCTATTTATCTGTGATTCCATTTTGATTTCAAGATTTTGGATCAATTTCACTATCATTATTCAAAATTCTTTATCAGGTAGATTCCCTATCTCTTCTTCTTTTGTTTGGTTTGGTGGGCATTTATCCTGTTCCTTTACTTGCTGGGTATTCCTCTGTCTCTTCATCTTGTTTATATTGCTGAGTTTGGGGTGTCCTTTCTGTATTTTGGCAGTTTGTGGTGTTCTCTTTATTGTGGAGTTTTCTCACTGTGTGTGGGTTTATACAGGTGGCTAGTCAAGGTTTCTTGGTTAGGGAAGCTTGTGTCGGTGTTCTGGTGGGTGGAGCTGGATTTTTTCTCTCTGGAGTGCAATGAAGTGTCCAGTAATGAGTTATGAGATGTCTATGGTTTTGTAGTAACTTTGGGCAGCCTGTATATTGGAGCTCATGGCTGTGTTCCTGTGTTGCTGGAGAATTTGCTTGGTATGTCTTGCCCTGGAACTTGTTGGCCCTTGTGTGGTGCTTGGTTTCAGTGTAGGTATAGAGGCGTTTGATGAGCTCCTGTCAATTAATGTTCCCTGGAGTAAGGAGTTCCCTGGAGTCAGGGTTTGGACTTAAGCCTCCTGCTTCCAGTTATCGGTCTTATTTTACAGTAGTCTCAAAACTTCTCCTTCTATACAGCATCATCGATAAAACATCTAGGTTAAAGATGAAAAGTTTCTCCACCGTGAGGGTCACCCAGAGAGGTTCACAGCATTACATGGAGAAGAGAAGAGGGAGGAGGGAGTTAGAGGTTACCCGAATGAGATGAGGTGAAATCAGTAGAGGAGAGAGTGGGCTAGCCAGTAATCACTTCCTTATGTGCACTCCACACCTGGACTGCTCAGAGATGTTCACGGAGTTATACAGAGAAGAGAAGAGGAAGGAAGGATACAGAGGTGGCCAGGAGGGTAAAAGGGGGGAATGAAAAGGAGAGAGACAGATCCAGCCAGTAATCAGTTCCCTAAGTGTTTCCCACCGTCTGGAACACACAGAAATTAACAGAGTTGGGTAGAGTAGAGAAGGGTTAGGGAGGAGACACAGGCGACCTGGTGGAGAAAAAGGAGAATCCAAAGAGGGAGAGAGCAGTCAGGCCAGTAATCTCACTCCCAAGTAAAAAATGGGTACTGAAGATTGGGTTCTTAAAGGTACAAAATTGGTAACAAATGCCTAAAAGCAAAAAATTAAAAATCTAGAGTAGAGTTTGGAATTTCAAAAATACAATGTTAAAGAAAGGAAGAAGGAAAAGAAAGAGAGAAAAAGAAAAAAAAAGTCACAAAAATTATAAAGAAAATATAGGTACAAAATTGATAACAAATACCAAAAAGCAAAAGTTAAAAATCTAGAGTAGAGTTTGGAATTTCAAAAATACAATGTTAAAGAAAAGAAGAAGAAAAAGAAAGAGAAAAAACAAGCAAACAAAAACAAACAAAGTCACAAAAATTATAAAGAAAATATAGGTACAAAATTGATAACAAATACCAAAAAGCATAAATTAAAAATCTAGAGTAGAGTTTCAAATTTCAGAAATACAATGTTAAAGAAAAGAAGAAGAGAAAGAAAGAGAGAAAGAAAAAGTCACAAAAATTATTTTAAAAAATATAGGTACAAAATTGATAACAAATACCAAAAAGCTAAAATTAAAAATCTAGAGTAGAATTTGGAATTTCAAAAATACAATGTTAAAGAAAAGAAGGAAAAAAAAAGAAAGAGAAAAAGAAAAAAAAAAAAAACCAAGGTTACAAAAATTATGAAGAATATACATATGAAGTTTGCTTTAAAAAAAAAAAATAGGGTCTTTTTTTTTTGCAAAGTAATAGTAGGTTATAAAAGTGAAAATTAAAGGAGTAATAGAGGACTTAAATTTTTTAAAAAAATTAAAAAAAGAAAGAATGATCGTAAAAATAGTAAAAATAAATCTAGGACTTTCTCTGGTGTTGTGGGTATTGTGGGGTCAGTTCATTTTCGGCTAGTTCCTTGGTCCGGCTTATATTTCTCAAGATCTATAGGCCCTTTCCTGTGTAGTCAGTACTAACGACAGGGTTTTAATCTATTGTCTGTCACTTCCAAGGCAGTTCCCTCTGTTATAGCTTCTTGTGTTTGCTGGTCTCTTCAGTGTCTGATTTCCACCCTGATATAAAGGGGGAGGTGTTGGACACATTTTTTTTTTTTTTTTAGGCTCACTTGTTCAGTCGTGCTGTGGGGAGGGAGGGATGCTGCAAACAAATAACACTGGCATGTGCTCGCAGTGCTTCAGCCACACTGGGCCTGCCCCCGCTCATGGCACATGTAGCCTCCCTGCCCACAGTGCTCAGGCTCTAGGTTGCTCCACCAGGAACCATCCGAGGCCGGCCCTGGGCTGCTTGCACCTCCCAGGTCTAAGCTGCTCAGGTTCAGGTACTCAGGTAGTCCTCAGAGGCCCAGACTCGGTTGGGCCTGCGTTTTGTGCCGTTCCCAGGTCTGAGCAGCTCAGGTGATGAGGTGTTTGGCGAGCACGGTCGCTGTGACTTATCGCCTCCCTGCCGCTTGGTTTTCTGGGTGTACAACCAGCGCACCTTCTCCAGTGGATGTTGACCATCCAGAACCCCAAGAAGTCTTAGTTAGCAAAGAAGCCTGCTTACAGTTTCGTAGATAATGTCTCTCTGGGGCTGCGATTGCCCCCTTCCAGTTCTGGCTGCCTGTCACCGGAGGGGCATGGTCTGCAGCCGGCTATCTCTGTTCAGTCCTTTGTTCTGTGGGTGGGCCTGGCGGTGTCTTAGGTTAGGGCTGGTTTTCGCGTGGTAGTTATCCCACAGTGTGGTTTGGTAGCCCAAATTAGTTCACTCAGATAGTGCTTGGGGCATTCAGGTCAGATCCTTACTCTAAGCGATGCAGCCCGCGCCTCCCTGCCCAGCCCCCGCTTGCTAGTGGTGGGTGCAGGCATCTGCGCTGCTTCTCCACTGGGGGAGTTACTGTTGGGCTCGTAATCTGTGGGTTTTAATTGTTTATTTATTTTTCCTCCCTGTTATGTTGCCCTCTGTGCTTCCAAGGCTGGCACAGGCTTGGCCGTGAGAGTGTTTCCTGGTGTTTGGAAACTTCTCTCTTTTTAAGATTCCCTTCCAGGGACGAGCTCCGTCCCTCCCTCTTTTGTCTCTTTTTTTGTCTTTTATATTTTTTCCTACCTCCTTTCAAAGATAATGGGTTGCTTTTCTGGGTGCCTGATGTCCTCTGCCGGCCTTCAGAAGTTGTTTTGTGGAATTTACTCGGCGTTTAAATGTTCTTTTGATGAATTTGTGAGGGAGAAAGTAGTCTCCCTGTCCTATTCCTCTGCCATCTTAGCTCCTCCCCCCCATCCATTTTCATTTAAGGTAATTATTGATAAGTATGATCCTGTTGCCATTTACTTTGTTGTTTTGGGTTTGAGTTTATACACCCTTTCTGTGTTTCCTGTCTAGAGAAGATCCTTTAGCATTTGTTGGAGAGCTGGTTTAATGGTGCTTAATTCTCTCAGCTTTTGCTTGTCTGTAAAGCTTTTGATTTCTCCTTCATATTTGAATGAGATTTTTGCTGGGTATAGTAATCTGGGTTTTAGGTTTTTCTCGTTCATCACTTTAAGAATGTCCTGCCATTCCCTTCTGGCCTGAAGTTTCTATTGAAAGATCAGCTGTTATCCTTATGGAAATCCCCTTGTGTATTATTTGTCACTTTTCCCTTGCTGCTTTTAATATTTGATCTTTGTGTTTGACCTTCCTTAATTTGATTAATGTGTTTTTTGGGGTGTTTCACTTTTTTGTTTATCCTGTTTGGAACCCTCTGGGTTTCTTTGACTTGGGTAGCTATTTCCTTCCCCATTTTAGGGGAGTTTTCAACTATTATCTCCTCAAGTATTTTCTCATGACCTTTCTTTTTGTCTTCTTCTGGGACTCCTATGATTTGAATGATCGGGCCTTTAACATTGTCCCAGAGGTATCTGAGGTTGTCCTCACTTCTTATTAAAAGAATTAATCTTTTTTCCTCTTTGCTTCATTTATTTCCACCATTCTATCTTCCACCTCACTTATCCTACCATCTGCCTCAGTGATTCTACTGTTGGCTCCTTCCAGAGTGCTTTTTATCTCTGTTATTGCATTAATCATTATTGATTCTTTTTTATTTCTTCTAGGTCCTTAATAAACATTTATTGCATCTTCTCAATCCTTGTCTGTTGTCTATATATCTGTAATTCCATTTTGTTTTTAAGATTTTGGATCATCTTTACTCTCATTATTCTGAGTTCTTTTTCAGTAGATTCCCCATCTCCTCCTCTTTTGTTTAGTTTGGAGGGTACTTACCATGTTCTTTTACCTGCTGAATATTTCTCTGCCTTTTCATTTTGTTTAGATTGTTATGTTTAGGGTGGACTTTCTGTATGCTGGAAGTTTATGGTTCCTCTTTATTGTGGAGGTTCCTCCCTCTGGGTAGGGTTGGACGAGTGGCTTGTCAAGGTTTCTTGGTTAGGGGAGATTGTGTCTGTGTTCTGGTGGGTGGAACTTCATCTCTTCTCTCTGGAGTGCAATGAAGTGTCCAGTAGTGAGTTTTGAGGTGCCTGTGGGTTTGGTTTGACTTTGAGCAGCATGTATTTTAATGCTCAGAGATATATTGCTGTGTTGCTGGAGAATTAGCATGGAATGTCTTGCTCTGGAACTTGTTGGCTCTTGGGTGGAGCTTGATTTCAGTGTAGGTATGGAGGAGAAGGGGAGGACAGAGGATGAGATGGCTGGATGGCATCACTGACTTGATGGACATGAGTTTGAGTGAACTTTGAGAGTTGGTGATGGACAGGGAGGCCTGGCATGCTGTGATTCATGGGGTTGCAAAAAGTCGGACACAACTGAGTGACTGAACTGAACTGATCTGAACTGATGGAGGCTTTTGGATGAGTTCTTGTCAATTAACATTCCTTGTAGTCAGGAGTTCTCTGGTGTTCTCAAGTTTGGATTTAAGCCTCCTGCCTCTGGCTTTCAGTCTTACTCTTCCTGAAGCCTCAAGACTTCTCCATTCATACTGCACTGATGATAAAACATCTAGGTTAAGGATGAAAAGATTTTCCACAGTGAGGGACACCCAAAGAGATTCACAGAGTTACACGGAAAGGAGAAGAGGTAGGAGGGAAATAGAGGTGACCAGGAGGTGAAGGGGAAATCAAAATGGGAGAGAGCAATCTAGCCAATAATCAATTCCCTATGTTTATTCACCATCTGGAACACCCAGAGAGGTTCATGTAGTTACATAGAGAAGAGGGAGAAGCAAGATAGAGGTGATCAGGAGGAGAAGAGAGGCAGTCCAAAGGGGGAGACCAATCTAGCTAGTAATCAGTTCCCTAAGTGTTCTTCACAGGCCAGAACACCCAGAGAGATTCACAGAGTTTAGTAGAGAAGAGAAGGGGGAGGGAGGAGATAGAGGTGACCTGGGGAAAAAAGGGGAGAGTCAAAAGGGGAGACAGAAATCAAGCCAGTAATCACACCCCTAAGTAAACATGGGTACTGAAGATTAGATTCTTAAAGGTACAAAATTGATAACAAACACCAAAAAGCAAAGATTAAAAATCTAGATTAGAGGTTAGACTCTCAAAAATACATAACAAAATCAATCACAAAAATTATAAAAATATATATATATATATATATATATGTGAAATTTGCTTTAAAAATAAGGTCTTTTTTTTTTGCAAGGCAATAGTAGGTTATAAAAATGAAAATTAAAGGAGTAATCAGTTCAGTTCAGTCACTCAGTTGTGTCCGACTCTTTGCAAACCCATAAATCGCAGCACGCCAGGCCTCCCTGTCCATCACCAACATCCGGAGTTCACTCAAACTCACGTCCATCTAGTCGGTGATGACATCCAGCCATCTCATTCTCTGTCCCCTTCTCCTCCTGCCCCCAATCCCTCCAAGCATCAGAGTCTTTATCAATGAGTCAACTCTTCTCATGAGGTGGCCAAAGTACTGGAGTTTCAGCTTTAGCATCACTCCTTCCAAAGAACACCCAGGGCTAATCTCCTTCAGAATGGACTGGTTGGATCTCCTTGCAGTCCAAGGGACTCTCAAGAGTCTTCTCCAACACCACAGTTCAAAAGCATCAGTTCTTCGGTGCTCAGCTTTCTTCACAGTCCAACTCTCACATCTATACGTGACTATTGGAAAACCATAGCCTTGACTAGATGGACCTTTGTTGGCAAAGTAATGTCTCTGTTTTTGAATATACTATCTAGATTGGTCATAACTTTCCTTCCAAGGAGTAAGCGTCTTTGAATTTCATGGCTGCAATCACCATCTGCAGTGATTTTGGAGCCCCCAAAAATAAAGTTGGACACTGTTTCCACTGTTTCCCCATCTATTTCCCATCAAGTAATAAAGAACTTAAAAATAAAATAATCACTAAGTGATAATAGTAAAAATGTATTTAGGAATTTCTCTGAAGCTGTTGAGAGCAGTTTGGGGTCCTTTCGATTTCAGATAGTTCCTTGTTCCAGCTTATACTTCGTCTTAAGGCCTATAGGCCCCTTCCAATGTAGTCAGTGCTAACTACAGGGTTTTAATCTGTTGCACTTGTCACTTCCAGAGTGGCTCCCTCTTCTTTGTTTATTTTGGCTTCCTCTGTTTGCAAGTTTCTTCAGTGTCTAATTTCTGCCCTGACACAAGGGGGTGAATGTGGTCACTTATTTAGGCTCACTTATGGCAATTGTCCTGTGGGGAGGGAGGAACACTGCAAACAAATATCACTGCCATGTATGGGGAGTGCTTACAGTGTCTTGGCCACACTGGGGTTGTCCCAGCTCATGGCTCCTGTGCTTTCCCGGTCTACACTGCTCAGATTGCTCTGAAGCGGAACTGTCCAAAGCAGGCCCCGGGTTGCATGCACTTCCCAGGTCTAAGCTGCTGAGGTTCAGGTTCTCGGGTACTCCACAAAAGCACAAACTCGGTTGGGCCTGTTTTTTGTGCCCTTCCTAGGTCCGAGGGGCTCAGGCAACCAGATGCTTGGTGAGGGCACTATCCCAGGTGTGTGGTGCTTCTTATCACCTCCCCAGTCCCACCACTCAGTTTCCTGGGTGTGCTATAAGAACGCTGTTTCAGGTGTGCCATGTGTCTCCTCTCAGGGCCTGATCTCAGGCTGTGACCCTTCTGGTAGATGTCAACCGTCTAGGATCCCAGGAAAATTTGGTTAGCAACTGGAGCCTGCTCACAGTTTGTAAGAGGATGCTGTGTCTGGGGCCGAGATGGCCTCTTGCCTTCTGGCTCTGGCTGTTTCCCACCTGCCTCTCTGCCTCCAGCAAGGGGATGGGCTGTTCTGCAGCTAGCTGGCTTAGAGCTTTTCATGGGAAGGTTCTCTCTCTCTCTCTCTCTTTTTTTTTTTTTCCTCTCTCTCTCTCTCTCTCTCTGGCAATCCCACAGTTTGGGTTGCTGTCTCACATTAGCTCCTTCAGATTGTCCTCAGGGCATTCAGTCCTGGTCCTTACCCTAAGGATGCAACCCATGACTCCCCTGCTGGCTGGTGGCAGACATGAGCATCTGGGCTATTTCTCCACTTGGAGTTGTGGTTAAGGCATGTATTCTGTTTTTTTTTTTCTTCCATCCCAATTATGTTTCCCTCTGAGATTCCAAAACTCCCCACAAACCAGCTGAAGAGAGGATTTCCTGGTATTTGGAAACTTCTCCTCCTTTGCAACTCCCTCCCCAGTATGAGTCTCTGTCCTTAACTCTTTTGCCTCTCTTTTTGTGTTTTATATTTTTTCCTCCCTCCTTTCAAAGAATACAGGCTGCCTTTCTGGGTGCCTGGTGTCCTCTGCCTGCTTTCAAAAGTTGTTTTGCTGAAATTACTCAGCATTCAAATGATCTTTTGATGAATTTGTGGAGGAGAAAGTGGTTTCTCTGTCCTATTCCTCACCATCTTAAGTTCTTGACCTCAGTAAATCTTTAATCTAATTTTCTGTTGATGGGTGGGGCTATGTTCCCTCCCTGTTGTTTGACCTGAGGCCAAAAAGATACTGGCAAAATTTTCTGGTTTCAGTTAGACTCATCCCCAGTCTTGAGAAATGTTTCTCCAAGCTGATTAAAAAGGGAGCTTCATAAGAGACCTTATTTTTCCTCAGAGCCCTGTCACTGAGAATCGTGATGAAGTTGCAAAGACTGGTTAGAGGGCTGAAAGTGCCTAAAGTTTTTGAATTTATAACAATTCCTGGCTCTTTTCAATAATAGTAGAAACCAGGAGAGTTTTAATTTTTTTTTATTTTTTTACTTTACAATAAAGAGACACAGATGTATAGAACAGTCTTTTGGACTCTGTGGGAGAGGGAGGGGGGATGATTTGGGAGAATGGCATTGAAACATGTATAATATCATATAAGAAATGAATTGCCAGTCCAGGTTCGATGCAGGATACAGGAAGCTTGGGGCTGGTGCACTGGGATGAACCAGGAGAGTTTTGGTTTCATTTAGAGGCCTTCACTTGTTGAGAGTAATCATATGTACAGTCTTCTTTTTAAGTGACTCATGTTGAATTTTAGAGAATTGGTTTTCCAGATTAAGTAAATAGTAAATGGACATGCTTTTCCATTCTACTCTGGTCTTTTTGACTAGAAGAGGTAAGTCCCAGTGCAGCCCTTTAATAAATATAGAGTTAAATGCTACCCCTATAGAATCAATATCTGAAGGAAGGTCAGAATTTATTTTTATTTATTTAAAAATAATTTTGATTATTTATTTTTGGCCATGCTGGGTCTCCATAGCTGTCTGAGCTTTTCTCCAGTTGTGTCGAGTGGGGGTTATTCTCTAGTTTTGGTGCATAGGATTCTCACTGTGGTGGCTTCTTTTATTGCCGAGTGTAAGTTCTAGGATGCATGGGCTTCAGTAATTGTGGCACATGGACTCAGGAGTTTCAGCTCCTGAGTTCTAGAGTTCAATAGCTGTGGTATATGAGCTTGCTCCAAGGCATGAGGGATTTCCCTTGGATTAGGAGCTGAACCCATGTCTCTTTCATTGGCAGGTGAATTCTTTACCACTCAGCCACCGGGAAAGCCCCAGAATTTTATTATAAAACAATTTGAAGTTGATTATAATATTCATGAATGGTTCATCAGAATTTTCTGTGCAAGCGTGAATTTTGTTTCAATAGATAGGTTTGGAAGATCGCTGAGAATTTTTGATGAAGTCACCTGGCTCTAGGTTGATTGTATACTAAGTAAGTGAGATGTTCCCTTGGTTGCAACTATAGAAACCTTTCAGCATTTTCTGAGTCAGAAGTTTTATCTAAGGCTGGACCTGGCTTTACTGAAAGCATGTGAAATAGTTGACTTAAATTAGAATAATAAGATTGATTAGTTTAATTAACTATATTAAATGCCTTAACAAATCTGGAGGATCTTCATTTACTTTGGGAAAATCTTTGACTATGGCTTGCAGTTCAGCTGTAGTCCATGCAATATAATAAACTGAGAATTTAGTATTTGGATCCTCATAAGGCTTAATTTTAAAGTAGCAGATTCCGGTAAGTTCAGAAGGAAAATACGTAAGAAGAGTTTCATAGTAAAAGGGAAGTCTGATGAAATAATATGGGGGAACTGAGGGTATAAGGCAGGTGTAAATGGTATAAAAGTGGGGATGAAGATGGTGCTAGAAGTGAAGCCTGACCATAAGGAGCCAAAAATGAGAGACAAGATGGTACCAGAGCTGGAGCCTGAGACAAAGGAGCCAAGAAAGAAGAAAATGAGACTTCAGGAGCTATTTTAAATTTCTTTAATCATTTTTATTTTGCCTCAGTTAATCTTAAATTCTTATTTTGCAGAGAGAAAATTTTCCTGACAATGTTTGGAAACCTCAAAATACCAATCAAAATAGACATACTGTTCAGTTCTGAAAATTCAGTTTTAAGAAAATTAAGTATGAGAATTTAAAAAGTTTCCCATAATAGCCATTGATTATCTAAGTTTCCTTTGATCAGACAGGTCCATTTAATTAGAAATGCACATAAAGAAGATCATGGTTTTTAAACATGAAATTGGTCAAAGTCCTTATGGGGGACATGCTCTCAAAACACTTAGATAGCTAGATCCCATTTTTCAGAGGATTTTCTTTAGCATAAAAGAACAACAGGTTAAAAAGCAGCTTTAGAAAGTGGTCCAGTTTCATTCTTTTACAAGTGGTTGACCAGATTTCCCAGCACCACTTGTTAAAGAGATTGTCTTTAATCCATTGTATATTCTTGCCTCCTTTGTCAAAGATAAGGTGTCCATATGTGCGTGGATTTATCTCTGGGCTTTCTATTTTATTCCATTGATCAATATTTCTGTCTTTGTGCCAGTACCATACTGTCTTGATAACTGTGGCTTTGTAGTAGAGCCTGAAGTCAGGTAGGTTGATTCCTCCAGTTCCATTCTTCTTTCTCAAGATCGCTTTGGCTATTCGAGGTTTTTTGTATTTCCATACAAATTGTGAAATTATTTGTTCTAGCTCTGTGAAGAATACTGTTGGTAGCTTGATAGGGATTGCATTGAATCTATAAATTGCTTTGGGTAGTATACTCATTTTCACTATATTGATTCTTCCAATCCATGAACATGGTATATTTCTCCATCTATTAGTTCCCTCTTTGATTTCTTTCACCAGTGTTTTATAATTTTCTACATATAGGTCTTTAGTTTCTTTAGGTAGATATATTCCTAAGTATTTTATTCTTTCCGTTGCAATGGTGAATGGAATTTTTTCCTTAATTTCTCTTTCTGTTTTCTCATTATTAGTGTATAGGAATGCAAGGGATTTCTGTGTGTTGATTTTATATCCTGCAACTTTACTCTATTCATTGATTAGTTCTAGTAATTTTCTGGTGGAATCTTTAGGGTTTTCTATGTAGAGGATCATGTCATCTGCAAACAGTGAGAGTTTTACTTCTTCTTTTCCAATTTGGATTCCTTTTATTTCTTTTTCTGCTCTGATTGCTGTGGCCAAAACTTCCAAAACTATGTTGAATAGTAATGGTGAAAGTGGGCACCCTTGTCTTGTTCCTGACTTTAGAGGAAATGCTTTCAATTTTTCACCATTGAGGATAATGTTTGCTGTGGGTTTGTCATATATAGCTTTTATTATGTTGAGGTATGTTCCTTCTATTCCTGCTTTCTGCAGAGTTTTTATCATAAATGGATGTTGAATTTTGTCAAAGGCTTTCTCTGCATCTATTGAGATAATCATATGGTTTTTATTTTTCAATTTGTTAATGTGGTGTATTACATTGATTGATTTGCAGATATTGAAGAATCCTTGCATCCCTGGGATAAAGCCCACTTGATCATGGTGTATGATCTTTTTAATGTGTTGTTGGATTCTGATTGCTAGAATTTTGTTAAGGATTTTTGCATCGATGTTCATCAGTGATATTGGCCTGTAGTTTTCTTTTTTTGTGGGATCTTTGTCAGGTTTTGGTATTAGGGTGATGGTGGCCTCATAGAATGAGTTTGGAAGTTTACCTTCCTCTGCAATTTTCTGGAAGAGTTTGAGCAGTATAGGTGTTAGCTCTTCTCTAAATTTTTGGTAGAATTCAGCTGTGAAGCCATCTGGACCTGGGCTTTTGTTTGCTGGAAGATTTTTGATTACAGTTTCAATTTCCATGCTTGTGATGGGTCTGTTAAGATTTTCTATTTCTTCCTGGTCCAGTTTTGGAAAGTTGTACTTTTCTAAGAATTTGTCCATTTCTTCCACGTTGTCCATTTTATTGGCATATAATTGTTGATAGTAGTCTCTTATGATCCTTTGTATTTCTGTGTTGTCTGTTGTGATCTCTCCATTTTCGTTTCTAATTTTGTTGATTTGATTTTTCTCCCTTTGTTTCTTGATGAGTCTGGCTAATGGTTTATCAATTTTATTTATCCTTTCAAAGAACCAGCTTTTGGTTTTGTTGATTTTTGTTATGGTCTCTTTTGTTTCTTTTGCATTTATTTCTGCCCTAATTTTTAAGATTTCTTTTCTAACACCATACACAAAAATAAACTCAAAATGGATTAAAGATCTAAACGTAAGACCAGAAACTATAAAACTCCTAGAGGAGAACATAGGCAAAACACTCTCCGACATACATCACAGCAGGATCCTCTATGACCCACCTCCCAGAATATTGGAAATAAAAGCAAAAATAAACAAATGGGACCTAATTAACCTTAAAAGCTTCTGCACATCAAAGGAAACTATTAGCAAGGTGAAAAGACAGCCTTCAGAATGGGAGAAAATAATAGCAAATGAAGCAACCGACAAACAACTAATCTCAAAAATATACAAGCAACTCCTACAGCTCAACTCCAGAAAAATAAACGACCCAATCAAAAAATGGGCCAAAGAACTAAATAGACATTTCTCCAAAGAAGACATACAGATGGCTAACAAACACATGAGAAGATGCTCAACATCACTCATTATCAGAGAAATGCAAATCAAAACCACTATGAGGTACCATTTCACACCAGTCAGAATGGCTGCGATCCAAAAGTCTACAAGCAATAAATGCTGGAGAGGGTGTGGAGAAAAGGGAACCCTCTTACACTGTTGGTGGGAATGCAAACTAGTACAGCCACTATGGAGAACAGTGTGGAGATTCCTTAAAAAACTGGAAATACAACTGCCTTATGATCCAGCAACCCCACTGCTGGGCATACACACTGAGGAAACCAGAAGGGAAAGAGACACGTGTACCCCAATGTTCATCGCAGCACTGTTTATAATAGCCAAGACATGGAAGCAACCTAGATGTCCATCAGCAGATGAATGGCTAAGAAAGCCTTGGTACATATACACAATGGAGTATTACTCAGCCATTAAAAAGAATACATTTGAATCAGTTCTAATGAGGTGGATGAAACTGGAGCCTATTATACAGAGTGAAGTAAGCCAGAAGGAAAAACATAAATACAGTATACTAACGCATATATATGGAATTTAGAAAGATAGTAACAATAACCCAGTGTACGAGACAGCAAAAGAGACACTGATGTATAGAACAGTCTTATGGACTCTGTGGGAGAGGGAGAGGGTGGGAAGATTTGGGAGAATGGCAATGAAACATGTAAAATATCATGTAGGAAATGAGGTGCCAGTCCAGGTTTGATGCACGATGCTGGATGCTTGGGGCTGGTGCACTGGGATGGCCCAGAGGGATGGTATGGGGAGGGAGGAGGGAGGAGGGTTCGGGATGGGGAACACATGTATACCTGTGGCGGATTCATTTTGATATTTGGCAAAACTAATACAATTATGTAAAGTTTAAAAATAAAATAAAATTAGAAAAAAAAAAAAGCAGCTTTAACAGCTAAATTCAAAGAGTTTATAACTCAAATAGCCTTTAGTGCTAATACCAGCCAATTCTAAGAAAACAGCTTGGTACCAGGGGAGCCAGACTGAAGACTTCTCTGCCAGTTCTCATAGAACAGCCCCTATTCCCAAGAAATGGGCCAACAGAAGAACTGGCAAAATTTCAATGAAATGGCCCCTGCTCCCCCAAAAGAATGGGCCAAATCCTTCTCAGCCAGCTTTGGTTGAAATAGCCTGATCTCAAAATCAAATCAAAATTCCAATGAGTATTCATATATAGAGCAGTACCTTAGCCAGAATGGAGGAAACCTTAGAACGGATCCCAAATAAAGTCTGGAGAGTTTTAAATGGAAAGAGGGCATGAGCTTGGATTCAGAAGAAATACATACCTTCAAACTTCACTGTCAGGGAGAAAATCAAGGAACTCTATGGACTCAGTTGTGGATATTGCATCTGTTTTCTCATAAGCCCCAGAGCCTTCAGAAGTTTCTCTCTGATTCCCATATGAATAAGCAAATGTTGACGAAAAGCAAAAAGATGCAGTTCTCTCTTTAGTAAAGGCTTCACTCACGATCAGCAGAAAATCACACTATGGGTTCCGCAACCATAGAGAGGCATGAGCAAGTTCCTGCACAGCAAGGCACCATTTTTATAGAGGGGGAAAGGAAGTTGAGAGGATTACAGTTAACAAAAAGTTAAAGTTTACCATGGCTTTTTATTGGCTGAGTCCTTGACAAGAAAAATATTGGTTCTTTCTTATTCCTGTTGGGTTCTGGTATTATCACAGGATGTAAGAGCTCCCCTTTATGGTCCCCTGACTATTTAATTGGAGCTTCTGTTTATTAATTATTAGTGCATTTTAATTACTTTCTCTATTCATCTTTATACTTTTCTTTTGGCTTAGTTTGATTTTTTCATTTATATTTTGTTCCTTTCCTAAGCTGATAATTGACTATCTCTTGCTTTATCTTTTTATTGTTTACCTTTAAATTAAGATGCCACTTTAAAAAACTAAATATATCCATTGCTTTCACTCAACTTCCAAATACTTCTAGGATTTAGGATGATTAATATCCCACACCCCCCACCCTCAATCAGTCACCTGGATTTCACGTTATTATCATTTTCTACTTTCATTCACATTTAGTTTTTCTGTTTTGATCTATTGTAGATAAACAAATAATGATGTGTGCACCTTTGCACATTTCTGTATTAACTCTTTCTTCTTGAATTTCAGACTTTCTTTTTGTGATTATTTATCTTCCTACTAAATGTAAATAAAAGTGCATAGTAATTATATCTCAGAACTTTGAAGTTTTCTCACATTGTTCTGTCATATGGTTGTGCTGTTAAGATAATGTCTTGATGTTCATTTTGCAGTCACTTGCTTTTTCCTCCTTCTTAGTTTTTTTTTTTTCCTCCTAGATTTTCAATGTTGATACACTTATATGGGCATTTTTGTTGATTTTTCTTTGTTGATATTCATTGGACTTCTTGAATTTGAGATATGGTATCTTTTATTGTTTCTGTGCCATGCTGTGCTTAGTCACTGTCATGTCTAACTCTTTGTGATCCCATGGACTGTAGCCCACCAGGTTTCTCTGTCCATGGAAATTCTTCAGGCAAGCATACTGGAGTAGATTACCATGCCCTCTTCCAAGGGGTCTTCCCAACTCAAGGATTGAACCCAAGTCTCCTGCATTGTAGTCAGATTCTTTACCATCTGAGCCATGAGGGAAGCCCAAGAATACTGGAGTGGGTAGCCTATCCCTTCTCCAGTGCATTTTTCCTGACCCAGGAATTGAACTGGGATTTCCTGAGTTGCAGGAGGATTCTTTACCAGCTTAGCTACCAGGGAAGCCCTAGTAGAAGCCTTCTTTCTAGTATATCCAAAATAAACATTTATTTAAAAATTGCCTCTCTCTATGAGATTTTTTTTTCAGTTTAAATGCCAGTTGCTTTACAGCATTTTATCCTATCCAGATTCTTAAATTCCCCATCCTACTTAACGTGTGATTTGTATTATAATACTTATCATCTACTTTTTAACTTGATCTTTATTTGACTCTGATTATTTGCTTTTTTCCCAAGTCCTTTTAAATTTACTGATTTTATTTTTTTCATTTTAAACAATCTAGTAATAAATTTATTTTGATATGTTTGCCCATTTTTGATGATTCCTTGCTTCTTGAACACATATTCAATCCCATGTTTGTTCTCTTCAAATACGTATGATGTCATTCTTTATGTTTCAAAATTTGAAGATTTTGAGGATTGAGTCTGAAGCTTATTTATTTATTATTCCTAAGTCCTCATAATAATAGCAAATTTGCATGTGTTTGTAAGTGTGTATTTATGAATTTAAGCAAACTCCAGGAGAGAGTGGAGGACAAAGGAGCATGGCATGCTACCATCCATAGGGTCACAGAATTGGACATGACTTAGCAACTAAACAACAATAACATGTGATAATACAAAATACAAATATAATAATGTACTATGACATAACACAAATATATGTCATGTAAGTATATATACTTTGATTAAGTTAACCAGTGGGTATCTTGAGGAATCTATTTTAGGGTTATTTTATGCATAAGTGATTATTTACATTATCTTATGCACAAAGCTCAAAGGCTGCCAATCTCAGCACAATTAATTAATTTATTAACTTGGAATCTTTCTGATAATTCAAGTGTTGTATATTGGAGCACCAAATCCAGATGAGGGAATAGCTATAGTTTGAATTCTGGGGGCTGATTTTAGTACATTTTCCACTTGACCTGTAGGTCAAAAAGAAGTTCCTTGATTGCCTTCTTTTGCCATCAGGGCATATTTTCCTATCTTACCCCTTCACAGAAGGAAGAGCTTTCTGACATGTCTCTTTAGGTGAAGTGCTTTGAAGAACCCAAGGGATTATTTATGTTTCTCGAGTGGTAGTTAAAACCAAGTTTGTACCTCTCTGATATTGGCTAATCCCCTCAGATTTACCACTCAGATTTTCATTTTTCTATTTTTATGTATTCTTTAAATTTTCTCTCTGGAAGTTATTTTATTTTCTCTTTTTGCTTAGCTTTGCATTTATAATGATTTTTAAAATTATTATCTAGCATATTTTGTCCCTTCAGTCTTACCTGTCTGTTTGCAAGTTATACATTTCTCAGAAGGGATCCCTTCCCAGAACACTCAGTTTGTCTTTTTCCATCAATGGGAGTCTTCTGGTTTAATCCCCATTTGCTTTCACTTCATCTAGTACCTCTATTCTGACCACGAACTAACATTTATAACTCCAACTGTATTTCTCATGTTCTAAATCCTTATAACACTCAATGTTTATTCCTTAGTTCACATATGGTACTTGCTTTTGAACTCTTCTTGAGATCAAAAGTTGTTTTGTGCTTTCTAGACCTTGAATCCAAATTAATCAAGTTCGGATAATCTCAGGTTCCTACTTTCCAAATGTGATGAATTCAACTATTCTATTCTTAATAGTTAACAAAATGCTTTATCTGACCTCCATAGAACCTGTCAATTTTACAGCTATTACATGAGACAAATTTTCTGTTTATTGTATGTGTATTCCAGTTAAAATGCTAGACACAAAATAAAAAGATAGACAAAATTGTCCATAGCTAGTCAATTTGTTTGACAAAATGTGAACTATGCAAATGAAAATGAATAATGATAGTTACTACATATATATATATATATATATATATATATATATATATATATATATGCAGTGGAAGTGAGAGATATATTTAAGGGACTAGATCTGATAGACAGAGTGCCTGATGAATTATGGACAGAGGTGTGGGACATTGTACAGGAGACAGGGATCAAGACAATCCCCATGGAAAAGAAATGCAAAAAAGCAAAATGGCTGTTTGAGGAGGCTTTACAAATAGTTGTGAAAAGAAGAGAAGTGAAAAGCAAAGGAGAAAAGGACAGATATTCCCATCTAAATGCAGAGTTCCAAAGAATAGCGAGGAGAGATAAGAAAGCCTTCCTCAGGGATCAATGCAAAGAAATAGAGGAAAACAACACAATGAGAAAGACTACAGATCTCTTCAAGAAAATTAGAAATACAAAGGGAACATTTCATGCAAAGATGGGCTCAATAAAGGACAGAAATGATAGGGACCTAAGAGAAGCAGAAGATATTAACAAGAGGTGGGAAGAATACAGAAAATAACAATACAAAAAAAGATCTTCACAATCTAGATAATCACGATAGTGTGATCACTCACCTAGAGCCAGACTTACTGGAATGCAAAGCCAAGTGGACCTTAGGAAGCATCACTACAAACAAAGCTAGTGGAGGTGATGGAATTCCAGTTGAGCTATTCCAAATCCTGAAAGATGATGCTGTGAAAGTGCTACACTCAATATGCCAGCAAATTTGGAAAACTCAGCAGTGGCCACAGGACTGGAAAAGGTCAGTTTTCATTCCAATCCCAAAGAAAGGCAGTGCCAAAGAATGCTCAAACTACCACACAATTGCACTCATCTCACACACTAGTAAAGTAATGCTTAAAATTCTCCAAGCCAGGCTTCAGAAATACTTGAACTGTGAACTTTCAAATGTTCAACCTCATTTTAGAAAAGGCAGAGGAACAAGAAATCAAATTGCCAACATGTGTTGGATCACCGAAAAAGCAGGAGAGTTCCAGAAAAACACCTCTTTTTGCTTTATTGACTATGCCAAAGCCTTTGACTGTGTGGATCACAATAAACTGTGGAAAATTCTGAAAGAGATGGGAATACCAGACCACCTGACCTGCCTCCTGAGAAATCTGTATGCAGGTCAGGAAGCAACAGTTAGAACTGGACATGGAACAACAGACTGGTTCCAAATAGGAAAAGGAATAAGTCAAGGCTGTATATTGTCACCCTGCTTATTTAACTTATATGCAGAGTACATCATGAGAAACGCTGGACTAGAAGAAACACAAGCTGGAATCAAGATTGCTGGGAGAAATATCAGTCACCTCAGATATGTAGATGACACCACCCTTATGGCAGAAAGTGAAGAGGAACTAAAAAGCCTCTTGAGGAAAGTGAAAGTGGAGAGTGAAAAAGTTGGCTTAAAGTTCAACATTCAGAAAACGAAGATCATGGCATCTGGTCCCATCACTTCATGGGAAATAGATGGGGAAACATTGGAAACAGTGTCAGACTTTATATTTTTGGGCTCCAAAATCACTGCAGAGAAGGCAATGGCACCCCACTCCAGTACTCTTGCCTGGAAAATCCCATGGACAGAGGAGCCTGGTAGGCTGCAGTCCATGGGATCGCTAAGAGTGAGACACGACTGAGCGACTTCACTTTCACTTTTCACTTTCATGCATTGGAGAAGGAAATGGCAGCCCACTCCAGTGTTCTTGCCTGGAGAATCCCAGGGATGGTGGAGCCTGATGGACTGCCATCTATGGGGTCACACAGAGTTGGACACGACTGAAGTGACTTAGCAAAATCACTGCAGATGGTGACTGCAGCCATGAAATTAAAAGACGCTTACTCCTTGGAAGGAAAGTTATGACCAACCTAGATAGCATATTCAAAAGCAGAGACATTACTTTGCCAACAAAGGTTCGTCTAGTCAAGGCTATGGTTTTTCCTGTAGTCGTGTATGGATGTGAGATTTGGACTGTGAAGAAGGCTGAGTGCTGAAGAATTGATTCTGTTGAACTGTGGTGTTGGAGAAGACTCTTGAGAGTCCCTTGGACTGCAAGGAGATCCAACCAGTCCATTCTGAAGGAGATCAGCTCTGGGATTTCTTTGGAGGGAATGATGCTGAAGCTGAAACTCCAGTACTTTGGCCACCTCATGTGAAGAGTTGACTCATTGGAAAAGACTCTGATGCTGGGAGGGATTGGGGGCAGGAGGAGAAGGGGACGACAGAGGATGAGATAGCTGGATGGCATCACTGACTCAATGGATGTGAATCTCAGTGAACTCTGGGGGTTGGTGATGGACAGGGAGGCCTGGCGTGCTGCAATTCATGGGGTTGCGAACAGTTGGACACGACTGAACGACTGAACTGAACTGAACTTATAACATACTTCACTCTATATGAGTCTCTAGGTTCACCTACAGCTATGCAAAAGGCACAGTTTCATTCCATTTTTATCTGTCTACCTCTTTAAAGCAGTAATTTTCCATTGTGAAACATTCTGGTCCCCTTTCTTTGTCTTATCTACATCTGTTCTAGGTTTTTGCTTTATTGTTACCATGGATTTAATTAAAACAACTTAAAGCTGACAAAAACTGCTTCAATCACATACAACAGCTTCATTTTATATTATTTATTTATTAAGAAATTATAGTAGCTATAGTTATTTTTAATACTCCTTTAATTTAACCTTTATACTATAGTCAAGTAGTTGACATACTACCCTATTATACAATAGGGGTTTTCTAAATATATTCAAAAAATTAAGATCATGGCATCCAGTCCCATCACTTCATGGCAAATAGAAAGGGAAAATGTGGAAGTGATAAGATATTTTATTTTTTTTGGGCTCCAAAGTCACTGCAGACTCTGACTGCAGCCATGAAGTTAGAAGACACTTGCTTCTTGGAAGGGAAGAGATGAGAAACCTAGACTGAGTATTAAAAAGCAGACACATCACTGTGCCAAGCAATGTCCATTTAGTTAAAGCTGTAGTTTTTCCAGTAGTCATGTATAGATGTGAGAATTGAACCATAAAGAAGGCTGAGCACCGAAGAATTGACACTTTTGAATTGTGGTATTGGAGCCAGCTTATAGGAAAATACCCTGACACTAGGGGAGATTGAAGGTAAAATAAGGGGGCAACAGAGGATGGGATTGTTAGAGAGCATCACTGACTCAATGGACATGAATCTAAACAAACTCCAGAAGATAGTGAAGGACAGGAAAGCCTGGTGTGCTTTCATGGGTTCACAAAGAGTCAGACATGACTTAGCCACTAGTTAGCTTTTTTTTTTTTTTTTTTTCTTTCACTTTTAAGAACTCCTTGTAGCATTTTTCACAAGGTAGTTCTAATGGTGAGGGACTCCTTCAGCATTTGTGTCTCTGAGAAAGTATTTTTTCTTCATATTTGAAGGATAACTTTGCTAAATATAGATATTTTTAAATTTCAACATTTTGAATGTATCATTCTATTCTCTGGTAAGATTTCTGCTGAGGAATCAATAATAACCTCATGAGGGTTCTTTTTCAAGTTGAGATTATTTTCTTTGGTTGCTTTTAGGCTTTTAATTTACCTTTGATTTTTGACACTTTTAGTGTATCTTAGAGAGGATCTTTTTGCACTGAGATAATAGAGTGATCTATTAATTTCATGAAGTTTAGTATCTAAATATCTCTGCTGGTATAGGAAAGTGAAAGTGTTAATCACTCAGTCAATCTGAGTCTTTGCGGCCCCATGGACTGTAACCCACCAGACTCCTCTGTCAATGGAATTCTCTAAGCAAGAATACTGGAGTGGATAGCCATTGTCTACTTCAGGAGATCTTTCCTACCCAGGAACTGAATCCAGATCTTCTTGCACTGCAGGCAGATCTTTTACCATCTGAACCACCAGAGAAGCCAGGTTTGGGAAGTTCTGAGCTATTATTTATTTAAATAAAAAAAAAATAGCTTTGACTAGAAAGATCTTTGTTGGCAAAGTAATGTCTCTGCTTTTTAATATGTTGTCTTGGTTGGTCATAGCTTTTCTTCCAAGGAGCAAGTGTCTTTTAATTTCATGGCTGCACTCACCATCTGCAGTGATTTTGGAGGCCCCCCCTCCCCGCCCCCAAACAAAAACTCTCACTATTTCCATTGTTTCCCCATCTTTTTGCCATGAAGTGATGGAACTAGATGCCATGATCTTAGTTTTCTGAATGTGGAACTTTAAGCCAACTTTTTTCACTCTTCTCCTTCACTTTTATCAAGAGGCTCTTAAGTTCTTCTTCACTTCCTGCCATAAGGGTGGCATCATCTGTGTATCTGAGGTTATTGTTATTTCTCGCAGGAATCTTGATTCCAGCTTGTGTTTCACCCAGCCCAGCATTTCACATGATGTACTCTGCATATGAGTTAAATAAACAGGGAGACGATTTACAGCCTTGACTTACTGCTTTTTCAATCTGAAACCAGTCTGTTGTTCCATGTCCAGTTCTAACTGTTGTTTCTTGAACTACATACAGATTTCTCAGGAGGCAGATAAGGTGGTCTGGTATTCCCATCTCTTGAAGAATTTTCCACAATTTGTTGTAATCCACACAGTCAAAGGCTTTGGCATAATCAGTAAAGCAGAAGTAGATGTTTTTCTGGAACTCTCTTGCTTTTTTGATGATCCAACAGATGCTGGCAATTTGATCTCTGGCTCCTCTGACTTTTCTAAAACCAGCTTGAACATCTGGAATTTCACAGTTCACGTCCTGTTGAAGCCTGGCTTGGAGAATTTTGAACATTACTTTGCTACCATGTGAGATGAGTGCAATTGTGTGGTAGTTTGAACATTCTTTGGCATTACCTTTCTTTGAGATTGGAATGAAAACTGAACTTTTCCAGTCCTGTGGCCATTGCTGAGTTGTCCAAATTTGCTGGCATATTGAGTACAACACTTTCATAGCATCATCTTTTAAGATTTTAAATAGCTCAACTGGAATTCCATTGTCTTCACTAGCTTTGTTCATAGCGCTGCTTTCTGAGGGCCACTTGACTTCACATTCCAGGATGTCTGGCTCTAGGTGAGTGATCACACCATTGTGGTTTTCTGGATCATGAAGATCTTTTTTGTATAGCTCTTCTGCATATTCTTGCCACCTCTTTTTAATGTCTTCCGCTTCTGTTAGGTCCATACAATTTCTGTCCTTGATTGTGCCCATCTTTGCAGGAAATGTTCCCTTGGTATCTCTAATTTTCTTGAAGAGGTTTCTAGTCTTTCCCATTATATTGTTTTCCTCTATGTATTTTCATTGATCACTGAGGAAAGCTTTCTTATCTCTCCTTGCTATTCTTTGGAACTCTGCATTCAAATGGGTATATCTTTTCTTTTCTGAATTGCCTTTAGCATCTCTTCTTTCATTAGCCATTTGTAAGCCCTCCTCAGACAACCATTTTGCCTTTTTGCATTCCTTTTTCTTGGGTATGGTCTTGATCACTGCCTGCTTTGCAGTGTCAGGAACCTCCATCCATAGTTCTTCAGATCTAATCCCTTGAATCTGTTTGTGACTTACACTGTATAGTCATAAGGATTTGATTAAGGTCATACCTGAATGTTATAGTGGTTTTCCCTGCTTTTTTCAATTTGTCTGAATTTAGCAATAAGAAGTTCATGATCTGAGCCACAGTCAACTCCCTCTCTTGTTTTTGCTAACTGTATAGAGCTTGTCCATCTTTTCCTGCAAAGAATATAATCAATCAAATCAATCAATCAATATAATCAGTGGCAGCGATGGTTCTGGCATATCCCTCTTAACAAATTCAATGTGTCTGTCGATGATGGAGAGTGAATTAATCTAGTTGAGTTTCATCAAGAAAGTTCTAGAATGAGGAATTTTCCTCTAGTAACCTTATACAGCAGCAAAATTGAAAGAATAAATAGTTACAATGATAAGTAGAAAGACTAAGTTCAATAAAGAAATGAGGGAGTGCAAGTTGATGAATCATAAAAGTAATTTAGAGTACAAAAATATATTTAGTTGTAAAGCTAAGCTCTAAGTTAACATAAGAATGCCTAGTCTACAGAATTTATTGTAGGGTATAATGTTGTTGCCTAGTGAATAAAATGTTTGTTTATATTTTGTTTTAAAAAACAAAATATACAGTAAAGAATAAGTGGGTCAAATTGACTAAGTGGCCAGATTAGAGCAGAAAAGAGAAAAAGATAAATGGAAAGAACTATCATCAGTTCAAGCTGGTTTTAGAAAAGGCAGAGGAACCAGAGATCAAATTGCCAACATCTTCTGGATCATCGAAAAAGCAAGAGAGTTCCAAAAAACTATCTATTTCTGCTTTATTGACTATGCCAAAGGCTTTGATAGTGTGGATCACAACAAACTGTGGAGGATTCTTAAAGAAACGGTAATACCAGACCACCTGACCTGCGTCTTGAGAAACCTATATGCAGGTCAGAAAGCAACAGTTAGAACTGAACATGGAACAACACACTGGTTCCAAATAGGAAAAGGAGTACATCAAGGCTGTATATTGTCACCCTGCTTGTTTAACTTATATGCAGAGTACATCATGAGAAACGCTGGGCTGGAAGAAACACAAGCTGGAATCAACATTTCCAGGAGAAATATCAATAACCTCAGATATGCAGATGACACCACCCTTATAGCAGAAAGTGAAGAGGAACTCAAAAGCCTCTTGATGAAAGTGAAAGTGGAGAGTGAAAAAGTTGGCTTAAAGCTCAACATTCAGAAAACGAAGATCATGGCATCCGGTCCCATCAGTTCATGGGAAATAGATGGGGAAACAGTGGAAACAGTGTCAGACTTTATTTTTCTGGGCTCCAAAATTACTGCAGATGATGACTGCAGCCATGAAATTAAAAGACTCTTACTCCTTGGAAGGAAAGTTATGACCAACCTAGATAGCATATTGAAAAGCAGAGATATTACTTTGCCAAGAATGATCCATCTTGTCAAAGCTATGGTTTTTCCAGTGATCATGTACAGATGTGAGAGTTGGACTGTGAAGGAGGCTGAGCGCCTAAGAATTGACGCTTTTGAACTGTAGTGTTGGAGAAGACTCTTGAGAGTCCCTTGGACTGCAAGGAGATCCAACCAGTCCATTCTTTTTGTTTGTTTGTTTGTTTGTTTTTCTTTTTTAATTTTATTTTATTTTTAAACTTTACATAATTGTATTAGTTTTGCCAAATATCAAAATGAATCCGCCACAGGTATACATGTGTTCACCATCCTGAACCCTCCTCCCTTCTCCCTCCCCATACCATCCCTCTGGGTCATCCCAGTGCACTAGCCCCAAGCATCCAGTATCGTGCATCGAACCTCGACTGGCATCTGGTTTCATACATGATATTTTACATGTTTCAATGCCATTCTCCCAAATCTTCCCACCCTCTCCCTCTCCCATAGAGTCCATAAGACTGTTCTATACATCAGTGTCTCTTTTGCTGTCTCATACACAGGGTTATTGCTACCATCTTTCTAAATTCCATATATATGCGTTATTATACTGTATTGGTGTTTTTCCTTCTGGCTTACTTCACTCTGTATAATAGGTTCCAGTTTCATCCACCTCATTAGAACTGATTCAAATGTTTTCTTTTTAATGGCTGAGTAATACTCCATTGTGTATATGTACTATAGCTTTCTTATCCATTCATCTGCTGATGGACATCTAGGTTGCTTCCATGTCCTGGCTATTATAAACAGTGCTGCAATGAATATTGGGATACATGTGTCTCTTTCCCTTCTGGTTTCCTCAGTGTGTATGCCCAGCAGTGGGATTGCTGGATCATAAGGCAGTTGTATTTCCAGTTTTTTAAGGAATCTCCACACTGTTCTCCATAGTGGCTGTACTAGTTTGCATTCCCACCAACAGTGTAAGAGGGTTCCCTTTTCTCCACACCCTCTCCAGCATTTATTGCTTGTAGACTTTTGGATCGCAGCCATTCTGACTGGTGTGAAATGGTACCTCATAGTGGTTTTGATTTGCATTTCTCTGATAATGAGTGATGCTGAGCATCTTTTCATGTGTTTGTTAGCCATCTGTATGTCTTCTTTGGAGAAATGTCAACCAGTCCATTCTTAAAGAGATCAACCCTGGGATTTCTTTGGAAAGAATGATGCTAAAGCTGAAACTCCAGTACTTTGGCCACCTCATGCGAAGAGTTGACTCATTGGAAAAGACTCTGATTCTGGGAGGGATTGGGTGCAGGAGGAGAAGGGGACGACAGAGGATGAGATGGCTGGATGGCATCACTGACTCGATGAACGTGAGTCTGAGTGAACTCCAGGAGTTGGTGATGGACAGGGAGGCCTGGTGTGCTGCGATTCATGGGGTCACAAAGAGTTGGACACGACTGATCGACTGAACTGAACTGAACTGACCATAAGAAAGGGAGTCTTGGTGACTCACTTTGCTTACTCTTGAAACTAACACAAGGTTGTAAATCAACTATACTTCAATGCAAATTAAAAAAAAAATCATCATTGAATTGAACTCCATAGTCATACATTATAATAGTAAAATGGAACTAAATTTGCTAGTTCCAGCAGTAAAGGAGAATCCCTTGACAAGGTAAAAGGCAATAATGCCTAATTAGACAATCAAAATGAATATATATAGGATTTAAGCTCTAACTCAGTGGCTTAATATAGGTCACTTAATATAGGTCACTCCTTAATATAGGTCACTTAATATAGGTCACACCTTAATATAGGAGAGGAACTGCTGGGGTTAGATAAAATTCTTGATATAATAGTTTAAGATCGGTAGTCGTAGCAAGGTGAGGTTGTTGAATTAGTCTTTGAAATTAAACAGTTGCTCCTTAAGGAGGCCATTTTCAAGGAGATTGATATATCAGATCATTGATCTACATGGCATTCCTGATGCAAGCAGTAACATTATTTATTGGTTTACAGTTTTATGCTTCCCAGGACGTTTCCCTGAGCCAAATAACTAGGTCATGTTGACTGAGATCATCTTAATTCATGGTAGTGATAGCTCAGCTATGTTAACACAGGTGGTCATAGTTGAAAAGTCTAACAGGCTGTGATAACAATTAGGTCAATCAAGTTTTAAGGTCTGTTTTCCTTTGATTTATTTTTTAATATGTATACATTCATTCTTCTAGTGTGGTCATACTTTAGTCATATTCCACTATAAGTGTCTGTTCAGAATAGTAATGTCATTATCTTGCTGATGTCTGTATACTATTTCATTGAGCATGTTAGAGTTCAAATACCACACTATTTGGGGATAATTGCAGCACTAAAATTTTTCTCTATTATAAAATAAAGTCTGTGAACATGTCAATAGTGCACTTTTTCAGAGTATTTTTTGTTCTAACTACATTGAAAATTATACTAGACTTAATATTTCAAGTTTCCATCAGTTTCAATCAGGAAGATAATGTAATTTATTTGACAGCAGTATTGGCATCTAACAGTTAAGCATTGATTTAAGTTCCATATCTCCCCTGAGACAATCAAAATGTTGTGACAGGACTTCCACATGATGCTTTAACTAGAGAAGCAATCATTTTAGACAGTATTATCATCAACAGTGTTCTTATTCAAGTAGTGCTGGCACTAAGAATGTGTACTATCAATAAGTGAAGTATAACACACAACATGTTTTTCTTTTAGGATTCTGATCCAAAAGTTATATACAAATTTCCTTCAAAATCACACAGCTAAGATTATTTTCATAAATGTTTATTCCAGAAGTCTAGAGTGCCTCTTCAATCAAGGAATACAGCTTTATAAGTCTTATTATAAACAGTCTAGAGCAAAATTAACTTTGGCATTTCACAGCAAGACCAAAGTTATTATATACTAATCTTGAGATAGCATTATTTTAAATGCTCTATAAAAATTATTTGATCAAGATTATAGAGACTTTGGAAGATTCCTGAGCCCCTGTATTATGGAGTAGATAGAGTGTAGATTACTGAAGGTAAGAGGAGTAAGGAAGGAAATGGGAAGAATTGTGATAAATAGAAACTGTGCCAAATAGAAAAAAAAGTTCTTTAATGTATGTTATACCGATGGAATGAAGAATTTAGGAAAACCATCCTTATACTGATCAGGAAAGTAGCAGGAATTCTGGCATCATTAGTTAGTGAAAGAATTAGTTGCTCAGTCCTATACGACTTTTTGTGAACTCATGGACTATTTCTCTACTCATGAAATATTCCAGACACGAACACTGGAGTAGATCACTGTTCTCTTTTCCAGAGGAACTCTCTGACCCATGGGTTGGACTCCAGTCTCCTGGATTGCAGGAAGATTCTTTATCATCTGATTCACCAGAGAATCATTAGTGAGGTAGACAGTTAATTGAATAACTCAAGTGCAGGCGGCTGCGACAGGCACACCAAAACGCGCCCAAGAGGAGCCACCCCATGTCCAAGGTCAGGGGCAGAAGCCGGGAAGACCCCATGCCCGAAGGGCAGTGGCCAAGAGGAGTTACCCCATGTCCAAGGTCAGGGGCAGCAGCCGAGAGTACCAGACTGCGACTGCGCAGGAATGACTGAGAGGAGCTACCCAGCATCGGAGGTCAGAGGGGGCGGCCGAGAGGAGATACCCAGCATCCGAGGTCAGGGGCAGTGACGAGAGGAGTTATCCTGCGTCCGAGGTCAGGGGTGGCTACGAGAGGAGTTACCCTTCGTCCGAGGTCAGGGGCGGCTGCTGGGAGGAGATACCCTATGCCCAAAGCCCGAGGCCAGGGGTGGTGGGCAGGAGGAGCTACCCCATGCCCACATGCCCCCATGTCTGAGGCCAGGGGCGTGGCCAGGAGGAGCAACCCCACGCCCATACCAGGGGTGATGGCAGGGAGGACCAACCCCACATCCAAAGAGCCGTGGCTGCACGGGCGCAGGGGGGCCTAGAGGAGCTATCCCACGTTGAAGGTCAGCAAGGATGACGGTGAGGAGATACCCCTCGTACAAAGTAAGGAGCAATGGCTAGGCTTTGCTACAGCAGCCGTGAAGAGATACCCCACGCCCAAGGTAAGAGAAACCCAAGTAAAATGATAGGGGTTGCAAGACGGCATCAGAGGGCAAACACACTGATACCATAGTCACAGAAAACTAGTCAATCTAATCACACTAGGAACACAGCCTTGTCTAACAATGAAACTAAGCCATGCCCGTGGGGCAACCCAAGACGGGCGGGTCATGCTAGAGAGAGTTGACAGAATGTGGTCCACTGGAGAAGGGAATGGCAAACCACTTCAGTATTCTTGCCTTGAGAACCCTATGAGCAGTATGAAAAGGCAAAATGATAGGATACTGAAAGAGAAACTCCCCAGGTCACTAGGTGCCCAATATGCTACTGGAGATCAGTGGAGAAATAACTCTAGAAAGAATGAATGGATGGAGCCAAAGCAAAAACAATACCCAGCTGTGGATTTGACTGGTGATAGAAGCAAGGTCCGATGCTGTAAAGAGCAATATTGCATAGGAACCTGGAATGTCAAGTCCATGAATCAGGCAAATTGGAAGTGGTCAAACGAGAGATGGCAAGAGTGAATGTCGACATTCTAGGAATCAGAGAACTGAAATGGACTGGAATCGGTGAATTTAACTCAGATGACCATTATATCTACTACTGTGGGCAGGAATCCCTCAGAAGAAATGGAGTAGCCATCATGGTCAACAAAAGAGTCCGAAATGCAGTACTTGGATGCAATCTCAAAAACGACAGAATGATCTCTGTTCGTTTCCAAGGCAAACCATTCCTTATCACAGTAATTCAAGTCTATGCCCCAAACAGTAACACTGAAGAAGCTGAAGTTGAACGGTTCTATGAAGACCAACAAGACCTTTTAGAAATAACACCCAAAAAAGATGTCCTTTTCATTATAGGGGACTGGAATGCAAAAGTAGGAAGTCAAGAAACACCTGGAGTAACAGGCAAATTTGGCCTTGGAATACAGAATGAAGCAGGGCAAAGACTGATAGAGTTTTGCCAAGAAAATGCACTGGTCATAGCAAAAACCCTCTTCCAACAACACAAGAGAAGACTCTACACATGGACATCACCAGAAGGTCAACACCGAAATCAGATTGATTATATTCTTTGCAGCCAAAGATGGAGAAGCTCTATACAGTCAGCAAAAACAAGACCAGGAGCTGACTGTGGCTCAGACCATGAACTCCTTATTGCCAAATTCAGACTTAAATTGAAGAAAGTAGGGAAAACCACTAGACCATTCAGGTATGACCTAAATCAAATCCCTTATGATTATACAGTGGAAGTGAGAAATAGATTTAAGGGCCTATATCTGATAGATAGATTGCGTGATGAACTATGGAATGAGGTTCGTGATATTATACAGGAGACAGGGATAAAGACCATTCCCATAGAAAAGAAATGCAAAAAAGCAAAATGGCTGTCTGGGGAGGCCTTACAAATAGCTGTGAAAAGAAGAGAAGTGAAAAGCAAAGGAGAAAAGGAAAGATATAAACATCTGAATGCAGCGTTCCAAAGAATGGCAAGAAGAGATAAGAAAGCCTTCTTCAGCGGTCAATGCAAAGAAATAGAGGAAAACAACAGAATGGGAAAGACTAGGGATCTCTTCAAGAATATTAGAGATACCAAAGGAACATTTCATGCAAAGATGGGCTCGATAAAGGACAGAAATGCTATGAACCTAACAGAAGCAGAATATATTAAGAAGAGATGCCAAGAATACCCAGAAGAACTGTACAAAAAAGATCTTCATGACCCAGATAATCACGATGCTGTGATTACTGACCTAGAGCCAGACATCCTGGAATGTGGAGTCAAGTGGGCCTTATAAAGCATCACTACGACCAAAGCTAGTGGAGGTGATGGAATTCCAGTTCAGCTATTCCAAATCCTGAAAGATGATGCTGTGAAAGTGCTGCACTCAATATGCCAGCAAATTTGGAAAACTCAGCAGTGGCCACAGGACTGTGAAAGGTCAGTTTTCATTCCAATCCCAAAGAAAGGCACTGCCAAAGAATGCTCAAACTACCGCACAATTCCACTCATCTCAGATGCTAGTAATGTAATGTTCAAAATTCTCCAAGCCAGGCTTCAACAATATGTGAACCATAAACTTCCTGATGTTCAAGCTGGTTTTAGAAAAGGCAGAGGAACCAGAGATCAAATTGCCAACATCCGCTGGTTCATGGAAAAAGCAAGAGAGTTCCAGAAAAGCATCTATTTCTGCTTTATTGACTATGCCAAAGCCTTTGACTGTGTGGATCACAATAACCTGTGGAAATTTCTGAAAGAGATGGGAATACCAGAACACCTGATCTGCCTCTTGAGAAATTTGTTGCAGGTCAGGAAGCAACAGTTAGAACTGGACATGGAACAACAGACTGGTTCCAAATAGGAAAAGGAGTTCTTTAAGGCTGTATATTGTCACCCTGTTTATTTAACTTATATGCAGAGTACATCATGAGAAACGCTGGACTGGAAGAAACACAAGCTCGAATCAACATTTCCAGGAGAAATATCAATAACCTCAAATATGTAGATGACACCACCCTTATGGCAGAAAGTGAAGAGGAACTAAAAAGCCTTTGAGGAAAGTGAAAGTGGAGAGGGAAAATTGGCTTAAAGCTCAACATTCAGAATACGAAGATCATGGCACCCAGTCCCACCACTTCATGGGAAATAGATGGGGAAACAGTGGAAACAGTGTCAGACTTTATTTTTTGGGGCTCCAAAATCACTACAGATGGTGCCTGCAGCCATGAAATTAAAAGACGTTTACTCCTTTGAAGGAAAGTTATGACCAACCTAGATAGCATATTCAAAAGCAGAGACATTACTTTGCCAACTAAGGTCCGTCTAGTCAAGGCTATGGTTTTTCCTATGGTCATGTATGGATGTGAGATTTGGACTGTGAAGAAGGCTGAGCACCGAAGAATTGATGCTTTTGAACTGTGGTGTTGGAGAAGACTCTTGAGAATCCCTTGGACTGCAAAGCGATCCAATCAGTCCATTCTGAAGGACATCAGCCCTGGGATTTCTTTGGAAGGAATGATGCTAAAGCTGAAACTCCAGTACTTTGGCCACCTCATGCGAAGAGTTGACTCATTGGAAAAGAATCTGATGCTGGGAGGGACTGGGGGCAGGAGGAGAAGGGGACGACAGAGGATAAGATAGATGGATGGCATCACTGACTCGACGGACGTGAATCTCAGTGAACTCCGGGAGTTGGTGATGGACAGGGAGGCCTGGTATGCTGGGATTCTTGGGGTCACAAAGAGTCGGACACGACTGAGCAACTCACCTGATCTGACTTCATCTGGTTTATTATAACTATTATTTTACATTAGCAAGTATGTAAAAGACTAGCTGATAAGATATTTATCATAATTTGACAGATTTGGGTGCTCAAGGCAAATTATCTAGAGTGAGAAGAGAAAAACCTGAGTAAAAATGGACGAAAGGTAAACCAGGAGTAAAATATTGCAAGGAGAAACATACTGCTCTAAATTTTTTAGATTGTACCTCCCTGCCTAAAAAAAACACACTTATTTCTCTTGGACCTCTGAATAATTCATTTGGAAATAATAATTCATGTTCTCTGTATTCCTCTCCTTTGGAGATTGTAGTGGAAGAAACTTGTTGATATGTTGCTTGGTGACATGAAGCTTACACATTAACACATTATCTCTTGCACCCAGGGCATGTTCTGCACACAGTTAGAATGTAAAACATTTATCAAACTGTTACTATTTCAAGGCTTTCTTGGCTTAATAATGATCTCAAAGCTTCTACCATTTTATACACATAAACATATATCCAGAGAATCTTTTCACTTAGCTCTGTATACAATATGAAAATAAAAAACCCTGAGGCACCACTTGCTACATGGTGCACCCAAATATATATAATCTACTCAACTAGAGCCTATAAAAGGAAATTCTATGAGATGACCATCTCAGAGCAATTAAAGACCTTGATACACATAGTAAGAAGCAGTGCTGAGCTTTGCTCCTGGATATTTTATCCATAATACCATGCTCTGTGTCAAAAATGTTAAATTTTTTTGATTAATATAATTCTTTTACTTCAAGATATTTTACTTCTTTGATTCATCTCTTAAAATCAAAACTATTAATGACATCAGTATTAGTTATTATTGTACCTGATGTTTAAAATCTTTCATTTATTTTAATCAAAACCTTCTGTACTTTGATAATAAAGCTGACAGCAATTATTGGTTACAGCGGAGAAGGCAATGGCACCCCACTCCAGTACTTTTGCCTGGAAAATCCCATTAATGGAGGAGCCTGTTGGGCTGTAGTCCATGGGGTCGCTAGAGTCAGACACGACTGAGCGACTTCACTTTGACTTTTCACTTTCATGCATTGGAGAAGGAAATGGCAACCCACTCCACTGTTCTTGCTTGGAGAACCCCAGGGACGGGGAAGTCTGGTTGGCTGCGGTCTATGGGGTCGCACAGAGTCGGACACGACTGACACGACTTAGCAGCAGCAGCAGCAGCAAGCCAATATAAATAGCATAAGATACACAAGAAAAACATCTTGTGTTCCAGAAAAATATCTACTTCTGCTTTATTGACTATGCCAATGCCTTTGACTGTGTGGATCACAACAAACTGTTGAAAATTCTTAAAGAGATGGGAATAACAGACCATCTGACCTGCCTCTTGAGAAATTTTTATGCAGGTCAAGAAACAACAGTTAGAACTGGACATGGAACAACAGACCAGTTCCAAATTGGGAAAGGAGTGTGTCAAGGCTGTATATCGTCACCCTGCTTACTTAACTTATATGCAGAGTACATCATGAGAAATGCTGGGATGGATGAAGCACAAGTTGGAATAAAAATTGTTGGGAGAAATATCAATAACCTCAGTTACACAAATGACAAAACCCTTATGGAAGAAAGTGACAAAGAACTAAAGAGACTCTTGATGAAAGTGAGGGAGGAGAGTGAAAAGGTTGGCTTAAAGCTCAGCATTCAGAAGACTAAGATCATGGCATCTGGTTTCATTACTTCATGGCAAATAATTGGGGAAACAATGGAAATAGTGACAGAATTTATTTTTGGGGGGCTCCAAAATTACTGCAGATGGTGACTACAGCCATGAAATTAAAAGACGCTTGCTCCTTGGAAGAAAAGTTATGACCAACCTAGACAGCATATTAAAATACAGAGACATTACTTTGCCAACAAAGGTCCACCTAGTCAACACTATGTTTTTTCCAGTGGTCATGTATGAAAGTTGGACTATAAAGAAAGCTGAGAACTGAAGAATTGGTGCTTTTGAACTGTGTTGTTGGAAAATACTCTTGAGAGTCACTTGGACTGCAAGGAGATCTAACCAGTCCATCTTAAAGGAAATCAGTCCAGAATACTCATTGGATGGACTCATATTGAAGCTGAAACTCCAATACTTTGGCCACCTGATGTGAAGAACTGACTCATTTGAAAAGACCCTGATTCTTGGAAAGATGGAAGGCAGGAACGACAGAGGGTGAGATGGTTGGGTGGCATCACCAACTCAATGGACATGAGTGTGAGTAAACTCTGGGAGTTTGTGATGAACAGGGAGGCTTGGCATGCTGCAGTCCATGGGGTTGCAAAGAATAGGACATGAATGAGCGACTGAACTGAACTGAACACAAGAATAGGTGTTTCCCAGGTAGTACTAGTGGCAAGAATTCTGCCTGCTAATGCAGGAGATGTAGAAGATGCTGATTTTATCCCTGTGTCAGAAAGATCTCCTGGAGTTCATGGCAACCCATTCCAGTATCCTTACCTGGAGAATCCCATGGGCGGAGCAAACTGGTGAGCTACAGTCCATAGGGTCACAAAGAGTCATATACAACTGAAGTAACTTAGCATACATGCACACACAAAAATAAATCAAAATGGCATAGAAATAACAAACCTGGAAATGAGATATTTTATAAGATATTGAGAAAACACACAGAAAAGAAAACAGCTTTGTTTAAATCAGCTTATGCAAATTTACTTTTCCTTTCTTGGACTGAATATTGGTCTATTCACCATAAGCTATCCCTTCTGAGCTAGGTTAGCTAAGATTATATTTGAAAACCATCAAGTAGACTCTAAGATGTTTGTTCAAAAGGTTGATTTTACTTAAGTAAGAAGATATTTTATGCAGGAGGAGAGGCTAAAAGAAAATTTACAATCTAGTTAATCTTTAACAAAAGGAATTGGTTAATTAAATTTAATTAAATTAGTAAATTAAATAATATAGGAGCTCATACAGCTCAATATCAGAAAAACAAACAACTCACTCAAAAAGTGGATAGACGACCTTAATAGACATTTCTCTAAAGACTTACCGATGACCAAGAGGTACATGAAAATATGCCGAATATCATTAATTATTGTGTGTGTGTGCTCAGTCACTCTGTTGTGTCTGACTCTGTACAACCCTGTGGACTGTAGCCCGCCAGACTCTTTTGTTCCTGGGATTTCCCAGGCAAGAATATTGGAATGGATTTACGTTTCCTCCTCCAGGGAATCTTCTGGACCCAGGGCTGGAACTCAAGTATTCTGTGTCTCCTTCATTGCAGACAGATTCTTTCCTGCCGAACCATCATTAATTATTAGATAAATGTGAATCAAAACTACTGTGATATATCACATATACATATATTTATATATACATGCATGTGTGTATGTGTAAGTATAACTGAATCATTTTGCTATACACTTGAAACTAACACAACATTGTAAATCAATTATATTTCAATAATGTTTTTTGAAAAAATTCAAAGCATATTTATAGTGGAATCTCTTTAAGGTGCAATAATCAACCTTGGGTAGATACTTATGTATGTTTTAGAGGTACAACAGAATGGTCATGTTGTAGAGAATGCCACTGTGAAGCTATAGCCTTTTTCTGTCACCCTTACAGCAAAGACTATGAATCTTATTCACAGCCACTTTCAAAGATTCTGATAGAGATTAATACACAATTATTCACGGAATACTCTTACTTTCTTCTTCCATCATGATATAATTTTAAGTAAAGAACAAAAGATGTGTTTAAATGCAAGAATGAAAATATACTTTTATAATTTAAAAATTAGTGTTCTTCTTATGATTATTTTTCCTGTTTTTATTTAAAATTTTAGGTCACATCTTTCCTGCCTATCATTTTTTGGAATGAAGAACTTTTACCTATTTATAAACTCTGATATCTCCTTTGTCCTTTTAAATACCATTTGCTCCTATACTGTGATAATTATATCCTTCTTGTGGTTTAAAAAAAATATATATTTATATATATATATATATCCTTGTGAGTTTCTGGTAGTCTCATTGTTCATTTGATGAACTCAAATTTCCTGCACACTAAGACTGCATACATGGAAGATGATCATTTATCTTAGGAAGATAGAAAGAAGCCCTATTATGTAATCCTTATTATATATATATATATGTGTGTGTGTGTGTATATATATATATATATATATATATATATATATATAGTTAAATTTGTTCAGTCATGTCTGACTCTTTGAGAAACCATGGACTGTACTCCAGGCCAGAATACTGGAGTGGATAGCCTTTCCCTTCTCCAGGGGATCTTCCCAAACTAGGGATCTAACACAGGTCTCCCACATTGCAGACAGATTCTTTACCAGCTGAACTACAAGGGAAGCCCAGGAATACTGGAGTGGGTAGCCTATCGGTTCTCCAGTGGATCTTCCCAGACCAGAAATCAAGCTGGGGTCTCCTACATTGCAGGTAGATTCTTTACCAACTGAGCTATGAGGGAAGCCCATATATATATGGGGATGTATGTATATATATATATATAATTTTATATAGTATTATACATAATATGTTTGCATGCTTAGTCACTACAGTTGTGTCCAACTCTGTGATCTATGGATTATAGCCAACCAGGCTGCTCTGTCCTTGGAATTCTCCAGGCAAGAATACTGGAGTGGGTTGCCATTTCCTTCTCTAGGGAATCTTCCCAATCCAGGGATCAAACCTGCGTCTCTAATGTCTCCTACATTGGCAGGCAGATTCTTTACCACTACCACCATCTGGGAAGCCCATTATACATAATATATATACATATATAACAATTTTACTCCATTGACTTTGATAATGAAAAAGAAAGCTACCGTGGTACCAGGCTTTTGCCTGAGTATCCTGATCACATAGACTTTTGTAAGGTTGCTGTCTGAGGCAGTAAGGGCCTTAGGAAAGTTCTATCTGTGCCAGACTTTATATTGCATCAAGGACATCAATTTTGGGTTGTTTTCTTTTAATATGTGGTATGTGTTTAATATTTCCCTCTGGCTGTGATGAATAGTTGACTTATACACTCTTTTGGTAATTGTGCTAAAATGAATAGTCACTACTGCTTGCATAGTTTTGCCTTTCTCTGAAGAACAGAAACAGCACACTATAATCACACACTGTAAATCATACTCTTGGATCAGAGTAAAGAATAGAAAGCTGCTCATGCTATATATTGATCCTGTGTTCATCTCTTTAAGAGTTGCACTGTATTCTCCATCCTGCAGAATTGGTCGGGTGAAAATCCTTGAATCAGTTTCTCTTCTGAAGGCCAAATCCCATGCCAGCTTTGACCAGGACCAATGCTGGTCCTTTACACACTGCCAGGCTGATCTCTACACCTTTCCCTCAGCATCTTTACTTACCCTCTGGCCTGACATATCTATCCTCTTAGTAATTCAAATATGTTCTATCTTCAAGTTTCAACTCAAGTCGAGTTTTACTTTATTTTATTTTATGAGGATGTTCTGAATACCTTAGCTAGCAACCACTCCCAAAATCTTTGTGACTAAATAAAACAAAAAAACTTTTTTATTCACTCAAATTTCCCTGCAGATTTGGTGACTCATGAAAGTCATAGTACTCCGTATAATGACTCAGTAATTCAGGCTACTCGATATCTTGACTCAATATTTCAGCACCACACTTCATCTACTTTGGCTGTAGAAGAAAAGAGGAGGCTAGAGAATTTGGGTGAGTATTAAATGCTTCAGTTCAGTTCAGTTCAGTCGCTCAGGTGTGTCCTACTCTTTGCGACCCCATGAATCACAGCACGCCAGGCCTCCCTGTCCATCACCAACTCCCAGAGTTCACTCAAACTCATGTCCATCGAGTCAGTGATGCCATCCAGCCATCTCATCCTCTGTGGTTTCCTTCCCCTCCTGCCCCCAATCCCTCGCAGCAACAGAGTCTTTTCTAATGAGTCAACTTTTCGCATGAGGTATTGGAGTTTCAGCTTTAGCATCAGTCCTTCCAATGAAAACCCAGGACTGATCTCCTTTAGTATAGACTGGTTGGATCTCTTTGCAGTCCAAGGGACTCTCAAGAGTCTTCTCCAACACCACAGTTCAAAAGCATCAATTCTTCAGCACTCAGCTTTCTTCACAGTCCAACTCTCACATCCATACATGACCACTGGAAAAACCATAGCCTTGACTAGATGGACCTTTGTTGGCAAAGTAATATCTCTGCTTTTTGATAAAACCTAACATAACCCATATCACTTCTACCAGCTTGTCGAACAGAACTAGTTGTATAAGCTCTACTCATAACTCCATACTACATGTGTCTGGAAACTGCGGAAACAGGACACCTGTAAATATAATCTTACTATAAAAATGTAGTAATAGACAAGATTTAAATGATGCAAAAGGAAAATTTTACACAGACATACAAAATACTCATTCTTTTGAAATCTCTATGAAACTGATAACTAAGCAAATCATATATATGACCAGTTTAAAAATCAAAATCAGTTCAGTTCTGTCACTCAGTCTTGTCTGACTATTTGCAACCCCATGGACTGCAGCATGCCAGGCCTCCCTGTCCATCACCAACACCTGGCATTTATTCAAACTCATGTCCATTGAGTTGGTGATGCCATTCAACAATCTCACCCTCTGCCTTCCCCTTCTCCTCCTGCCTTCCATCTTTCCCAGCATCAGGGTCTTTTCAAATGGCCAAAGTATCAGCCATCAGGTGGCCAAAGTATTGGAGTTTCAGCTTCACCATCAGTCCTTCCAAATAACACCCAGGCTGATCTCCTTTAGGATAGACTGGTTGGATCTCCTTGCAGTCCAAGGGACTCTCAAGAGTCTTCTCCAACATCACAGTTCAAAAGCATCAATTCTTTGGCACTCAGCTTTCTTCACAGTCCAACTCTCACATCCATACATGACTACTGGAAAAACCATAGCCTTGACTAGATGGACTTTTGTTGGCAAAATAATGTCTCTGCTCTTTAAAATGCTGTCTATATTGGTCATAACTTTTCTTCCCAGTAGTAAGTGTCTCTTAATTTCATGGCTGCAGTCACCATCTGCAGGGATTTTGGAGTCCCAAAAATAAAGTCTGACACTGTTTCCATTGTTTCCTCATTTATTTGCCATGAAGTGATGGGACCGGATGCCATGATCTTAGTTTTCTGACTGTTGAGCTTTAAGCCAACTTTTTCACTCTTTCACTTTCATCAAGAGGTCTTTAGTTCTTTTTCACTTTCTACCATAAGGGAGATATCATCTGCATATCTGAGGTTAATGATATTTTTCCTGGCCATCTTGATTCCAGCTTGTGATTGAGTCAAAATAAATAGTGATAAAGAATTCTAATAATAATGCAATTGACATTGCAATTAATAGCAAAAATAGAAAACACTAAAGCTAAACCATTGATAGTTACTTAAAAGAGTCCCATCATGAGTGCATGAGTGAATGAAAAAGTTATCTATAAACCAATGACAATACTAACAATAAAATTTAATATTTTATAGACTTTATTGCTTGGCAGGCATTATGTACAGTTTTTACTTCATTGATTTTAACAACTTCCCTATTAGTTTTTTTGTTTGTTTGTTTGTTTTTAAATCAGTCTTACTTTACAGAAGAGTAAACTGAGGTACAGGTAAGTAACATGACAAAGATCACAAAACAGTAAGTGGAGAAACAAAGATAGGATTTGCACTGCCACTTAGATGATAATGATCCTATCAAAAATTACATAGCATGACTTTCAGGAATGCTCAGAAAAAATTAATTTAGCTTGTTCAAACAAGATATTTGGAAAGTGAGCCAAACTATGCCTGGAGATGAAAAAGGAAGAGAGGAGAAAGAAGAACTGGCAAACAAAACCTAGAATTATTTCTTTAGATAGATAAATGTCTAGCCAGTCCAATCAAAAATGCTTTAAAAATCACCCCGAATACCTTAAAATTATCTTAAGTATAGAAACAGGATTCCCACCATCAAATTATTAGTCATTGTATTCACTCCACAATGATGCACTTTATCAGATCAAGCTCTCAGGGAGGCACTGGGATATATAGGAGTTTTTGTGACAAAGACAAGGTTAGTTAGAACATAAAAAGATTGCCATTAACTAAAGAAAAATAGATATCACAAGCTAAGGAATTTAATGCTTTTCTATGTATGGAAAGATGCAAAATTCTGGGCTCATTGAAATCATTCCTTTGATGTGCACCCCAGCTATCTGGGGCCAGTGTCCTGTTTTTTTCTCATCCTGAGTCTCCTCCAGGTGCACGATTGTCGGGGTGGCTGCAGTGTTTGACAGCTTGGTGGCAGACATCGTGTTTCTATCCTGAGTTCCCTCAGAGCCCACCATTAAGGCAGTTGTAATGTGATGATTTGATTGCTGTAGCACCTTTATTTACTCAATACAAGTTACCTGCCATATGAGTAAATATATGAGTGATTTTTGTTTTTCACTCACAAGATCTATGAAATGGAACTAGATTACTTAGTATATAATATTACTAATGACTTTAAATAAAGCCTGTGTAGTTGGTGATAGGATCTTCTTGATTAGTTTGAGGGAGAAATATAATCAACTTCTGTCTCTGTCTCTGCCTCTCTTTCTCTTTTCAGGCCAGAGTAACTTATCAAAGTCTCCTCACATGTTTCTATCAGAAAAAAAAACCTCTTAAAATAGCCTCCAAACTTCCATTAAACCTTATCCCAAATTGTTCCAATATTCCAGATTCTTCCAAAGCTGTCAGTTTACACCATGTGTCCCAGGAGGTACAGGAAAATAAATAATATTTTTCAGGGTTTAGTTGTTTCAATATACTTTTGTTTGTTTGTTTGTTTGCTTTTACAGACAAATGTATTTGATTTATTGCTGAAAGCTTTCTGTTCAGTGTATTATTTTCTTAATATGACCCATTTACACAAGTGACTAGGTGTCATGCTAAATTATAACCACCAGCACACAATGTCAGAAATGAGCCATTTTCCTGGTTTCTGAATCTCCAAACCACAATTTCCTCAGGATGAATTTAACTTTGTAGTGAGACTTTCATTTCAAATCAGCTTCAATTATAATTATCTCAAACCATCACATATTCTCTAAAAATGCTATTTTTCCCAAAATGCAGTCACTCATATGCAAATGTATTCAATTAGCTCTCAGATATCAGCATATAGGGGAGTGTTAGAGAGTCGAAGATATCCTTTCCCTGAAGCATTGGGTCCCATCTCATCTTAGGTTAAATGCTTTATGCTCAATTTAGTTTTAGCAAACTGGAAGCTAGTACATTACAATTTTAATTTTAGGCTTCCATTACTTCTCAGTCTATTGCATATTTAGCCCACACATTAAAAAAAAAAAAAAGAAAGAAAGAAAGAAAGAAAACACAGGCATCCATACTTAAAAGTGAAAATGTTAGTAGCTCAGTCATGTCTGACTCTTTGAGACCTCATGAACTGTAGCTCTCCAGGCTCTTCTGTCCATGGGATTTCCAGGCAAGAATATTGGAGTGTGTAGCCATTCTCTTTTCCAGGGGATCTTCCTCATCTTGGGTTTGAACCCGAGTCTCCTGAATTGCAGGTAGATTCTTTACTGTCTGAGCCATTCATACTTAAACTGAACACTGATTTGTGTATATAATTTTAATGCACTGAACATACACATATTTCTTAAATTTTACACAACATTTTTCTTTATTTCTTTGTAGGTAACTGGCATTATTTTTCCTTTAGAAAGGCAATATATAATGCTCATGAAAGAGATTTAAGTTAATAATTGTTTTAAAATTAACTTTTTTGTTTAATTTTCTTCTTGACTAAAGATAAATGTGGTTGCTTCCAAGGCTGGATTTTTCTTCTCACTGATGCTCATTGTTCTTCCTTTTAGAAGCACAAAAACAATTTTCTTCAGGAACTACATACCTGCCATAGTGTATTGATTGCTTTTTGGTTTGAGGAATTTGAATGTGCAACTGTATTTCTTCCTACTGGGAAACATTAAACTGTACTAGTATTGCATTTTAGTGGGAGGAAGATGAAGGAGCTAGGATAGAATGGGAAAGAAGATAAATGAGATCAATTTCATACAAGTAGGACTTTTTTTTCTGCCTCACAATACTTGTACCTTTCTCTCATGTTAATTCTTTCTTTTACACACATGCACACACACACAAACTGCATCTTAATCTTCTTTTACTAAAATAAGGAATTCCATAAATAGACCACGAATATACAAATGATTAATTTAACAGTTGAATCAAAACAAACTGCATCCAAGTGATTTGGTAAAAATAAGTGGCCAACAAATGGAAAATTAGCAAAGATCTAGATAGTAAAATGTGTACATAGCAGTATAAGGAGCTAAGAGGATTAGATCTGACACTAAAAATGAGAAAAAAGAGACAAGCTTCTCTCAATTATCCATTGAGAATTAATAGTCTAATTATAATCTTGATTCAACATTATTTATGGCACTGAAGTGAAGTGAAATGAAGTCGCTCAGTCGTGTCTGACTCTTTGCAACCCTATGGACAGTAGCCTGCACCAAGCTCCTCCATCCATGGGATTTTCTAGGCAAGAGTACTGGAGTGGGTTGCCGTTTCCTTCTCCAGGGAACTTTCCCGACCCAGGGATCAAACCCAGGTCTTCCACATTGTAGACAGACGCTTTACCATCTGAGCCACCAGGGAAGCACTACCATGTTCCAATTATTTTATTTTTTTATTTTAAAATTTGTAAAAAGAATAAAAGATTTCATTGCTTATTTCTGGCCTTGTAAGAGTATGTTTTAAACTGAGAGCAAAGAGTTGGGGGAAAGATACTTAAAATGCTTAGAAGGAAGTGAACAGAATAATAGTCCCAATCAGAAAGAACTTTGTTGTTTATATCTGCCAAATTCTCATATTCTGCTTTGGAAAAGTGTGCCCTTATGGGTATTAAGCGATTAACCCAAATCCATTCAACATGGTTTGTATATATTGTATGTTGGCATACATAGTTTGCACAATGGTGATAGCAAAATCTTATTGTCCATAATTCCAGTGTTATTTATTTTATCAAATATACTTTCTAACAATGTATTTATGTATATATCTAATTTTAAATAGTGGATTATTCATTGAATAAATGCAAATCTTAAGGGGAAAAATTGATCCTTGAGAAGTTTATAAATTGCTAAAAGAAAAGCTAAGAAGCTAACTTCATATCTTACTTCAGTTTCTACTAAAAACTCCTTTTGTTGTAGAATGAACATCAAATTGGATTTAAGACAGATCATTATTTTTCTGAGGTACTGTCTTGACTCTTCACATACGTATAGATTCTTAAGCACTATTCTCTCCAGTAACTCTTAACCAGGAATTCTCATCCATCACAGGGAGCATTCACAATACATCAGGCTACCCTCAAGGTCAGAAAAGTATGATTAGCCTTATCTCCATCAGGGAGTAGAATAGTAGTCAAAAGGAGCCTCAACTTTCAAAACCTTCCATCTTCTCTTTATAAAGCTTTCTTTATTGCATCAGTAATTTTGCTTATCTGGGTCAGATAATAACTTAATTAACTGAGAAGAAAGTTGAAGCTATCTCAGTCCTCATCAATGTATATCATAAAATAAACTGAACTCCACTCAAAATAATAGCAAAAACCTGGAAACAACTCAAATGTCTATCGATTGATGACTGGATTAGCAAAATGTGGTATACCCATACAATTATGTCATTCAGTCATAACAAGAATAAAGTACTGATTCATGCTAAAAAAAAAAGCCAATCAATACAACAATGTTTTAAGTATGATTGGCAATATGATAGAATGCATTTTCAATAATATTTTATAATATGAAGGGAAATGTGAATATATTTTCAATCTTCTTTCTCTTAAAATCTACTTGGTATAGAAAAGTTAACCTAGTATACTGTATTGGTGTTTTTCTTTCTTGCTTACTTCACTCTGTATAATAGGCTCCAGTTTCATCCAGGTTCGATGCATGATACTGGATGTTTGGGGCTGGTGCACTGGGATGACCCAGAGGGATGGTACAGGGAGGGAGGCGGGAGGGGGATTCAGGATGGGGAACACGTGTATACCTGTGGCAGATTCATGTTGATGTATGGTGAAACCAATACAATATTGTAAAGCAATTAACCTCCAATTAAAATAAATAAATAAAAGAAAAAAAAAAGAATAGTTAACCTATCACTAACTTATTTGTGATTCAACTGAATATACAATTCCACTTGACTAAATCTTTTTAATATTGATTTTCATTCCATAAATATGATTTGTCATATTGCAAATAAGTTCAGTTATGTAAAATAGACACAGAATATAAAGAACTGAATGAGCTAAGAATCAGAGAAAAATGTATAAGATATCCAAGCTAAAATACTGAGATAAATTAAAAAGACAAAAATCAACAAAATAAATTATAGAGATACAGATATATTCTGCCTGAAATCAAGACTTATTATATAATTGAGACAGTAAGACATGTTTAAGATAAATAAAAAGAATAATAGCATATAATGGAATTTTAAAAAATTGAGATTGAATTTATGAAAAGGCTGGCACTGAGGAATAGTGGTGTAAGAATTTCTTCTGGATAAACTTCTTTCTAGAAAAACACACACACAAAACAAAGACAAAGACAAAAACAAATATAAATAAAAATAATAGGAAAAGGAAGTTTAGTAAGAAAAATACTATTAGAAAATAACTGCTGTATTTCAGACAAACCTCATGGGAAAAAAACTTATGACCCCACCCCAAGTCTTGCCAACAATGGCTGAGAGTGCAGACTTCCATATTTGACAGGCTGTAATGAAGCAACCCATTTCCTTCACCAGGGTACTGTCAGAGATGACCAAGTAGAGAACTCAGACTTTCAATCACACTGGTAGTAAAATAAGGTTCCTTCCCATTGTGTCAGTGGAGACCAGTTAGGGACTTGGGCTTCTACCTTCATTGAGGGAAATGGAACAGCCTTTCATGCCTTGCTGAAGAGTTTGGGAGGAGGTCTAGTGGAGAGTCAGAACTTTTACCACTGTTCAGTTCTAATGAGGCTGCTATGGTGACTCATTATAAAAGACCCTGATGTTGGGAAAGACTGAAGGCAGAAGGAGAAGGGTATGACAGAGGATGAGATGGTTAGATGGCATCACTGACTCAATGGACATGAGTTTGAGCAAACTCTGGGAGATAGTGAAGAAAGGGAAGCCTGGTGTGCTGCAGTCCATGGGGTCACAAAGAGTCGAACAGGACTGAATAACAACAGCAACTATTATGCACTTATAATTCTTTCAGTTTATGTTATTGCATCTTGATGGGAAACAATATGAATATCTTCTAACTTTTTCATAGTCAGGACTTTCTGAATAAAAACTAATAGCAATTTGAGATAAAGGACAAACCTTGAAAGTCAAAGGATGACTTAAAAGAGTGCAATTATATGATAGTGGTGGATTTTGGGGAGATTTTCATCCTCCAGAGATGAGCTTTTACCAAAAGGGAGTAACCTTAAGCCATACATTTGTCCTCTGAAGGGCTGTAAAACATTAGGTAACATAAGTTTCTCTTGCTCTTTTCAGGGAGAGGGGGAAAGTGACCAGAATCTATATATGCTTTTAGAGTCCTATTTTCTGTGTACTTTTCCTGTGTTCCTCTTACCACGGGAAGAGTGAGATGTGCTCTCATCTCATTTCCATGAAGCTAAAAATATGAGGCATGAGAAAATGATGCATGCATTGCTATAAAGAAAAATAACTTTCCCTTTCATCCAGAAACATCATGTTTTCTTTCATGACAATAATTAAAAATAAGCACACATGTTAAAAACCTATCTGAAGACTTCCTTTATCATATTATTTAAAGTAGAACAAAGAATGAAGAATATTATTTTTATTTCAGCTTCTGTTTTTCTTTATTTAATGTACTTATTAATATTGTAAATATTTATGTGATTCATTTATGACAGTAGGTTTAAAAAAATTATTGGTGTTTTCAATCTCCACAAGTAGGTTTCTCATCTACAATGTCTGCACATAAGTGAATAACCCTTGTTAATATCATTTCCAATTCTGTTTTACAAGTAACTTGAAGATGTTCCTTCAAGAACATTAGGGGCGGCAGCTGGGAGGAGCAACCCCATGACCGAGGCCAGGGGCGGTGGCCAAGAGGACCAACCCCATGTCCAAGGAGCCATGGCTGCGTGGGCACAGGAGGGCCTAGAGGAGCTATCCCACGTTGAAGGTCAGGAAGGGCGGCAGTGAGGAGATACCCCTCGTCAAAGGTAAGGAGCAATGCCTGCGCTTTGCTGGACCAGCCATGAAGAGATACCTCACGCCCAAGGTAAGAGAAACCCAAGACGGTAGGTGTTGCAAGAGGGTATCAGAGGGCAAACACACTGAAACCATACTCACAGAAAACTAGTCAATCTAATCACACTAGGAACACAGCCTTGTCTAACTGAATGAAACTAAGCCATACCCGTGGGGCAACCCAAGACGGGCTGGTCATGGTGGAGAGATCTGACAGAATGTGGTCCACTGGAGAAGGCAATGGCAAACCACTTAAGTATTCTTGCCTTGAGAACCCTATGAGCAGTATGAAAAGGCAAAATGATAGGATACTGAAAGAGAAACTCCCCAGGTCAGTAGGTGCCTAATATGCTACTGGAGATCAGTGGAGAAATAACTCCAGAAAGAATGAAGGGATGGAGCCAAAGCAAAAATAATACCCAGCTGTGGAGATGACTGGTGATAGAAGCAAGGTCTGATGCTGTAAAGAGCAATATTGCATAGGAACCTGGAATGTCAGGTCCATGACTCAAGGCAAATTGGAACTGGTCAAACAAGAGATGGCAAGAGTGAATGTCGACATTCTAGGAATCAGCGAACTGAAATGGATTGGAATGGGTGAATTTAAATCAGATGACCATTATATCTACTAATGTGGGCAGGAATCCCTCAGAAGAAATGGAGTAGCCATCATGGTCAACAAAAGAGTCCGAAATGCAGTACTTGGATGCAATCTCAAAAATGACAGAATGATCTCTGTTCGTTTCCAAGGCAAACCATTCAATATCACAGTAATCCAAGTCTATGCCCCTTCAGTAATGCTGAAGAAGCTGAAGCTGAACGGTTCTATGAAGACCAACAAGACCTTTTAGAACTAACACCCAAAAAAGATGTCCTTTTCATTATAGGTGACTGGAATGCAAAAGTAGGAGGTCAAGAAACACCTGGAGTAACAGGCAAATTTGGCCTTGGAATACAGAATGAAGCAGGGCAAAGGCTAATAGAGTTTTGCCAAGAAAATGCACTGGTCATAGCAAACACCTTCTTCCAACAACACAAGAGAAGGCTCTACACATGGACATCACCAGATGGTCAAAACTGAAATGAGATTGATTATATTCGTTGCAGCCAAAGACGGAGAAGCTCTATACAGTAAGCAAAAACAAGACCAGGAGCTGACTGTGGGTCAGACCATGAACTCCTTATTGCCAAATTCAGACTTAAATTGAAGAAAGTAGGGAAAACCACTAGACCATTCAGGTATGACCTAAATCAAATCCCTTATGATTATACAGTGGAAGCGAGAAATAGATTTAAGGGCCTAGATCTGATAGATAGAGTGCCTGATGAACTATGGAATGAGGTTCGTGACATTATACAGGAGACAGGGATCAGGACCATCCCCATGGAAAAGAAATGCAAAAAAGCAAAATGGCTGTCTGGGGAGACCTTACAAATAGCTGTGAAAAGAAGAGAAGCGAAAAGCAAAGGAGAAAAGGAAAGATATAAGCATCTGAATGCAGAGTTCCAAAGAATAGCAAGAAGAGATAAGAAAGCCTTTTTCAGTGATCAATGCAAAGAAATAGAGGAAAACAACAGAATGGGAAAGACTAGGGATCACTTCAAGAAAATCAGAGATACCAAGGGAACATTTCATGCAAAGATGGGCTTGATAAAGGACAGAAATAGTAGGGACCTAACAGAAGCAGAAGATATTAAGAAGAGATGGCAAGAATACACAGAAGAACTGTACAAAAAAGATCTTCACCACCCAGATAATCACGATGTTGTGATCACTGACCTAGAGCCAGACATCCTGGAATGTGAAGGCAAGTGGGCCTTAGAAAGCATCACTATGAACAAAGCTAGTGGAGGTGATGGAATTCCAGTTGAGCTATTCCAAATTCTGAAAGATGATTTTGTGAAAGTGCTGCACTCAATATGCCAGCAAATTTGGAAAACTCAGCAGTGGCCACAGGACTGGAAACTGCCCGTTTTCATTCCAATCCCAAAGAAAGGCACTGCCAAAGAATGCTCAAACTACCACACAATTGCACTCATCTCAGACGCTAGTAAAGTAATGCTTAAAATTCTCCAAGCCAGGCTTCAGCAATATGTGAACCGTGAGCTTCCTGATGTTCAAGCTGGTTTTAGAAAAGGCAGAGGAACCAGAGATCACATTGCCAACATCCACTGGATCATGGAAAAAGCAAGAGAGTTCCAGAAAAACATCTATTTATGCTTTATTGACTATGCCAAAGCCTTTGACTATGTAGATCACAATAAACTGTGGAAACTTCTGAAAGAGATGGGAATACCAGACCACCTGACCTGCCTCTTGAGAAATCTGTATTCCGGTCAGGAAGCAACAGTTACAACTGGACATGGAACAACAGACTGGTTCCAAATAGGAAAAGGAGTACATCAAGGCTGTATATTGTCACCCTGTTTATTTAACTTATATGCAGAGTACATCATGAGAGACGCTGGACTGGAAGAAACACAAGCTCGAATCAAGATTTGTGGGAGAAATATCAATAACCTCAGATATGTAGATGACACCACCCTTATGGCAGAAAGTGAAGAGGAACTAAAAAGCCTCTTGATGAAGGTGAAAGTGGAGAGTGAAAAAGTTGGCTTAAAGCTCAACATTCAGAGAACGAAGATCATGGCATCCGGTCCCATCACTTCATGGGAAATAAATGGGAAACAGTGGAAACAGTGTCAGACTTTATTTTTTTGAGCTCCAAAATCACTGCAGATGGTGACTACACCCATGAAATTGAAAGACGCTTACTCCTTGGAAGGAAAGTTATGACCAACCTAGATAGCATATTCAAAAGCAGAAACATTACTTTGCCAACAAAGGTTTGTCTAGTCAAGGCTATGGTTTTTCCTGTGGTCATGTATGGATGTGAGAGTTGGACTGTGAAGAAAGCTGAGCGCCGAAGAATTGATGCTTTTGAAGTGTGGTGTTGGAGAAGACTCTTGAGAGTCCCTTGGACTGCAAGGAGATCCAACCAGTCCATTCTGAAGGAGATCAGCCCTGGGATTTCTTTGGAAGGAATGATGCTAAAGCTGAAACTCCAGTACTTTGGACACCTCATGTGAAGAGTTGACTCACTGGAAAAGACTCTGATGCTGGGAGGGATTCGGGGCAGGAGGAGAAGGGGACGACAGAGGATGAGATGGCTGGATGGCATCACTGACTCGATGGATGTGAGTCTCAGTGAACTCTGGGAGTTGGTGATAGACAGGGAGGCCTGGCGTGCTGGGATTCATGGGGTTGCAAAGAGTTGGACACGACTGAGCGACTGATGTGATCTGATCTGACCTGATGGTCTCAAAGTGACTAGCTGGTAAAAACCTACCTTATAGAACAAAAATCAAAATATGGAGATAAGAGAATATAACCCCATAAGTATTATCCATACAGTTCAGTATTAAAATAGGGGAAATATGACCCATATTTTAGAAAAACAGTGGCCAAAAAAAAAAAAAAAAAAACAAAACACTGAGACAATTTTAGAGTTGCCACATTAGGAGTATACAGAAGCTCTTAAAAATATGTTTACAGAGTATGAAAAGTTGAAATATTCAGAAGAAAAAAGCTGGTAAAACAAAAATAAAATAGAAAAACTGCACAAAATATTTAAATAGACTGGGCACAAGTGTTGATATGAAACAAGTTTAGTACACAAATATGCCAGGAATAAAAGTGGAAATAGAAATTACCCCATATGAAGTAAAAACAAAACAAACAAACAAACAAAAAACCACATTTTTAAAACGAGTAGTTAGGAATTCAGTGAATCAAGAGGGAATAATAGATCCACACCCTCACTCTGTATTGGAAATACCAGTTAAAGAGAAACATATTCATGGACATAGCTTAATGGGAACTCTCAGTTCAGTTCAGTTCAGTCTCTCAGTCATGTCCGACTCTTTGCGACCCCATGAATCACAGCACGCCAGGCCTCCCTGTCCATCAGCAACTCCTGGAGTTCACTCAAAATGACGTCCATTGAGTTAGTCATGCCATCCAGCCATCTCATCCTCTGTGGTCCCCTTCTCCTCTTGCCCCCAATCCCTCCCAGCATCAGAGTCTTTTCCAATGAGTCAACTCATTGGAATGGCCAAAGTACTGGAGTTTCAGCTTTAGCATCAGTCCTTCCAAAGAAATCCCAGGGCTGATCTCTTTCCGACTGGAGTGGTTGGATCTCCTTACAGTCCAAGGGACTCTTAAGAGTCTTCTCCAACACCACAGTTCAAAAGCATCAATTCTTCGGCGCTCAGCCTTCTTCACAGTCCAACTCTCACATCCATACATGACCACAGGAAAAACCATAACCTTGACTAGATGGACTTTTGTTGGCAAAGTAATGTCTCTGCTTTTGGATATGCTATCTAGGTTGGTTGTAACTTTCCTTCCAAGGAGTAAGCGTCTTTTAATTTCATGGCTGCAGTCACCATCTGCAGTGATTTTGGACCCCTAAAAAATAAAGTCTGACATGGTTTCCACTGTTTCCCCATCTATTTGCCATGAAGTGATGGGACCAGATGCCATGACCTTCATTTTCTGAATGTTGAGCTTTAAGCCACCTTTTTCACTCTCCACTTTCACTTTCCTCAAGAGGCTTTTTAGTTCCTCTTCACTTTCTGCCATAAGGGTGGTGTCATCTGCATATCTGAGGTTATTGGTATTTCTCCCGGCAATCTTGATTCCAGCTCGTGCTTCTTCCAGTCCAGCGTTTCTCATGATGTACTCTGCATATAAGTTAAATAAACAGGATGACAATATACAGCCTTGACATACTCCTTTTCCTATTTGGAACCAGTCTGTTGTTCTATGTCCATTTCTAACTGTTGCTTCCTGATCTGCATATAGGTTTCTCAAGAGGCTGATCAGGTGGTCTGGTATTCCCTTCTCTTTCAGAATTTTTCACAGTTTATTGTGATCCACACAGTCAAAGGCTTTGGCATAGTCAATAAAGCATAAATAGATGTTTTTCTGGAACTCTCTTGTTTTTCCATGATACGGCAATGTTGGCAATTTGATCTTTGGTTCCTCTGCCTTTTCTAAAACCAGCTTGAACATCAGGAAGTTCACGGTTCTCATATTGTTGAAGCCTGACTTGGAGAATTTTGAGAATTACTTGACTAGCATGTGAGATGAGTGCAATTGTGCAGTAGTTTGAGCATTCTTTGTCATTGCCGTTCTTTGGGATTGGAATGAAAACTGACCTTTTCTAGTCCTGTGGCCACTGCTGAGTTTTCCAAATTTGCTGACACATTGAGTGCAGCACTTTCACAGCATCATCTTTCAGGATTTGAAATAGCTCAACTGGAATTCCATCACCTCCACTAGTTTTGTTCGTAGTGATGCTTTCTAAGGCCCACTTGACTTCACATTCCAGGATGTCTGGTTCTAGGTGAATGATCACAACATTGTGATTATCTGGGTTGTGAAGATCTTTTTTGTACAATTCTTCTGTGTATTCTTGCCACCTCTTCTTAATACCTTCTGCTTCTGTTAGGTCCCTAATATTTCTATCTTTTATGGAGCCCATCTTTGCATGAAATGTTTCCTTAGTATCTCTTATTTTCTTGAAAAGGTCTCTAGTCTTTCCCATTCTCTTGTTTTCCTCTATTTCTTTGCATTGATTGGTGAGGAAGGCTTTCTTAGCTCTCCTTGCTATTCTTTGTCACTGTGCATTCAGATGCTTATATCTTTCCTTTTCTCCTTTGCTTTTCACTTCTCTTCTTTTCAAAGCTATTTGTAAGGCCTCCCCAGGCAGCCATTTTGCTTTTTTGCATTTCTTTTCCATGGGGATGGTCTTGATCCTTGTCTCCTGTACAATATCACGAACCTCATTCCATAGTTCATCAGGCACTCTATCTATCACATCTAGTCCCTTAAATCTATTTCTCAATTCCACTGTATACTCATAAGGGATTTGATTTAGGTCATACCTGAATGGTCTAGTGGTTTTCCCTACTTTCTTCAGTTTAAGTCTGAATTTGGCAATAAGGAGTTCATGATCTGAGCCACAGTCAGCTCCCGGTCTTGTTTTTGCTGACTGTTTAGAGCTTCTCCATCTTTGGCTGCAAAGAATATAATCAGTCTGATTTCGTGTTTACCATCTTATTATGTCCATATGTAGAGTCTTCTCTTGTGTTGTTGGAAGAGGGTGCTTGCTATGACCAGTGAGTTCTATTGGCAAAACTCTATTCACCTTTGCCCTGCTTCATTCCGTATTCTAAGGCCAAATTTGCCTGTTACTCCAGGTGTTTCTTGACCTCTTACTTTTGCATTCCAATCCCCTATAATGAAAAGGACATCTTTTTTGGGTGTTAGTTCTAAAAGGTCTTGTAGGTCTTCATAGAACCATTCAACTTCAGCTTCTTCAGTGTTACTGTTTGGGGCACAGTCTTGAATTACTGTGATATTGAATGGTTTGCCTTGGAAACGAATAGAGATCATTCTGTCGTTTTTGAGATTGCATACAAATACTGCCTTTCAGGCTTTCTTGTTCACCATGATGGCTATTCAATTTTTTCTAGGGGATTGCTGCCCACAGTAGTAGGTATAATGGTCATCTGAGTTAAATTCACCCATTCCAGTCCATTTTAATTTGCTGATTCCCAGAATGTTGACATTCACTCTTGTCATCTCCTGTTTGACCACTTCCAATTTGCCTTGATTCATGGACCTGACATTCCAGGTTCCTATGCAATATTGCTCTTTACAGCATCGGACCTTGCTTCTATCACCAGTCACATCCACAGCTGGGTATTCTTTTTGCTTTGGTTCCATCCCTTCATTCTTTCTGGAGTTATTTCTCCACTGATCTCCCATAGCATATTGGGCACCTACCGACCTGGGCAGTTCCTCTTTCAACATCCTATCATTTTGCCTTTTCATACTGTTCATGGGGTTCTCAATGCAAGAATACTGAAGTGGTTTGCCATTCCCTTCTCCAGTGGTCCACATTAGTCCGACCTCTCCACCATGACCTGCGTCTTGGGTGGCCCCACAAGACATGGCTTAGTTTCATTGAGTTAGAGCAGGCTGTGGTCCGTGTGATTAGATTTACTAGTTTTCTGGTGATTATGATTTCATTGTGTCTGCCCTCTGATGCCCTCTTCCAACACTTACTGTCTTACTTGGGTTTCTCTTACCTTGGATGTGGTGTATCGCTTCACAGCTTCTCCAGCAAGGCACAGCCACTGCTCCTTACCTTAGACTAGGGGTATCTCCTCACTGCTGCCCCTCCTGACCTTGAACGTGGAGTGGCTCCTCTTGGCCCTCCTGCTCCCTCGCAGCCATCACTCCAAAGGACCTAGTCTAAAGTCCATCCCATAATCTAGTCCAAAGTCCACCCCATAATCAGATGATTGTTTCTCTAAACTTGTATATATTAAAGTTTATTGCAATTTTTTCTATTAAAGAGGAAAATGTCATTGGTAATTTGATAGCACTTGCACTGAGTCTATAGTTTGCCTTGGGTAGTACAGTTATTTAGACAATATTGATTCTCCTAATCCAAGAACATAGTATAACTTTTCATCTTTTTGTGTTATCTTCCATTTCTTTCATAAACATTTTATAGTTTATGGAGCACAGATTGATGGACTTCTTAGGTAGTTTTATTCTTAAGAATTTTATTATTTTAGATTTCTTAATTTTCTCTTTCTGGGCTTTCTTTGTTAGTTTATAGAAATGTAACAGATTTCTGTGTATTAATTTTGTATCCTGCAACTTTACCAAATTCATTGATGAACTTTAGTAGTTTTCTGATAGCATATTTAGTATTTTCTATGTATAGTATCATTCATCCACAGTGACAGTTTTACATTTTTTCCAACTTGAATTTTTTATTTATTTTTCTTATTATAACTACAAAAATTACATTTAATGAAAGTGGCAAGAGTGTACATGCTTGTCTTATTCCTGACCTGAAAGGCTTTCAGCTTTTCCCATTAAGCTTGATGCTAGCTAGATATTTTTGACATATGGCTTTTCTTATGTTGAGGTATATTGCCTTAATGCTAACTATCTGGAGAGTTTCATTTAATGAGTGTTGAATATTGTCAAAAGCTTTCCCTGCTTCTGTTAAGATGTTCATATAGCTTTTATTCTTTAATTTGTTGTGGTGGTATAACACTCTGATTAATTTGTGGTTACACAAAAGACTCTGACTGGTCAAAACAATCTTAAGAAAGAAAAAAGGAACTGGAGAAATCAGGCTCCCAGAATTTATACTATACTACAAATCTTTATATACAGTCATGCCTGACTCTTTGTGACCCAATGAACCATAGCCCACCAGGTTCCTCTGTCCATGGAATTTTCCAGGCAAAAATACTGGAGTGGGCTGCCATTTCCTTCTCCAAGGGATCTTCTCAACCCCAAAACTAAACCTGGGTAGACTGCATTGCAGGCAGATTCTTTACCACCTAGCCACCACTACAAAGCTACAAACATCAGAAAAGTATTGCACTGAAACAAAAACAGAAATATATATTAATGGGACAAGATAAAAAGCCCAGAGATAAATCCACACACCTATGGTCAATTAGTTTTTGACAAAGGATGCAAGGCTACACAATGCAGAAAAATAATCTCTGTAATAAATGCTGCTGGGAAAACTGGACAGCTTCATACAAAAAATATAAAGAACATTAATTAACATTATATACAAAAATAAGCAGATTGAATGGATTTAAATGGATTACATTGTCTAAATGTAAGACAAGACAGTATAAGGCCCTTAGAGGAAGACATAGGCAGAACAGGCTTTGACATAAATTGCAACAATATCTTTTTTGATCCTTCTCCCAGAGTAATGGAAATAAAAACAAAAATGAACAAATGGGACCTAATTAAACTTAAAAGCTTTTGCACAGCAAAGGAAGCCATAAACAAAATAAAAAGACAATCCACGGAATGAGAGAAAATATATTTAAAGTGATGTGACCAACATGAGATTAATCTCCAAAATTTTTAAACAACTAATGCAGCTCAATAAAATACAAAAACAAATAACCCAATCAAAAAAATGGGCAGAAGATCTAAACAGACATTTCTCCAAAGAAGATATACAGCTGGTAAAGAGGTATATGAAAAGATGCTAGACATTGCTAATTATTAGAGAAGTTCAAAACTGTAATGAGGTATCACCTCACACTAGTCAGAATGTCCATCATTGAAAACTCCACAAATAATAAACACTGTGGAGGGTGTGGATAAAAGGGAACTCTCCTGCACTGTTGGTAGGGATGTGAATTGGTGCAGCTACTAAGAAAAGAGTATAAGTTTGCTTGAAAGACTGAAAATAGAATTACCATATGATCCTGCGTCCCACTCCTGGACATATATCAAGAGAAAGCCATGATTCAAAGGGATTCATTTACCCTAATGTTCATTGGAGCATTGTTTACAATAGCTAAGACATGGAAGCAACCTAAATGTACCTCAAAGGATGAATGGATAAGGAAGATGCGGTACATATTCACAATGGACTATTACTTAGCCATTTAAAATAATGAAAAAAATGGCAGTTGCGGCAACATGGATGGACCTGGAGTTTATCATACTAAGTGAAGTAAGTCAGAGAAAAACAAGTATCATATGATATTGCTTATATGGGGAATCTAAGAAAGTGATACAAATGAAGTTTTTTACAAAACAGAAACAGACTTAGACTTTTTAAAAATTTATGATTACCAGTGGAGGAGGGTTGGGGAAGGATAGATTGGGAGTTTGGGATTGATATGTACATGCTTATTTAAAATAGATAACCAATAAGAATCAACTGTATGGCATAGGAAACTGCTCATATTTTGTAATAACCTAAATGGGAAAAGAACTTGAGAATGAATAAATTTATGTATTGTATTACTGAATCACTTTGCTATATGCCTGAAACTAATGTAAAATTGTTAATCAACTATACTCATATGTATGTTAAGAATTCTAGACATAATGGTAGGCACAAAGATATAAAGATGAGGGAGTTATAAGACTCTTTTTGAAGGAAATTGCTCCAAGATCCTAGTTGTATAGGGGAGACCCAATTATTACTGGCTAGGAGACCACTTACTTTTCAGAGAGCCTAGAAATGAACTGGCCAGTCTCCAGCTGATCTCAACCCTGAAATGCCAAATATCCAATACAGCTCATCTCTTCAATCAGTATGTCCATCTTTCCAACGAGGTAATGTGCTCAACCATGTGAATCCAGGCATTCTAATTTAAATTTCTACAATAATGTTTGGGTAACCCTGCTGCATTTCAACTTCCTGCTTAATTTGTGAAATAGTCTGGGAATGGGACAGATTCTCTTAGATCATTCTACTTTTAGAGGGAAGATTAGAGCTCACTAGACCATGAACATTTTGTTGATTGTTTGCTTTAAAATTTCCCCTGCAACCTTGCCTTATGTATATACTGTACTAGGGTAGTGCTTGTATCAACTCAGTTTTTGTGCTGCATGTGTTCAATTCACATACCGAATTTCAGTTTTCAAGCACCTATTCTTGCATATTTTCAAACTTGTTGCCTAATTTATATTTTATTTATGCATTAATTTATACCAGTTGATTATCCAGCTCTTCTATTCTTGCTCTTTGAGTTTACTATGCTATCTCTCTTGTATCAAAATGAAGCACGTGATAAAATGGGATTTTTAAAAAATATCCCATTGAAAATTTGCTTCACAGTTCATCAATATTTCACTTAAATGACTGTTATTCAAACACGCTCTTCTCTTTGAGGTAATGTAACTGACAATATGTCAACAATTTTTAAAACATTTTCAAGGGAATACTTTATACAGTAATATCATTAATAGATGATCTCCTTGAAATTAGTTGTAAATAAGCAATTCTATGCCTTTAATGACAAATGATAAAATATTCATCATTCTCCTCCTGGATTTATATTAATAGAGAAGTTATCCTCCAAATTCCTCCTAATTTCTGAGGAAATTATTTTCTTTATAAAAGTCACTGTAATATTTAGTGCACAAAATGAAAGCAATTTTAAATAAAGCTGAAAATCTTTGCAGCGAATTTCTGCCAGACATTATTTGTTAGGCTGTAAACCCTTGAAATATCATAGGCAATAAATATGACAACTGGCCTTTGGCTATAATACCATAAATGTATTTATCCTATAAAAATATCTATGCTCATTTTCTTTTGTTGAGGTCATTTGAGGAGAGCTTGTTTTTAGTATTTACTAGGAAAGAGCCCTAACTTTGTCATAGATTTGATAACAAAGTGTATCATTTCTATGCTTCCATAGAAGCACCATCCATTAGCTGCAGGGAAGAAGTAAAGTCAAAGTCTCAATTTTATGAAACTTATCACTGTGTCTCATTTAACATGCCCTAAAGAATTGAAAGTATCTTTTACTTAAAAATTGAAATAAGATGATCACATGCCAAACAGTCTATCTTTAAATACCATTAAAATCTCTTTTTCATGAAGAATAATACTATGGCATGTTTATCTGGATGTCCAGAGTCCTCTCAAGACAAGTAAAGTAATGGCCTAACTTCAACCTGGCACATAGATAGAGCACTTACAAAATTGAAGCTGATGTTTTCCCTATCTGTAAAACAAACAAACAACAATGACAACAAAAATCTCAGCTCTCTAATTTCTACTTCTTATCTCACCTAGTCAGTATCCTAACACCTTAATCAAAAATCTGTCCTTAATCCCAAACTCTTTTTTCTCTCTAGTTATTCACCAACTCCATGCCATCTCATTTATTTCTTTGTATCCTTAGCATCCTTTTTCACTGATTCTCAACAGAACTCCATCATATATGACCAGCTGTGCTTAGTCACTCAGTTGTGTCTGATTCTTTGTGACCCCAGGGGCTATAGCTCACCAGGATCTTCTGTCCATGGGGATTCTCCAGGCAAGAATACTGGAGTGGGTTGTCATGTTGTCTTCTCCAGGGCATCTTCCCAATCCAGGGATTGAACCCAGGTCCCCCCAGTTGCAGGCAGATTTTTTACCATCTGAGTCACTGCTGCTGCTGCTGAATTGCTTCAGTCATGTCTGACTCTGAGCAACCCCACAGATGGCAGCCCAACAGCCTCCCCCGTCCCTGGAATTCTCCAGGCAAGAATACTGGAGTGGGTTGCCATTTCCTTCTCCAATGCATGAAAGTGAAAAGTGAAAGTGAAGTCATTCAGTCATGTCTAACTCTTAGCGACCCCATGGACTGCGGCCTACCAGGCTCCTTCATCCATGGGATTTTGGAAGCCCATATGACCAGCACTGATATGAAATCACTTGCTCATTCCTTTCTCTTAACCAGTTTTCAGGCAATTTATATTTAATACTTCTGCCAAAATCTGATCAAGTTAGTCATGTTTGAGTAAGTCAATCGTTTCCCCTGTGTATGCTGCTGCTGCTGCTCAGTCACTTCAGTCGTGTCCGACTCTGTGCAACCCCAGAGACGGCAGCCCACCAGGCCCCCCAGTCCCTGGGATTCTCCAGGCAAGAATACTGGAGTGGGTTGCCATTGCCTTCTCCAATGCATGAAAGTGAAAAGTGAAAGTGAAGTCGCTCAGTCGTGTCCGACTCCTAGCGACCCCATGGACTGCAGCCCACCAGGCTCCTCTGTCCATGGGATTTTCCAGGCAAGAGTACTGGAGTGGGGTGCCATTGCCTTCTCCGTCCCCTGTGTATAGGGGTTCATGTTTAAATGAAGCTGGACCTTTTATATTGGATGTGCTCCTCTGAGAAGGAAATTGGTGAAAGACTAAGAACAAACTGTGTAGGAAATACCAGAGCTCTTGGAGATGTCATTGTGCCTGGCCCCAACTCTCAGGGCCTATGAAATATTTAAATGACTACTGTATTTTCAACACATAGGTATGTGCACAGTAAACAATACAAAAGAAAAACTATTATTTATACTAAAGTAATTTTGTCTAGTCTGTATGATTGAAACAATAATAAGCATTCTCATTCATTCAAATAAAAGTGTCTATTCAGTTCTTACAAGACACTGGAAACTGTACTGAGTGATGTAATAAACAGTTGGATAAAAGAGTTGTACATTAGGAACTATGGCATGCAGAAAAAAGAAAATTAAATTTTAAAGAGACAGAGATTAAGCATTTCAGCAACTGAGGAGGGAGTGATAATTAAAAGTGCAAGTCAGTGACAACCTCAGTAGAAGATGCAGCATTCAAGTTAGAACCTTGAATAGGAAATTCTTTTTAACAATTTTCAGGTGGATTCTGAAGACAGTTTGAGACCCCTGTGTCCACAAATACAATTATACCATTAACTTGCTTTGCTGTGTTCTTTTTTTCATTTCCCAGCATTCAGAATATGTTTGCTTCTGTAAGCAATGTGATATTTAACTAAAACTGTTAAGGAGTTTTATTAGCTTATAAGACACCTGATACAAGGCCCTGAGAGTTACAGCCAGGCACAGTGACATCTCTAAGAGCTCTGGTACTTCTTATACAGTTTATTCTCAGTCTTTCAGCAATTTCTCCCTCAGGGGAGCACATTCAATAAGGAAGGTCCAGCTTCATCTACGGAGAAGGCAATGGCAACCCACTCCAGTACTCTTGCCTGGAAAATCCCATGGACAGAGGAGCCTGGTATTCTGCAGTCCATGGGGTCACATAGAGTTGGACACGACTGAGCGACTTCACTTTCACTTTTCACTTTTCATGCATTGGATAAGGCAATGGCAACTCACTCCAGTGTTCTTGCCTGGAGAATCCCAGGGACGGTGGAGCCTGGTGGGCTGCCGTCTATGGGGTCACAGAGAGTCGGACACGACTGAAGCGCCTTAGCAGCAGTAGCAGCAGCTTCATTTAATATGACCATATATACAGCAGAAGAAATGAAGCATTACCTTCAAGTGTCCCAGTACTAAGAAGGAAGATTTTCTGGGAGACCTTTTCAGTTCTCATTGAACACAATAGTGTACTGGGCCATACACTATTGTTCTAGTTTCAAGAGGAGATGGCAGAAAAGCAAAAATGTGACGTTTTCAATACTTATCTTAGAATACAGGCTTTGTTAGCAAGTAAAAACAGCATAAGGTTGTAATCAACAATATCTTTTCTTCTTTCCTAAGGTTTCTCTTTACACCATATGATCTTTTTACTGTCATCATTCCTCTAAACTGCTATATCATTTCACAGATAGACAATGAGCTGTACTGCTAGGTACTGTTTTGTGAATATGTCTCCATTAGTTTCTTAGAACTGACATAACAAAGCCCCATAAACTGGGTGGCTTAAATATTAGGAATTTGTGGTCTCACATTTCTGGAGGCTAGAAGTCTGAAATCAAGGCGTTCATAGGGCCATGGTCTCTCTGAAGTGCTATGGAAGGATCTATGCCAGGTTTCTCTCATAGCTTCTTTTTTTTTTTTTTTTGATTTTTGACATTAACTTTCTTTAATTCAACCCAATTTTCCAAAATTGGCCAGAGTCAATAAACTCATAGCTTCTGATAGTTCACTGACTTGTGGCAACATAATTCCAGTCTTCACTTTGTGCTCTCCCTGTGTGCATGGAAGTTAAAGTATTAGTCACTCAGTTGAGTCCAACTCTTTGTGACCGCCAAGCTTCTCTGTCCATGGAATTCTTCAGGCAAGAATACTGGAGTGGGTAACCATTCCCTTCTCCAGGGGATCTTCATGACCCAGGGATTGAAGCTGGGTCTTCCACATAGCAGGCAGATTCTTTACTATCTGAGACATCAGGGAAGCCTATGCACTTTTGTCAAATTTCTCCTTTTAGTAAGGATACAGTCAGATTGAAACCTAATGACCTCATGCTAACTTGCTGCTGCTGCTGCTAAGTCGATTCAGTCATGTCCGATTCTGTGTGACCCCATAGACAGCAGCCCACCAGGCTCCCCCGTCCCTGGGATTCTCCAGGCAAGAACACTGGAGTGGGTTGCCATTTCCTTCTCCAATGCATGAAAGTGAAAAGTGAAAGTGAAGTCGCTCAGTCCTGTCCAACTCTTAGCGACCCCATGGACTGCAGCCTACCAGGCTCCTCTGTCCATGGGATTTTCCAGGCAACAGTAATGGAGTGGGGTACATATATACAAAGTTTCAACTTTCAAATAAAGTAATATTCAGAGATACTTGGCATTAGAACTTAAATATCTGTTTTTTTTTTTTCTGTTTGTTTGTTTGCTTTGGGAAGGGAGGGGGTGAATTTCAATCTATAGTAATGTCTAACTAACCTGATGAGAAAGTAAACAATCTCATGATAAAATATTGTTTTTAAACATGTGTTTCACAGAGAGAATGTAGTAGAATATCTCTCACATAACATTTGTTTAATAAATATTCTGGTTGAACATTATTCAAATTTTCCTGCTCTGACTCAGTGTTACTCCAAATAACTTTGAAAAATTTGTATTCGGGCAGATTCTAATATGCTTTCAATGGAGGAAAATATTCCAAGGTCAAAGGGGATTTGACAGTGGGTTAAAACTTGTTATTATAATATAATAATTTATATAACATATGTTATTTTACCTCTGGATAATTTCAATGATTTTAGCATGCCATATGAATCTTTCAAAGAGGACTGAGTTATCTGATATTTCTCAAGAATATGTGCCTTTCTTATTTCTCCTGTAAAGAATGCTTGTTAGCCTTTTGATGAAGAGTATCGAGCCATAAATCCTGTTTGGGAAAACAGTTCTCAGTTTAATTAGGAATTAGTGAATGAGGAAATGGCTAAGATATCACAGCTAATGAAACCAATAGATCTAATTTTTCAGCTCCCGATTTTTATATTAAGCCAATGTATAATTCATTTTAATAGGTATATAGTTTTTATAATTATTTATGAACCTCAAAGGTTTAGCTATTTTGTAATGTAATATTAAAACCATCCAAAGGGAGTGTGAAATTTTGAAAAAAGGGAGTGTGAAGTTTTGAAAAAAAAAGTACAGACATAGCTGATCTTGTTATTATATTTAAATTTTATTTAGAAACCTAAAAATGTCTGTAGCTATTATTATAGAGTAGATTGTTGTTGTTGTTTTTTAGATTTTATTTTGTTTTTTAATTTATTTTTTTATGGAAGGGTAATTGCTTTACAGAATTTTGTTGTTTTCTGTCAAACCTTAACATGAATCAGCCATAGGTGTGCATATATGCCCTCCCTTTTGAACCTCCATGGAAGCAACCTCGATGTCCTTCAACAGATGAATGGATAAAGAAGCTGTGGTACATATACTGTGGAATATTATTCAGCCATAAAAACCATTTGAGGCAGTACTGATGAAGTGGATGAACCTAGAACCTATTATACAGACTGAAGTGAGTCACAAAGAGAAACACAAATATCGTATTCTAACGCACATATACGGGACACAGAAAAATGGTACTGAAAAATTTATTTACAGGGCAGCAATGGAAAACCAGACATAGAGATAGACTTATGGACATGAGGAGAAGGGAGGAGAGGGTGAGATGTATCGAAAGAGTAACATGGAAACATATTACCATAGGCAAAATAGAAAACCAACAAGAATTTACTGTGTGGCTCAGGAGATGAGAAGGATTAGTAGGTGTTTTAAACCTCTTCCTTTTGCAATGCCCAATACTTGGTTATATAATTTGTTTATTTGAGTTTTCAGATTTGATCACATTTCAGTTCAGTCCAGTTCAGTTCAGTCACTCAATCGTGTCAGACTCTTTGCAACCCCATGAACGGCAGCACACCAGGCCTTGCTGTCCATCACCAACTTCTGGAGTTTACCCAAACTCATATCCATTGAGTCGGTGATGCCATTTAACCATCTCATCCTCTGTCATCCCCTTCTCCTCCTGCCTTCAATTTTTCCCAATATCAGGGTCTTTTCAAATGAGTCAGCATTGCACATCAAATGGCCAAAATATTGGAGTTTCAGCTTCAATATCAGTCCTTCCAATGAACACCCAGGACTGATTTCCTTTAGGATGGACTGGTTGGATCTCCTTGCAGTCCAAGGGATTCTCAAGAGTCTTCAACACCACACTTCAAAAGCATCAATTCTTCCGAGCTTAGTTTTCTTTATAGTCCAACTCTCACATCCATAACATGACCAGTGGAAAAACCATAGCCTTGACTAGATGGACCTTTGTTGACAAAGTAATGCCTCTGCTTTTTAATATGATGTCTAGGTTGGTCATAACTTTCCTTCCAAGGAGTAAGCGTCTTTTAATTTCATGGCTGCAATCACCATCTGCAGTGATTTTGGAGCCCCCAAAAATAAAGTCAGCAACTGTTTCCATTGTTTCCCCATCCATTTTCCATGAAGTGATATGGCCAGATGCCAGATTTTAGTTTTCTGAATGTTGAGCTTTAAGCTAACTTTTTCACTCTCCTTTTTCACTTTCCTCAAGAGGTTTTTTAGTTCCTCTTCACTTTTTGCCATAGGGTAGTGTCATCTGCATATATGCGGTTATTGATATTTCTCCTGGCAATCTTGATTCCAGCTTTTGCTTCCTCCAGCTCAGCATTTTTCATGATGTACTCTGTATAGAAGTTAAATAAGCAGGGTGACAATATACAGCCTTGATATACTCTTTTTCCTATTTGGATCCAGTCTGTTGTTCCATGTCCAGTTCTAAAAATTGCTTCTTGACCTGCATACAGGTTTTTCAAGAAGCAGGTCAGGTGGTCTGGTATCCCCATCTCTTGAAGAATTTTCCACAGTTTATTGTGATCCACACAGTCAATGGCTTTGGCATGGTAAATAAAGCAGAAATAGATGTTTTTTTCTGGAACTCTCTTGCTTTTTCCATGATCCAGCATATGTTGGCAATTTGACCTCTGGTTCCTCTGCCTTTTCTAAAACCAGCTTGAACATCTGGAAGTTCATGATTCACATATTGCTGAAGCCTGGCTTGGAGAATTTTGACCATTACTTTACTAGTGTAGGAGATGAGTGCAATTGTGTGGAAGTTTGAGCATTCTTTGACATTGCCTTTCTTTGGGATTGGAATGAAAAGTGACGTTTTCCAGTCCTGTGGCCACTGCTGAGTTTTCCAAATTTGCTGACATATTGAGTGCAGCATTTTCACAGGATCATCTTTCAGGATTTGAAATAGCTGAACTGGAATTCCATCACCTCCACTAGCTTTGTTCATAGTGATTCTTCCTAAGACCCACTTGACTTCACATTCCAGGATGTCTGGCTCTAGGTGACTGATCACACCATCATGATTATCTGGGTCATGAAGATCTCTTTTGTACAGTTCTTCTGTGTATTCTTGCCACCTCTTCTTAATATTTTCTGCTTCTGTTAGGTCCCTACCATTTCTGTCCTTTATTGTGTCCATCTTCGCATGAAATGTTCCCTTGGTATCTCTAATTTTCTTGAAGAGATCTGTAGTCTTTCCCATTCTATTGTTTTCCTCTATTTCTTTGCATTGATTGCTGAGGAAGAATTTCTTATCTCTCCTTGCTATTCTTTGGAAATTTGCATTCAAATGGATATATCTTTCCTTTTCTCCTTTTCTTTTTGTTTCTCTTCTTTTCACAGCTATTTGTAAGGCTTCCTCAGACAGCCACTTTGCTTTTTTTTTTTTTTTTGCATTTATTTTTCTTGGGGATGATCTTGATCTGTGTCTCCTGTACAATGTCACGAACCTCCATTCACAGTTCATCAGGTACTCTGTCTATCAGATCTAGTCCCTTAAATCTATTTCTCACTTCCACTGTATAATCATAAGGAATTTGATTTAGGTCATACCTGAATGGTCTAGTGGTTTTCCCTACTTTCTTTAATTTAAGTCTGAATTTGGCAATAAGCAGTTCATGTTCTGAGCCACATTCAGCTCCTGGTCTTGTTTTTGCTGACTGTATAGAGCTTCTCCATCTTTGGCTGCAAAGGATATAAATCAATCTGATTTTGGTGTTGACCATATGGTGATGTCCATGTGTGGAGTCTTCCCTTGTGTTGTTGGAAAAGGTGTTTGCTATGACAAGTGTGTTCTCTTTGCAAACTCTATTCGCTTTTGCCCTGCTTCATTCTGTACTCCAAGGCCAAATTTGCCTCTTACTCCAGGTATTTCTTGACTTCCTACTTTTGCACTCCAATCCCCTATAGTGAAAAGGACATCTTTTTTGGGGGTGTTAGTTCTAGAAGATCTTGTAGGTCTTCATAGAACCATTCAACTTCAGCTTCTTCAGCATTACTGGTTGGGGCATAGACTTGGATTACCATGATATTGAATGGTTTGCCTTGGAAATGAACAGAGACCATTCTCTCGGTTTTTGAGATTGAATTTAATTGATCACATTTAACTGTGACCATGTAAGAATGTACTGAAGAGAGCTCTCAGAGGCAGCCTTCAGTTAGAACTGTCAGGAAGAAGAGAGAAAGAGGAATATGAAAAATCAAAAATCTGCATAGAGGAAGCCAGTTTAAACGTTATTTAGAAAAGATCATTCTAACACTTGCATATGCATGTGCACTGAGAATGAACTCCCCTCCCCACAGATACATTCCAAACAGGTATCTGGCTTTCAAGACCCAGATGAAAATGACACTAAGTCCAAGAAACTTTCCATCTGATTCCTCTGGCAATATGAGTGTTTCTTTGTTTGATCCTGAAGAGTTGCTCTGTACTTAAAGCCAACTCAAAAGGCCTAAATGTATGTAGTTTAAAGCACAAGAAAAGATAAGGAGACAATATCTAAAATATATTAAAAACTCATACAGCTCAACAGCAAAAAACCCACAAAATGTGATTAAAAAATAAGCAGAAGATTTGCCTAGCCTTTTCCCCAAAGATACACAGATGGCCAATATGAACATGAAAAGATGCTCAACATCAGTAATCATCAGAGACATGCACAAAACTACAATGAGATATCGCCATGCCTGTCAGAGTGGCTATCATATAAAAGACCAGAAATAATAAATGTTGATGAGGATGTGGAGAAAAAGGAAACTTTGTGTACTGTTAGCCAAAATGAAAATTGGTATAGTTACTGTGAAAAGCAGTATAGAGGTTTCTTAAAAATCTAAAAATGGAAGTTTTATAGAATCCAGCAATTCCTTTTTTGGGAATATGTCCAGGAAAAATGAAACACTAACATAAAAAAAAAAAAAAAATCCATGCATCCTCATATACAGTGCAGCATTATGTTCAATAGCTAAGATTTGGAAACAACTGAGGTGTCCATTGAATAAAGAAAATACACACACACATAAACACATAATGGGATATTACTCAAGTATAATAAAAGAAGAATTAAATCTTTTGCGTGTGTGTGACAAAAATGGATGGACCTTGAATTTACTTTGCATGAGTAAGCCAAGCAGAGAAAAACAAAAACTGCATAATCTCACTTATATCGAAAATCTTAAAAAAAAAAACAAATTTCAAGTTCATAGATACGAAAGAGAACAGATGGGTGGTTGCCAGAGCTATGGGCTGAGGGAAAAATGACTTGGGTGAAAGGGATCAAAAGTACAAACTTCCAGTTATAAACTAAGCGAGTCATGGAGATGTAATGTACAGAATGGTGACCTTAATTAATGATCCTGTATTGGATGTCTGAAAACTATCAAGAGAGCTCTTAAAAGCTGTCATTCCACAACAAAAATATGTAACTATGTATAATGACAGATGTTAACTAGACTTATTGTGGTGATAATTTTGCGATATATACAAATATTGAATCATGTCGTTTACCTGGTTACCAATATAATGCTATATGTCAGTTATACCTCAATTTGAAAAAAAGAAATCAAACTTTACTTAGGACTCTTACTTCAACCACATTATTTGTCAAGGTAAAATAATTGGGTAAACAACTAGAACTTAAGGGTCATGAAATAAATAAACACTCAAGTCAATATGCATGCTTGTGTTGTAAGTCACTTCAGCCATGCCCCACACTTTGCAACCCTATGGACTGTAGCCTGCCAGGCTCTTCTGATCATGAGATTTTCCCAGCAAGAATACTAGAGTGGGTTGCCATTTCTTCTTTCAGGGGATCTTCCCAATCCAGGCGTTCAATCTGAGTATCCTGCAATTCCTGCATTGGTAGGAGGGTTATTTTCCACTGGCACCACCTGGAAAGCCTAGAGTTGAATCAGTATATTTTCAAATTAATGCTGAATTTGAACTCAAAAGAAACTGTGCTGAACACTAGCTGAATTCTTTGCAGCCTTTTTATCTTTTTGGAGCATATGACTTAACCTCTCTTTGGCAAAATGAAGTCAGGGATATTTATTAGGTTGAATAGTATGAAATAGCTGCTTTTAAAAATCAAAATATTAAAATATTACAACTTTATGTGCTTAAACTTACTATCCAGATCATAATTATAGGATTTAAACTGTAAATGGATCTAAAGTACTTAGCCATTTTTAAAGAGTACCAATAATAAGAAGTTATCATCATTATGTTTCCATCTAAAGGAGTCTTTACTCTCGATTAAACACTGTAAACCATAGAAAGAAGATATTGGTCACTCCCATGGAACACATGTGTTAAATTAAAAATTCAAAAATCAAAATTTCAACTTAATATCACTACATATTTCATTCATTCATATTTTAAAAGAATCACAAAGGAAATGAAGCAATATATTTGGGCATCACAACATGTCTATTTTTATGGACTTTCAATTCATAAAAATAATAGCCTAAACCAGTGGTTTTTCTAAAGATTCAGCTTATCTTTCTAAACAAAAGATTTAAGATTTTAAGTGTTTTTAAAGAAAGAAAAATATTTATTGTCATGTTTGTAAAAATCTGTCAAATAGCTGTTTGTTGATCATACAGTAGGAAAATAAAAGCCTGTTTGGAGTTGTAGCTTGAGCTCTTACTTCTTATAAGGCCCAAAGCTCCATTTCAAAGCAGCACAATTGCAATTGGCAGAGTCTTCTCTGGCCACCTGGGCTGAAATTTGCAAACACAGTTGGAAATGTATTGGCCTCAATCTGACTTCAGGCAAGTATTCTATACTCCAATCTATTAATTTCACATGTCCAGATTTGGCTGAAAACTGACAGCTCTTGGCTAAGAAAGGTAGGGAGTAGATTAAATTATATTGACTTCTGAATCTAAGCCCTATAAACAAACAAACAAAACAAAACAAACAAAAAACAGTGACACTGACTTTATTTTAAGATTTCAAGGTTTGAAGTAATTATGCACAATGATAAAATTCAGTAGTTGGCATTTGGTGGCTAGAAAGTCATTCATTTATTTGGATGAATAAATTAAATAATAATAAATTAAACAATAATAAATTAAATAATAATAAAAATATAATAAATATAATAAAAATAAAAAATAAATAATAAATTAAATAATAATAAATTAAATCTATGCCTCATAGATTTAATCTACAGCAACACCCAGTAAACTTTAGGACCTGGGCTTGTCCACTGATGATCAAGAGATCTTCATCCCCCACCCATCCTGAGAGGGATGCACCTGGTCCCTGGGACCTACAAGCAAAGGCTGGTGATAATTTTTGTCTCTTTAGTTGTCATCCTCTCACCTAAATTTCATGAAGCATATTGGTCCTAAAATATACACAGTATTCCACAATTCCACAGAATTATGTCTTTAGTTTTTAATTTAGATGCAAATGGAAAGTTAAACTAGGAGTATAATTGGTTCTTAGTGACTGTGTTTGAGTGATTTGGAAGGATATCTTTGCTTGAGCAGCCAGGAATTTTTATTGGCTTCTTATTCTCCCCCTTTCAATGGGGGTTTGGAAATTAAGCTTTATTTAGATTTGTTCTTAGATGGTGAATCTGTATTCTATGCATAAGTCCCCTCTAGGTTAAAGGAAATAAACTATTATTTGGTTTCTCTGTAAAGTGGGAAAATTATTCACTAACTAAATAAACCCAAGCAAAAACTATTATGGTAAATGAATCTATCTTTTTTTTTTTTTTCCTTTCTTTTAAATAGAGACATACAGACTTCCTTTTTAGTGAACTTGGGCATAAATTTTGGAACTGAGGGCTATGACTTCAACAATTTATCAGCCTTTATATTTACAATTTTCATTTGTCATATTTCAAGGTTTAATAGTTTACAAAAAGAGGAACTAACCAAAGATATTCTTTGAAATGCCATTGTTCAGAGCGAGCTAATTTACCCTTCTCTCCCCATTGGATTCTTATTCTTTTCTCTCCTTCATCTGCCACGAGTTTCCACTCTCTCATGCTGATGGAAAGTTTCTATGAAGATTTTCCTTAACTATAAGCTGAGACTTTTTGAATTCACAGATTTTATTGTTACCTCTAACAGTAAACTGAAAGTACAAAATCAGAATGTGGTAGATTTGTAGTCCTACATCTTCTTAGAAATCATACTGGATAACAGATTATTTATATTTATGTTGAGCCCAAAGTATCATCACTTACACAAGTATTTTCTTTTCTGCCACCTTATTTCATTGGCAACATGGAGACAATAAAAAAACTTATTCAAAACACAGGCTAAAGTATATATACTGACTTTTTAATATCAAACTTTGAAGAATAATTTCCACATGAATAAGAACAATAGTTCAGTTATGATTATATTTTTTCTCAGTTTTAGAAGACAGGATGCATGCATGAACTGAATTCACTCTAGAGATAGCAAGGCTATATTATGCTTTATTTAAGCATCCCTATTGCAATAGGGAGGAGAAACTGAACTCAATTTCACTGAAACAAAATGTAGGACAGATTTAAATGCTAGAGTGAGCAAGTGGAAAAGTACTGGAGGGCTTTAGCCGAGAGGTCTGTCCACCTGATTAGGCGATCTATGGCTTATTAATAACTGCTTATCTACCTTAGACTCCCCAACCTACAGGGATTTGGGAGGTATAGAACCATCCTTTCTTTTTGATTATATTTCAGAAGGACAGCTCCCCTGTCTTTGAGAAAGACATTTCTGGATCCTAAAACTGGCAAGAGGATTTTAAGATTTTCAGAGAACCTCACGAGCAATTAAACATATTCTAAAGTAAGTACTTACTTACTTACTTTAAGAATGGGAAATTCAGATATTCCCATCTGAATGCAGAGTTCCAAAGAATAGCAAGGAGAAATAAAAAAGCCTTCCTCAGAGATCAATGCAAAGAAATAGAAGAAAACGACAGAATGGGAAAGACTAGAGATTTCGTCAAGAAAATCAGAGATACCAAGGGAACATTTCATGCAAAGATGGGCTTGATAAAGGACAGAAATGGTAGGGACCTAACAGAAGCAGAAGATATTAAGAAGAGATGGCAAAAATACACAGAAGAACTGTACAAAAAAGATCTTCGCCACCCAGATAATCACAATAGTGTGATCACTCACCTAGAGCCAGACATCCTGGAATGTGAAGTCAAGTGGGCCTTAGAAAGCATCACCACAAACAAAGCTAGTGGAGGTGATGGAATTCCAGTTGAGCTCTTTCAAATCCTAAAAGATGATCCTGTGAAAGTGCTGCACTCAATATGCCAGCAAATTTGGAAACCTCAGCAGTGGCCACAGGACTGGAAAAGGTCTGTTTTCATTCCGATCCCAAAGAAAGGCAATGCCAAAGAACGCTCAAACTACCGCACAACTGCACTCATCTCACAAGCTAGTAAAGTAATGCTCAAAATTTTCCAAGCCAGACTTCAGCAATACATGAACCATGAACTTACAGATGTTCAAGCTGGTTTTAGAAAAGGCAGAGGAACCAGAGGTCAAATTGCCAACATATGCTGGATCATGGAAAAAGCAAGAGAGTTCCAGAAAAACAGCTATTTCTGTTTATTGACTATGCCAAAGCCTTTGACTGTGTGGATCACAATAAACTGTGAAAAATTCTGAAAGAGATGGGAATACCAGGCCATCTGACGTGCCTCTTGAGAAACCTATATGCAGGTCAGGAAGCAAGAGTTAGAACTGGACATGGGCCAACAGACTGGTTGCAAATAGGAAAAGGAGTACGTCAAGGCTGTATGTTGTCACCCTGCTTATTTAACTTCTATACAGAGTACATCATGAGAAACGCTGGACTGGAAGAAGCACGAGCTGGAATCAAGATTGCCGGGAGAAATATCAATCACCTCAGATATTCAGATGACACCACCCTTATGGCAGAAGGTGAAGAGGAATTAAAAATCCTCTTGAGGAAAGTGAAAGAGGAGAATGAAAGAGTTGACTTAAAACTCAACATTCAGAAAATGAAGATCATGGCATCTGGTCCCATCACTTCATGGGAAATAGATGGGGAAACAGTGGAAACAGTGTCAGACTTTATTTTTGGGGGCTCCAAAATCACTGCAGATGGTGATTGCGGCCATGAAATGAAAAGATGCTTACTCCTTGGAAGGAAAGTTACGACCACCATATATAGCATGTTCAAAAGCAGAGACATTACTTTGCCAACAAAGGTTCATCTAGTCAAGGGAATGGTTTTTCCAGTGGTCATGTATGGATGTGAGAATTGGACTGTGAAGAAGGCTGAGCGCGGAAGAATTGATGCTTTTGAACTGTGGTGTTGGAGAAGACTCTTGAGAGTCCCTTGGACTGCAAGGAGATCCAACCAGTCCATTCTGAAGGAGATCCTTCCTGGGTTTTCATTGGAAGGACTGATGCTGAAACTGAAACTCCCATACTTTGGCCACCTCATGCAAAGAGTTGACTCATTGGAAAATACCTGATGCTGGGAAGGATTGGGGCAGGAGGAGAAGGGGATGACAGAGGGGAGATGGCCGGAAGGCAACACCGACTCGATAGACATGAGTTTTAGTGAACTCTGGGAGTTGGTGATGGACAGGGAGGCCTGGCATGCTGTGATTCATGGGGTTGCAAAGAGTCGGACATGACTGAGTGACTGAACTGAACTGAACTGAACATAGGTGCTTGTCATGATGAAGAATTTTAGTGCTTTTCTAGATATGAGGAGATACCAGAACATAAGTTTAAGAAGTGTGCCCAGTTGCTCAGTCATGTCTGTCTCCTTTGTAACACCAGGGATTATGTAGCCTGCCAGGCTCCTCTGTACATGGACTTTTTCAGGTAAGTATACTGGAGCAGGCTGCCATTTCCTACTCCAGGGAATCTTCCCGACCCAGGGATTGAAACTGAAATTCTCTCTCCTGCATCTCTTGCTTTGGCAGTTGGATTCTTTACCGCTTGAGCCACCTGGAATACCTCCTGCTTAGGAAGAAATCTGTCTAAAATTTAGTCAAAATGAGGAAGTCACCAAGTTCATCTTAGTCATCTTCCAGGTGGTAAAGTCGTGCAGCCAGGGTAATTATCACCATATCAAATTTCCTGAACATGATGACATCGCCTGTCCAACCAAACTGTTAGGAGCTGGTATATTCCTTCACCCCATAAAGGCAGAACAAAGAATTTGACTGCTCACTTGAATATTTCAGCATGCTGAACCAGAATCCTTTTTTATTATAATTACTGATACTGATGTGTCAGGAAGGAAGTATTTCTATCTTTCATAAAAAAGTTGTTTTTTAATTTCTCTTAAGAATTTAAAATTGTCCACTTAAAAAAAATGCTCCACATGAGAGTTGCAGCTTAAGTTTTATTTGGGACAATATGAGGATGGCAGCCCAGGAGACAGCATCTCAGACAGCTCTGAGAAACAGTGCCAAAGAGGTAAGGTGGAAGGACAGTATATATGTGATTTTGGTAAAGGGGAGTACCTGCAGTCAAACACTTGCTCACTCTAGCATTTAAAAACTCTCCTATGTTTTGTTTCAGTGAAATTGAATTCAGTTTCTTCTCCCTATTACAATAGGGATGCTTGCTGCAGTTGCTATTGCTAAGTCACTTCAGTCGTGTCCAACTCTGTGCGACCCCATAGGCGGCAGCCCACCAGGCTTCCCCGTCCCTGGGATTCTCCAGGCAAGAACACTGGAGTGGGTTGCCATTTCCTTCTCCAATGCATGAAAGTGAAAAGTGAAAGTGAAGTCGCTCAGTCGTGTCCGACTCCTAGTGACACCATGGACTGCAGCCTACCAGGCTCCTCCATCCATTGGATTTTCCAGACTAGAGTACTGGATTGGGGTGCCATTGCCTTCTCCTAATAGGGATGCTTAAATAAAGCATCATATAGCCTTGATATCTCTAGAGTGAATTCAGTTCATGCATGCATCCTGTCTTCTAAAATTGAGAAAAAAGATAATCATAACCTGCTGGTTCTCATGAAGCTTCTGCTAGTCCCAAGAAAAAAATCATTATCATGAAGAATTTTGGTTCTTTTCTGGATATGAGGAGATACCAGAATTGGGCTTATAAAATCAACTGCTGAGAATATCTAAGTATCTGGAGACCTGTCTTGCCAGTTTCCCAAAGTACAGAGTGCCTCACTTCTGCCCTCCACCCTGAACTCTTTCAGGGGAGTTTGGAGGTCAACCGCTGCAGTGGTACATGACTCAATCCTTGTAGAGGCAGATGGCAAGCACCCACAGCAAGTGACAATTTGTGGTTGACAATATAATAGACTATTTCATGTTTTTCTCTTTTGCAATATTCAAGAAGATTTTAAAAATTCCCATAATGACAGATTTTAGAGAATATTTCAGTCAAATGTCCATAGAAAGAGGTAAGTGCTGGAGTCAATGTATCATCTCAGTAAACCATCTCTCATTTGGCCAGAACCCTTAGAGTTTCAGGAATAGCAAAGTTATGCACTGTTGAATAATAAAAGCTGTTTCACGCAACAGCCACCTGGGAACCTGCCCAAGCAGCTGTAAAGAGACCCACCAGCCAGAATTACCCTAAAGTTCTCTGTGCACTTGTCTGATTAATTCATTCAGAACAACATTTACATGTAGTCCTATGGAAAACACACCCTAAATATTTCATTTCAGGGACACTGGGCCGGTTTTCTCTGTTAAAATAGTAACTCCAGAACAGAGAATTCCAGAAGACAAAATGCTTCCATCAGGAAATACTTTGTTTATGATACTTTTACATAACTGCTTATCTTTCCTTGGAGTGCTTTTTAAAATAGATCTGGCTAGGTATGTTTGCTTATCTAGTCTTAGAGACAGATGTCAATGTTCCCTGTGTCCATTTCTCCCTTCAGGTTAGTTGATAAGTTTCACTCAGTCTGTGTCTCGTAACGCCTTTCACAAAGCAGGAGAAAAAAAAAATCATTATGCATTTTACATCAACACCTGTTCTTCTATTCCCAGGAATATTCTCAATGTTATTGATGTCTCTCCAGTCCAGTACATATCACCAATCATTTCCAATGCCTCACATAGGTCTTTGCAGATCTTTCAGACAAATATGTACCAGGTTGAGTGAGGTGCAGTTAAAAAATGCTTTCAAACCTCCCCAGTTGCGTATAAAGTACAACCTAATTTATTTTAGTATAAACAAAAAGATAAATCTCTTACACTATATTTTTGTTGGTCAATGGATGAAATTAAATCACAGTTAAATGATTAATCTCAATTTCTTAATCAGTTTCTATTTTAAAATAGAAATAAAAAATGTCTACCTCAGGTGTACTGTGTTATCAAATATGATTATACAACATGTGTCTGTGTATGTATGTTTGCACATGAATATATATGTATATGTTTATGTGTGCATCTATACACATAGAAATTGCTTAGCCCAGTATTTGGTTATTGCTAAGCATTTTATATGAAATGCTTATATGAATGCTTTTAGATATAATAATAACAATAATTGTTTTCTTTCTTGTTATTAAAATTGGTATTAATCCAAACAGGTTTCACTGAAATTTCCACATGAATCAGGATGTTATTTTACAAGAAAAATTTTATGAATTCCTCAGTAGTTCAGTAATTGGGACTCGACCTTCAAGTGCAGAGAGTGTGCTTTTGATCCCTGGTTGGGGAGCTAGGATCCCACATGCTTCAGGGTGTGGCCAAAATGAAAATAAAACTTGAAAAAAAAAATCCTTTAAAAATGCTTAAGAAAAATTTCATTTTTTTTTTTGAAAATTTGAAAACTATTTAAAAATATCAAGGATGACATGCCAGGCAGATGAATGGAAGGTGAAGAAAGATAATGTAGATATACAAAATGATGAGATTTTTGATTTGATAGGTCATACATTTGGCAAAGATGAGTAGAGGGATATGTGTATGTGATGTTTGCTATGTGAAATTTATGGAAGGGTTTTGAATTCAGGCTGTTATAGTCATTTTTGTGCTGAACAGTGAAAAGCTAAAGTCCTTTCTATTAAAATCAGACACAGCTGTGTGTTGGAACGTTAGGTACTACTTCTCTCTGGTTGGATTGGTGTTAAGAAAGAAAATAGATAACAATGGATAAAACGGGGACTGAGTATTAACTCTTTGAAGACTCTCAAAGAATAGATTACCAAATTTAAACTAAATGAGAGACTATATGCCCAGCTCAAAGACCAAGACAAGATATGTTATTATATCATCTGCGTTCAACATTTCATCACTTCAGTTCAGTTCAGTTCAGTTGTTCAGTCATGTCCGACTCTTTGTGACCCCATGAATCACAGCACGCCAGGGCTCCCTGTCTATCACAAACTCCTGGAGTCCATCCAAACCCATGTCCATCAAGTCGATGATGACATCCAACCATCTCACCTCTGTCATCCCCTTCTCCTCGTGCCCTCAATCTTTCCCAGCATTAGAGTCTTTTCACATGAGTCAGCTCTTTGCATGAGGTGGCCAAAGTATTGGAGTTTCAGCTTCAACATCAATCCTTTCTATGAAAACCCAGGACTGATCTCCCATCGGATGGATGGATTAGATCTCCTTGCAGTCCAAGGGACTCTCAAGAGTCTTTTCCAAAATCACAGTTTAAAAGCATCAATTCTTTGGCGCTCAGCTTTCTTTATAGTCCAACTCTCACATCCATACATGACCACTGGAAAAACCATAGCCTTGACTAGATGGACCTTTGTTGACAAAGTAATGTCTCTGCTTTTTAATATGCTGTCTAGGTTGGTCATAACTTTCCTTCCAAGTAGTAAGTGTCTTTTCATTTCATGGCTGCAATCACCATCTGCAGTGATTTTGGAGCCCAGAAAAATTAAGTCAGCCACTGTGTCCTCTGCTTCCTCATCTATTTGCCATAAAGTGATGGGACTAGATGCCATGATCTTCGTTTTCTAAATGTTGAGATTTAAGCCAACTTTTTCACTCTCCTCTTTCACTTTTCTCAAGAGGCTTTTAATTCTTCTTCACTTTCTGCCATAAGGGTGGTGTCATCTGCATACCTGAGGTGACTGATATTTCCCCCAGCAATCTTGATTCCAGCTTGTGCTTCCTCCAGCCCAGCATTTCTCATGATGTACTGTGCACGGAAGTTAAATAAGCAGGGTGACAATATACAGCCTTGACGTACTCCTTTTCCTATTTGGAACCAGTCTGTTGTTCCATGTTCAGTTCTAACTGTTGCTTTCTGACCTGCATACAGGCTATCACTTACCAATGGGGAAATCCAGGTCAAAATATAGTCAAATATATTTACCAGTGAGCTAAACAGAGACCCATGCTTTAGTTCTAGCACTGCTGCTGCTGCTGCTAAGTCACTTGAGTCGTGTCCAACTCTGTGCGACCCCATAGACGGCAGCCCACCAGGCTCCCCTGTCCATGGGATTCTCCAGGCAAGAACACTGGAGTGGGTTGCCATTTCTTCCTCCAATGCATGAAAGTGAAAAGTGAAAGTGAAGTCGCTCAGTCGTGTCTGACTCCTAGGACCCCATGGACTGCAGCCCACCAGGCTCCTCCGTCCATGGGATTTTCTAGGCAAGAGTACTGGAGTAGGGTGCCGTTGCCTTCTCCATGTTCTAGCACAGCCAGTCCCAAAATCTCTTCTCAATGCAGTGACTCTGTCTTCTGGAAACACAGCCCAGTGAATATGAAGATCTTACTGTTTCACCCAATTGTAAAGTTATTGATCCCATGGGATGCAATGAAAAGCACAAAGAGGGACCTTGATTTTGTGAAGAAAAGTGGTAGCTCTAACTTTTAGGAAAGCACCAGAATGGTGGAATTAACTTTTCTTTCCAACATTGTGAAGCATCTACATGAGATGTCATTGTGGAAGTACCAACCCATGTATGTATAATGTAAAAAACAAGGACAGAAGAAAAGTTATAATTATTTTATATAAAATGATGTAGTAAAGTGTTTGGAAGTGACTGACTACAATAGGTTTATACAGTGTTCCTCAATGCCAGAAATCACAATTTGCATGATAAAATTTAGTGAAGTCTTAATCCTAATGGGAGTAAGACATGTAAAGATACACAAAAATATCTGAAATATAATCTTAGTAAAAAATAGGCAGAATTTCTTATTGGGACACAATATGTATATTTCACTAAAATAAAAAAAAAACATATATTTGATTAAATAACTTAAATATGGATTTTATTGAAATGTACCCATTCAAAGATTTTTGACAAATAGAATTATAATAGCAATTCAAATAAATTTCATTCCAAAATAAGACAAAATAATGTATGTTTTATTTAGAAGAACTATCAGGAGAATATATATAGGACACTGTGGCATTGAGACCCCCCATAGGAAACTGAATCCAGACGTAAAAGTCAAAGAGGTTATTCAAGAGTTATGATCAGGGTTAAGATAATAGGCATAATGTAGGGAATAGGCATAAAAGTATCAAGTCTTCAAAAACTGACAACAACATGAAGAACTGATCTATCAACCCAGAGAAGGAACTGGGTTGCTAGATCCTGGAGAGAGTGTTCATAGCCTTGGAAGAAGAATGTCCTGTGGAATCCAGCTTCTGTCAGAATGGTGATGAAGAGCACTAGGAAGGAGACACCTACCTGATCACTGGTGGATCCTGCTGCTGTCATGGAATGTCCAAATCTAAGCAGTCATGGGGCAAGAGGGAGTGGATGTGAGAGTATGAACAAAATAAAAAATATCCTTAACAAGTACTATCAGATCAGATCAGATCAGATCAGTCACTCAGTCATGTCCAACTCTTTGCGACCCCATGAATCGCAGTATGCCAGGCCTCCCTGTCCATCACCAACTCCCGGAGTTCACTCAGACTCATGTCCATCGAGTCAGTGATGCTATCCAACCATCTCATCCTCTGTCATCCCCTTCTCCTCTTGCCCCCAATCCCTAACAGAATCAGAGTCTTTTCCAATAAGTCAACTCTTCACATGAGGTGGCCAAAGTACTGGAGTTTCAGCTTGAGCATCATTCCTTCCAAAGAAATCCCAGGGCTGATCTCCTTCAGAATGGACTGGTTAGATTTCCTTGCAGTCCAAGGGACTCTCAAGAGTCTTCTCCAACACCACAGTTCAAAAGCATCAATTCTTCAGTGCTCAGCCTTCTTCACAGTCCAACTCTCACATCCATACATGACCACAGGAAAAACCATAGCCTTGACTAGACGAACCTTTGTTGGCAAAGTAGTGTCTCTGCTTTTGAATATGCTATCTAGGTTGGTCATAACTTTAAGCGTCTTTTAATTTCATGGCTGCAGTCACCATCTGCAGTGATTTTGGAGCCCAGGTAAATAAAGTCTGACACTGTTTCCACTGTTTCCCCATCTGTTTCCCATGAAGTGGTGGTACCGGATGCCATGATCTTTGTTTTCTGAATGTTGAGCTTTAAGCCAACTTTTTCACTATCCATTTTCACCTTCATCAAGAGGCTTTTTAGTTCCTCTTCACTTTCTGCCATAAGGGTGGTGTCATCTGCATATCTGAGGTGATTGATATTTCTCCCGGCAATCTTGATTCCAGCTTGTGTTTCTTCCAGTCCAGCATTTCTCATGATGTACTCTGCATATAAGTTAAATAAACAGGGTGACAACATACAGCCTTGACGAACTCCTTTTCCTATTTGGAACCAGTCTGTTGTTCCACTTCCAGTTCTAACTGTTGCTTCCTGACCTGCATACAAATTTTTCAAGAGGCAGATCAGGTGGTCTGGTATTCCCTTCTCTTTCAGAAGTTTCCACAGTTTATTGTGATCCACACAGTCAAAGGCTTTGGCATAGTCAATAAACAGAAATAGATGTTTTTCTAGAACTCTCTTGCTTTTTCCACGATCCAGCAGATGTTGGAATTTGATCTCTGGTTCCTCTGCCTTTTCTAAAACCAGCTTGAACATCTGGAAGTTCACGGTTCACATATTGCTGAAGCCTGGCTTGGAGAATTTTGAGCATTACTTTACTAGCATGTGAGATGAGTGCAATTGTGTGGTAGTTTGAGCATTCTTTGGCATTGCCTTTCTTTGGGACTGGAATGAAAACTGACCTTTTCCAGTCCTGTGGCCACTGCTGAGTTTTCCAAATTTGCTGGCATATGGATTGCAGCACTTTCACAGCATCATCTTTCAGGATTTGGAATAGCTCAACTGGAATTCTATCACCTCCACTAACTTTGTTCATAGTGATGCTTTCTAAGGCCCACTTGACTTCACATTCCAGGATATCTAGCTCCAGGTCAGTGATCACAGCATCGTGATTATCTGGGTCGTGAAGATCTTTTTTGTACAGTTCTTTTGTGTATCCTTGCCATCTCTTCTTAATATCTTCTGCTTCTGTTAGGTCCATACCATTTCTGTCCTAAATAGCAAGAAGGGATAAGAAAACCTTCTTCAGCGATCAATGCAAAGAAACAGAGGAAAACAACAGAATGGGAAAGACTAGCGATCTCTTCAAGAAAATCAGAGATACCAAAGGCTTGATAAAGAACAAGTACTATAGGTATTGCTAAATTAAAAAATAATGTTTAACCTCAACACATGAATGATACATTTATTGAAATAGTGATATGTCTAGATAGTCTGAGACAAGTGGCAAACACAGCAGGACAGAGTGTTTGCAAATACCCCTTTATAGATTAGTCTAAGTTCCATTATGCTGTTGGAATGAAAACCAAAATCCTGGTGTCTTACAGTAACAAAGCCTTATTTTTTGCTTTCATCATATGTCCACTGTGGGTCAGATATGGCTTTGATCCATGTCACCTTCACTGTAGCCCTAGGATGACAGAATAAGCTCAATATGGAATGTGATTGTTTTGTTGGCAGTGGAAATAGGGATGTGCTAGTGGCACCCCACTCCAGTACTCTTGCCTGGAAAATTCCATGGATGGGGAGCCTGGTAGGCTGCAGTCCACGGGGTCGCTAAGAGTCGGGCACGACTGAGCAACTTCATTTTCGCTTTTCGCTTTCATGCATTGGAGGAGAAAATGGCAACCCACTCCAGTGTTCTTGCCTGGAGAATCCCAGGGATGGGGGAGCCTGGTGGGCTGCCGTCCATGGGGTCACACAGAGTCGGACATGATTGAAGACTTAGCAGTAGCAGTAGCAGCATGTAAAGGTTATAAACCTCCCACATAGGACGTACAATGTCATTGTTGCTCACATTTTATTGGCTAAAGAATGTCACATGTCCAATTCTCAATAGTAGAGGATGCAAGCATTCTTGGAGGGGAGGAAGGGCAAGACACTATTTTTCTTTTTTTTTTGGCCAATGAATCACACAATTTATCACTCTTCCTTATCTATGAATGAATACATTATAACAAAAGTATAATTTTTCAATAAAAAGCCCATCTAAAACTTGTTCATATGTTATATAACTGTAGTGAGTTGAAGGTGGAAGGGAGCTAAAGCAATATCTGGATTTTACTCATGTAGAAAATGAGCTTCAGAAAGAGAACCCTAATCAATTTGGGAGAGATCAAGAAGAGCCAGTTCTACACTAAGCCTTTGTTCCAGTATTTGTCAGTTCTTCGAGAACAGGCATTGTTGAGCAGGAAAAAGCTCATTTTTTTGTGAATTTAACACAACATATTAGAGCCTAGGATCAACGCCAATTCATTTTTTAGATGTGAGATATAATGCATTTTTAGGGATCTGGAGAAATAACATGGTCATTCCTCCCCCAACCCCAAATCTCCTCCATTCCTTCTTCTGCATAAGAGAGCATGAGCAAGAGAAAGAACAATGGGCATGGGGTTAGCAGACAGAGTACAGGCACTCAGACTCAGATTTCAGAAGAAACGTTTTTTCCATAATTTTTTTTTCTGGATTAACTATGGATAAGCAATTAATTTCTGTGCTAAGATTATTTTAAACGGGAAACTATAAAGAAAGCAAAAATTAATTGATCTACTTAGGTAGCCAAGTGACCAAAGTCTCAAAGTCTTTAGGCACTTTATTGCAGCGGTTGCCCAGAAACCCATTGTTTTATTCATACTGTGAAACCACTGAGAATTATTTGTTTGTGCTGTTTGAAGCAACAAGACAAATTGTATGCCTCGAAATCACATGCCTTGAAAAGAAGTAAGTACAATGCCAGCCTTCCTTCTGTCATCTTGAAAAGACAAAACATAACACTTTGATAGCATTCATACTAACATCCTATGAATCAGTACTGCTTATAAAATACATAAATATGTTAAAGAGCTATTTCAAATCCTGAAAGATGATGCTGTGAAAGTGCTGCACTCAATATGACAGCAAACTGGGAAAATTCAGCAGTGGCCACAAGACTGGAAAAGGTCAGTTTTCATTCCAATCCCAAAGAAAGGCAATGCCAAAGAATGCTCAAACTACCGCACAATTGCACTCATCTCACACGCTAGTAAAGTAATGCTTAAAATTCTCCAAGCCAGGTTTCAGCAATATGTGAACTGTGAACTTCCAGATGTTCAAGCTGGTTTTAGAAAAGGCAGAGGAACCAGAGATCAAATTCCAACATCTGCTGGATCATGGAAAAAGCAAGAGAGTTCCAGAAAAAAACATCTATTTCTGTTTATTGACTATGCCAAAGCCTTTGATTGTGTGGACCACAATAAACTGTGGAAAATTCTTCAAGAGATGGGAAAACCAGACCACCTGACCTGCTGCTGGGAGCCAGTGTGAGGAACTCTGCCCGTGGCAAAGGTCATGAGGAAGAAAGCTCGGCATACGCAAAGGCGGGATCGAGCCTTAGGAGTCCCCCTGGAAGTTCTCGAGCATCTACCCCCAAAACCAGAGTCTGCCTACTTTACTGCTTTGTGCTTTCACCTATACTTCTGACTTTACGGGGGGCTATCCCCCACCACCTGTTTCGGGAAAAGAGTTAACTTAGAGCTCCAGTTAATAATAATTCCTGGGCATGACAGGAGTGTTTCAACCTACAAACTCCTCTGAAGGTTCTCTAGCCTGTCTTACAGGTTTGTGCAGCCACATGTGATTGTTCACAGCCTCCCAACCGTGACAGGCACGAGATGCTTTAAATCTTCTAAAAACAGGTTCTTTAAAGAAGTTAGAAAACTATTAGTATAGTATGGTGGGCTGATTAGAAATTATACTGGTGAGGGTTTTTTCATTTGTTGAGCCAATGTTTGCTGCTAAGTCCCCACATCTCCTGCCCTTATACACATTAATGAATATATAGAAGAAATAAGTATTAACCTTTGATATTAATCATGTTATACCTTAGGCTAAGCAAATTATTTCCTTAATTAAAACCCACTACACCCTCACCCTATAGGAATGTAACTTTATCTGATACCTTCATCTGTTTTAAAAATAATCACTCCTGGAGAAATAAGTGTTCTGGTTGACTGATCTCTGTCACAAGGAGAGGGTCATAAATTGTTAGCAGGCCCTCTGGCCAGAAGATGATGTAACACCCCTAAGACCTTCGTATACATTTGTATAAAGCACCTGACTTTAATAGAAGTCAGGACTGCTGACCCCGCGTGACTTTTGTATAACATCTCAGTGTATAAAAACAGACCCTGGAAAAATAAAAATGGGATCAGTTCCTGGAAAGACTGGTCTCCCCATGTCATTCTTTCTCTCACCTTCTGGCTGAATTCCCATCTGGAACGTGGAGGCTCGTCAAGCCTGCTAATTATGCCTGGGCTTCTAAGATCTGACCGGGCAGGCCTTAGTGTCTCCTCTCTTTTGGGAGAACGGGAGGATGCCTGCGGTCTACGTAGGTGACGTAAATTCCTTGCCTTGGAATTTTATTAGCTTTCCACATAAACCAAGTTATTCAGCCTCTTTTCTCCACTGAATTTTCCCACTGAGCTATCCTTATTCTATTACTCTTTGTATCTCTAATTAATATTTAATTAAAGCTATTGTATCCAGTTTGCCAAAGCCGTCTCCCCTTTGAATTCCCTGGATCTGTTGGGGCTGGACTCCGGCAACCTGCCTCTTGAGAAACCTATATGCAGGTCAGGAAGCAACAGTTAGAACTGGACATGGAACAACAGACTGGTTCCAAATAGGAAAAAGAGTATGTCAAGGCTGTATATTGTCACCCTGCTTATTTAACTTCTATGCAGAGTACATCATGAGAAACGCTGGACTGGAGGATGCACAAGCTGGAATCAAGAGTATTGGGAGAAATATCAATAATCTCAGATATGCAGATGACACCACTGTTATGGCAGAAAGTGAAAAGGAACTAAAGAGCCTTTTGATGAAAGTGAAAGAGGAGAGTGAAAAAGTTGGCTTAAATCTCAACATTCAAGAAACTAAGATCACGGCATCCAGTCCCATCACTTCATGGCAGATAGATGGGGAAACAGTGGAAACAGGGGCTGACTTTATTTATTTATTTTGGACACCTAAATCACTGCAGATGTGATTGCAGCCATGAAATTAAAATTATTCCTTGGAAGAAAAGTTATGACCAACATAGACAGCATATTATAAAGCAGAGACATTACTTTGCCAACAAAGGTCCATCTAGTCAAGGCTATGTTTTTTCCAGTAGTCTTGTATGGATGTGAGAGTTAGACTATAAAGAAAGCTGAGCACTGAAGAATTGATGCTTTTGAACTGTGGTGTTGGATAAGACTCTTGAGAGTCTCTTGGACTGCAAGAAGATCCAACCAGTCCATCCTAAAGGAAATCAGTCCTGAATGTTCATTGGAAGGAATGATGTTGAAGCTGAAACTCCAATACTTTGGTCACCTGATGCAAAGAGCTGACTCATTTGAAAAGATGCTGATTCTGGGAAAGATTGAAGGTGGGAGAAGAAGGGGACAACAGAGGATGAGATGGTTGGGTGGCATCACCGACTCAAGGGACATGAGTTTGGGTGGACTCTGGCAGTTAGTGATGGACAGGGAGGCCTGGAGTGCTGCAGTTCATGGGGTCACAAAGAGTTGAACACAACTGAGAGACTGAACTGAAATGAATTGACAAACCCAGGGGATATTTTATTCATTGTGTTCATGCATTTGATAAAAGTTTGATTCAAGTGTGTTGAGACCATTAAAATGGGCATAAATCATCTGATACCACCAGACTGGGTTGGTGTGTTCAATGTTGTTTGCTTATTGATGTGTTTATCTCCCACTCTTTAAATACAGCTGGACTGCTATTCTCAAAAGGAGAAAGTACATGCACACCATAGTCAGAGTCTTGTGCATGACCTCTGATGATCTCTCTGTAAGCTGCATCAGCTCTTAAATAGATTCTCTCAGTACTTTAGAGAAATTTCACAGACAACGGAAGCTCCACCAGACAGCGAAATGCAAAAAACTAAATATGTGCTTGAATTCCTGCCAGGCCAAACTGATTGACTCATACATTTAAAAAAAAATAAGTTTTGGGTCAGTAAATGCATAAACCAACTTAGTCAATGAAAATTTTTAAAAAAGTGCTATTAAACACTGCAACAACATGCATATGGCAACAAGAAAAAAAATATTTTATTATCCACAGCTACTCCTCCCTAGATTGCAATGCATCTTATCAAGATACGATTGGATATATACAAAATATGGACAGTTTTCTCCCAAAATAACCCAGAGAAATATTTGGGAAAGTCTCAACTTGTAGTTTCTATGTCAAATAAATCACATCTAATATTGTGTAATTCTGACTATTAAAACATATTAGGAAATATGGCCTGTCACTCTTTTGGCAGAAACACATGATTAAGCAGCTTGGTGAATAGAATGAACAGGTGCTGGGATAAAAACCAGAAAGCCCATTCATCTTTATGCTTCTGGAGAGAAAATAAACCGTTTGGGGATTTCAACTAGGAAAACATTACTTTCTTGTTTTGGTAATTTCATATATTAAGCATGTTTCTCTGATAATTTTAGGTGAGCCAATGTGGGAAACAATGATACTGAATTGCTTTCAGTGTGTTTGCTGCCTTATTGTGAAATCATGCCAAGCATTAATGGGGAACAGAGCTGTTTCCTACCACTTAGGCATCACTGAATTGTATCTATCCTTTGTGTATTGAGTGAAAATATTGAACTATGAAATCTGAATGCAAGATCATGTTTGAGTTATTAATATCAACAGTTTCTTACATACAATAAATTATCAAAAGTGTTGGTTGAATATTGAATTTGAAATTACAATTAATTTAATAAGCGGGTGCTGGTTTTGTATGTGTCATTGTCTATCCCTGATAAATATCCTCCTTATCTGGTGCATGCTAATTCATTCTTTAAATTTGGTGTCAGACATCACTACTTACAAGAATTCTTCCCTGGTCATACCCCAAAGCAAAGATAATTTTTATCTCCTCTGAGATATATTGATACTATATGTATGCTTTTATGCTGTGTATATACACTCTTTTAGAGTTGGGTCTCTTGTGTAATTGGAAATAATTTCTTTTGGTTATAGAATACAGAATGGTATTTCTCTACCTCTGCATATTATTTTCCAAGTATAGGCTATGTAACAGATATACCATACAGTTGAATAAATGCAAGGACGGGTAAATGGGTTGAAGAACAGATGGTGTCTGTATACCTGATTTCCAGACAAATATCTTTAAATAAATATGTGTTGCTAACATAAAATTAGTCGAATGTTATATGTGAGCTACTAACTTCCCCTTCAGTGGCTAAAAAGAGAATTACTTAAAGATAATTTTGCATAAGGAAAATGGGTGGAGATGTTGGATAGGTGACAGTGTACACGGGATTTCACTCCAAACAAAGGAATATTTCACTTGTTCTTCAGTTGTTTCACTATTAATTCTAAACAATTTTTAAATTAATATGTACATTACAATTATAAGTGAGAAAACCTACTATTCTACAATCAGCTATATTTTGTATATCATGACTAATAAATGTTCTTGAAGGAAAATTTTAAATTCCTCAAAGCTTTGCTTTGAATATACTTGCTAAGAATAGATGATACATATAAAACTCAGGATTTTTGTTTTGTTTTTTTGCTGTTGTTATTTTGCCATACCAACAAAAATGATGGTGGGATATTTTGAAGTTTAGTCAAATTCTTCAGGTCTCAGTTTTCATCTAAACACTACCATGTTTCAGGAACACTACCATGTTACTGAAGTTAAATGAGATAACTTGTGATATCAAAAATTAGAATCCTGAATATACTTACAGAATTTTAATTACCTACAATAACTTAATTAAATTCAATTCTACTCTAATGAGCTCATTATACTGTTCCTTGAAGTAACATTATAGTCACCTTAATAGACTGGTAATATTTTTGTTACTAGCTGCATACTTTTTCTAGGACTTTTTAAACTTACATTTTATGCAATGTACCAAATATCCTTTGCACAGAGTTGTGGAGAAAATAGTACTGGATTGATTAGTATCTTTTATTTGAAACTCAATTTATAACTTCTTTTTGATGTAATATATATATATATATATATATATATATATATATATATAATCCATATATGCTAATTCAAGTCCTAAAACATTTCTTTTATTTTTCTAAATTATAGTTTATGATAGCTCATGAAATCACAAAAATGTCAATTGAAAATGAATATATACTTATATGTTTTAGTTATTCTGAAATTAGAAAATGGGAAGACTATCTAAATTTACTGTTTGATAGATAAATTAATAAATATTCTAAATGGTTGCAAGATGATATTATAGTTTTACATTTTTGCTGAATATGTGGTGGATGGAGAAAAAAGGAAGCAGTATTTATTAAGTGTGTATTAATAGCAGAAATCAGATTTGGAAGCCTGTAGCCTAGAGACTTGCAGGCTGGCATGCTGTCCATGGGGTCACAGAGAGTCAAATACGACTAAGCAACTAAACAACAATAAATAGCAGAAATAATACCTATACTCCATCTTTCATCATTAAAACAACTTTCAATCTTACAGTTATAGTACTTGAGGCACTGATATTTGACATAGTGTATTTCATGCCCTGGGTCTGGAAATAGGCTGGCCAAGATTTGAATTTACAATGCTCATTTTTTTAAATCCGTGAAAGTTGATTTTTACCAAATAGAAAACTATTGCATTATTATTCTCTATTTCTTTTGCTGATTATAACTACTTTATAAGAAAAAGTGCAAAAATTATAAGAGTTCAGCTTGATTAATATTAATGAATTGGACAAGGACCTAGATAAAGAGACAGAATGTAAATAACCCTCCAAAAGCACTCCTCATGTTATTTTCCAGGAATTAGCCACACAAATTTAAAAGTAAAACTTATTCTTATTTCTGACATGATATATTTTTGTCTGTTTATGAAGTATAAATAGTGCAATATTTAAGGTGATTTTTGTATGTGTCTTTCTCTCAGCATTATATCATGGTATTTTATCTATTTTTTGAAGTAGTAGTAATAGTTAATTCATTGTTATTGTTGTATAGCTTTCCTTATTATGAATATTCACAGTTTATTTATCATTGTACAGCCACAGGATGATTTTTTGTTGTTGGATACTAAAAATAATACAAATTTGTACTGTGTGTTCACCTAAGGGAAGAATTTCTACGCTAAAAGAATTTGTTCTGATTTGAGTTAAAAATCAACTTGATGTGTACAAATTAACACCCTTGTACATTTCTAGTGAGAATGTAAAATGGTGCAGCTTTTGTGGTAAATCGTTAGGTGTTTTTTTTTTTATATAAATTTAAATATGAATTACCTTCAACAATTCTACTCCTAGGTAGGTACATACCAGAGAGAATTGAAAGAAGGGACTCAAACTGATATTTGTATGGCAATGTTTTTGTAGCTTTATTCAAAATAGCCAGAAGGTAGAAACGATCCAAATGTTCATTTACAGATGCCTGGATAAATACAATGGACTTGCTAGGACATAAGTGAACCTTGAAAACTTTTTAAGTGAAACAAACCAGATACAAAAGAGAATATGTTTTATGATTCTACTTACATGAAATATATAGAAAAGGAAAATATGATGGTAATACAAATTAGATTATTAATTATCAGGGGTTAAAGGGAAATAGGGAGTTGTTACTTCATGGTTATAGAATTTTTATTTAGGATGAAAAAAAAGTTTTGGAAATGGACTTCAGTTCAGTTCAGCTCAGTTCAGCCACTCAGTCATGGCCAACTCTTTGCAACCCCATGAATTGTAGCACGTCAGGCCTCCCTGTCCATCACCAACACTTGGAGTTCACTCAAACTCACGTCCATCGAGTCAGTGATGCCATCCAGCCATCACATCCTCTGTTATCCCCTTCTCCTCCTGCCCCCAATCTCTCCCAGCATCAGTCTTTTCTAATGAGTCAACTCTTTGCATGAGGTGGCCAAAGTATGGGAGTTTCAACTTTAGCATCATTCCTTCCAAAGAACACCCAGGACTGATCTCCTTTAGAATGGACTGGTTGGATCTCCTTGCAGTCCAAGGGACTCTCAAGAGTCTTCTCCAACACCACAGTTCAAAAGCATCAATTCTTCGGTGCTCAGCTTTCTTCATAGTCCAACTCTCACATCCATACATGACTACTGGAAAAACCATAGCCTTGATTAGATGGACCTTTGTTGGCAAAGTAATATCTCTGCTTTTGAATATGCTATCTAGGTTGGTCATAACTTTCCTTCCAAGGAGTAAGCGTCTTTTAATTTCATGGCTACAGTCACCATCTGCAGTGATTTTGGAGCCCCAAAAAATAACGTCTGACACTGTTTCCACTGTTTCTCCATCTATTTCCCATGAAGTGATGGGACCAGATGTCATGATCTTAGTTTTCTGAATGTTGAACTTTAAACCCACTTTTTCACTCTCCTTTTTCACTTTCATCACGAGGCTTTTTAGTTCCTCTTCACTTTCTTCCAGTTAAATACAAATTTTCTTACTTATCAGATCAGATCAGATCAGTCGCTCAGTCGTGTCCAACTCTGAGACCCCATGAATCGCAGCAGGCCAGGCCTCCCTGTCCATCACCAACTCCCAGAGTTCACTTAGACTCACGTCCATCGAGTCAGTGATGCCATCCAGCCATCTCATCCTGTCGTCCCCTTCTCCTGCCCCCAATCCCTCCCAGCATCAGAGTCTTTTCCAATGAGTCAACTCTTCGCATCAGGTGGCCAAAGTACTGGAGTTTCAGCTTCAGCATCATTCCTTCCAAAGAAATCCCAGGACTAATCTCTTTCAGAATGGACTGGTTGGATCTCCTTGCAGTCCAAGGGACTCTCAAGAGTCTTCTCCAACACCACAGTTCAAAAGCATCAATTCTTCGGCGCTCAGCCTTCGTCACAGTCCAATTCTCACGTCCATACATGACCACAGGAAAAACCATAGCCTTGACTAGACAAACCTTTGTTGGCAAAGTAATGTCTCTGCTTTTGAATATGCTATCTAGGTTGGTCATAACTTTCCTTCCAAGGAGTAAGCGTCTTTTAATTTCATGGGTGCAGTCACCATCTGTAGTGATTTTGGAGCCCAGAAAAATAAAGTCTGACACTGTTTCCACTGTTTCCCCATCTATTTCCCATGAAGTGGTGGGACCGGATGCCATGATCTTCGTTTTCTTACTTATACATCACCACAATTTTTAAAAATGTATGAGAATCACTGACTTTAAGGAATTTGTTACTTATTTGAGAAGAGAGACATATAAGATGATCTATAATTTCATAGCAATAATCAATAATTTTTTACTTTACCATTTTGTTATCTCTCCCCCATAGTTTGTATTTTCACACAAGTACATAAAAACATACATTTAAATTCCAGGTCAACAGTTTTTTTTGTGTGTGTATTATAATGTTTTAGCATAATTGATTATCAAATTTCTGCTCTCCTTGGTCTACATTTCTCATGTGTGATTTATTTAGTCTCCTAATCCCCTGCTTCTAGGTTTGTAGCCAGTCTTACACAGCTGCCTGATTTAAGTTCTATTCATAGTACTCATCAGTTTGAGAACTTTAATGACTCTCCATTGCCATGTTGTTTTTTTCTACACTTTCAGGTCTTAAAATTTATCATAAGACCTTTTCTGATATGGCATAGAATTATATCTCTAGTCTGTTTACTCATTACACCATGATGCAAGTAACTTATTTTCCACAGTTCAGGATGGGGAGCACATGTATACCTGTGATGGATTCATTTTGATATTTGGCAAAACTAATACAATTATGTAAAGTTTAAAAATAAAATAAAATTAAAAAAAAAAGAAATGTTTACCCATGAACGTTGTAGATGCCATTCTCTCCATCTAGAATACACTACAACATCTGTATATTTAGAACAGAAGTCTTAGCTTTTACCTTTTGAGTCACATCATATCTTCATTAATTAAAACTGTTGCACTTAATAGAAAGATTTTGCTGCAATCCTTCATACATATTCTTTCTAGGTATAAAAACTCTGATAACAGAGTGTTTCACTCATCCTTGCAACTCCAAGACCAAATAAATTTGTGTTGACTAAATACATCATAAAGAAATTGGGGAAAGGCTTTGAATATGAAAGAAAACTTTACTTTCAAAATCACACAGTAATCAGAACATTTAGCTTAGGAGCTGTTTCAAGGACTAACTCTTTTCAATCTATCAGTCACATTAGTAGAAGAACATATCTGCATAGAGATCACTAATATATTCAAACCAATAGATAGTTTTGCTGTTTTAAGTAGGCTGAATGCATCCTATACAATCTCATTTACAAAAGGTATTCTTTGTCATATTTGCTCACAATAGGTTGTGTGTCAGATGGTATTTCCTTAATATATTGAATACTCACAAATGTCTATAGCTCATATTGTTTAAAAAAAAAAGTGAAGATCGTGTACATCTTTAGCCAATAGAATGAATCCTTACTGTAGTGAAATATTAAACTCTAATAAAGCTAGTGAATCAGTGAAACTGGAAACCTAAAAAGAATTTCTGAAATCAGTCTACAGTCTATTGCTAAATCAAAAATTAGTCTGCTTGGGTCTTTAATTTTCAGAGAGAAACTTGATCCCATTTTTGACATTATCATTTCTCAGAAAAAAATATGCAATTTGAAAAGCCTAACTTTATGGCAGAAATAGCTTCAAAAAAGGATAATCCTAATTTTGCTAGCACAATTTATTTCCCAAGAGGAAAACTTTGCTATGAAACACAAGCAAATTCAGCTAAAATCCCAAGCTACAAAATCCTGTTAAAATTTTTTGAATATGTCTTTAGAAAACAACAGATGTAATCATAATAAAATAAACAGAAGCAATATAGAAAATAGACAAGTTATTTTACAGTACAACAGTATCTGCCTTAGAGTTTTTACAAGAGGACAGAAGAATTTTCCAATGTGAGCACCCGAGAATTGATGCTTTTGAACTGTGGTGTTGGAGAAGACTCTTGAGGGTCCCTTGGACTGCAGGGAGATCCAACCAGTCCATTCTGAAGGAGATCAGCCCTGGGATTTCTTTGGAAGGAATGACGCTAAAGCTGAAACTCCAGTACTTTGGCCATTTCATGCGAAGAGTTGACTCATTGGAAAAGAGTCTGATGCTGGGAGGGATTGGGGGCAGGAGGAGAAGGGAACGACAGAGGATGAGATGGCTGGATGGCATCACTGACTCGATGGACGTGAGTCTGGGTGAACTCTGAGGGTTGGTGATGGACAGGGAGGCCTGGCGTGCTGTGATTCATGGGGTCACAAAGAGTTGGACACGACTGAATGACTGAACTGAACTGAATGTGCAATATGAAAAATCACCGGGAAGCATCGAGGAAAAGATAGAGAAGGAGAGGATGAAAAACATCTAATTGGCCTGCACATACTCTTCTGCATCAGAACTGAGCAATTTGTAGCATTCTAGAATGGCACAGAGGTTGAACACAAAGAGAGAAGTAGCAATCAGCATTTTGTTTCATTTATTTTTCTTCCCATCCCTGCTTTTTCTACAAGTTTTCTCAGGTGTCTTTGACAACATTATGCAATTTGTGAAACATATACACCCTCAAAACCCCAACATTACAACATTCCAATCTGAGTGAATCAACAGCCCTTAGAGAAATGTCTGGAGAAGGCAATGGCACCCCACTCCAGTACTCTTGCCTGGAAAATCCCATGAACGGAGGAGCCTGGTAGGCTGCAGTCCATGGGGTCATGAAGAGTCGGACACGATTGAGCAACTTCACTTCCACTTTTCACTTTCATGCATTGGAGGAGGAAATGGAAACCCATTCCAGTATTCTTGCCTGGAGAATCTCAGGGACAGCGGAGCCTGGTGGGCTCCTGTCTATGGGGCAGAGTCGCACATGACTGAAGCGACTTAGCAGCAGCAGAGAAATGTCTAACGTCTTACTTTCTACTTTAATTAAAGTGGAACGTATAAAAATTCAAAAGTTAAATCTTAGAATAAGACTTGTAACACAGAAAAGCAGTTTGTTTGCAAAGTCTACTCTAAGCTCAAATTCAGTTCCTGCTCCCTCAAATAACACACACACACACACACACACACACACACACACACACACACAAATGCACATACTGCATATATGTAACTGTATGCCTTTTTTCCATCCTTGAATGTTTTTCATGTTTACTTTAATGAATATTCTCTTTATATTACTATGAGAGTGAGCAATAGTTCACTGCTGAGTTAGTCATAAACTATCATTACACGTTTTTTTTGAGACTCTTTTTCAAGTAATTAATAACTGTCTTTTATTTTTGTTGGGACTTCCCTGGTGGCACTAGTGGTAAAGACTCTGCCTGTCCATACAGAATATGCAAGAGACATAGGTTCAATCAATACTTAAGTCGGGAAGATCCCCTGGAGGAAGAAATGGCAAACCCACTCCAGTATTCTTGCCTGGAAAATTCTGTGGACAGAGTAGCCTGATGGGCTACAGTCTATGAGGACTCAAAGAGTCAAACATGACTGAGAGACTGAACACAAACTCACTTCTTCCTGGACAAGCTCTTTATTGAAGTCTAAATCAATTGTTCATAAATGCAAGCACAGAGACTTTGAAACAGTCTGGGACCCTTTGCAGTGGTGTTTGCCTCTAGACTAACTTCTCCTGGAGCAACAAAAAGGAAAAAGCAAAAAATATAAGTTATAGACTAAAAATAACTGCATGCATGCACAGTTGAGGCAAATTATGAACAACACAACATGATACAAAAGACCAATATCTCAAATAGCACCAAGAAGGGTACAGACATACCATCTAAGGCCAGTCCTCTGGCCCTACCCCTGGACTTACTCCTAACCTCACCCTTCTTAAGAAACTAGCTGACTACTCACACTCCCCACTCCCAGCAGGCAAGCACTGGAACCTATTGTTTTCACCATGCCCACACACCACCTCCTCACTGCAGCAAGAACCCTGATAAAGCCTTGCTAGAATTTCTTGTTTGGAATCTTATCAATTTATATTGATAAGATAGACCAGGAACCCTAGTTGGTAATAAGTTGATCATCTCTGTTCTGTTACTTTTCTTTGGTGATGGAGTCTGAGTTCTTGGACACCATCTTGGAATGACTGTTCTCTAGGCTCCTAGAAACAAATTGACAATGGGGTTGAGCATCTTTCACTTCTATTTTTAGGTATTGATTTGTAGATGCCAGGAATTCTTTGTTTTGGTTTATTTCCTTGATTTTGAAGGACCACATTTTAACTTCCTACTTTCCTAAAGAGTTACAAGTTTGTTTTTTTTTTTTTTTTTTAGTATTTTCATATTTACTCGTGTCTTTCTTTCTTTTCTTATTTGATCATTTAACTGGATATAAAATTTTAAATTCAAAATAATTTTCTCTCATAATGTTGAATGTAATGCCCCATTGTGGGGTGTTGATAGTTGGGGGTCTGATGTTATTTTGTTTCCTAATCTACTTTTGTGACTTGTTTATATTGTATATTTCATAGTAAGCATTGTTTCAAATCTGTTTGTTTCACTAAAATCTAATTGAACTTTCTGAGAATAAAATCAAAATTCTTATGGTAACTAGGCCAATGTTGAATTTTTGATTGACTTCACTGAAGGAGAAGCAAGAGAGAGTTAACATAGAATTGTTTCATAGAGCAGTTGGAATAGACTTATTATTGTTTATTTATTGCCTCTTTTCAGCATTAGGGTAGATTACGAATATTTACTGCACTGCTTTTGCCACAGGTCCTTTCTAGACTTCCCAGATGGTCAGTGGTAAAGAATCCACCTGCCAAGCAGGAGACACTGGTTTGATCCCTGGGTCAAAATACACTCCAGTATTTGAATACACTCCAGTATTCTTGCCTGGGAAAATCTATGGACAGAGGAGCCTGGAGGACTGCAGACTACGGGTTTTCAAAGAGTTGAACGTGACTTAGTGACTAAACAACAATGTCCTTTCTAAACCCCTTTTCCTTCTGAAAGAATGAGAGAAAGAAAGAAAAAAAGATGTTATTTTAGTATATGTCTTCTGGTATATGTGATGCTTTTGTTCTGTTTTTCGATTTTTTTGTCACCTAGACTCATCCCCTAGCTGGCCTTATAATAACATTTAGGGGACTGGGGGCCAGAGGAATAGTATAATTAACAGAAGCCACTTAAAAGAGGCCTGACCCCAAGAAATTGGTCCCATTAGGACTCTATGCTAACTTTTAAATATCTGAGCTAAGCTAGGCCACAAACCAAAAGGCATTACAAATACTGTGAATGTGATTCAGACTACAAAGTAGATTAAAACAAACAAACAAAAAAACCCACAAAAACAAAACAACATTCAAAAAACTATCTTTTCTGGAAGCTGAAGAGTCATAGATCACATGCATGCATGCCAAGTTCCTTCATGTGTGTCTGACTCTGTGCGACTCTATGGACTATAGCCACCAGGGTTCTCTGTCCAGGGGATTCTCCAGGCAAGAACACTGGAGAAGGTTGCCATGCCCTCCTCCAGGGGATCTTCCCGACCCAAGGGTTGAACCTGAATCTCTTATGTTGCCTGCATTGGCAGGAGGGTTCTTTACCACTAGGACCACCTGGAAAGCCCTGTCATGGATCACAGGTGTGTGCTTCTCCTGTTCTTGCCTTTTGTCACTGCTGAGTTGTCTTGCTCTTCCTGCTAAGAGACCTTTGTTCATGGGACTCCTTAGTAACAGGAGATTCTATGCAGGTGTGAAAGTGAAGACAACCCCCCAGATTTCTCTAACAAATGTTAAGTAGGCTCCCATGGGAAGGAGAAGCATAAAGGATAGGAGTACATATTCTGGATTACTTACCTTGTTCGTGATGACATGACATCCTTGAGACACAAAACAGCTCTGAATGCTTTTTTTGTTTGTTTGTTTGGTTCTATTAATTTAAAAAATCAATTGAAGGATAATTGCTTTACAATGTGGTGTTAGTTTCTGATGTATAGGAGCATGAGATGTAAGTATACATGTGTCCCCTCCCTCTTAAATTTCTCTCACAATCCCCACCCCATCCCACTCCTCTAGGTTGTTGCAGAGTACTAGATTGAGCCCCATGTGATATACAGCAAATTCCCACTAGCTGTCTGTTTTACATATGGTAGTATATGTGTTTCAATGCTACTCTCTCAATTCGTCTCAACCTCTCCTTCCCCTACTATGTCCATAAGTCTGTTCTCTATGTCTGTGTCTCTATTCTGCCCTGCAAATAGGTTTATCAGTACCATTTTTCTTGATTTTATATATATGTGTAAATATATATATTTGGCTTTGTTTTTCTGACTTACTTCAGTCTGTATAACAGATTCTAGGTTCATCTGCCTCACTAGAACTGACTCAAATGCATTCCTTTTTATGGTTGAGTAATATCCCATTGTATATATGTACCACAACTTTGTTATCCATTCATCTGTTGATGGACATCTAGCTTGTTTCCATGTCCTCTGGCTATTGTAAGATAATGCTGCAATGAACATTGAAGTATATGTGTATTTTTTAATTACGATTTTTCTCAGGGTGTATGCCCAGTAATGGGACTGCTGGGTCACATGTTAGCTTTACTCCTAGTTTTTAAGGAATCTCCATATTGTTACCCATAGTGATTGGGTAACATTCCCACCAACAGTGTAAGAGGTCTCCTTTTTCTCCACATCCTCTCCAGCATTTATTGTCTGTAGACTTTTGATGATGGCCATTCTGACTAGTGATATCTCATTTTAGTTTGATTTGCATTTCTCTGATAATGAGTGATGTTAGGCATTTTTTTTCATGTGTTTATTGGCTATCTGTATGTTCTGTTTGTATGTTTAGATCTTATATTGTTTTTGATTTGGGTTGTTTGTTTTTGTGATATTCAGCTGCTTGTATATTTTGGAAATTAACTTTTTATCAGTAGCTTCATAGGCAATCATTTTCTCCCATTCTGAGGGTTATCTTTTCATGTTGTTTTTAGTTTCCTTTACTGTGCAAAAGTGTTTAAGTTACATTAGATTCCATTTATTTATTTTTTGTTTTTATTTATATTACTCTAGGAGGTGGGTCAAAGAGGATCTCTCTGCAATTTATGTCAAAGAGTGTTCAATGTTTTCCTCTAAGAGTTTAATAACCTCTGGTCTTACACTTAGATCTTTAATCCAGTATGAGTTTATTTTTGTACTCTTGCCTGGAAAATCCCATGGATGGAGGAGCCTGAAAGGCTGCAGTCCACGGGGTCGCTGAGGGTCAGACACGACTGAGTTACTTCATTTTCACTTTTCACTTTCATGCATTGGAGGAGGAAATGGCAACCCACTCCAGTGTTCTTGCCTGGAGAATCCCAGGGATAGGGGAGCCTGGTGGGCTGCTGTCTATGGGGTCGCACAGAGTCAGACACAACTGAAGTGACTTAGCAGCAGCAGCATCGTGTTCTAATTTCATTTCTTAAAATCTCCTTTTCTTCTAATATGCTCTGTTTTTTCTTCTGGAAGTTTCTACTTCAAAGCCTCCTCAGCCTTTGCTTTGTGCCTATAAATGGATTCATCCCTTCCTGAATGAAGTTTTTAATGAATGTTTCTGTTATTTTTGAAAAAAAAAAATCACTCAATCTCCAATTATGCATAATATGGAGTACTCATTTGCCTGCTGAATGAGTCCTTTCCAGACTGGAACCCAAGAAAATTGCTGTGAAAATAATGTAAATAATGCACTACAGAATTATGCATGTGATAATACCAATGTCAAAATATCTGTGATCTCCCATCCAAGTACTAACCAGGCCCAACCCTGCTTAGCTTCCAAAATCAGATGAGATCAGGCATGTTCAGGGTGGTATGGTAACCACCATATGACCCAGCAATCCCACTACTAGCCATATACTCTTGAGTGTGTAACAGGTAGGAAGGCCAGAAGTCCCCAACAGGCAGGAAGAAATAAACTGCAAGTGGCAGACTTTTTTGTTGTTTTTTGCTTTTCTCTTCTCTACACAGAGTTAAAAGAAACTTCTTTTAATTCTGTGTTGAGGACACTTGATTTCTGCCTGACTTTTCTCAAACCTTGAACTAACCAATGCTTTTTTCTTATGGAATTTTTTTTCTTAAATTATGGTAATAAAACTATATATTAGCTTTCAAATCTGCCTTTCTTCAAAATGGTTCCACCTAAATTTTTTCTTTTCTCAATCCTTGGGCTGATAATGGCTCAACAAGCCAGTATTCACATCAATTGTCTTATGGCGGGGATGACACATCTCATGCCATTCTACCTCAAAAATGCATATTGTGGGAGAGGGGCCTGGTGAAACTCCCTCCGCCTTGAAGTGTTTTCCTTATCTGATTAACAACTTGCTAACAGACATAAAATGCCTTACTAAAGGGGCAAAGGGGCGTTTTTTCTGCTCCCTTCTGATGTCTATGTCAGAGACTTACTCTATCTCTTTCATACTTTAGTAAAATTCTGTTACACAAAAAACTCCAAGTGATCAAACTTGGTCTCTGGCCCTGGATCGAAATCTTCTCCTCTGGAGGTCACAAATAGGCATAGCACACAGCTTGTGGCAGCAATCTTTCACTATGAGGAACGAAAATTGAAAAAGACACATGTACCACAATGTTAACTGCAGCACTATTTACAATAGCTAGAACATGGAAGCAACCTAGATTTATATCGACCTAGATAAATGGATAAAGAAATTGTGGTACATATATACAATGGAATGCTACTCAGCCATAAAAAGGAACACATTTGAGTCAGTTCTAATGAGGTGGATGAACTTAGAGCCTATTATTTAAAGTGAAGTAAGTCAGAAAGGAAAATATAAATATAATATTCTGATGCTTATATATGGGCTTCTCTAGTGGCTCAGATGGTAAAGCGTCTGTCTGCAATACAGGAGATCCAGGTTCAATCCCTGGGTTGGGAAGATCCCCTGGAGAAGGAAATGGCAGCCCACTCCAGTATTCTTGCCTGGAAAATCCAATGGACCACACACCCTGGTAGGTTACCGTCCTTGGGGTCGCAAAGAGTCAGACACGACTGAGCGACAGGAATCTAGAAAGATAGTACTGATAAATTTATTTTCAGGTCAGCAATGGGGAAAGACATAGAGAACAAACCTATGAACATGGAGAGAGGGAAGGAGGGATAGGGTAAGAAGTATGAAGAGAGTAACATGGAAATTTAGAATACCATATGTAAAATAGATCACCAATGGAAATTTGCATATAATTCAGGGAACTCAAACAGGAACTCTGTGACAATCCAGAAGAGTGGGGTGGGGAGGGAGATGGAAAGGAAGTTTAAGAGTGAGGGGACATGGGTGTACCTATGGCTGGTTCTTGTTGATGTATGACAGAAAACCACAAAATTCTGTAAAGCAACTATCCTTCAATTAAATAAAAATAAAGTGGCAAAAACAAATATCCATGATCATAAGAATTTCCTTGATCTGTTGTTATAGGAGTTCTTGGGCTGGTATAGCTCTAAACAGGTTATTTTTAACAATTGAATGATTTGATAATTCATATATTATGGAAAAATCAGGACAAGCTTCATAGATACATGCAAGCCAAGAGAGAGGTTGTACTGTCCACGTCTAGCTATGACCTACACAAAGGAATTCAGCTGTTGGTGAGAATCATACCCAAGACAGCATCCCAGCCAAACTGTCACAAAGAACATGACAGACATATTCCCAAAACTTTGCTTCAGAATCAGGAGAAGGACATTGTTTCAGTGTTAATGTAGTTCCCAGTAGAGGCCATTTATTTATATATATATTTTACTCCAATGTGCCCTTGAACATATATATATTTTTTAAATCTAAGTTACCTCTTCTTGTGTAATTAATACAAACATCTTTTTTCCCCAGTGTAAATACTCTAGGAGGTCCCTAACTGCCTCCAAACAACCATCTGTAACTGCAGAGATTGCTTTTCCATGGAAATATCTGTATATTTTTGTTCAAAGATATATTATTCCTTTGGATGTCTGTCTGCACATAGGACTGTTACTCTTATGTGTTTTATATCCTCTAAGGATTTGCTGAGGGGATCCATGGATAATAATGAATAAATAAATAAATGAATAAATTCATTATCATGTATGAACAACTGAGTTCAAGTAAGTTCATAAACCTTGTTAGATTTTAAAAGATTCTGAAAGAATGGAACTCAGAACAGGATAAAATTGATACGATGGGGGAAATCAAGATATTTAATAACAGTTTTAAAAATTTGTTATTGTCTTTTGACAGTATTTTTCAGTCACTCATCCATATCCATCTTCTTGCAACCCCATGGACTGCAGCATGCCAGGCTTCCCTGTCCTTCACTGTTTCCTGGAGTTTGCTCAAATTTGTGTCCATTGCATCGGTGATGCCATCCAGCTCTCAAGTGAAGTCAAGTGGGCCTTAGGAAGCACTTCTGTCAATAAAGTTAGTGGATGAGATGGAATTCTAGTAGAGCTATTCAAAGCCCTAAAAAGATGATGCTATCAAAGTGCTGTACCCAGGAGTACCTCTAAGTGACTCTGTGTGCTGTTCTAAGTTGCTTCAGTCGTGTCTGACTCTGTGGGACCCTATGGAATGTAGCCTGCCAGACTTCTCTGTCCATGGGATTCTCTAGGCAAGAATACTGGAGTGGGTTGCCATTTAGTTCAAATATTGAACTACATTTCTTTTTTTTTTTAATATAAATTTATTTATTTTAATTGGAGGCTAATTACTTTAAAATATTGTATTGGTTTTGCCGCATATCAACATGAATCTGCCACAGGTATACACGTGTTCCCCATCCTGAACCCCCCTCCCACCTCCCTCCCTGTACCATCCCTCTGGGTCGTCTCAGTGCACCAGCCGCAAGCATCCTGTATCCTGCATCGAACCTGGAATGGCAATTCATTTCATATATGATATTATACATGTTTCAATGCCATTCTCCCAAATAATCCCACCCTTGTCCTCTCCCACAGAGTCTAAAAGACTGTTCTATACATCTGTGTCTCTTTTGCTGTCTCGCATACAGAGTTACCATCTTTCTTACCTTACCATCTTTCTAAATTCCATATATAAGCATTAGTAAACTCTATTGGTGTTTTTCTTTCTCCCTTACTTCACTCTGTATAATAGGCTCCAGTTTCATCCACCTCATTAGAACTGATTCAAATGTATTCTTTTTAATGGCTGAGTAATACTCCATTGTGTATAGGTACCACAGCTCTCTTCTCCATTCATCTGCTGAGGGGCATCTAGGTTGCTTCCATGCCTTGGCTATTATAAACAGTGCTGCAATGAACATTGGGGTACACGTGTTCTTTCCATTCTGGTTTCCTTGGTGTGTATGTCCAGCAGTGGGATTGCTGGGTCATAAGGCAGTTCCATTTCCAGTTTTTTAAGGAATCTCCACACTCTTCTCCATAGTGGCTGTACTAGTTTGCATTTCCACCAACAGTGTAAGAGGGTTCCCTTTCTCCACACCCTCTCAAGCACTTATTGCCTGTAGACTTTTGGATCACAGCCATTCTGACTGGCGTGAAATGGCACCATATTGTGGTTTTGATTTGCATTTCTCTGATAATGAGTGATGTTGAGCATCTTTTCATGTGTTTGTTAGCCATGTGTATGTCTTCTTTGGAGAAATGTCTGTTTAGTTCTTTGGCCCATTTTTTGATTGGGTTGTTTATTTTTCTGGAATTGAGCTGCAGGAGTTGCTTGTATATTTTTGAGATTAGTTGTTTGTCAGTTGCTTCATTTGCTATTATTTTCTCCCATTCTGAAGGCTGTCTTTTCACCTTGCTTATAGTTTCCTTTGTTGTGTAGAAGCTTTTAAGTTTAATTAGGTCCCATTTGTTTATTTTTGCTTTTATATCCAATACTCTGGGAGGTGGGTCATAGAGGACCCTGCTGTGATTTATGTCAGAGAGTGTTTTGCCTATGTTCTCCTCTAGGAGTTTTATAGTTTCTGGTCTTACATTGAGATCTTTAATCCATTTTGAGTTTCTTTTTGTGTATGGTGTTAGAAAGTGTTCTAGTTTCAATCTTTTACAAGTGGTTAACCAGATTTCCCAGCACCACTTGTTAAAGAGATTTTCTTTAATCCACTATATTCTTAAGGGCCTCATTTGTCAAAGGTAAGGTGTCCATAGGTGTGTGGATTTATCTCTGGACTTTCTATTTTGTTCCATTGATCTATATTTCTGTCTTTGTGCCAGTACCATACTGTCTTGATGACTGTGGCTTTGTAGTAGAGCCTGAAGTCAGGCAGGTTGTATTTCCATACAAATTTTGAAATTATTTGTTCTAGCTCTGTGAAAAATACCATTGCTACCTTCATAGGGATTGCATTGAATCTGTAGATTGCTTTGGGTAGTATAGTCATTTTCACTATACATTTCAACTACATTTTACTCAAGCTCATAGGACCTCCAACTGTTTCTGACCCTCTTGGATCAGATGAATGCCAGTTGTGTTCTTCCATGCCCAGTGCCTCTCATGTCTTTTGAATGAGACCAGGTCCAGCAAACCAGAGCAGAAACTTTAGGTGTTGATCAAGGAATGATAAATGGAGAACTCCTACTGTAAAGATACAACCTTGTTAAGGGGAGGGAGGCAAGAAACTTTTAAGAAGTAAGAACTGGGTACTTCCTCAGAATTCAGGGAAAGTGGCAACAATTTCTAGAAATTGCCAGATTATGTACAGTCTTTTGGACTCCTTTGCACACAGCACTGTTTGTGCCTAGCAAAATGCAAGTCCTCATGTTGGATACAGGTCTGGGACCTGGGACTTTTTGCTGTAATATTGCAAGGCTTACACCTGGACACACCTCTTCTTAAGCAACAAAATACAAGAAAATATATGGAACTAAAAATAACTGCATGTAGGGGGCTTGGGGAGGAATGGATACACGCATATGTATGGCTGAGTCCCTTTGCTGTTCACCTGAAACTACCACAGCATTGTAAATTGGCTATAATCCAATACAAAATGTTTTTGGTGTTAAAAATAATAAAAATTAAAATTACAAAAAAAATGCATTCATGCACAGTTAGGGTAAATTCTTTTTTTTTTTTTTTTTCATTTTTCATTTTATTTTTAAACTTTACAATATTGTATTGGTTTTGCCAAACATCGAAATGAATCCGCCACAGGTATACATGTGTTCCCCATCCTGAACCCTCCTCCCTCCTCCCTCTCCATTCCATCCCTCTGGGTTGTCCCAGTGCACCAGCCCTAAGCATCTAGTATCGTGCATCGAACCTGGACTGGCGACTCATTCCATATATGATATTATACGTATTTCAATGCTATTCTCCCAAATCATCCCACCCTCTCCCTTAACACCAATACAGTATACTAACGCATATATATGGAATTTAGAAAGATAGTAACAATAACCTTGTTTACGAGACAGCAAAACAGACACTGATGTATAGAACAGTCTTTTGGACTCAGTTAGGGTAAATTCTGAACAAAAATATGAGGAGACCAAAAACAAAACAAAACAAAAAACACCCCACTGCCACTTCTGAAGACCTTGAAGCAAAAGCAGGGGATTGGTGGCAAATCCAGATTACTGAGCATGACCAGCCCCCCTTTCCAGTACACAGAATCACCTAAGATGTGGGCAAACTACCTAAGCCACCAGTCCAGCCCAACCCCAGGACACAGCCCTACTCTCACCCCATATAATAAATAAGCTCTCGCCCGCCGCCCCACCACCTCTCGGGGAGCTAGGCAGTAAGGGCACTATCAAACAATAGGTTCTCACTGCTTCCTACTGCATCAGAGGCCCCAGTAAAGCCTTGCCTGAATTTCTTGTCTGGTCTCTGATCAATTTACATTGATTAAGGCAGCCAAGAACCCTGGCCGGTAGCAGTTCAGGCAGAGATTTTAGGATGTTAATAAAACAAAGGCAACTTCTGTACACTTTGGGTCTCTGGTTACCCTCATGGTTGGTTAGCACCTGGTTCAGGGCAGCTGACTGTTGCCACCTTGGCTGATGCTGACTCTGGTTGGTTCTGCATTTTGTCTTATGTCTCCATCTGCCTTAGTTTCTGTTAAGTGTGGGCATATGCTAATGGATTGTGGTACAGAATAAAGTAGGTCAGTTTCTACTGTAACTGTAGACCACAGTTACAGCCGTGGGTCTCTCCCAGTGACACAAACAGGGGTTTGGAACAGCTTTGATGACTAACGTGACTCTGCCCCTACACCTTAAAGTGACATCGCCAAGGACTTTATCCACTGCAAGTTCTGATGTGCCCAGAGTTGAGCAACCTGTCTTTAAAATCAGGAGAAATATAAAGGACCCAAGGCTGGGTCTTTGAGGCTTTGATCACTCAGTTCATCCTACTATAATCCTACTGTGCTTTGCAAAGTCGTTTCAGTTGTGTCCGACTCTTTGCAACCCCACGGACTGTAGCCCACCAAGCTCCTCTATCTATGGGATTCTCCAGGCAAGAATATTGGAGTGGGTTGTCATGCTCTCCTCCAGGGGACCTTCTGGACCTGGGATAAAACCAGCATCTCTTATGTTTCCCGCATTGGCAAATGGGTTCTTTACCACTAGCACAACCTGGCAAGCCTACTGACTGGTTCTAGTTACTGGGCTCTTGTTCTCTTTCTTGTTCACAAAACTTTATACTGTGGTACTCTTCTAGGAAGGGATAACCCTTTCACTGTTTATTCCCAATGCAATATAGCAATTCCTCTGAGACAGTGCTCCTTCTTGGCTCTCTATACTATTACTTTGGAGTATGGTTGGGTCCCAGTGGCTGTGCCAATAACCTGTTTGCCTGATGGACTTGTTGCTGCAAGTGGAATGCTCAACCCCTGGGACTCCTGGCTATCATCAGGTGCCTGAAAACTGTCTAGTTACCAGTTCATGACTCCTTCTGTCTTGGTGCATTCTATAAAACTGAACTTCAGACCATTGGGTTGGAGTGAAGAAAGGAAATTAAGATGTAAAATAAACCAGTGCTGACAATGTCAGTTTGGTTAGGATTATGCTTGTCATAGCTCACTAGATAGTTTGGGAGGCATGAACTGTGGTTCTCTCAATTCTCCCATGTGTTTAGATGTAATATTGAAAAAATCATTTTCCTAAATATCAAGTTCTCTATTTGTGGAATGATTTTCTGGACTAAATAACCTCTAATATACTTATAATAATTTACAATATATCTGATATTTTAGGGTTTCACAATTGTACCATGGAAAATAAACACTGTGTTCTTTATCTTTCCATTTGTGCTACAAATGCTTTTTAATTGTTTCTCCTTGTACCTCCAGATTGTATTTCCATACCCATTCATATCTATGTGATTTATTTTCTAGTGACACAGAGGAAAATGTGCTCCACAATCGCATCACTCACCTCAAACTCCAAATTTCTACATTGAGAAATTAATCTCTGGGCTCTTCATTATTCAGGCGTTCCTCATCTAATTCTCTTTTGGATCATCAGAGACGTCAAGACAGACATAGTCTTCCTGAAGGTCATTTCCACAATGAATAACTTGGAAATTATAATATGCCATGCCCTTCTTCTAAAATGTATCAACATATTGAATTTGAACTATAATTTATGAAATAGTTTATTTTTCTCATTTTACAGATGGAACATCTGAAACACAAAGAAATTATGTATATAGATGAAGGTCACTTAGATGGTTGAACTGGGATTCAAAGTCCAACAGATCCAGCATCCATCCTTTTAAGCACTGTATTGTGCTACTTTTCTGATGGAGAGGTGAAGGTTCCTTATAAATAACTTCTGACAGGCACATGACACACACAAACCATTCTTCTCTCTTTCTCCCACTCTTTTGCCAGAAGTTTTTTTCACCATGAGTGAAATCTCTAAGATGTCAGATTATTTATCTGATTTCTGCAACAAAGCAAAACAAAACTATTTCCTCAAAAGAAACTCAGTGAAGCAAACCTTAAATTATAAATGTCAGACCTGCCAATTAGCAGTGTGACCTTTACCAAGTCACTCTCCCTCTGTCAGTCTAAGTTCTGCTTCTCTATGGACTCTGAGTTTTGCTATAGCCTGGAGAAGGCAATGGCAACACACTCCAGTGTTCTTGCCTGGAGAATCCCAGGGATGGTGGGGCCTGGTGGGCTGCCGTCTATGAGGTCGCACAGAGTTGGACATGACTGAAGCGACTTAGCAGCAGCAGTAGCAGGTGATATTTTAGAACTCTGATTTCAAATAGGCATATATTTCCTTTTCTCCTTTGCTTTTTTTTGCTTCTATTCTTTACATAGCCATCTGCAAGGTCTCCTCAGATAACCATTTTGCTTTTTTTGCATTTCTTTTTCTTGGAGATGGTCTTGATCCTTGTCTCCTGTACAATGTCACAAACTTCCATCTGTAGTTCATCAGGCACTCTGTCTATCAGATCTAGTCCCTTAAATCTATTTCTCACTTCCAGTGTATAATCGTTAGGGATTTGATTTAGGTCATACCTGAATAGTCTAGTGGTTTTCCCTACTTTCTTCAATTTAAGTCTGAATTTGACAATAAGGAGTTCATGATCTGAGCCACAGTCAGATCACTGTCTTGTTTTTGCTGAGTGTATAGGCTTCTCCATCTTTGGCTGCAAAGAATATAATGAATCTTATTTCGGTGTTGACCATCTGGTGATGCCCATATGTAAAATTCCCTCTTGTGTTGTTGGAAGAGGGTGTTTGTTTTGACCAGTGCATTTTCTTGGTAAAGCTTTGTTAGCCTTTGCCTTGCTTCATTCTGTATTCCAAGGCCAAATTTGCCTGAGACTCCAGGTGTTTCTTGACTCCCTACTTTTGCATTCCAGTCCCCTATAATGAAAAGGATATCTTTTGGGGGTGTTAGTTCTAAAAGGTCTTGTAGGTCTTCATAGAACCATTCAACTTCAGAGTTGCTGAAGTTGAATGAAAAGGATATCTTTTGGGGGTGTTAGTTCTAAAAGGTCTTGTAGGTCTCCATAGAACCATTCAACTTCAGTAACAGCTTCTTTAGTGTTACTGGTCAGGGCATAGACTTGGATTAATGTCATATTGAATGGTCTGTCTTGGAAATGAACAGAGATCATTCTGTCTTTTTGAGATTGTATCCAAGTACTGCATTTTGGACTCTTTTGTTGACTATGATGGCTATTCCATTTCTAAGGAATTCTTGCCCACAGTAGTAGATATAATGTTCATCTGAGTTAAATTCACCCATTCCAGTCCATTTTAGTTCGCTGATTCCTAAAATGTCGACATTCACTCTGGCCATCTCCTGTTTGACCACTTCCAATTTACCTTGATTCATGGACCTAACATTCCAGGTTCCTAGGCAATATTGGTCTTTATCGGACCTTGCTTCCATCACCAGTCCATGACTAGGTGTTGTTTTCACTTTGGCTCCATATCTTCAGTTTCCCTGGAGTTATTTCTCCACTGATCTCCAGTAGCATATTAGGCACCTACTGACCTGGGGGAGTTCAGTGTCCTATCTTTTTGCCTTATCTTTCAGTGTCCTATCTTTTTGCCTTTTCATATCATTCATTGGGATTCTCAAAGCAAGAATACTGAAGTGCTTTGCCATTTCCTTCTCCAGTGGACCACACTTTGTCAGAACTCTCTACCATGACCTGTCCTTCTTGGGTGGCCCTATATGGCATGGCTCATAGTTTCACTGAGTTAGACAAGGCTGTGGTCCATGTGATTAGATTGGTTAGTTTTCTGTGATTGTGGTTTTCAGTCTGTTTGCCATCTGATGGAGGATAGGAAAATGGCAACCCATTCCAGTATTCTTGCCTGGAGAATCCCACAGACAGAAGAGCTGGGCAGGCTACAGTCCATGGGGTCGCAAGAGTCGGACATCACTTAGCGATCAAACCGCCACTGTGGCCAGAGGATAAGAGACATATGGAAGCTTCCTGATGGGAGAGACTGACTGAAGGGAAACTTGGTTTTGTTCTGATGGGTGGTGCCATACTCAGTAAATGTTTAATCCAATTTTATGTTAATGAGTGGGGCTGTGTTCCCTCTGTGCTATTTACCTGGGGCCAAACTATGGTGGAGGTAATGAAGATAATGGTGACCTTCCCTCAAAAGATTCCATGCATGTACTACTACACTTGGTGTCCCCAACCCTGCAGCAGGCCACCATGGATCCATGCTCCACCGGAGACTCCCTGATACCCATAGTCTAGTCTAGGACAGTCTCTTATGGGGTCACTACTCTTTTTTCCTGGGTCCTGGTGCACAAGTTTCTGTTGTGCCCTCCAAGAGTCTGTTTCCCAGTCGTGTGTAGGTTCTGGCAGGTTTATGGTGGGATTAATGGCGGCCTCCTCCAAGAGGGTTTATGCCATACCCATGTCTGCTGAACCCAGGGCCTCTGTCCCTGTGGCAGAGCACCACCAACCCATACCTCCATAAGAGATACTCAAACACAGTTCTGTCTCAGTCTCTGTGGGATCCCTGGGTCCTGATGTGCACAAGATTTGTTTGAGCCCTCTGAATGAAAAGGAAAGATATAACCATTTGAATTCAGAGTTCCAAAGAATATCAAGGAGAGATAAGAAAGCCTTCCTCAGTGATCAGTGCAAAGAAATAGAGGAAAACAATAGAATGGGGAAAACTAGAGATCTCTTCAAGGAAGTTAGAGATACCAAGGGAACATTTAATGCAAAACATTTTCATGCAAAAAAAAGATGGGCTCAGTAAAGGACAGAAATGGTATGGTCCTGACAGAAGCAGAAGATATTAAGAAGAGGTGGCAAGAATACACAGAAAAACTGTACAAAAAGAAGATTTTCATGACCCAGATAACCACGATGGTGTGATCATTCACCTAGAGGCAGACATCCTGGAATGCGAAGTCAAGTGGGCCATAGGAATCATCACTACAAACAAAACTAGTGGAGGTGATAGAATTCCAGTTGAGCTATTTCAAATCCTGAAAGAAGATGCTGTGAAAGTGCTACACTCAATATGCCAGCAAATTTGGAAAACTCAGCAGTGGCCACGGGACTGGAAAAGGTCAGTTTTCATTCCAATTCCTAAGAAAGGCAATGTCAAAGAATGTTCAAATTACCACACAATTGCACTCATCTCACACACTAGTAAAGTAATGCTCAAAATTCTCCAAGTCAGGCTTCAACAAAACGTGAACTGTGAACTTCCAGATGTTCAAGCTGGTTTTAGAAAAGGCAGAGGAAACAGATCAAATTGTCATCATCTGCTGGATTATCAAAAAAGCAAGAGAGTTCCAGAAAAATATCTATTTCTGCTTTGTTGACTATGCCAAGACCTTTGACTGTGTGGATCACAAGAAACTGTGGAAAATTCTGAAAGAGATGGGAATACCAGACCACCTGACCTGCCACCTGGGAAACCTGCATGCAGATCAGGAAGCAACAGTTAGAGCTGGACATGGAACAGTAGACTGGTTCCAAATAGGAAAAAGAGTACGTCAAGACTGTGTATTGTCAGTCACCATGTTTATTTAACTTATATGCAGTGTACATCATGAGAATCACTGGGCTGATTGAAGCACAAGCTGGAAACAAGATTGCTGGGAGAAATATCATTAACCTCAGATATGCAGATGACACCACACTTATGGCAGAAAGTGAACCAAGAACTAAAGAGCCTCTTGGTGAAAGTGAAAGAAGAGAGTGAAAAAGTTGATTTAAAACTCAACATTCAAAAAACTATGATTATGGCATCCTGTCCCATCACTTCATGGCAAATAAATGGAGAAACAGTGGAAACAGTGGAAGACTTTATTTTCCTGGGCTCCAAAATCACTGCAGATGGTGATTGCAGCCATGAAATTAAAAGATGTTTATTCCTTGGAAAGAAAGTTATGAGCAACCTAGACAGCATATTAAAAAGCAAAGGTATTACTTTGCCAACAAAGTTCCACCCAATCAAGGCTGTGATTTTTCCAGTAGTCATGTATGGATATGAGAATTGGACTATAATGAAAGCTGAGTGCTTAAGAATTGATGCTTTTGAACTGTGGTGTTGGAGAAGACTCTTCAGAGTCCCTTGGACAGCAAGGAGATCCAACCAGTTCATCCTAAAGGAAATGAGTCCTGAATATTCATTGGATGGACTGATTTTGAAGCTTGTACTCCAATACGTTGGCTACCTGATGTGAAGAGCTGACTCATTTGAAAAGACCCTGATGCTGGGAAAGATTGAAGGCAGGAGGAGAAGAGAACAACAGAGGATGAGATGGTTGGATGTTTGAGTAAACTCCAGGAGTTGGTGATGAACAGGGAGGCCTGGCGTGCTGCATTCCATGGGTCGCAAAGAGTCGGACATGACTGCGCAACTTAACTGAACTTAACTGGCGAAATTTTATAATGTTGTGAACAAAAGAATTTGACTTTTCATATTTAATGGAAATTATTTGGTGTTAGCAGTTAATGAAATTATTAGTTATGAATGTTTTTACCATTTTCAAGTAATTAACTAAATTTAGGTATATAGTGAGAAGCTTTAAAATGAGATGAGTTTTAAACATGTAGAGATCCTTGAAGACAGCTTGGTATACTCAAATAAATTACTTAATGATCTTCCCTTCAATTGGTGAAAGAATGAATGCACATATTTATGGAATTAATTAACAAAGTAAGTACTGTCATGTTTAATAAAATTTTTGATCTTTATAGCTTTATTAATATGATTTTCCAAATATGATCGGCCCAAAGATTCTTGGCATTGCACCTCCCGCAGGTCAGATTTTATCAGATACTCTCATTGTTTCTGACTCTACATCTTCCACCTATAACTCTCAAACAGCTTATTTTTTTTTTAATCAAATCATTGAGATGTGGAGAACCAGAGTTCTCATTACCCTCTAGATCATATAATCTAAAAGCTGTCTTTTTTGCCAATTGATTCTGAAAGAATGATTCTCAGAGTACATGCTCCCTTTGACCATGGAGTCACCTCCATTACAGCAGTTATCCTGCTTCATTATGATTATTTATCTCCTAAACCCTCTAGACAGTAAGCACTTTGATATGAGAGACTGTACCTTGTTTCTTCCTCTTTCACTTTCTACCCTTCTTCTCATGACTGGTCTGTGTGTTACTTGAACTTTATAACAAATGATGTAATAGAGGCTATAAAATTATAATTGCAAATAGTCCCCATTCAACAAGTATGACTCATAAGACTTTGAAAGCTGTGAAAGTTCTGTAAGCATGCTCTTTGGAAGGAAAGCTATGACAAACCTAGACAGAGTATTAAAAAGCATAGACATCACTTTGCTAACAAAGATCCATATAGTCAAAGCTATTTTTTTTTCCAGTAGTCATATACAGATGTGAGTTTTGGACTGTAAAGGAGGCTGAGCACCAAAGAATTGATACTTTCCTACTGTGGTGCTAGAGTAGACACTTGAGAGCCCCTTGGACTGCAAAGAGATCAAACCAGTCAATCCTAAAGGAAATCAACCCTGAATATTCATTGAAAGACTGATGCTGAAGCTGAAGCTCCAATACTTTGGCTACCTGGTGTGAAGAGCTGACTCATTGGAAAAGACCCTGATGATGCTGGGGAAGATTGAGGGCAAGAGGAGAAGAGGGTGACAGAGGATGAGATGGTTAGAAAGCATCACTGATTCAATGGACATAAATTTGAACAAATTCTGGGAGATGGTGGAGGAAAGGGGATCCTGGTGTGCTGCAGTCTATGGGGTGACAATTAGTTGGACATGAGTTAGCAACTGAACAATAACAAAAGTTCTGTAGAAATTATTATGTTTTTGGAAACATCTGCTGGGATATCACATAGGAGACATTTCAGCCTAACATCACTTCTTCCAGATGTCCCTCTTGGGCAATCACTTTTGCTCCTAAGAGTATCTTTTGTGAAGTAGCTCTCTGCTGTCAGAAAGTCAAGGGCTTCAAACCTTTATGTGAATCCTGGAGCTTCCTTAAGAAATCTTGGGCAGATCATTTCAGTGCTTCATATACAATTATCTAATCTAGATTTTCAGTTTTTCTTCCAAGGTTATAGTACATATCCTATTCCCTCTGTTTCATCTGTTACCATCTTAGAGTAGAATTTAAATTACTCAAAACATGGTCCTTCTATTCTTTCTAAAGATAATTGCCTTTTTACCATGAATAATATAATTTTTCTCACCTTATATAATACTAAGTTATATAATTCATATTATACCTGCAAAATATTTGCAAAGAAATTGTGTAAACAAATTTGGACATAGATGAGAATAAAATAGTTCTGTAATATAGCAAATCAAAGTTGTCCAGCTTATAGTAATAATAACACTGCCAGATATTGTGAAATAAGAGCCTTAAGAGAGAAACAGAAACCTAGGGGTGTTCAGACTTCTTCAGTCCCATCATTGCCTGAACAAGCCATCTTAAAAAATTGTGTAGACTGAATATTTGTGTCCCACCCAAATTCATATGTTGAAATTTATTCCCCAATGTGATGGTATCTGGAGATGGAGACATTGAGGAGCATTAGGTCATGAGAATGGAGTTCTCATGAATAAGATTAGTGCTTTTATAAAAGAAACACCAGAGAGCTCTCTTGTCCTCTCTGCCACATGAGGTCATGGCAAAATGATAGCAGTTTACGAGCCAAGAAGCTGGCTGTCATCAGACACCAAGAAATAAATGATTATTACTTATATATCACCCAGTTTTTGTTATAGAAAGCATTTTTTGTTATAGAAAGAGACTAAGGCACAAATTTTGTATCAAGAAATACAGTTGCTACTGTAACAGATGAAAATGGAGTGTATTTCTTAAACTTAAAAAAAAAAAAGAAAATGGAGAAATAACTTTAAAATCGGGAAAAGGGTAGAGGTTAAATGAGGTGTATGCTGGAAAATAAGTCCATATTGCTGTGAATGAATCATTAGGGACAATTCTAGTGAGGTCTTAGAAAGAAAAGAAGGGAGCTGTACAGGAAGTCTCAGTCTTCTTAGAGAATACATAAGTAATCAGGCACAGAATGTGGGCAGCAACATGGATGGTACAGCCCATTCTGATGAGGTCTCAGATAGAAATGATGAACCTGTTATTGGACACTGGAGGAAAGATCATCCTTGTTGGTAAAGGTCTTGACTGAATTGTATCTGTTTTCCAGTGTTTTGTGGAAGGTTGAAATTGCAAGTGATAGCATTGAATATTTAGCTGAGCAAAGTGTTGTTTGGAATGGCCCTGTTCCTCCTGATGCCTTAGAGTAAAATTTCTAGAAGAGAAAATCATTTAAAGGTTGAAATATAGAAAAAAAGAAGTAGAACTTAAATACTTGGAAAGAAGTAAAGAAGGAAGAAATAAAATTATTGCTGCAGAAGACATGATCATATATGTAGATAAACCCTAACTAAAAGTATTCTTTACAACTAAAATGTGAATTCACTCAAGGTAAAGGCTGCAAAGTCAACATACAGAAATCATTCATATTTCTGTACATAAACAATGAATTATCTGAAAATAAAATGAATAAAATAATCCCTCTCAAAGTAGCAACACAAATAAATACTTAGGAAAAAACTTATCCAAATAGATTAAAAATTTGAACAGTGAAAATATAAATGTTGATGAAGAAAACTAAATAAGACACACAGATAAATAGAAAAAGACTCCATGTTCAAAAATATGAATTAATACTGCTGAAACATTTCTTCTTATTCTGGGAATAACTTAATTGTATCCCACAGGTCCTTTAGGCACTGATTCTTTCTTATTTCTTCAATTATTTTTCTTTATTTTATCCAAATTAGACACATTCAATTATCTTATTTTCAAGTTCACTTTTTCTGTCTTATGTCTGCTCATAACTGCCATTGAATTCATCTAATAAATGTATATTTTAGTTATCATACTTTCCAGTTACAGGATTTCCATTGTATTCCTTATTATTATATTCATCTCTTTAACATTCTCATTTTGTTCATATACTGTTTTCCTGATTTTTTGTAATTTCCTGATCTTTTATGATTTTTTTTAATTTCCAAATTTTCCTTTGTCTATGGTATTATTTTGCCCTTTCAGTATATTTAAGACAGTTGTTTTTAAGTGTTTTTTCTAGTAATTTTATATCTGAGTTCACTTGGAGACAGTTTCTTTTTTTTAAATAATTTAAAAAATTTATTTATTTTTCGCTGTGCTGGGTTTTTGTTGCTGCACGAGCTCTTCTCCAGTTGTAATGAACATGGGCTACTCTTCATTGCATTGCACAGGTTTCTTGTTGCAGTGGCTTCTTTTGTTGCCAAGCACAGGCTCAAGAACACAGAGGTTCAGCAGCTGTGGCACATTGGCTCAATAGTTGCAGTTCCCAAGAGCTCCAGAGCACAGGCTCAATAGCTATGGCCAACTGGCTGAGTTGCTCTGCTGGCATGTGGGATCTTTACGGATAAGGGATCAAACACCAGTCTCCTGCACTAGTGGGCGGATTCTTCACCACTGAGCCACCAGGGAAGTCTCGACAATTTCTCTTCATTTATTTTGTTCCTTTGAAAGGGCCATATTTTCCTGTGTTTTTGTAAGTTTTGCATTTTATATAACTGAACATTTGACTATTGTAATGTCATGCCACTGGAAATCATTTCCTCATACTTACTCAAGAATTTCCTATGTTTTTAGAAAATTATTGAAGGCTGGGAATTGACTCTTCAATTATTGTTTCAGAGACTGCACTTCTTCTTGTGCGTCAGTGAAGTCTCTGTTCTTTAGTTGTTTGTAGCTAGTATTTTGATAGATATTTTATTGATTGTCAGATGTTCAAATAAACAAACAAGATTCTCTCTTTGTCTTTTGGATTTCAGTAGTTTGATGATGATGATATGTTTCAGTGTGTGGCTTTTCAATTTTATCCTACTTGGATTTTGTTGAGATTCTTAGATTTATAGATTCATCGTTCATCAAATTGGGGATAATTTCAGGCATTTTAAAAAAATATTCTTTCTTAATCCCCCTTTTTTCTCTTTTCTCTTTTACTAGGATACCCATATTGCCTATGTTGATATAATCGATGGTACCCTTAGGCTCTGAGGATTTATTTAATTTTTTACAGTTTCTCATTTCTGTTCTTCAGGTTGATATATTTTAATTAACCTGTATTCAAGTTTATTGATTCCTTCTTCTTCAAGATTAAATCTGCTTCTGATCCCTTGTATAAAATTTTAATTTCTATTATTTTAATTTCAATTAAAATTGTATTCTCTTTTTATTATAGTGTCTATCTCTTTATTGGTATTTTCTGTTGGTGAGTCATAATTCTCAAGTCTTCTATTATTTATTCATGATTTTGTTTAGGCATTTGAACATTTTTATTATATTAATAATAACTGCTTTAAAGCCTTTGGCTAGTAAGTCCAATGTCTGTGTTTCCTTAAGGATTGTTTCTGTTGACAACTTATTTACTTTCTCTGTATGGATCACACTTTACTCTTTGTAAAGTGATCACACTGCCACTCTTTGTGGCATTCATGAGTTTTTATTTAAATCTGCTGCTGCTGCTGCTAAGTCACTTCAGTTGTGTCCGACTCTGTGCGACCCCATAGACGGCAGCCCATCAGGCTCCCCTGTCCCTGGGATTCTCCAGGTAAGAACACTGGAGTGGGTTGCCATTTCCTTCTCCAATGCATGAAAGTGAAAAGTGAAAGTGAAGTCACTCATTGGTGTCCAGCTCTTCACGACCCCATAGACTGCAGCCTACCAGGCTCCTCAGTCCATGGGATTTTCCAGGCAAGAGTACTGGAGTGGGGCGCCATCACCTTAAGCTAGGCATTTTAAATAATATAATATGTCAATCCTGGAAATTAAATCCTCAGATTTTTATTGTTTTTCTGAATTTTTCTTCTGCTGTTTGTTTAGTAATTTTACTAGATTAATTTTGTAAACTTTTATTCTTTCTTGTGTGCAATTTTCTGCTTGGATTGCATTTTGTTCAGCTGCTGACCAGATATTCCTTAAATATCCATGTGTGTATATATATAAATACACTAGACAAATAATATCCCCAGCCCATGTGTGTGTTATGATACCACTTAAAACCTTTGTCAGGTTATCACTTGCTTAGACTTCATTTGCTGTTTGTAAAAAGATTTAAGGTCAGCTAGAGGTGAGACTTTAGGACCTTCTTTAGTCATTCTTGGACATATGCACAGCTTTGGATATGTACCTGGCTTTATAGATTTACAAAAATATGTTGGCACTTATTAAATTCTTCTATAGGCATCTCGTTCTTTATATTTAGTTTTAAGTTTTTTGGTAAGCCTCTTGTAGACCTTGTAAGTATCATCAACTAATGCCACTGTAGTCTTAGAACAATTGCTGATTGTTTTTGACAAATATTCTCAGGATAAGGCTGTTCATAGAAAGAACAATCTGAAACAGGTTAAGCAATGACCATCTCTAGGGAGCGAGATTTTCACTTCAGCTACCAATCAAGTTAAATATAAAAAATTTTCAGGGATAAGTTTTGAGGAGGGTGTGCCAAATCCATTCTGCCTTCTTCAGTGCTTGCTCAAAGGTTAGTTTTCATAGCTTTTGAATCTGTTAGTCTTTAAGGCTACAGGAAGCTAAGGAGAGGATGATAGGATTAAGAAAAGTCACGGTGTCAAAAGTAAGCTATTCTGACAAAGATCAACTACTTTTTCAAAAAATACTTTTCATATTACAGACAGTAAATTTCTAAAGTTCTAAAATGTTGATTTTCACAATTTGCTAATGTTCTCATTGTCATTATGAAAAGTGAATTTTTAAAGAACTTTGCAATTCCAGAAGTGTCTTCCATTCTTGATGTTTAGTCACTAAATTGCATCCCACTTTTCTTGCTTCCCCATGAACTGCAGCCCTGCCAGGCTCCTCTGTCCATGGGATTTCCCAGGCAAGAATACTGACGTGCATTGCCATTTCCTTCTCTGGGGGATCTTCTAGACCCAGGGATCAAACTCAGGTCTCCTGCATTGGCAGGTGGATTTTTTATTACTAAGACACTTGGGAAGCCTGATGATGTTCTTTTAGGTGATTTTTATTTAAAAAATTTTTTCACATTATGCAAATGTTACCTGCATGATAAAAATTATCGATTTTTAAATTTTTTATTTGAATCATATCTATAGTTCATATCTATTATCTACCTATATGTCTGTTTTTCTATCAATTATATGACTAATTTATATCTATATTTAAAGGAAGAGCATAGACTTTGGAATCATAAGCAATTATCTTGATTTATATAAACATTTGTTTACCCATTTTGTGAGATTGTCAGATTGACCATTTTATCCAAACTTTTTGTATGTTAGTCTTCTCATTTTGAATAAACATCTCAATACTGCTCTGTGAACTAAAAAGTAAGACATATAGAATATATTAATTATCATTCCTGATTTATTTAATGAATAAAAGTCATATAATAAATAAAAGCTATATTAGTGGATTTATTTGTTCCATGATATATTTATTCCATTTGTCATGGACTCAAAGTAGTTCCTTAAGATACATGCTGAGGCTTTATATACATAGATTCTCTCTCTCCTGGTGAGAACAAAAAGTGCCTAGAGATGGGACAGAATATGATGAATAGGGTAAATCTGAGAGGTGTTGAGTTTCATTAAAACATAGGCTGAAATAGGAGTGAGCAGAAGTGAAATCATTGCTGAGCAGACTTAAAACCCTAAAAAACAATTTATCAGATTATAAATTATGAAGTGAGAATTAATCAGGAGACCTGTATTCATAGTAGCAGAAATGTCTGAGGTGTATGCAAGATTCAGTTAAGAGTCCTTCAGAAACTTCAGACTATAAGTGGACATGCAAAAGGAATTCTCTCCATGAGGCTAAATACATGCTGTGATAGTAAAATCATTGCCAAAAAGGAGTCTTGTAGGCCTAGCAGCTATAATCACATTTTATCAAAGTAATTCAGGAAACAAAAAGAAAAACAGCAAAAGCAAAAAATAGAGTATAGGGTATTAAAAATCGTGTATTTTGGGAGATATGTTGAACATGTAATAAGTGATGTGAAAAAAATAAATAAAAGTTTGGATTCCTTTGACTACTTGATCCTTCCTTTGTAAACATAATTCATGAAGACAAGTTAGGAGACAATGAAATATAAGAATGAGGCTGAGCGTGAGTCTGGGTGAACTCCGGGAGTTGGTGATGGACAGGGAGGCCTGGCGTGCTGCGATTCATGGGGTCGCAAAGAGTGGGACACAACTGAGCGACTGAACTGAACTGAGCATCAGAGGATAGGGGAGTGGTCTAACGAAGTAATAAAGCCTGTGAAGCAAGTCTCAGTTTCTTTTAAAAAAGTTGCTCTATTTTTATTTTTTTTAAATTTTATTAAATTTTATTTTTTAACTTTACAATAATGTATTGGTTTTGCCATGTATCAAAAGGAATCCGCCACAGGTATACATGTGTTCCCCATCACACATTTCCTTCTCAGTTCCACATTTTATTTTCCAGCTGATTCTGCATGTATTCTGCCTTTAACTACTAGCACATTAACTTTAAGCAATATACTAAACCTTGGGGGTAAAAGCCATAATATAAATGGATGGAAAGTTTATGGTAAACCTAATCAATTACTCCTAGACACACATAGAGAATACTCCCTGAGAACGTTCTTTGTAGTTGTATGCACCAGAATTAACCAGAATAAATTTAGCATTATCTACATCATAGGAGCAACAATTTTTGCCCATTCAAATAGTGTTTTGTCTACAATAATTCTCTTACTTCTCTTCAAAGTCATCAATCTATCATTTGCATGTAATCATGGAAACAATGCTTACTGAGGTTTCACTCAATTCTCTGTTTTTGAAATTTTTATTTTTACCTGGACAATAAAATGTTATTACTATTTAATAAACTTTAGTTATATTTAATATAGAAGACATAAAATGTTAATAATAAACCTAATATAAATTTTACTTCCAGAATGAATAATAAATGTGAAAGAAAATAAGACAAAATAGAGTCATATACTATTAGAACCGATAGATGCGCAGTGGTAAATCTTAGGGGAGATAATTGACTCTAAATCTGCTTATGATCTGATCATTTGCATAGAAGTAAATGGGGCTTCCCTGGTGGCTCAGAGGTTAAACCGTCTGCCTGGAATGCGGGAGACCCGGGTTCAATCCCTGGATCGGGAAGATCCCCTGGAGAAGGAAATGGCAATACTCTTGCCTGGAGAATCCCACGGAGAGAGGAGCCTGGTAGGCTAAAGTCCATGGGGTCACAAAGAGTTGGACACAACTGAGCGACTTCACTTTCACTTTCAAATGTTTCCTAGGATGTTCCCTAATGTTCTTAACTGTTTAGAATTTTTAAATTTTCACAATATTGCTATTAAAATATGTACATTTAGAATTATAGATTCCCAAGTACTTTGGCCACCTCATGAGAAGAGTTGACTCATTGGAAAAGACTCTGATGCTGGGAGGGATTGGGGGCAGGAGGAAAAGGGGACGACAGAGGATGAGATGGCTGGATGGCATCACTGACTCGATGGACGTGAGTCTGTGTGAACTCTGGGAGTTGGTGATGGACAGGGAGGCCTGGCGTGCTGCGATTCATGGGGTCGCAAAGAGTCGGACACGACTGAGCAACTGAACTGAACTGAAGGCCATAAAACCAATCAGTAGTAAATCCAAATTGCAAATAAGATTCTCCTTACCCCTTGACCAGCACTCATTCATTCCAATTTCCTTCTGTTCTCCAGGGGCATTTATTTACGTTTGCTCTCTGTGGCACTAGTAGTAAAGAATCTGTATGCCAGTGCAGGAAACGCAAGAGATGTGGGTTCCATGCTTGGAGTAGGAAAGTTAACCCACTTCAGTATTCTTGCCAAGAAAATCCATGCACAGAGGATCCTGGCAAATTACAGTGCATGGGGCCTTAGAGAGTCAGACACAACTGAGCAACTAAGCAGCACCAGCAGCAGCTCTTTAGAGAAAACTACCCTGTTACACATTATTACTCATTTTTTCCCCCTAAAATCCTCAATTATTTAATGTCTTGCTAACAAAGTGGAAGAAGAATTTCCTATTTTATTCCAATATGAAAATTATCAGTTACTTAGCGTGTTAGCTTCCTCCCAGAGCATGACATTTTCAAATAGGATACTTATTTTTCCTTTAGGGATAATCTCTAACCCCTAAGTACAGGCTCCGATGGCAACTTGCTGTGAATATTATTAGGCAGGGATCCAGCATTTTTGCCTGGAGAATCCCATCGAGAAGGGAGCCTGGCAGTCTACAGCCCATGCTGTCACAGAGTTGGACACAACTGAGCAACTAACACATGTAGAAATTATAAATATGTTTGTGTATTCATACACATATTTTATTGGTAAATTATCTATACCTAGGAAATGAAATGTGTGAAATCAGGAGTTTGACTAGATATTGAATATATGTGTATGATGTGTGTGTGTATGTGTCTGGGTCAACATATTAAATGAAATAAAATGCATAAAGTATAAGAGAAATATTAACTTATGTATCCTAACATACTTTTGTACCATCAATGATGGAAGATACAGATATAGTTTTAAGCAATGGTGAAGCTGGTGTTATTTTTGAACATAGAGGGAATTGTTTAAAGAAATCATTCCAAATAAAACAACACATAAAATTTCCGTATAATTTATTACTTTTAAACAATTCCTGGTTTAGCTAATGACAGATAAAGGGAATCACAAGAAACCAGAAGCCACAGAAAACATGTTTTGATCAGAGAAGCAGGGAATCAAGCTGGTGCTTCCCTTGGGTTTATTTTTCAAGGCTGTTGGTCTACAGCCAGAGTATGAATGAGTTATACAACTTAGTTGGTGGGAGACAAAGATGCTCAACAGAATGAGTGTTCAGATATAAGGATCCCACAAAAAGTCAAATAATTCAAGTAAAAATTTTCTCAGGTGAAATTGAAAGGAAATCTAATTTTATTTAAATGGAAAGGATGCCTGAGAGATAAGCTTTGGTCCTGAGTCAGAATAAAATGCATCCTTGGGGAATTTATGTCACCCCTCATAAGTCTACAAGTTTGAATTTACATTTGTATTGCTCTCCACACTCCCCAAAAGTACCTTGAGATTTAAAATAGCTCAAGTTGGTAGAGTCCACAGGCACTGGATACAAACAAATATAAGTTGTATCTAGATTAAGGTACCCAATCAGAATTCCAAATGATTCTCAACATTGAAAATTCAAGGAATAAGCACTTTGAAAAACAACTAAGTACCTAAGGGAATCTTCTGCCATAAACATGTCACTAATGAAAGAACAAGAGCAAATTAGAAAAAGATCCAACAAACAAAAAATCTAAACTGAATATTGGAGTTATAGAGTTTAATACAAATGGATTTTATGTATTAAATAAATCAAAGATAAAAAGCTATAATGAAGGCACAGGAAACTAACAAGTCTATCTAATAGACTTGAAAAGAAGCTAAATAAGAAATTTCATGTTTGAAAAAAGATAAAACTGTAAGCTTAAACTTCAGATTTGTCACCTTTCAGGATAATAGTGACCTGGACATTTGTATTAAAAAAATCGCACAACACAAAGTAAAGAGACACATATTAAAAAAACAAACAAACCAAATAACAACAACAACAAAATCAGTCATTTAAGAGTATGGAGTACAGTTTAAAAAAGTCTGAAAGTGAAAGTCGCTCAGTTGTGTCTGACTCTTTGCAACCCCTTGGACTATACAGTCCATGGAATTCTTCAGGCCAGACTACTGGAGTGGGTAGCCTTTCTCCTCTCCAGAGGATTTTCCCAACCCAGGGATCGAACCTAGGTCTTCCACATTGCAGATGAATTCTTTGCCAGCCGAGTCACCAGGGAAGACCAAGAATATTGGAGTGGGTAGTTTATCCCTTCTCCGGGGGATCTTCCTGACCCAGGAATTGAACTGGTGTCTCCTACATTGCAGGCAGATTCTTTATCAACTGAGATATCAGGGAAGCTCATGTAATTTAAATGCCCCCAAAGATATAATAAATATAAAAAAGATATAATAAATTGGGTAGAGGTAAAATTTGTAGACATAATGGCTGAGGAATGTCTGGATAAACGAAAAAAACAAATTTCCATTTGGGTAAGCTCAGTGATTGAAAAGTAAAATTAACAAACACACACACACATGCATGTACACATGTGCACACACACACACACACTTACTGACACATATATTCACTAACAAAATTTAATATAACTTTAGAAAACCTAACCTCTTATAATCAAAATATTTATTTAAAAAAAGCCTGAGATAAAAGACAATCTAAAACTACAATGGTTGCAGTGAAAACTGAATGATCAATGGAAAGGAAACTTATACAAAGGAAGCACTAAATATGGAAGGAATATAATTGAGATAGTATAATTGTACACCTGGCCAAATTGTTTTCCATTTTCTTTGACTTCTTAAAAAATAAAGTTAACAGAATTCGACAAAACTTCTCATAGATTTATTCAAGGCAAATAAAAATTATTCTGGAAGAGGTGAAATGGACCCCTCATCTAAATTTTGATTTGGATATTGAGACTTAAAATGTTATGCCCAAGAAGAAGATTTGAAAACATTCACTACTCATATAATGTGATTTTCTGAGAAAAGAAGGTCAAACGTCCTAAATTTTGATTCAAAAAATATCTCTACAGAGCAGAGACTGGAGATTGGAGATTTGAAGCTTTCATGCTAATTAGGAAAGTGAGGTTAGAATGCGGGCTTTTGTGTGAAAGTAAGGTCTGACGTGCTTTGAATTTTGTGAAACGCATGATATTTCTTTTGAGCTTGCTCAGATGTGAGGTATAAGGGGAAGAGTGAAGGGTGAACCTTAAAAGGTATTGGTAGATAAATGTAAAACAGAGCACAGCACTTTTTTTTATAGTTGACCAATGAAGATATTGCTGTTGTTCAGTTGCTCAGTCATGTGTGACACTTTGTGACCTCGTGGAATGCAGCACACCTGGCTTCTCTATCCTTCACGATCTTCCAGTTCAGTTCAGTTCAGTTCAGTCTCTCAGTCGTGTCCGACTCTTTGCGACCCCATGAATCGCAGCACACCAGGCCTCCCTGTCCATCACCAACTCCCGGAGTTCACTCAGACTCACGTCCATCGAGTCAGTGATGCCATCCAGCCATCTCACCCTCTGATGTCCCCTTCTCCTCTTGCCCCCAATCCCTCCCAGCATCAGAGTCTTTTCCAATGAGTCAACTCTTTGCATGAGGTGGCCAAAGTACTGGAGTTTCAGCTTTAGCATCATTCCTTCCAAAGAAATCTCAGGGCTGATCTTCAGAATGGACTGGTTGGATCTCCTTGCAGTCCAAGGGACTCTAAAGAGTCATCTCCAATACCACAGTTCAAAAGCATCAATTCTTCAGTGCTCAGCTTTCTTCACAGTCCAACTCTCACATCCATACATGACCACAGGAAAAACCATAGCTTGACTAGCCAGACCTTTGATGGCAAAGTAATGCCTCTGCTTTTGAATATGCTATCTAGGTTGGTCATAACTTTCCTTCCAAGGAGTAAGCATCTTTTAATTTCATGGCTGCAGTCACCATCTGCAGTGATTTTGGAGCCCAGAAAAATACAGTCTGACACTGTTTCCACTGTTTCCCCATCTATTTCCCATGAAGTGATGGGACCAGATGCCATGATCTTAGTTTTCTGAATGTTGAGTTTTAAGCCACAATTTTGCCTTTCCTCTTTCACTTTCATCAAGAGGTTCTTTAATTCCTCTTCATTTTCTGCTGTAAGGGTGGTGTCATCTATATATCTGAGGTTACTGATATTTCTCCAGGCATTCTTCATTCCAGCTTGAGCTTCATCCAGCCCAGTGTTTTTCATGATGTACTCTGCATATAAGTGAAATAAGCACAGTGACAGTATACAGCCTTGACATACTCCTTTCCCAGTTTGGAACTAGTGCATTGTTCCGTGTCCAGTTCTCACTGTTGCTTCTTGACCTGGATACAGGTTTCTCGGGACGTAGGTAAGGTAACCTGGTATTCCCATCTTTTTCAGAATTTTCCACAGTTTGTTGTGATCCACACCGTCAAATGCTTTGGCATAGTCAGTGAAGCAGAAATAGATGTTTTTTCTGGAATTCTCTTGCTTTTTTGATGATCCAATAGATGCGGACAATTTGATCTTTGCTTCCTCTGCCTTTTCTAAATCCAGCTTAAACAACTAGAAGTACGCAGTTCATGTACTGTTGAAGCCTAACATGGAAAATTTTGAGCATTACTTTGCTAGTATGGGAGATTAGTGCAATTCTGTGGTAGTTTGAACATTTTTGGCATTGCTTTTCTCTAAGATTGGAATGAAAACTGATATTTTCCAGCCCTGTGGCCACTGCTAAGTTTTCCAAATTTGTTGGTATATTGAGTGCAGCACTTTCACAACATCATCTTTTAAGATTTGAAATAGCTCAGATGAAATTCCTTCACCTCAACTAGCTTTGTTCGTAGTGATGCTTTCTACACTCCAAGATGGCTCTAGGTGAGTGATCACACCATTGCGGTTATTTTGGTCACGTATATCTATGGGCCTAAAAGGAAACGCAACTGAAACTTCTTTAGCATTATTTGTTAAATTTTAATGCACATCCAGAAATCACATACAATAATTTATATATTAATTTATTTTCTATGAGATCATGTCTTATTTTCATTGTCTCATCTTTATTTTCTCAATGTTTGTGCTAAGCCCCATTGGTTATTATTCAACAATTTAAGCAGAATGCATTATTTTCCAGAATTACAATAACTTCACTGTTCACTAGAAGTGATTAATTACTGATTGCATAATTACTTTATCATGAAACTCACAGAAGACATAAAATAAAATGTCTGAGTTTGTTTCCTTGTTCATTTTTATTTTAAGGAAATTACTACTGAATTTTTAAATTAATTATTAACCCCAAATTATAGATTTGAAATGCCAACATTGTTTAATACAAAGCAATTATGTACATATATAACAGGAACTTTTTGATGGCACTGCAAAATGGAATGCTTAATTAGTAGTGCCTAGTGCTATAAAATAAATATGTGATAAAGCTGACACTCTTGTGAATTGATTATTTTTAATTATAATTTGAACAAATAAAATTAATCTTGGCATTTTAAGAGGACATTTCTTTTTATAGGATCATGGCTCTTATCAGCTTAAAGTAGTTCACTTTATGTGTTTCTAGATAAAACATTGTACTGTTTTCTGAGCAGGTTGCTCACAAAAAAATTTTTCATTCTGCTTCCTTTATATCTTCAAACAGAACAAAGGAAAATAGAGCAAAATAAATTGTCCTGCTTTTTTCAAATAAATATGCACCTTTGGTTAAAAATGTAGTATATGCTATGCAGGATGTTAGGGAATGAGACACATCATGAAATGAAATTCTACATCTTGAATGTCATTCAGCTCTTATGACCTGATCTCAAGAGTGTTCTGCAGGAAAACTATATGCATATAATCCTATAAACATATTTGACTGTATGTTTATAGTTATATATTTATAGATATATTTATATTAAAAGTGAAATAGTTAAAGTGTTAGTCTCTCAATCCTGTCTGACTCTTTGAGACCCCATTGGATATAGCTCACAAGGCTCCTCTGTCCATCAAATTCTCCAGGCAAGAATACTGGATGGGGTAGCCATTCCCTTCTCCAGAGGATCTTCCCAACCCAGGGATTGAACTCAGGTCTCCTGAATAGCAAGCAGATTATTTACCATCTGAGCTACCAGGGAAATCTATAGTTATATTTATTATACATATATTATTAAACAACTGAATTGACCTGAGTGATGAGCAAAAATATGTTGCTTTCTAAGCACAGACTGAAAAATGAAAAATGTTTGACTTTCCTGGAAAGTGTGAAATTGAGATAAGAGTTATTAGAATAATTGAATTTTAAGATTTGCCATAAGCTTGTTATGATTTGGTGTTACTCATTTAATCAATCTCAACTTTTGTCTTTATGCTTATTCAGGAATTATTTAATGTAGATAATTTCAATTATTTGTCTTTTAATGATATGAAGACTCCTGTTTAAAGGGTAAGCATGTGGGGAAAAAATAGCTTTTAAATAATACTTAATTTTGAATAGTATAATTCTGAAACTTTTTTTTTAAATAATATCAGCTCAAAATGTTATGCCTCTTTGAATATTTGCCACTGATATGACATTGACCAAATTAAGCATGTTTTCATGTCATATCAGAAAAAAATATCTTGAATAACCCTATCTAAATTGTCTTAAAAATTGAAGGTTCAACAAAGCAAACATTTACAAAACAAGGGTTATAGCCTTGTTGAATTTATCACCTCAAGATATGATAAATGAAATTATAAAATATTTCAAGTTAAAAATGTTATCCAATATTAATAAACCACTTTCATCAAGAATTTTTTCAAAATATTAGTAAAAGTTATTTTCAATGGATTCTCTTCCCTAGGGGAAAAATATGAATATGGATCATAGAGATTTTTGAGATAGGTTAAAAAAAGGTGCTTGCAACCATGAAATTAACAGACACTTACTCCTTGGAAGGAAAGTTATGACCAACTTAGATAACATATTCAAAAGCAGAGACATTACTTTGCCAACAAATGTTCGTCTAGTCAAGGCTATGGTTTTTCCAGTGGTCATGTATGGATGTGAGAGTTGGACTGTGAAGAAAGCTGAGCACTGAAGAATTGATGCTTTTGAACTGTGGTCTTGGAGAAGACTCTTGAGAGTCCCTTGGACTGCAAGGAGATCCAACCAGTCCATTCTAAAGGAGATCAGCCCTGGGTGTTCGTTGGAAGGAATGATGCTGAAGGTGAAACTCCAATACTTTGGCCACCTCATGCAAAGAGTTGACTCATTGGAAAAGACTCTGATGCTGGGAAGAACTGGGGACAAGAGGAGAAGGGGACGACAGAGGATAAGATGGCTGGATGGCATCACCGACTCAATGGACATGAGTTTGAGTGAACTCTGGAAGTTGATGATGGATAGGGCGGCCTGGTGTGCTGCAATTCATGGGGTTGCAAAGAGTCGGACACGACTGATGGACTGAACTGAACTGAACTGAAATATATGGTCATGATCATGTCATTTAATCTCTCTAGTCCTCAAATTTTCCATCTGTTATGAGGATACAGATAATGCATAAAGAAAGGTACTTAACAGTATCTGGCCAAGAGTAATCATTCAGAACATTTTGCTTCTATGGCCATTATTCAAGGATATTTAATTCATATTAATCTAATTTCACCTAAATATATATTTTCAGAGTGCATATAGATTAAGTGAATAACAAATGAATGAATTGCTTTAATCACAAAAAAGTGGATACAGTTTTTCTATGTTTCCCAAAATTTTTATAAATAAGATAAATCTTACCTCCTAGATTATGAAAGCAATTCCCAAATGAATGTGGAATAAATGACTTGTCTTATTTCTTCCTGGTTTTTGTTCTGTTCTCGTTTTTTATAGAATTTAGCTTCCCTTAACCATCAACCCTGCTCTATTACCTTTCCAGAAAATTAAAAATTTACCAACCTTTCCAAGTTTATTTAAAATGACACATTTAAATTTGAAATTTTGAAATATTTGCCTCTGAAAATATTAAAATCAAAGTATTTTTCCCATCTTTGAACTTTTATGAAATTTAGACCCTAAAATTCATTTTAGCCTTTTGATCAGATAATGTCTATTCATATGTTCCCCCCAGAATCTGATCTCTGATGACAAAAATTGAACTTAACATTCAGTACATACTTTGTGGTGGTGATGGTTGGTCATTAAGTCATGTCCAACTCTTCCAACACCATAGACTGTAAACCTACAGGCTCCTCTATCCATGGGATTTCTCAGGCATAAATACTGGAGTGGATTGCCATTTTCTTCTCCAATGAATCTTCCTGACTCAGGGATCCAACTCGTGTCTCTCGCATTGGCCGCAGTGGCCTGCATTGTATATGGATTCTTTACTGCTGAGCCACTAGGGAAGCCCTCAACATATACTTAATGCACAACAAAACCCTGTTCATTTGATTTTTTAATATTAACATGAGACATATATTACTGTACTGTATGCTGGCAAGGAAAAAATAAATGCATGTGATTTACTATCAAATTAATACTTAAGTGCCAGATTCTGGGGGAAAAAAAATCAAACAGAGGGGAAAGAGGAAAACAGTAAGTACTTTTATGTTAAAATTATAATTTATCCAAGAGGGATAAAATAGATTTCCTTTTATTTGCCAGAATTGATTAAAGTGACTGTTAAGCTTACTTTGTTGAAAAAATCTTGCAGAATTTTTGAGTTGAGCCCCCAAATGGGAAAAACAATGGTGAGATGAAATATCTCTGACTTGGATCTTGTACTGAAAGTAGTGGTGTGTATGGCTCTCATCTGCCATCATAGAAACCTCATAGCAGGGCAACAGCTGGCTATTGGAAGGGTCACATGCCTTTAATAGCATGTGTCTATAGAGCTAATATATTATAATAATCTATTATCTGATGTTACATTAGGAAAATACATGTTCGTAAAGACTGAACTTCCTTTCTTTTTAAGGAAATCTGTTGGTGTTCAGTATCTTAAGAAAGATATTTAAAGGTACATGTGTCTCTTTCAATTGTGGTTTCCTCTCAGAGGGATGGTGTGGGGAGGGAGGTGGGAGGAGGGTTCAGGATGGGGAACACATGTACACCTGTGGCAGATTCATTTTGATATATGGCAAAACCAATACAATATGGTAAAGTTAAAAAATAAAATAAAATAAAAAGAAATATATTTAGAGTACCCCCCAAAGCATTAGAAATCCAAAAAGATGATGCTGTGAAAGAGCTGTACTCAATATGCCAGCAAATTTGGAAAATCAGCAGTGGCCACAGGACCGGAAAAGGTCAGTTTTCATTCCAATCCCAAAGAAAGGCAATGACAAAAAATGCTCAAACTACCACACAATTGCACTTATCTCACATGCTAGTAAAGTAATACTCAAAATTCTCCAAGCCAGGCTTCAGCAATACGTGAACCATGAAGTTCCGGATGATCAAGCTGGTTTTAGAAAAGGCAGAGGAACCAGGGATCAAGTTGTCAACATCTGCTGGATCATGGAAAAAGCAAGAGAGTTACACAAAAACATCTATTTCTGCTTTATTAACTATGCCAAAGCCTTTGACTGTGTGGATCACAATAAACTGTGGGCAATTCTGAAAGAGATGGGAATGCCAGACCACCTGACCTGCCTCTTGAGAAACCTATATGAAGGTCAGGAAGCAACAGTTAGAACTGGACATGGAACAACAGACTGGTTCCAAATAGGAAAAGGAGTATGTCAAGGCTGTATATTGTCACCCTGCTTATTTAACTTATATGCAGAGTACATCATGAGAAACACTGGGCTAGAAGAAGCACAAGCTGGAATCAAGATTGCCAGGAGAAATATCAATAACCTCAGATATGCAGATGACACCATGACACCATCTTATGGTGTCAGAAAGTGAAAAGGAACTAAAAAGCCTCTTGATGAAAGTGAAAGAGTAGAGTGAAAAAGTTGGCCTAAAGCTCAACATTCAGAAAACTAAGATCATGGCATCTGGTCCCATCACTTCATGGGAAATAGATGGGGAAACAGTGGAAAGTGTCAGACTTTATTTTTGGAGACTCCCAAATCGCTGCAGATGGTGACTGCAGCCATGAAATTAAAAGACGCTTACTCCTTGAAAGGAAAGTTATGACCAACCTAGATAGCATATTGCAAAGCAGAGACATTACTTTGCCAACAAAGGTCCGTCTAGTCAAGGGAATGGTTTTTCCAGCGGTCATGTATGGATGTGAGAATTGGACTGTGGAGAAAGCCGAGTGCCAAAGAATTGATGATTTTGAACTGTGGTGTTAGAGAAGACTCTTGAGAGTCCATTGGCCTCTGAATCAAGGCCTGGTGTGCCTTGATTCATGGGGTTGCAAAGAGTCAGACATGACTGAGCAACTGAAGTGAACTGAATAATAATACCTGTCCTGACATTTTCTCATGTAACTATGCATCAAATAAAAGTACATACACAATTGAGCTCCACACACTGGAAAGTGGGGTGAGGGTGGGGGGATAAGTCATTCTAACTGATAGTGACAAAAAATAAATTAATAAATAAAGAAGGTTGTGATCTTGAAACTTATGTGGCTTCATTCCATTCAGTTTTAAGAGTTATATTAATTTTTTGAGTAAAATCCCAAATTATTTGGGAAATTTTCATAGGTTTTATCCTTATTTCTAAAATTAAATGCCTTTAAGTTTTTTTTTTTTTTTTAAACTTGGTATTAATTTGCTGTAGGTGCCATTGCTTTTTGTGTGTGTGTTTTATTTTTATATAAATACTTAAAATTATCTGAATTAAAACATGCAATAGGTCTTTAGTTTCTTTAGGTAGATATATTCCTAAGTATTTTATTCTTTTTGTTGCAATGGTGAATGGAATTGTTTCCTTAATTTCTTTTTCTATTTTGTCATTATTAGTGTATAGGAATGCAAGGGATTTCTGTGTTAATTTTATATCCTGCAAATTTATATATTCACTGATTAGATCTAGTAATTTTCTGGTGGATTCTTTAGGATTTTCTATGTAAAGGATCATGTCATCTGCAAACAGTGAGAGTTTTACTTAAATCTATAAAACACTGGTGAAACAAATCAAAGAGGACATTAATAGATGGAGAAATATACCATGTTCATGGATTGGAAGAATCAATATAGTGAAAATGAGTATACTACCCAAAGCAATCTACAGATTCAATCCAATCCCTATCAAACTACCAACAGTATTTTTCACAGAACTAGAACAAATAATTTCACATTTTGTATGGAAACACAAAAAACCTCGAATAACCAAAGCAATCTTGAGAAAGAATGATGGAACTGGAGGAATCAACCTGCCTGACTTCAGGCTCTACTACAAAGCCACAATCACCAAGACAGTATGGTACTGGCACAAAGACAGAAATATAGATCAATGGAACAAAATAGAAAGCCCAAAGATAAATCCATGCACCTATGGACACTTTAGCTTTGACAAAGGAGGCAAGAATATACAATGGAGAAAAGACAATCTCTTTAACAATTCGTGCTGGGAAAACTGGTCAACCACTTGTAGAAGAATGAAACTAGAACACTTTCTCACACCATACACAAAAATAAACTCAAAATAGATTAAAGATCTAAACATAAGACCAGAAAATATAAAACTTCCAGAGGAGAACATAGGCAAAACACTCTCTGACATAAATCACAGCAGGATCCTCTATGACCCACCTCCCAGAATATTGGAAATAAAAGCAAAAATAAGCAAATGGCACGTAATTAAAATTAAAAGCTTCTGCACAACAAAAGAAACTATAATCAAGGTGAAAAGACAGCCTTCAGAATGGGAGAAAATAATAGCAAATGAAGCAACTGACAAACAACTAATATAAAAAAATATACAAGCAACTCCTGCAGCTCAATTCCAGAAAAACTAATGACCCAATCAAAAAATGGGCCAAAGAAGGAAAACAGACATTTCTCCAAAGAAGACATACAGATGGCTAACAAACACATGAAAAGATACTCAACATCACTCATTATCAGATGCAAATCAAAACCACAATGAAGTACCATTTCACGCCAGTCAGAATGGCTGCTATCCAAAAGTCTACAAGCAATAAACACTGGAGAGGGTGTAGAGAAAAGGGAACCCTCTTACACTGTTGGTGGGGATGCAAACTAGTACAGCCACTATGGAGAACAGTGTGGAGATTCTTTAAAAAACTGGAAATAGAACTGCCTTATGACCCAGCAATCCCACTGCTGGGCATACACACTGAGGAAACCAGAATTGAAAGAGACACATGTACCCCAATGTTCATCACAGCACTGTTTATAATAGCCAGGACATGGAAGCAACTTAGATACCCATCAGCAGATGAATGCATAAGAAAGCTATGGTACTGGTGTGCCACATTTCCTTCTTCAGGGGATCTTCCCAACCCAGGGATCGAACCTGGGTCTCCTGCACTGCAGACAGATGCTTTACCATCTGTGCCACCAGGGAAGCCCACAATGGAGTATTACTCAGCCATTAAAAAGAATACATTTGAATCAGTTCTAATGAGGTGGATGGAACTGGAGCCTATTATACAGAGTGAAGTAAGCCAGAAAGAAAAACACCAATACAGTATACTAACACATATATATGGAATTTAGAAAGATGGTAATGATAACCCTTTATGCGAGACAGCAAAAGAGACACACATATATAGAACAGTTTTTTGGACTCTGTGGGAGAGGGAGAGGGTGGGGTGATTTGGGAGAATGGCATTGAAACATGTATAATATCATGTATGGAAAGAATCGCCAGTCCAGGTTTGATGCATGATACAGGATCCTTGGGACTGGTGCACTGGGACGACCCATAGGGATGGTACGAGGAGGAAGGTGGGAGGGGGGTTCAGGATGGGGAACACATGTATACCTGTGTTGGATTCATGTTGATGTATGGCAAAACCAATACAATATTGTAAAGTAATTAGGCTCCAATTAAAGTAAATATATTTATAATAAAAATAAAACATGCAGTAGTCTAAGAACTATAATATCACTTTATAAATTCTCTGTAATCTTTATTACTAAACAAGCATTTTATCAAGTTTTAATATGCTACAACGTTATATTTAAAGCAACCATTGTTTTTATTTCCTTAATAGCTTTCAGTATGGTTACAAAAATAAGGTGCTGTCCTCTTATATTCATGGTGTTATGTATCAAACACATATGTTAGGGGTACTAAATTAAATTTAAAGACAATAATGATAATGTTAGAAAGGATATTATATTCACAAGACATGGAATTGAAAGATTCTTGAGAGATGAGTAAGATTTGAATGGAAACTGAAAAGATTTAAGGACTCGGCAGTCAGTAGAACAGTATGAATGAACCACATCTCAGTAGGTTTCTTCCATATTTTTCTCTATGACTGAATGTGTAGGTTACACACATGTTATCACTTGTAGAATCCTTGAAACCTCTCCTTTGTTTCTTACAATTAAAGAAAAAATTTCCCATTAATTCTACTACCTTTATTTTTTCACAATCCTATATACCAATTCTCTATCACAGAACTAAAATATGCATTAATCCAATTTTATTGTAACTTTTATAAAGGTAGGAAAAATATTTATCTAGTGGTGTTTATGAGTTGGAAACTATCTTTTCAATGTAACAAGCTTCCAAACACATCTTGAAATTCAAATAATAATGTATTTCCTGGCTTTCATGCTTTGACTTCCCAGGTGGCGCTAGTAGTGGTAAAGAATCTGCCTGTCAATACAGGAGACATCAGAGATGTGGGTTCGATCCCAGTGTCTGGAAGATCAACTGGAGGAGCATGGCAACACACTCCAGTATTCTTGCCTGGAAAATCCCTATGGACAGAGGAGTCTGGGGCTACAGTCCTTAAAGTCACACAGAGTTGGACACAACTTAAGTGACTGAGCACGCACATGCCTTACCTCAGGCTACTCCCTCAGCCCAGAATTAGCTTTCCTGTTACTTTTACAGCAATCACACTCATTCTTTAAGGGCCATCTTCCCTGGTGGCTCAGACGGTAAAGTGTCTGCCCACAATGTGGGAGACCTGGGTTCGATCCCTGCGTCGGGAAGATCCCATGGAGAAGGAAATGGCAACCCACTCCAGTACTCTTGCCCAGAAAATTCCATAAAACGAGGGGCCTGATAGGCTACAGTCCATGGGGTCGCAAAGAGTCGGACACGACTGAGCGACTTCACCTTCACTTTCAAGTAAACCTATCTGTGAAGCTGTCTATGTCTTCTCATAAATCCTTCTTATATTTTCACTCACTATACCTTGTGTACAGTTAGTTCTATAGAGCATTAATTGAACATTTTCCCCAATTAGGCAAGTGGAGTCCTGAAATGATGAGTTCAGATCAAAATACTGTGTCAGTGCATCACTTTTATTTTAGAAGGTAAGAGGTAGCACAGAGGGACCACATCCAGAAAAATACCTAGTCAAACTTGGTGGGTCATCTGTAACTGATCCTTTTCGGTTATTAGGAAATGTCAATTTCCTAATTGACTAAGTGCCTACAAATTGTCACTTGCCATCTACCTCTACAAGGATTAAATCATATACTGCTACAGCTACTTGTTTCTAACATCCCATGAAAGGAGTTCAGAGTGAAGGGCAGAATGAGACACTCTGTGCTCTGGTAAAGCTGGTAAGATAGGTCTTCAGGCAGATATTTTCAGGAGCCAATCTTATGAGCCCAATTCTTGTATCTACTCGTATCTAGAAAGCTGAGCACTGAAGAATTGATGGTTTTCAACTGTGGTGTTGGAGAAGACTCTTGAGAGTCCATTGGACTGCAAGGAGATCCAACCAATCCATCCTAAAGATTAGTCCTGGGTGTTCATTGGAAAGACTGATGTTGAAGCTGAAACTCCAATACTTTGGCTACCTCATGAGAAGAGCTGACTCATTGGAAAAGACCCGGATGATGGGAAGGATTTAGAAGAAGGGGACAACAGAGGATGAGATGGTTGGATGGCATCACTGACTCAATGGACATGGGTTTTGGTGGATTCCAAAAGTTGGTGATGGCAGGGAGATCTGGTGTGCTGTAGTTCATGAGGTCGCAAAGAGTCAGACACAACTGAGCTACTGAACTGAACTGAACATATCTAGAAAAGTACTAAAATCATGATGATGACTGCTCCTCATAACAGCCAGAACTCTTCTGCAAATAATATGTTTTTGATTGTATTGCAGCTGTGTGGTGCTGGAGCAGCGAGTGGCCGAGAAGAGATACCCTACATCCAAGGTCAGTAGTGGCGACTGTGAGGAGATATCCCATGTCCAAGAAAATAAGCAGTGGCTGAACTTTGCTGGAGCAGCATGAAGAGATACCCCACGTCCAAGATAAGAGAAAACAAAGTAAAACGGTAAGCACTGAGAGATAGCATCAGAAGGCAGACAGACTGAAATCACAATCACAGAAACTAACCAATCTAATTACATAGGCCACAGCCTTGTCTAACTCAATGAAACTAAGCCGTGCTTTGTAGGGTCAACCAAGACGAATGGGTCTTGGTGGACAGTTCCAACAAAATATGGTCTACAGGAGAAGGGAATGGCAAACCACTTCAGTACTCTTGCCTTGAGAAACCCATGAACAGTATGAAAAGGCAAAAAGATATGACACTCAAAGATGAACTCCCCCAGGTCAGTAGGTGCCCAATATGCTACTGGAGATCAGTAGAGATATAACTCCAGAAAGAATGAAAAGATGGAGCGAAAACAAAAACAACACCCAGTTGTGGATGTGACTGGTGATAGAAGCAAGGTCTGATGTGAAGAGCAATATTGCATATGAACCTGGAATGTTAGGTCCATGAATCAAGGTAAATTGGAAGTGGTCAAACAGGAGATAGCAAGAGTGAATGTCAACATTTTAGGAATCAGCAAACTAAAATGGATTGAACGGGTGAATTTAACTCAGATGACCATCATATCTACTACTTTGGGCAATCTCTTCGAAAAATGGAGTGGCCCTCATAGACAACAAAAACTCTGAAATGCAGTACTTGGATGCAATCTCAAAAATGACAAAATTATTTCTGTTTGTTTCCAAGGCAAACCATTCAATATCACAGTAATCCAAGTCTATGCCCTGACCAGTAACACTGAAGGAGGTGAAGTTGAACGGTTCTATGAAGACCTACAAGACCTTTCAGAACTAAAACCCCCAATAGATGTTTTTTTCATTATAGGGGACTAGAACGCAAATATAGGAAGTCAAGAAACATTTGGAGCAACAGGCAGATTTTACCTTGGAGTACAGAATGAAGTAGGGCAAAGGCGAATAGAGTTTTGCCAAGAGAAAACACTCTCTTCCAACAACACAAAAGAATATTCAACACATGGACATCAGAAAATGGCCAGCACCGAAATCAGATTGATTATATTCTTTGCAGCCAAAGACAGAGAAGCTGTATACAGTTAGCAAAAATAAGACTGGGATATGACTGTGGCTCAGATCATGAACTCCTTATTGCCAAATTCAGACTTAAATTGAAGACAGTGGGGAAAACCACTAGACCACTCAGGTATGACCTAAATCAAATGTCTTAATATTATACAGTGGAAGTGAGAAATTGATTTAAGGACTAATTCTGATAGACAGAGTGCCTGATGACCTATGGACAGAGGTTAGTGACAGGATACAGGGATCAAAACCATCCGCAAGAAAAATAAATACAAAAAAGCAAAATGGCTGTCTGTGGGGGCCTTACAAATAGTTGTGAAAAGAAGGGAAGTGAAAAGCAAAGGAGAAATGGAAAGATCTACCCATTTGAATGCAGATTCCAAAGAATAGCAAGGAGAGATAAGAAAGTCTTCCTCAGTGATCAGGACAAAGAAATAGAGGAAAACAATAGAATGGGAGAGACTAGGGATCTCTTCAAGAAAATTAGAGATACCAAAGGAATATTTCATGCAAAGATGGGTACAATAAAGGATGGAAATGGTATGGACCTAACAGAAGCAGAAGATATTAAGAAGAGGTGGCAAGAATACACAGAAGAACTGTACAAAAAAGATATTCACGACCAAGATAATCACGATGGTGTGATCACTCACCTAGAGCCATACATCCTGGAATGTGAAGTCAAGTGGACCTTAGGAAGCATCACTACGAACAAAGCTAGTGGAAGTGATGAAATTCCAGTTGAGCTATTTCAAATCTTTAAAGATGATGCTGTGAAAGTGCTGCACTCAATATGCCAGCAAATTTGGAGAACTCAGCAGTGGCCACAGGACTGGAAAATATCGGTTTTCATTCCAGTCCTTAAGAAAAGCAATGTCAAAGAATGATCAAACTACCACACAATTGCACTCATCTTACACACTAGTAAAGTAATGTTCAAAATTCTCCAAGCCAGGCTTCAGCAATATGTTAACCATGAACTTCCAGATCTTCAAGCTGGCTTTAGAAAAGGCAAACGAACCAGAGATCAAACTGTCAACATCCACTGGATCATCGAAAAAGCAACACATTTCCAGAAAAACATCTACCTCTGCTTTGTTGACTATGCCAAGGCCTTTGACTGGACATGGGACAACACACGGGTTCCAAATAGGAAAAGGAGTATGTCAAGGATGTATACTGTTACAATGCTTATTTAACTTATATGAAAAGTATATCATGAGAAATGCTGGGCTGAATGAATCACAAGCTGGAATCAAGATTGCTGGGAGAAATATCAATAACATCAGATATGCAGATGACACCACCCTTATGGCAGAAAGTGAAGAATAACTAAAGATCCTCTTGAAAGTGAAAGAGGAGAATACAAAAGTTGGCTTAAAGCTCAATATTCAGAAAACTAAGGTCATGACATCTGGTCCCATCACTTCATGACAAATAGATGGGAAACAGTGGAAACTGTGCCTGACTTTTATTTATTTATTTATTTATTTTTTTTTTTGGACTCCAAAATCACTGCAATGGTGATTGCTGACATGAAGTTAAAAGATGCTTACTCATTGGAAAGAAAGTTAGAACCAACCTAGAGAGCATATTAGGATTCCCTGGTGGCTCAGATGCTAAAAGCATCTACCCACAATGTGGGAGACCCAGGCTCAACCCCTGGGTAGGCAAGATCCCCTGGAGAAGGAAATGGCAACCCACTCCAGTACTCATGCCTAGAAAATTTATGGATGGAGGAGCCTCGTGGGCTACAGTCCATGGGGTCACAAAGTGTTGGACACAACTGAGTGGTTTCTCAAAAAACAGCATATTACAAAGCAGAGACATTACTTTACCAACAAAGGTCCATCTAGTCAAGGCTATGGTTTTTCCAGTAGTTATGTATGGATGTGAGAATTGACTATAAAAGAAAGCTGAGCACCTAAGAATCGATATTTTTGAACTGTGGTCTTGGAGAAGACTCTTGAGAGTCCCTTGGACTGCAAGAAGATCCAATCAGTCCCTCCTAAAGATCAGTCCTGAGTGTTCACTGGAAGGACTGATGTTGAAGCTGAAACTCCAATACTTTGGCCCTCTGATGCAAAGAGCTGACTAATTTAAAAAGACCCTGATGTTGGGAAAGATTGAAGGCAGGAGGAGAAGGGGACTACAGACGATGAGATTGTTGGATGGCATCACTGATTTATTGGAGATGAATCTGAGTAGACTCTGGTAGTTGGTGATGGACAGGGAGGCTTGGTGTGCTGTCATCCATGGGTTTGCGAAGAGTTGGACATGACAGCGCAACTGAACTGAACTGAACTGATTACTCCTTTGTACTCTCCTGTTGTCTTAGACAGTATTGAATCTCCCTGCAATGCAGGAGACATGGGTTCAATCCCTGTGTCAGGAAGATCTCCTGGAGAATGGAATGGCTACTAACTCCAGTATTCTTGTTTAGAGAATTCCATGGACTGAAGAGCCTGGTGGGCTACAGTCCATGGTGTCACAAAGAGTCAGACATGATTTAGTGAATAATGCAACAACAACAATATCCCTTCACCAAAATCATATATATGATTTTGGAGTAGTTTCTCAGAGTTATCTAAGGTGCTGTCTCCTGGGCTGCAGTCCTCATTTTGCCACAAATATAACTCTAATGTTGTGAATATTTTTAAGTCAACAGAAATAGCAAGTAATTTCATAAATATTGGTGTCAGAGCATGTTTGCAGATACTTGAAGACTAATGATCTCTCTTTTTAAAATATCATTGTTAATGGTAAACAACAATGAAAGCAATTCTCAGAACAAACATTAGAAAATAGGCAAGTGGACACACTAAAAGTAGGTCTCCTTTTAGTATCACAGAGAATATATTGTTAGATATTATCAAAATAGCACACAGTTTGAAGGCCTCATTCCAAAGAAAACAGCAATATTCTGATGATGGGAGCAGGACATTTTGCAGGTGGACCGAGGGAAGAGGGTCTTCAAAGACAGAAGAATCTGCTTGACTGTCCCACTGTGAGAAGTTACTGCTTGCAGGATTTTCTGCCTAGTTCATGAAAAGTGGAGGAGTCTTTACTGTGATTCTAAACTTTATAGAAGCACTCCTTTTAGCTTCCTCACTTTGTTCCCAGTGAACTTAAGTTTCTTGTCTCTTCATGGAAGAAATCAGAGACAAAAAAGAGAGATTAAGAAAGTAAAGTGAGAATTGATTTAAGCAAGAGTAAGCTCTCAGAAGAGCAGACTGACATGTGAGGAGCTGCTGTTCTTGGTTTCTTTGGTAAGTTGGTTATGAGGGGCATACAAACAAAGCAGCAGAATATTCACTGAGGAAAAAACTGGGGGATCATATTCCCTGATTTTCATCACAGTTCCATCCATTGGGGAAGAGAGACTTTTGTCCTTATTTAGCTTCAACAGTGTATGAACCAATAACTTCCAGATGTACAAGCAGGATTTAGAAAAGGCAGAGGAATCAGAGATCAAATTGCTAACACTTGTTGGATCATAGAAAAAGCAAGATAATTCCAGAAAAAAACATCTAATTTTGCTTCATTTACTATGCTAAATCTTTTAACTGTGTGTGGATCACAACAAACTGAAAAATTCTTAAAGAGATGGGAATACCAGACCTCCTTACCTGTCTCCTGCAAAATCAGTATGCAGGTCAAGAAGCAACAGTTAGAACTGGACATGGAACAACAGACTGGTTCTAAATTGTGAAAAGAGTACGTCAAGGCTATATCTTGACACCCTACTCATTTAACTTATATGCAGAGTATATCATGGGAAATGCTAGGCTGGATGAATCACAAGCTGGAATCAAAATTTCTAGGAGAAATATCAATGTCAGATATGTTTATGACAACACCCTTATGGGAGAAAGTGAAGAGGAACTAAAAAAACCTCATGATGGAAGTGAAAGAAGAGAGTAGAAAAACTGGCTTAAAACTCAACATTCAAAAAACAAAGTTCATGGCATCTGATCCCATCACCTCATGGCTAGATGGGAAGCAATGGAAACAGTGACAGATTTTATTTTCTGGACTCCAAAATCACTGCAGACAGTGACTGCAGCCATGAATTTGAAAGATGCTTGCTCCTTGGAAGAAAAGCTATGAAAAACCTAGAGAGCATATTAAAAAAGCAGAGACATTAGTTTGCCAAAAATGGTTCATATAGTCAAAGCTATACATTTTGCAATAGTAATGTATGGATGTGAGAGCTGGATGATAAAAAAAAAAAAGGCTGCATGTTGAAGAATTGATGTCTTTGAACTGTAGTGCTGAAGAAGTCTCTTGAGAGTCCCTTGGAGATCAAGGAGATCAACCCAGTCAACGAAATCAACCCTGAATATTCATTGGAAGGACTAATGCTGAAGCTGAAGCTCCAATATTTTGGCCAGCTGATGTGAAGAACTGACTCATTGGGAAAGACCCTGATGCTGGGAAAGACTGAAGGTCGGAGAAGAAGGGGAGGACAGAGGATGAGATAGTTGGATGGTGTCAATGATTCAATGGACATGAGCTTGAGCATACTCAGGGAGATGGTGAAGGACAGGGAAGTCCTTGGGGTCACAAAGTGTCAGACATGACTGAGAGACTGAACAATAACAGCTCAGATCAGAAGTGTCCTGGCATCCCTGCACGATGAGTACTTTTTATGTGCAGGCCTAATTTTATTGTAATGAGAGCATAAGGAGCAACAGGTTACAGGGGTCCTAGGAGATTCCCACCTTTCCTCATCTTTCTTTGTCTGCTTCCTGGAGGCTTACCACCCAAAATGTATGGTTTCCTGTCAGTCTGGAGGTTCCTGCTCTTCTTTGTCTGCCCATGGACCCCTGCTGTTTACAAGATGACTGATTTCCAGCCACCTGGCTCCTTCCCCTATTTCTTTGCTAATATCTAGCTACCTGCCTGCTTTAACAATTTCATACAAGAAACATAAGTTTTAAAATTTATTATAATTAGAAAAACTTCTCATAAATGTAGATAAAGAATGCTGAACGCTTACTATATATTTTTTTTGAATATCAATACCTGCTCTGAACACTGTAAGTGCCAACTACCATTAAAGTAAAATACTTGGAGATACGTATCAGACTGCACTATTATACAAAGCAAATTTTAAATCAAGTATGTTGTCACAGAAAATATAACACTACTCAAAAAAGAAGAGATGGAATCTGGGAAAGAAATAAGAGGATGTAAACTAAAGAAATGTTAGAAATTAAAAGGAAAGAAAATAATAAAATTTTAAAAAAGAGCCCTAAATAGAAGGTGAGGATAATTTCCAGCTATAAACAACCTAGACAGCATATTGAAAAGCAGAGACATTACTTGGCAAACAAAAGTCTGTCTAGTCAAAGCCACAGTTTTTCCAGTAGTCATGTATGGATGTGAGAGTTGGACTATAAAGAAAGCTGAGCACCAAAGAATTGATGCTTATGATCTGTGGTGTTGGAGAAGACTCTTGAGAGCTCCTTGGACTGCAAGGAGATCCAACCAGTCAATCCTAAAGGAAATCAGTCCTGAATATTCTTTGGAAGGACTGACACTGAAGCTAAAACTCGAATACTTTGGCCACCTGATGAGAAGAACTGATTCACTGGAAAAGATCCTGATGCTGGGAAAGATTGAAGGCAGGAGGAAAAGGGGACAACAGAGGATGAGATGGTTGGATGGCATCACTAACTCATTGGATATGAGTCTGCACAAGCTCTGGGATTTTGGTCATGGACAGGGAAGCCTGGCATGCTGCAGTCCATGGGGTTGCAAAGAACAAAGAGTCAGACATGACTGGGTGACTGAAATGAACTGATAATTTCCTGGCAAAAAAAAGAAAAAAAAAACAAAAAAGTTTTGCTGATACACTGAACTATGCCTATGAAGTAACCCAGAGGAAGATGTTCTTTATCCACTCATTATTAACATACAAAATTATTCATATATATGCTTTCTCCCTGTTTGGATTGTAAAATCCTTGAAAGCTTGGGCTTCTTTGTTTTCACTGCTATTTTCCTTTCCCAGTGCCCATTTTAATGCTTCATATATGCATTTATATATAGGCATTTAACAAACAACTATTTCCACAAGTGAACCAACATTATTTTCTTCACACTTTGAATGGGAACCAGTCATACTGTCCTTCTTCACTGACTTCAGTTCATTGATATCATGCTTATGAAAGAACTCTGATAATTATTTATGGATAAACCATTTAATTTTATATTCCTATGAAGAAATAATTATATTGCTTCTAGAAATATACCTCTAGTATGCAAACATTTGTAATTGCACTTGCTGTTTGCAACAAATACAAATATGTTTAATAAGATTTCATTTCAGAATGCATGTTGCTTCTCTGCAAAACTTTAGCTATCTTCCAAGTACTGATAATTCTTTCAAAGATTAAGCAATGAGGAGATATAATAGAAGCAATATTGAGTAACATATTAAGATCTAAGTCATAAACTGCATTTAATAATAATGGCAACAGGTTGGAATTAAGTTAAAAATATCATAGATCTCGCCTCATTGCTGAAGAATAGCAAAATAAACAAGGTTTTATAATGCCCTAAGTTTTTGTTGTATTATTGGTGAGGTCATGTGGACATACTACTGATAATGATTAATAATTACAAGTAAAATGCATCTTGATAGTATTATGTATCTAAATTTGCTAAGGGGTAAAAAAAAAGTTGCTTCATTAAAGGGCATGATTTCTGTAACTTTCCTCCACTTCGGTTCAGTTCAGTTCAGTCATTCTGTTGTGTCGGACTTTTTGCGACTCCATGAATTGCAGCACGCCAGGCCTCCCTGTCCATCACCAACTCCTGGAGTTCACTCAGACTCACATCCATCGAGTCAGTGATGCCATCTAGCCATCTCATCCTCTGTCTTCCACTTCTCCTCCTGCCCCCCAATCCCTCCCAGCATCAGAGTCTTTTCCAATGAGTCAACTCTTCGCATGAGGTGGCCAAAGTATGGGAGTTTCAGCTTCAGCATCATTTCTTCAAAGAACACCCAGGGCTGATCTCCTTCAGAATGGACTGGTTGGATCTCCATGCAGTCCAAGGGACTCTCAAGAGTCTTCTCCAACACTACAGTTCAAAAGTATCAATTCTTCGGCATTCAGCTGGTACGTTACTTTAGTATAATATTTTTTCAATTCTAAAATGTCATGGTTCATGTGTGGGATGGAAAAGAATTTACAGACATGAGACAGAATGAGAGGGAAATAAAGTTTATTAGAGCGGGAGACACTGTTAGAACAGTAGGCCAGCTCAAGGGAGAACCAATGTTGAACAGGGGCCCTTATTCCATTTTTGTAGCCAGTGTACAAAGAGAGGGACAGGGATCTTGGGGGTCATTTTCTGATTGGATGAGGCACATATACTGGGTGGGGGAAGAGTAAGCAAATACCTTCTCCCTACGTGTGGGAGAGGAGCCAGTTTATACTGCTCAGCTCAGTTCAATTCAGTCGCTCAGTCGTGTCTGACTCTTTGCAACCCCATGACCTGCAGCACACCACGCCTCCTTGTCCATCACCAACTCCCGCGGAGCCTACCCAAACTCATGTCCATTGAGTCGGTCATGCCATCCAACCATCTCATCCTCTGTTGTCCTCTTCTCCTCCTGCCCGGCAATCTTTCCCAGGAGGACCTGAAATCTGTTAATAGTTACAACATGGGGGAGGGAAGTATGATAAGGATCTGGATTTTCCATTCCTGCATTCCAAGAACCTTCTTGACTTCATCTGTTCTTTCATCCTTAGGTCACCACATAAAACACATTTGAAAATATTTATTAACTTGGCTGCATCAGGACTTAATTGAAGCATGTGGGATCATCACTGTGTCATGTGAAATCTTTCCTTGTGATGCATGGACCCTCTAGTTGTGGTGTGCTGCTCAGTAGTTGAAGGCTTTGGGCTAAGTGTGACACACGGGTTTAGTTGCTCAGAGGCATCTTAGTTCCCCAACCAGGTATCAAACCTGTGTCCCCTGCATTGCAAAGTGAATTCATAACTACTGAACCAGAGTTATCCCCCTAAACACATTTTAATTGAATACCTTGATAATTCAAAATTTTCCATTTTATGGATGAGGAAAGGTTAAATTATTCTCTCATCAAATTTGTGATAGAACTCCAAATTCAAGCATTTGTGTTTATAAATATTGAGTTTTCTTCAACTATGTTATTTCATAGATGATATTATATTCAAAGTTCATTCTCATTTCCACTATACGAGCTTTCATGGGAATTTGGCTGGAGTTTCTGAGAACATAAACGATTGCAGAAATGTATAAGAAAGTGCAAGAAATACTGGGAATGTACAAGATAGATAACTGAAACTGCAGATTAGGACATGCCAACCACCAGGTAGAAATGACAAGTGCTAGCCAGGTTTGCTCCAATAAAATTTCTTTATCATTAATTCCACCCATCCACCTAACCCACACAAACACCCACATACACACATATAAACATACCACTTGTAGAGAAAATAAAAGATCTAGGATGGGCACAGTATGGTATGGATCTATCTACTATGTTAAGACATGTATTAAGGAAAAAGACAGATATCAAAAAAAAAAAAAAAAACTAGATTTCAGAGTATTGGAACTGACTGAAAACATTTTCATAAAAAATTCACAGGACTTTTTGGTAGTCTTTTGGAGTCACTGAATATTTCAAGATACTAATGGTATATGACACTTTCTCCTTTTTAGCCTACTCTCATTTTTCCAACAGCAGCTTTTCTATTTTACATTTGATCACAGTATAGATAAGTATAAAGCTTAAATTGTCATTAAAATGTAAAGATACCTCTTCCTGCAATAATTCAATTCATAGAAAATCTGCATAAGTGTAAATGAAACTATATTGTAGTGTTATTTTTCAACCATATAAATGCTAGAGCATCAGGTTTCCGTCATTTAATTTTCTATTCAGTTCATGCAAAAAAAAAATGTTTTGTGTGTGAGAGAGAGAGAAAAGTGGGAGAGAGATGTAGAAAGAAAGACTGAGGGGCAGAGAACAACTTAAACAAGAACTAGGGCAAAGACAGCTTCACTGAGAGTAATTAAAAACTAGAGAGATATTTTTTTCCTAGAAATAAAATGGAAAGGCAAATAGAAATCAGTGTTCTCTTTTATTGCCAACCCAGGATCTGATTGAGCCCTATGATTGTTAAGTCTTTAAGTATATATTCAGAAATATATTCCAATGTTCTGCTCTTATTGTTTTCCACAAGCTTTGGCTTTTATGCTTTTTAATCAGAGACACGGTGCAGCTCATGTGTGACTTGTGTGGCCGGCAGAGTACTGATGTAACCAATTAATTGGCTTCCTTTGGAAACACTGATGTTATGCTCAGAATACAGTGTTGTTAAGTCAGTCTCTCTCATTCACTCTCTTCTATTTTTTAACTAATTGAGCCAGAAGGAATGGGTTATACATATTTGTTGTTTTGCATATAAATTGGAAATTATTCCTTTCCTCCACCTAGGCTTGCAAATGATGTTTCCTCCACTTTTGTCTGAATAAAAATCTCCGTCTTTAGATGAGGACTGTCCAAATTATTGAAAAATAGCATTTGCTGAGAGTCTGCTTAGAAGTGATCAATCAAAGTTTCCCAAGAGAAAATTATATTTTTAAAGAAGCTTTCTAACTTTGATGGCTTCAAAGGTCAAGTTATTTCTTTTCTTTAATTTGAGGACATGTTCTAGAGTCAATCAATTTTAATTCAACATAAGACCTTACTCCTCAATTTCACCTCCTACATTAACTAACATAATTAAACCTGCATTGCTAAGCAAAATGCTGGTTACCTTTATCTGATGGACAAAATATTCCATCTGCTTTTTATTTTCTTTTTCAGTTTTTCTTAATTTGGAAGAGCAGATTTATTTTCTTTCATTGAGCATAAAATAAAAGCAATTACAAGCTCAAGGCTTCCTTGCTATCCCTCATCCCATCTGTTTGGCACAGAATTAGTTGGGCTGTGTTGAGCAGTAGAAGCCTCCGGGGATGCTTTCTGTTCAGTTCTTGGTTTCAGAAACTTCGTGAAAGTCTTACAGAAGTCCATCTAAGATGGAACTCAGTGTCCTAAAATATCTTCTTTTGCTCATTCTCTAACGCCATGAACATTATCCTGAGCTAGACTGACTTGATACGCACATTTTCATAATACTTTTCAAGAGATTCTCTGGAATTCCAATGACTTTGTTCTTACTTTTGCCTTAGACCTCCAGTAATTCATTCAGATAGATACTCACTCTTTCTTTTTAGCAATGCACAAAGCACAGTGCAATTTTGCTTTTCAAATAATAATAGTCCTAGGCTTCACTCTACCTACTCGGAATGCACTATTATATTTCTATACCTTCATTAATGCTAGTGGAAAAAAGCTAACACTCACTTTTACAGAACAATTTTATCCAGCAAAAACTAAGCTAAAAATGTAAAATCAGATTGTCCATTCCTAATGCAACATTCAATAATATTTGTGAAAATGTTGTGAAGAAGATTAGGTATGTAAAAAAATAAGGGCATACAAATATGTATGAATATGTGAAATTATTTGCAAGGATAGTAAAGTATAAATATATAAACATACAACATATATTAAAGCATATATATATAATGCAAGCTTTTGTGTGTGTAAATTAAAAATACCCAATGTGGTATATAAAAATATAAGCAAATACAGTTGGCCTTTGAACAACATGTACTCATATTAGCTTAAACAATTTGCAGTTGACCCTCTTTGTGTTTGGTTGCTCCATATCCACGGTTCCACATGTGTGAATTCAACCAACTATAGATGGTGCAATACTGCAGTATTTACTGTTGAAAAAAAAAAAAAAATCCATGTATAGCTGGATCCACCCAGTTCAAATCTGCTGTTCAAGAGTCAACTGTAGTTTACATTACACATATGTTTCATACCAAAATAGAAAAAAAAAAATAGAGTGGAAACTTTCCTATAATAGAAGTTTTATAATTTTGACACATATGTACAAATTTGAGAACATGTACTTTGAAATATCATAGTCTATTATGTTCTTTTGACACATATGTACACATTTGAGAACACACATACTTTAAAATATCATAGTCAAAATGAAGTCAAGCCAATCCACGTCACTTAAAATTATGGACATTTCCTTCCTCTTTTTAAGCCTGGTTGACCATTTTTATTTATTTGTTATACCATAGCTGTGAAAAGAAGAGAAGCGAAAAGCAAAGGAGAAAAGCAAAGATATAAGTATCTGAATGCAGAGTTCCAGAGAATAACAAGGAGAGATTAGAAACCCTTCCTCAGTGATCAATTCAAAGAAATAGAGGAAAACAACAGAATGGGAAAGACTAGAGACCTCTTCAAGAAAATGAGATACCAAGGAACATCTCATGCAAAGATGGGCTCAATAAAGGGCAGAAATGGTATGGACCTAACAGAAGCAGAAGATATTAAGAAGAGGTGGCAAGAATACACAGAAGAACTGTACAAAAAAGATCTTCATGACCAAGATAATCACGATGGTGTGATCACTCCCTAGAGTCAGACATCCTGGAATGTGAAGTCCAGTGGGCCTTAGAAAGCACAACTACGAACAAAGCTAGTGGAGGTGATGGAATTCCAGTTGAGCTATTCCAAATCCTGAAAGATGATGCTGTGAAAGTGCTGCACTCAATATCCCAGCAAATTTGGAAAACTCAGCAGTGACCACAGGACTGGAAAAGGTCAGTTTTCATTCCAATCCCAAAGAAAGGCAATGCCAAAGAATGCTCAAACTACCACACAATTGCACTCATCTCATACACTTATTAAAGTAATGCTCAAAATTCTCTAAACCAGGCTTCAGCAATACTTGAACCATGAACTTCCAGATGTTCAAGCTGGTTTTAGAAAAAGCAAACGAACCAGAGATCAAATTGCCAACATCTCCTGGATCATGAAAAAACAAGAGAGTTCCAGAAAAACATATATTTCTGCTTTATTGACTATGCCAAAGACTAACTACAATTAATAAATTGTACAATTTATACAATTAATAATTAAAACAATCAATAAATTGTATTAAGTAAATCATGCTAATAAAAATACTTTTATATAAAACAGCTTCAAAATATCTCTGTTTCATAGATTTTTATAATATACATAGAGCTGGATCATCAAAAAAGCCAGAAAGTTCCAAATCCTGAAAGATGATGCTGTGAAAATGCTGCACTCAATATGCCAGCAAATTAGGAAAACTCAGCAGTGGACACAGGACTGGAAAAGGTTAGTTTCCATTCCAATCCCAAAGAAAAGCAATGCCAAAGAATGCTCAAAGTACTGCACAATTGCACTCATCTTACATGCTAGTAAAGTAATGCTCAAAATTCTCCAAGCCAGGCTTCAGTAATACGTGATCTGTGAACTTCCAGATATTCAGGCTGGTTTTAGAAAAGGCAGAGGAACCAGAGATCAAATTGCCAACATCTCCTGGATCATTGAAAAAGCAAGAGAGTTGTAGAAAATCATATATTTCTGCTTTATTGACTATGCCAAAGCCTTTGACTGTGTGGATCACAATACATTGTGGAAAATTCTGAAAGAGATGGGAATACCAGACCACTGGACCCGCCTCTTGAGAAACCTATATGCAGGTCAGGAAGCAACAGTTAGAACTAGACATGGAACAACAGACTGGTTCCAAATAGGAAAAGGAGTACATTGGGCTGTATATTGTCACTCTGCTTATTTAACTTACATGCATAGTATATCATGAGAAACGCTGGGCTGGGAGAAGCACAAGCTGGAAACAAGATTGCCAGGAGAAATATCAAGAACCTCAGATATGCAGATGACACCACCTTTATAGCAGAAAGTTAAGAGGAACTAAAAAGCGTTTTGAGCAAAGTGAGAGAAGAGTGTGAAAAAGTTGGCTTAAAGCTCAACATTCAGAAAGCTAAGATCATGGCATCTGGTGTCATCCCTTCATGGCAAATAGATGGGGAAACAGTGTCAGACTTTATTTTTTTGAGATCCAAAATCACTGCAGATCATGATTTCAGCCATGAAATTAAAAGACACTTACTTCTTGGAAGGAAAGTTATGACCAACCTAAATAGCATATTCAAAAGCAGAGACATTACTTTGCCAATAAAGGTCTGTCTAGTCAAGGCTATGGTTTTTCCAGTGGTCATGTATGAATGTGAGTGTTAGACTGTGAAGAAAGCTGAGCACTGAAGAACTGATGCTTTTGAACTGTGGTGTTGGAAGACTCTTGAGAGTCCCCTGGACTGCAAGGAGATCCAACCAGTCCATTCTAAAGTAGCTCAGTCCTGGGTGTTCTTTGGAAGGATTGATGCTAAAACTGAAACTCCAATACTTTGGCCACCTCATGTGAAGAGTTGACTCATTGGAAAAGACTCTGATGCTGGAAGGGATTGAGGGCAGGAGGAGAAGGGGATGACAAAGGATGAGATGGCTGGATGGCATCACCGACTCTATGGACATGAGTTTGTGTGAACTCTGGGGGTTGGTGATGGACAGGGAGACCTGGAGTGCCTTGATTCATAGGTTCGCAAAGAGTCCAACATGACTGTGTGAGTGTACTGAACTGATGTTGTTGATGATGATGTTTTTAATAAAACACCTTTTATGGAGTGCTTAATATGTGCCAAATAGGCAATATATTCTGTTTTCACAAAAAAATCCCTAGATTCTTATTATCCACATGTTTAATATTACTATATTAGAATATTGTGATTTAGTGTTTTTAAGTTGTTTGCCTAAGATTTTAAGTTCTTCTTGTTATGGGAGAATACCAATTTAAACCCATATATACTCAATGTGAAGGTTGTTGTTTTCAACCACTAAGCAGTTCCAGCTTCAAGTAATAAATACTACATAAAGGTTTGTGTAGTGTTGCCTATTGCACTAACCCTGCCGATATATGTCTATTATCAGAGGATTTCTGCTATAATTAAGTAGATTTTTGAGCTGTTTAAATGAGAAGAATACTTGATTTTAACAAAGGATGAATAAGAAAGAATATATAATACAATGTTATTCAATTTGTTTGTCAGAATGCATTAATAGCCAAAGTTGACAATGTAAGCAAGGAGTTTATTACTCTGATTAAGATGTCAGTCTAGATTTTTTTTTTCTTCCTTAATTGTGTGAGAGTATAGATTTGAAACAAAGTGTCATTAACCTTACAACACAAAAGTAGAAACAACAAATCCAAAGTGACATGCATTTTTTGGGTAACTTTCTTTTCATTAAATTATATTTTCTGCTTCATCTGTAATAGTACACTCAATTTTTAATTATGTGTTGCAATAGCTAAGCTTATTTGCTTTACTCCTTCAGTTATCAAATGTTGTTTAAAATGTGCCAGACAATCCTCTTGACATTGAAGACCTAGTAGAGAACATTTTTAAAATTTTCTTCTCTATAAATTTTGCATTTCAGTTGTTTCTTCTTAGTTCATGCTGTTACTTTGTAAGATGAACTGGCAGGATTCTGCCCTGTTGTAACTTTTTTTTTTTCCATTCAGTGAGTCCAGAACCATGAGAAACAATTTTAGTAGGAATTTTTTCCTAAGATAACTAGAGCAATTAATTCCTATTTCTTCCTTAAATGCACTTGTTTTACTTGAGACTCTTTTAAGCTTCATATTTTGCCTTCTGTTATGTTGTGGAAGCTGAAGGAAGTTTGTCTAAGTTACATATCTAAATAAAGATTTAAACCAAAGTAAGAAAGAAACTCACAAACATAAAGAGATTACAAAGGCTCAACATATAGCTATTATTTTTAGTATTTGATATTAATTTATTTTTTCTTAGTTGTAAATGATATAGTTGCTTGAAATATTTTCTCAGTAACTTAATTAGATTTTGGACTAAAGTAATTGACAAGTAGCACTAAATTTCCAATTATTTACCATTAGGAACCATAACAATTTCCAATTAAAATGTCATTATTATTTCTGTCTATTGGAAAGTAAAGCATTAAATTCAATGATAGGTCATTTTGGATGGGACCACATATTTGAGTCAGATTGTGAAGTCATAGTTCAGCAGCTTAGCAACAATATTTAAATGATTTACCTTGCATTAGTAAAGTACTAATAAATTTATATAGTGCATCATTATATTGAGATTTAAGTTAAAGGCATCCAGTACAGAAGCCCAAAATTATAGTAGTTAATGTCATAATCATCATCATTAAATAGTAATGTTTTTATTCCACAAACTAATGTAGGATTGTAGGAAATGTCTTGATTCATATGTTATGCCAAGTTAATTTAGCTGTCTATTTTATCTCCAGTGTGCTATCCCTCCTGTTAAGTTGTTATAAAGAATGTTTCAGCTGCACTTTCATTGTAAGTAGATGTCCTTGACTATGTTTTTCTTTTTTTAACAATCAAGACTAAGGAAGAAGAAACAAACGAGTGTCTCAAAATCCAACAGTGTTACTGAAGATGAAGCATTATAAATGCTAATAAAAGCATTATAAATTTAAGTCACATTTCATTTTAAGGTAAGTTTTCAAAATAGTACTGCTTAGCTAGGTGAAAAGGTAGGCCACTATATGCAGTAATTTTCTGTTAAATATTGCCTATTCATTGGTGAGATTTATAGAGTTCACCATGGTGTATGAAGGCTTCCAGAAGCAGGGAGCATTTCCTTGAATCCCACGGTTCATGGTGGTCTATCTGAATGAGAAATGACAATTATCAAGATTGATGAAGGCAATGAATCCTTTGAGCTTTCATATACTGCTTCCTTGGAGATAGGTGGGAGCCTCAGTAAGTCTCATTAGTAACTGGGAGCCAACACGAGCAAAAGCTTTGGCTGAGGAGCTGTGAGGTTGTGTGTTTGTGGGTGAATATTTTACTATCAATAGACTGTAAGTATATGGATTATAGGGCTTCCTGGGTAGCTCAGCTGGTAAAGGATCCATCTGCAATGCAGGAGAACCTGGTTCAATTCCTGGGTCAGAAAGTTCCTCCTGTAGAAGGGATAGATTACCCACTCCAGTATTTTGGGTCTTCCCTGGTGGCTCAGACAGTATAGAAGCCATCTGCAATGTGGGAGACCTGAGTTTGATCCTTGGGTTGAGAAGATCCCCGGGAGGAAGGCATCGCAACCCACTCCAGTATTCTTGCCTGGAGAATCTCCATGGACAGAGGAGCCTGAAAGGCTATAGTCCACAGGGTCACAAAGAGTTGGGTGGGACTAAGCAGAGCATATGTGGGCTATAGACTTCCAGGGTAGTGCAGTGGTAAAGAAACCACCTGCAATGTGGGAGACCTAGGTTCAATCCCGGGGTCAGGAAGATAAACTGGAGTAGAAAATGGCAAGCCACTCAAGTGTTCTTGTCTGGAAAATTCCATGGACAGAGGTGCCATGGGATCACAAAGACTCAAACATAACTGAGCATGCATGCTGGCTCTATATGTGGATTATAAATGGGAAATGAGACTGTAAGAACCTACAGCATCCACGTTTTAAAGTGCCACAAATAATTGTAATGATCAATGAATGTGCTGTGAGTGCTTTTTATAATCATTAGTTCCTGGAATACTAACTAGAGAGGAGTTAGGGGAATGGGAGCCTAAGAGGTGTGAGGCTGAGCCAAGTTGGGAAGTGACTAGAAAATTGATCAGAGTCGTTATAGGAAGCCACTGGGTAAGTTTAAACTTAGATATGAAAAATGCAATATTAACTTAGGAAGTCTGTCAAGGATATTCAGTTAAGTCACCTACTCATTTATTTACTCAACAGATCTAATAGAGTTCTGTTCTCTAAGGATGAAGCAGATAGAGGGAAAACTTTAACATTTAACTTTATCCTCAGGGCTGGTCAGAGTTTCAACTCTTCTCATTTCTGGCCGATCAAGAGTGCCTCAGCTCCTGGTGCTCTGCCTTTGTATCTGTTGAGTGGAATCCATGAATCAGTATGTCTAAAAATGCTTCAAAAGTGGAGACAGAGGAATGCTATTAAAAACTCATGACAGTCACTTTTCTCTGTGGATTGTGCACCCAGGTTCAAAGTCCTCAATGGCTCTGGTCTTTAAATCCTTTACCTTCCCTCCCTTGGGCATACAGACACCCAAGCCTGGCACAGGTCTAGGGGTTGATCATGTATAAGTTTCAGCAATGGCCCTGACCAACAACCTTGAATTAGATCAGTATTCCTGCTGTTTCCTCTCCTACATGGGACCCTAGTTTTAAATCCTTCTGAACTTCAAGTTGTATAGCCCTGGGTAATTTTTCTGACAGGAATGGTCTTTTAATAAATTCATTCATCTGGTGCTAGTGGTAAAGAACCTTCCTGCAGGAGACATAAGAGACACAGGTAGGATATCTGGTTTGGGAAGATCGACTGGAGAAGGAGATGGCAACCCACTCCAGTATTCTTGCCTGGAGAATCCCATGGACAGAGGAGCCTAGAGGGCTACAGCCCATGGGGTTGCAAAGAGTCAGACACAAATGAGGTGACTTAGCACAAGCACAGTTCACTTATTTAATTCAACAAACCTAGCTGATTTCTGTTCTGAGCACTGTGCATCAAAAGTCACATCTGTAAAACAGAGATGATCCTAATGTCTACCTCTTGTTGTTGTGACAGTAAGCATTTTGCAACACTATGCGTACTATAGCATACATTTCCTAAAATATCAGGATAATAATAATGATGTTAATAGGTTTTATGTCCCTTGTAATTAAGCAAAAAACATTAGATATCTTAATTTTAGAAACTGGATTCTTGCCTTGATTCTCAAATGAGTTGCTCTCTATTTTATTTTTCATGTTTTAGGTGAAACTGTGAGATTGTTTTCTTAAGAGCTTTCCAGGTATAGAATATTTTTTCTTAATTGAAACTGTAGAAAGAGCAAATTTGTAGTTCTTGTCTCCTGAGGTGCATTTTAGAGATTGTGGTGATTTAAATATAGATGATTGTTTGTATTCAGCATGCCACATGGCAACAGTGTATGGTATGCTGACTGTCTACTAGTCAATGTTTCCTGAGCTCTCATTATTATAATACTTCCAACATGATTATCTTCCATTGAACACCTATCATGTACCACCGAATATACAGAATAGGTTGCAGGAGACAATGGTTATCTATTACTGATATTTTGTAGCTGAAGAAACTAGTAAAATACAATGTGTTCAAGGTGACAAAGTCAGTGTGAGAAAGGAGATTCCAACCCAGTTTTGGTCAAATCTAAAAGCCATGTGTTTACTTTCTGTGTCTCTGAACCTAAGACCGTATTCATATCTTGTATTGCACTTATTTTCCAACTATTTAAATCAATTCATTATCGGAGGATGGGATTTAATATGCTCAATGTAAGGAATACCAGGTACCTTTGTACACAAAAACTCACTTTGGTTATCTACCATGCACATGAATAGCAATTTAACTTACAGATTTTTTTTTTATCAAGTGTATAATGTTAATGAGTGTCTTTCCTTCACTAGCAGAAAGGGAGTAAATACAACAAAGAGATATCCCAGTCTTCCTATAAATATTGATTTCCATATCCTTCAATTACTGTACAGTATAAGTAACTGAGGACAGTTTAAATGGTTGTATAATCCATAGGACTTTTTCTGAGTTTTAGCAAGAAATTAAAAGGACTTTCCAGGTGATGCAGTCGGTAAAGAATCTGCCTGCCAAAGCAGGAGACCCAAAAGATGCGAGTACAAACACTGGGTTGGGAAGATACCCTGGGGAAGGCTATAGCAACCCACTTCAGTATTCTTGCTTATAAAATTCCATAGACAGAGGATACTGGTGGGCTATATAGTCTGTAGAATTGAGAAGAGTCAGACACCACTGAGCAAGAATTTACACCTTCAGCTGAAAATACCTTAAATAGTGAACTCCTAATGGCAGAAAATTGTTCTTAATAGAAAAATAGGGTACGATCCCAACAGCACAACAAAGTTATGAACCACTTAATTCATATAATATTCCTTAGTTATATTTCTAAAAACATATCATTCCTACCCCAGAGTTAAACTAAACTTACAACTATAAACACAACATGGGTACTCAGAAAAAGGGGAGATAGTTCCTTCATCAGAGAGATGCTAAATGAAATATGAAGTGGACTTTTTAAATAAGGAATGCAGGAAGCACTAAAACAAGTTGCCAGGTGGGAATAACCTAAAATAACTATGGTTCAAAGTTTGATTTTTATTTCACCAGCTGGTCTCATTAATGAATATCCCAGAGCAAAGCATTAAAAACAGTCTGGGGTTTATTCAGATAAGAACTTCCTGTTTCCCTTATGAACTGAAATAAAGTTGAGTGATTTCATGTAATTTTGAAATGAATCTTGACATTTCATGTATCTTCAAATGATTCTTGAAATTTCATGTAATCTTGAATGAATCATGTAATTTTGATTGGCAAGGGGCACATATTTCTCATTCTTGTGCATTATTTGTAATAAATTGCATGATGTGCTGAGTAAGATTAAATGACCTAAAGAGAGTGATAACATGGTGACATTATATACTAAATGAATCCATATCAATCATTTTAAATAATTCAAAGCAAAACATTCTAAAGGGGAAAAACTGTAAAATGAAGCTGCCCTGAAATTCTCTTGCAATCCTAAGAATAAACTTTGGAAGGATGATGAACAGTCAGTTCAGTCACTCAGTTGTGTCTGACTCTCTGTGACCCCTTGACTGCAGCACGCTAGGCTCCCCTGTCTGTCACCAACTCCCGGAGTTTGCTCAGACTCACGTCTATCGAGTTGGTGATGTCATCCAACCATCTTATCTTCTGTCACCTCCTTTCCTTCCCACCTTCAATCTTTCCCATAATCAGGATCTTTTCCAATTAATCAGTTCTTCACATCTGGTGGCCAAAGTATTTGAGATTCAGCTTCAGCATTAGTGCTTCCAATGAATATTCAGGACTGATTTCCTTTAGGATGGACTGGTTGGATCTCCTTGCAGTCCAAGGGACTCTCAAGAGTCTTCTCCAACACCACAGTTCAAAAGCATCAGTCCTTTGGTGCTTATTTTTCTTTGTAGTCCAAATCTCATATCTATACATGACTACAGAAAAACCATAGCTTTGATGAGATGGAACTTTGTTGGCCAAGTAATGTCTCTGCTTTTTTATTTGCTGTCTCGTTTGGTCATAGCTTTCTTCTAAGGAGCAAGTGTCTTTTAATTTCATGGCAGAAGTCACCATCTGCAGTGAATTTAGAGCCCCAAAGCTCAAAGTCTGCCACTGTTTCCACTGTTTTCCCATCTATGTGCCCTGAAGTGATGGACTGAAATTCTCTTGCAATTCTCCTGCAATCCTAAGACTAAAATTCTAAGACTGCAGTCCTAAGACTGAAATTCTCCTGCAACCCTATGGATAAACTTTGGAAGGATGATGAACAACATGGATTTAAATCACAGAACTGTTCAGTAGTTACTCACTGAGATAATGCTAGGCACAGGTAGCATGGAAAAATATATACTTACAGTTTTCCCTAGTTATTAACTTCTGGCACTCACACAAGAATGTGGAAAATAAGAATATGCTTGGCAGAGACAATCTCCAAAGAGCTATTTGAGTATTCCTCAACCTTCATTGAAGACATGGAAATTCACTATATAACGACCTATTTCTCTCCTCCAAATTTAATTAGTCATTGTTAGATACATTTGCTCTTTGGGTATCCTCAGTTCAGTTCAGTTGCTCAGTTGTGTCCGACTCTTTGCAACCCCATGAATCACAGAATGCCAGGCCTCCCTGTCCATCACCAACTCCCGGAGTTCACTCAAACTCACATCCATGGAGTCGGTGATGCCATCCAGCCATCTCTGCCTCTGTCATCCCCTTCTCCTCCTGCCCCCAATCCCTCCCAGCATCAGAGTCTTTTCCAATGAGTCAACTTCTCACATGAAGTGGCCAAAGTACTGGAGTATCAGCTTTAGCATCATTCCTTCCAAAGAACACCCAGGACTGATCTTTAGAATGGACTGGTTGTATCTCCTTGCAGTTCAAGGGGCTCTGAAGAGTCTTCTCCAACACTACAGTTCAAAAGGATCAATTCTTCAGCACTCAGCTTTCTTCACAGTCCAAAGCTCACATCCATACATGACCACTGGAAAAATCATAGCCTTGACTATACAGACCTTTGTTGGTAAAGTAGTGTCTCTGCTTTTCAATATGCTATCTAGGTTGGTCATAACTTTCCTTCCAAGGAGTAAGCACCTTTTAATTTCATGGCTGCAATCACCATCTGCAATGATTTGGGAGCCCCAAAACATAAAGTCTGACACTGTTTCCACTGATTCCCCATCTATTTCCCATGAAGTGACAGGAATAGATGCCATGATCTTTGTTTTCTGAATGTTGAGCTTTAAGCCAACTTTTTCACTCTCCACTTTCACTTTCCTCAAGAGGCTTTTTAGTTCCTTTTCACTTTCTGCCATAAGGGTGCTGTCATCTGTATATCTGAGGTTATTGATATTTCTCCCAGCAATCTTGATTCCAGCTTGTGCTTCTTCCAGCCCAGCATTTTTCTTGATGTACTTGGCATAGAAGTTAGATAAGCAGGGTGACAATACACATCTTAATGTGCTCTTTTTCCTATTTGGAACCAGTCTGTTGTTCCATTTCCAGTTCTAACTGTTGCTTCCTGACTTGCACATAGGTTTCTCAAGAGGCAGATCAGGAAGTCTGGTGGTCCCATCTCTTTTAGAATTTCCCACAGTTTATTGTGATCCACACAGTCAAAGGCTTTGGCATAGTCAATAAAGCAGAAATAGATGTTTTTCTGGAACTCTCTTATATTTTCAATGATTCGGTGGATGTTGGCAATTTGATCTCTGATTCCTCTGCCTTTTCTAAAACCAGCTTGAACATCTGGAATTTGGGTATCTATATAATCCCATTTCAAAATGTCTCATACTTTCTAAATTTTCAATTTTACACTTTATTTCTGCTCTCCATAAAAATTGAGAAATAGATTATATACATTTATAATTATCAAACATAGACATATAGTTTATTTTATATACCTATTTAATGATATATCATAGCTATGAATATTTTCTGAATATAACATGAAAGATTATATATGAAAAGTTAGCTCCTTGCTTTTCTCTATCTCCTTTTATAGCAGCAGAAATTTCAGGTATGGAGTTTGTTTTAATTTTCTTGCCTTTTTTGTTTGTTTGTTTGTTTATTTTAAATGATACTGGATGTTTGGTGCTGGTGCACTGGAACGACCCAGAGGGATGGTATGGGGAGGGGGAGGGAAGACGGTTCAGGATGGGGAACATGTGTATACCTGTGGCGTAGTCATGTTGATATATGGCAAAACCAGTACAATATTGTAAAGTTAAAAAATAAAATAAAATAAATAAAAAACATTCTTTAAAAAAATAAATAGTGGGTTGAATTTGAATTTGAAAGAAGTAGAAGAGAAGAACACACAAGGCTCATGAACAGTTTAAGACTCCTGGCTAAAATTTAATTATCTAGCATATAGTCTACTAGCTACTATGTAGCTAGAGCTACATACTTCATGATGTTTTCAGTCTTCTTTCTGACAGTGATCTTACATATTTAAAACCCTAATTTATCATGACCTTTCCTGTTGTCCAGTGGTTAGAACTCTGCACTTCTAACACAGGGGCCACCAGTTTGATCCCTGGTTTGGGAACTGGGATCTCATATGCCATATGGCACAGCCAAAAAGCAAAACAAAACCTGATTTATCAACTTGACAAAACTTTACCAAAACCTGATTTATCAGCAAAACAAACCTGGTTCTCCTGAGCTCCTGACATTACTTCAATTTTTCTGCTATATTCTAAGTCAATTCAGTCAACTCATTTTTGTCTCTTATCTAGTTGCTGTAAGGTAGGTTTTTCCTTACCACTTACACAAAGCCGTGGTTTGTGTAAGTGATAAGAAACGTACTCAGCAACTTATCAGGATTGTATAATAAAGGTATATATCCATGTGATATGCTTATATACATACACATGAACACTTTTTTAAGAGTGAAGGAGAAATGCATTAAACAAACCATATTAATTATTTCTAAGTAACTAACTGTTAGCCAGCATGGCAAAAAGTCATTTGGGGTTTCAATTCTGTTCAGTTGCTCAGTTCTGTCCGACTCTTTGCGACCCCAGGGACTGCAGCACGCCAGGGTTCCCTGTCCATCACCAACTCCCATTCTTGGATTTGGGGTCTAGCTAGATGTAACATTTTCAGAGTTCTCCAATAATAAGGGAGCACGCAGGATCCAGAAGTTTCCCAGGAATACAAAATTAATTCTTTATTATATTCTCAGTCATGTTATGCTATCCTCTGCCTGCTATGCCTACCTCCAGTTCTTTAGATATAATACTGTTCGTGGAAGAAACTGATTAACTTTCTAAGATGACAGAAAGTAGGTTTGTTCACTATTTTTTGTTGTTTTCATGCAATTTTACATGCATAAGTTTCTCTGCTGAGCATTATGGCTTCTCTCATGTGGCAAAGGGAAGGGTGAAGATGCAGAGACTGTGTTGTTTATTAAAAGGAAAACCACAGTGAAACTATATTATATATTATTCTAATATATATGATAATGTGTATATATCACATATATGATATATCATTATAGGCATTATAATATGCATATAAAATTAGTTTCAAGATAATTAGCACATGCATAAAAATATGCATTGGTGTTACTGATACTTTTGTTTTGTTACTTTTGGGTTCATTCATAATAATATTCCACTTACCATTGTTTCATGTGACACTACTCCAGGATCATATGAACATAATACTTAATGTCAGTGACAAGAAAACAAGATTCTGTCCCTGATTTGAGAAATGGAGCTTTGGGTATAAAGTGAAACTCCATTAGAGATACAAATGACATAATTGTGGAGATGCCAAAAGTTATGGTTCAGAGTCTACCAGATACTGAAGAATTTGGGAACAGATACAGGATGAGAGATGGCTTCCTAGGTGGCTCAGTGGTAAAGAATCTGCCTACTAAAGCAGGAGCGACAGGAGATGTCTGTTCAGTCCTGAGCAAATACACACACAGGATGTTGAGCCATTAGCAACTTGAGAAATCATAGAACAAATGGGCATGCTGGACCAAAGAGCACCTTTCTTTCTTAGGTCTAATATGGCTTTAATAAGCAGCACATGTGTTTTCACTGCATCCATGTGTTTTAAAAGTGTGGTCCAATTTCGCACTTGTCAAGTCATCAATTCATCAATCATCAATCATCAATTCATCAAGATTTAACAACAATCTTGAATTGACCTTACTTCCTGGAAACATTGGTCAGATCATAAGTGCATTTAGTAAGTGTATTAGTGTGAACACTTTCTGATTAGCATCAAATAATCAATGACTCAATTATATTCCTTTGCTACAATGTGTGATCTCATTTTACTCTCATCATCCTCTCAAGTTCAGAGACCCATTCCCAGCTTAGAAATTGTTCAATAAATAAAAGAACGATTTTACTTGCCTTGACTGAACCAATTTAATATCTGTAAACAGATAGTTTGACTGGATGTCCATTTTAGAGGAAAACTAACAATGTTTTGTGGGATTGAGAATTTTCATTTAGTTGATCATCAGGAACATATATAAGTATCAACATAAACTCCAGAAAACAGTTTTTAAAAGCTTTGAGTAGGTAGGATTTAGAAAGTGACTTTTTATTTTATTTTATTTTTTTTTCACTACCCATTCTCAAATAAGAAATTTACTGGCATTGCCCTGTCTTCAGGGAAAATATCAGGGCAGCTAGTCAATGACTGCTAGCTTTCCAGGCCAGAAGTAATTCTATAGCAATTGTCTGAATGTTTTGAATAGCAGAGGATGGACGGCAGATTCATTGCTGGGAAATATAATCTCTGTAATGGCCTTTGTCACACTTTGCAGCATATAAAACATCCCTGAGAGACAAATATGACTCACTTAGTTTGCAGCTAGCTCTTTAGGGTCCATCCGTCTTCACAGATGTGTCAGTAAAGACACTAAAGTCATGGTGGAGTGTGTTCTTCAGGGAAGTTTCATTTCCTCTTTAATGCAACAGCCATTTATAAAATACAGCTGGAGAAAACAGTCATTTCAAAGAAACTCATCAGTGGCAATACCATCCCATTCAGAAAGCCTGTACAAATGAACCAAGCCAAAGCAGATTTAACATCCTCTGAGATGTCTTCCACTGTTTATCCCCTTCAGGCATAGGACAGGAATCACAAAAGCTAACATTATTTTCACTGCTCTGATGCCATGAATGATATGCTTTTACTAGAGGGCCTACCTCTAGTTATCCCACTCAGACCTTTAATAAGCCAGAATGACTATGCAGCTCTTGACACCTATATTTTCTGTGTTGCATCATAATTATATTATTGGAAAACAGACATAAGAACAAATTTGGTTAGAGAAATATAAATCTTTTCTGTTGTATCTGTATTTGTGTGTGTGTGTGTGTGTGTGTGTGTGTGTGTGTGTGTGTGTGCTTGTGTTCAATGCAAGGTCACTATTTAGAGAGGAAAAAAAAATACTTCTCTATTAAAACAAAAAATAATGATGGGAAAATAGAATGTCTATTTCCATTAAACAACCAAGGATGGTTCTTTAACAAGACGTGACACAATTGGAGGAATTTTCTCTGTCTTCTTTAATTAAGTTTCATAAGAGTTCAAATAGCTAAAGTAACAGAAGAATAGGTTTTTTTGTTTTCTCTTTGTGAAGGGCTTCCTTCAATGGGAAATCTGAACTTACTAGGAAAATGTACTATAGCAATACACTTTTACTCATCCCCATGCTTTTCTTAGCTCCTGCTAAGAACCTCAGTTTTTATTCTACCTCCCTTGATATGCTTTCCTACCTGCCATTTTTTTTAACCTTGTTCTTGTAAATGTTCTTGCATAAGGTCATTGACCTAATATTGTAATAGTAAAATAAAGGATAAAATAATTATAGGTCAAGCGTCAATAGCTACTGGTGACTTAGAAGTTTGTAGATGATCTTAAGGAATTTTGGCAATATCAAGATTTGCATACTATCACCAAAAAAGTGATTAAGTAATGGTTTTAAGAAAATGATGCTGATTTAAGAAAAGACACTATTTTTGTATTTTGTATATTTGCCATTTGTAAAAGTCAATGATAGCAAAAGTTTAGGAATAGCAGATACATGTTCCAGAAAAACATCTATTTCTGCTTTATTGACTATGCCAAATCCTTTGACTGTGTGGATCACAAAAACTGTGGGAAATTCTGAAAAGGATGGGGATACCAGACCACCTGACCTGCCTCTTGAGAAACCTGTATGCAGGTCAGGAAGCAACATTTAGAACTGGACATGGAACAACAGACTGGTTCCAAACAGGAAAAGGAGTACATCAGGGCTGTATATTGTCACTCTGCTTATTTAACTTATATGCAGAGTACATCATGAGAAATGCTGGGCTGGAAGAAGCACAAGCTGGAATCAAGATTGCCAGGAGAAATATCAGTCACCTCAGATATGCAGATGACACGACCCTTATGGCAGAAAGTGAAGAGGAACTAAAAATCCTCTTGATGAAAGTGAAAGAGGAGAGGGAAAAAGTTGGCTTAAAGCTCAATATTCAGAAAATGAAGATCATGGCATCCGATCCCATCACTTCATGGGAAATAGATGGGGAAACAGTGGAAACAGTGACTGACTTTATATTTGTGGGCTCCAATATTACTGCAGATGGTGATTGCAGCCATGAAATTGAAAGACACTCCTTGGAAGGAAAGTTATGATCAACCTAGACAGCATATTCAAAAGCAGAGACATTACTTTGTCAACAAAGGTCCGTCTAGTGAAGGCTATGGTTTTTCCAGTAGTCATGTACGGATGTGAGATTTGGACTATAAAGAGAGCTGAACGCTGAAGAATTGATGCTTTTGTACTGTGGTGTTGGAGAAGACTCTTGAGAGTCCCTTGGACTGCAAGGAGATCCAACCACTCCATCCTAAAGGAGATCAGTCCTGGGTGTTCATTGGAAGGACTGATGTTGAAGCTGAAACTCCAATAGTTTGGTCACTTGATGTGAAGAGCTGACTCATTTGAAAAGAACCTGATGTTGGGAAAGATTGAAGGCAGGAGGAGAAGGAGATGACAGAGGATGAGATGGTTAGATGGTATTACTGACTCAATGGACATGAGTATGGGTGAACTCTGGGAGCTGGTGATGGACAGGGAGGACTGGCGTGCTGTGGTTTGTGGGGTCGCAAAGAGTCGGACACAACTGAGCGACTGAACTGAACTGAACTGAATTATTACCTATAGAATGGATAAGTTATAACAAGCTCCTAATATATAGCATAGGAAACTATATTCAATACCCTGTGATAAACTATAATGGAAAAGAATATGAAAGTAATGTACATATAGATGTGAAAATAATTTTACTATACAGCAGAAATTAATAAAACATTTAAATCAACTATATTTGAATAAAATAAGTTAAAAAAATAATAAAGACAGAGAATGATTCATCACAGTTTAAGGGGCACTGATTTGAAGGTACACAATGAAGCTTTCTGGATTGTTGAAATTTTTATGCAATTGAGGTTGGATAATGGCCACATAAGCACATGTATTTGTGAACATTTACTGAGTTATACATTTGCAATTTGTGTAGCTATGCTCACAATAATTCCTTGGGCAGGTGGTCTTAGTGCTTATTCTTGCCTGACTCCATGAACAGGCCCCATTCATGCTCAGAATTATAATTTGAGTGCCTTATTAAAGGCTCAAATGTGATACTTCTGTTTGGGAGAGTTTCCCTCATTCACTGATGATGAACAAATTGGAGTTATTAAATCTCAAAAGGACTCCTACCTAAATGAATCTTTGGCACATATCTCTAAAGTTAAAAGACGCCATCTTAGTTTTGAGTGCTCTTGAAAACCTTTGGGTGTCCAGTAGATAAAGATACTTACTCTCTTTGAGCCAGTATGCTACAGCCCAAAAATGAATGCCATTGAAATTCACGTGCTGCCACTTATGCAGGAGACCATTATGTGTGCCAGCATACTATAAGACTTTTGTTTCCTTGTTTTAAATAGAAAAAGCTCTTTCCATCTGGATTCTTTCCTAAAATTCAGTTCTTAAATTACATAGCCCTGCATGTGTACAAACAAACATGTACACCAACAACAAATGTTTAATTTCTTATCTTGGTTTTTCAAGTTCCTGATACATTATTGCAAATAGACTAACCTGGAATTGAGTCAGAAAGTACATTTAAATAAAATCAAATTTAACTCCATTTTAAAGCATGGTTGGGTTTTATGTTCAAATGCAATGGCAGTTACCTAGAAAAAAGTAACTTTGTAGTTTCAGCTGATGTTCTATCCCCAGTTTCCCCTTAGCAAATTTGCAGATACTGCATGGGCAAGATGAGATGCCAAAAGCACCTCAGAAAATAATTAATTATTAAGACATATTTATTGTTACTAACTCTGATATTATTTGAGGGCAGAAGGAAAAGAGGGCATCAGAGAATGAGAAGGCTGGATGGTATCACCAGTGCAATGAACATGAACTTGGGCAAACTGGGAGATGGTGAGGGATAGGGAGGTCATGGATGCTGCAATCCATGGGATCACAAAGAGTCCAACACGACTAGCCGATTGAACATAGTAAAATAATTCAACATAAGCAGTTAGGAGTGCTAAACTGCCTCATTTCCCTACATTGGAAGGAGGCCCAAGTGATGAACTAATACAGATTAAGTCTAAATGAGCACTTTTGTCTAAAAAAAAAAAAGGAATTCGAAATTAAGAACATAGGATCTTGGCTTTACATTTGAGGACAAAAATGCAAATTAGATGCTGCTAGTGGTATAGAATCCATCTGCCAATGCAGGAGACATAAGAAATGTGGGTTCGATCCCAGAGTTGGGAAGATCCCCTAGAGGAGGGCTTGGCAACCCATTCTGGTATTCTTGCCTAGATAATCCCATGGACAGAGGAGCCTGGCAGGCCACTGTCCACAGGACTGCAAAGAGTTGGACACGACTGAAATGACTTAACACAACCAAATCCAAATTAGAAGGGACTGTGCATAAGTGTGCAGCCATGTCTGACTCTTTGCAACCCCATGGACTGCAGCCCACCATGCTCCTCTGTCCATGGAATTTTCCAGACAAGAATACTGGAGTGGGTTGCCATTTGCTACTCTGGGGGATCTTTCCCACTCAGGGATTGAAAGCATGTCTCCTGTATTAGCAGGCAAATTCTTTACCACTGTACCACTTTGGAAGTCCCAGAGGGGACTGCATTTTGGCTTTATATTCCCACTGGGTGCTTACTAATTAAAGTCTATAGTCAAAAGTGTGGATGTTGGGAGACACTTCTCCATAGGTCTCTTGTATTCCAGTCTGCTTTGTGGTTATACATCAAGTTCAAGCCAAAGATGTGTCTTTGTCAAGGCCATTTGTGATGAGCAACCCTGAGAACTGAGGTGATGTCTCTTCAGAAAAAAGAACAAACTTACTAACAGGCTGCTATAAAGCAGTGGATTCCCAAGGATCAATGTTCTTTTTCAATACAACCCACTGTATTTTCAGGCATATATTTAGGCCAGTGATCTTCACCTGGGGGGGATTTTGTTCCTCAGGGACATTTGGAAATATTTTCAGACATTTACTGTGATAATATTTGGAATGTGTGTGTGTGTGTGTGAGTGTTGGTCACTCAGTCGTGTCTGCATCTTTGTGACCCCATAGACTGTAGCCTGCCAGTCTCCTCTGTCCACTGAATTTTCCAGGCAAGAATATTGGAGTGGGTGGCCATTCATTTCTCCAGGGATCTTCCCAACTCAGGGATTGAACCCAGTTCTCCCACATCGCAGGCAGACTCTGTACTCTCTGAGGAACCAAGGAAGTGTAATGTTTTGAGGTGGTCTTACAAACAGCTAAGAAAAGAGAAGTGAAAGGCAAAAGAGAAAATGAAAGATATATCCACCTGAATGCAGAATTCCAAAGAATAGCAGTGAGAAATAATAGTGCGAAGTCAAGTGGGCCTTAGAAAGCATCAGTATGAATAAAGCTAGTGGAAGTGATGGATTTCCAGCTGAGTTATTTCAAATCCTAAAAGATGATACTGTTAAAGTGTTGCATTCCATATACAAGCAAATTTGGAAATCTCAGCAGTGGCCACAGGACTGGAAAAGATAAGTTTTTATTCTAACTCCAACGAAGGCCAGTGTGAAAGAATATTCAATTGCACTGCTTTCACATGCTAGCAAAGGAATGCTCAAAGTCTTCCAAGCTAGGTTTCAACAGCACATGAGCTGAGAACTTCCTGATGTACAAGCTAGATTTAGAAGACAGAGGAACCAGAGATTAAATTGTCAACACATTGGCTCATTGAAAAAGCTAGAGAATTCTGGAAAAACATCATCTACTTCTGCTTCATTGACTATGTCCAAGCCTTTGTGTGCATCACAACAAACTTGGGAAATTCTTAAAGTAATGGGAATACCAGACCACCTTACCTGCCTCCTGAGAAACTTGTATGTAGGTCAAGAAACAACAGTTAGAACCAGACAGTGAACATGGACTGGTTCCAAATTGGTAAAGGAATACATCAAGGCTTACATTGTCACCCTGCTTATTTAACTTATATTCAGAGTAAAACATGCAAAATGCTGGGCTGGATGAAGCACAACCTGGAATCAAGATGGCCAGGAGAAATATCAATAACCTCAGATATGCAGATGACACTACCCTCATGGCAGAAAGCAAAGAGAAACTAAAGAACCTTTTGATCTAGGTGAAAGAGGAGAGTGAAAAAGCTGGCTTAAAACTCAACATTTAGAAAATTAAGATCATGGAATCTATTTCCATCACTTCGTGGCAAATAGATGGGGAAACAATGGAAACAGTGATAGACTTTATTTTCTGGGCTCCAAAATCACTGCAGATGGTGACTGCAGCCATGAAATTAAAGGATGATTGCTACTTGGAAGAGCAGCTATGATAAACCTAGACAGTATAATAAAAAGTAGAGATATCAGCTTGCCAAAAATGGTTTGTATAGTCAAAGCTTTTTTTTTTTTCCCAGTAGTCATGTATGGCTGTGAGATTTGGACCATAAAGAAGGTTGAGTGCCAGAGAATTGATGCTTTTAAACTGTCGTGTTGGAGAAGGCTCTTGAGAGTCCCTTGGACTGCAAAATGATCAAACTAGTCAATCCTAAAGTAAATCAGCCCTGAATATTCATTGGAAGAACTGATGCTAAAGCTGAAGCTCCAATACTTTCACCACCTGACAAAAAAACCCGACTCATTGGAAAATATCCTGATGCCGGGAAAGATTGAAGGCAGGAGAAGGGGATGACAGAGGATAAGCCAGCTGGATTGCATCACTGACTCAATGAACATGAGCTTGAGCAAGCTCTGGGAGATTGAAGCAAGGGGAAGTCTGGTGTGCTGCAGTCCATGGGGTTGCAAATATTTGGACATGAATGAGGGACTGAGCAGCAACAATGTATGTGTACATATCTAATACACATGCATACATACAATGCAGTATGTATATATACATATATGCATATGTGTGTACATGTCTATATATGCATAAATATATATAGATAGTGATAGGAGAGTAAGAGAAAGAGATTGTGAAAATGTATTATATGACTAGAAGCTAGTAATGGTTGCTTCTTTTAAAATCTGAAATATTTCATGATGTGAATTTGATATCTTGGAACAGCAATACACTGTGCATTTGCTCTACCTAGCCACCATTGATCCAGTCTTTAGTTATTTTCTTGAGGTAGAGACAGCACTTGCATTACAGCAAACAAAACAAACAATAAATTCACTGCACTCAAAAACTTTAGTGCTGGATAGTTGCTTCCTTAAACTGGCAGCATCTTTATTAATTTATTGAATTTTATTTATAAATGAGAAAATAATCTTTATAAAGTTCTTGTGATGGTTACTTTCATATGTCAATTAGAATGGAACACAGAGTTCTCAGGTATTTGGTCAACCATTTTTCTATGTGTATTTTGAAGGTGTTATTGGATAAGATTAACTTTTTAATGGTAGACTGAGTCAAAGGGATTGCCGTCCATAATGTGAGAAGCCTTCATCCAGTTGGATAAAGACTTAAATATAGGAAAAGGCTGACCCTACCCCAAGTAAGAGGATTGTCCTGCCTGTCTTTGAATTGATATGTTGGCTTTTTCTGGTTCTAAAACAGCTTCTAGCCTTTAGACTAGAACTGAGATACACACACACACACACACACACACACACACAGATTTGGGTCTGTTTCTCTGTAGAACCTTGATTAGGATAGTTCTTTTTAAATATTATTTAATTTATTCAGTTTAGTTCAGTTCAGTCGCTCAGTCGTGTCCGACTCTTTGCAACCCCATGAATCGCAGCACGCTGGTTTTTTGGGGGAATATGCTCGAGAATATCCGGGCGGACTCCTGAGGCTCGATCCCGCCTTTGTGTATGCCGAGCCTCTTTCCTCATGACCTTTGTCACGAGTGGAATGCCTCACCGGCTCCCGGCAAGATGGGGAAACAATGGAAACAGTGATAGACTTTATTTTCTGGGCTCCAAAATCACTGCAGATGGTGACTGCAGCCATGAAATTAAAGGATGATTGCTACTTGGAAGAAAAGCTATGATTAACCTAGACAGTATAATAAAAAGTAGAGATATCAGCTTGCCAAAAATGGTTTGTATAGTCAAAGCTTTTTTTTTTTTTCCCAGTAGTCATGTATAGCTGTGAGATTTGGACCATAAAGAAGGTTGAGTGCCAGAGAATTGATGCTTTTAAACTGTCGTGTTGGAGAAGGCTCTTGAGAGTCCCTTGGACTGCAAAATGATCAAACTAGTCAATCCTAAAGTAAATCAGCCTTGAATATTCATTGGAAGAACTGATGCTAAAGCTGAAGCTCCAATACTTTCACCACCTGACAAAAAGACCTGACTCATTGGAAAATATCCTGATGCTGGGAAAGATTGAAGGCAGGAGAAGGGGATGACAGAGGATAAGCCAGCTGGATTGCATCACTGACTCAATGAACATGAGCTTGAGCAAGCTCTGGGAGATTGAAGCAAGGGGAAGTCTGGTGTGCTGCAGTCCACGGGGTTGCAAATATTTGGACATGAATGAAGGACTGAGCAGCAACAATGTATGTGTACATATCTAATACACATGCATACATACAATGCAGTGTGTATACATACATATATGCATATGTGTGTACATGTCTATATATGCATAAATATATATAGATAGTGATAGGAGAGTGAGAGAAAGAGATTGTGAAAATGTATTATATGACTAGAAGCTAGTAATGGTTGCTTCTTTTAAAATCTGAAATATTTCATGATGTGAATTTGATATCTTGGAACAGCAATACACTGTGCATTTGCTCTACCTAGCCACCATTGATCCAGTCTTTAGTTATTTTCTTGAGGTAGAGACAGCACTTGCATTACAGCAAACAAAACAAACAATAAATTCACTGCACTCAAAAACTTTAGTGCTGGATAGTTGCTTCCTTAAACTGGCAGCATCTTTATTAATTTATTGAATTTTATTTATAAATGAGAAAAATAATCTTTATAAAGTTCTTGTGATGGTTACTTTCATATGTCAATTAGAATGGAACACAGAGTTCTCCTGTGGGAAAACTCAGCAGTGGCCACAGGAATGAAAAAGGTCCGTTTTCATTCCAATTTAATTTATTAATTTAATTTAATTTATTTATTTTTGTCTGTTCTGGGTCTTCATTGCTGCACAGGTTTTTCTCTAGTTGCAGAGAGCAGGGGCTACTCTCTATTTGTGATACTTGGTCTTCTCATCATGGTGGCTTCTCTTATTGCAGAGTATGGGCTCTAAGGCATGCAGGCTTCAGTAATTGCTACACCTGGGCTGTGGAGCACAGACTTAATGGTTGTAGTGCACAGGCTTAGTTGAGATGGTTTGATGCCTGGCCAACTCAATGCACTTGAGTTTGAGCAAATTCCAGGAGATAGAGAAGGACAGGTAACCTGATGTGCTGCAGTCCATGGGGATGAAGTGTCAGACATGATTAGCAACTGACAAATAACAATAATAACAGGTTTAGTTGCTTCACAGCATGTGAGATCTTCCTGGATCAGGGGTCAAACCTGTGTCTCCTGAATTGGCAGGTGGCTTCTTTATCACTGAGCCACCAGGGAAGTCCTATTATAGCTATTTTATGCACTATGAAATTTATTCTTTAAGGGATTGACATTTACCCTTTCACTCTGTGCTCTCCTCTGCTTTATACTTTACTTGATACCAGTACATATCTTACAATATTTTGCATATTTATGTATAAAATATGAGACAAAATTATCTTATTTACTAGTATATCTCCAAGGTTTTTGATATCTGGTTCACATGTGAATTAAGGCACTGTGAACCTCTATGCTTGTTGAAAGAGTGGGCAGCAAAAAATATATTTCTCAAATATTAGCTGATGATATGATTCATTTCATAATTTTAAGCTTAGATTTAAACAGTATGTTTTTTTACTCATTGAAGAAAATTTCTGTTGCTACTGGCATTATTAAAACTGCTTTTAGAATAAATAAATAATTATAAGCCAGGCAGTAATTTGTTTTAAATTACATTCATTCATACTCAGATACTCTAAGGGAAAAGTCTGAGTATTCTTTTTTTTTTTTTTTTTAATACCTCCCTCAGCCCTGGGATTTCTTTGGAAGGAATGATGCTAAAGCTGAAACTCCAGTACTTTGGCCACCTCATATGAAGAGTTGACTCATTGGAAAAGACCTGATGCTGGGAAGGATTGGGGACAGGAGGAGAAGGGGACGACAGAGGATGATATGGCTGGATGGCATCACTGACTTGATGGACCTGAGTCTGAGTGAACTCTGGGAGTTGGTTTTGGACAGGGAGGCCTGGCATGCTGCAATTCATGGGATCACAAAGAGTCAGACACGACTGAGCAGCTGAACTGAACTGAACTGAGAACTGAAAAAGGTCTTCCCTGGTGACTCAGATAGTAATGATCTACCTGCAATGCAGGAGACCTGGATTCAGTCTCTGGGTTGGGAAGAACCCCTGGAGAAGGAAATGGCAACCTATCCAGTTTTCTTGTTGGAGAATTCCATGGACAGAAGAGCCTGGCAGGCTACAGTCAATGGGGTCTCCAAGAGTTGGACACAACTGAATGACTAATCCTTTCCAGAGCTGAAAACCATTCTCCTACATGACCTGGCTCTGGTATATCTTTTTAAATGATGCCCCTAATAGTCTCTTTCTTGCTTATGTAAATCTAGTCCTGAGGCAGGAGATAGATAGATAGACCCCAGGCTGAACAGCTGGACTTTCAAAATAGCAGGAGAGAGGAAAAGCCGAGTCCTGCCCTCACAAGAGATAAAAGACCACATATTCCTTATTCTCAAAGCTGAGGAGACCTTACTGACTACACAAGTATAGAAAGGCTCTTGGAGTGTCACCTCAGAGTGATTCCAACCTACCCATAGGCCTCTTCACTGGAGTTCATCTTGGCTGAAAGACATATGTGCACACATGGGAGGACCTTAAGATACATCAAACATAGATGCAGAGTGGGGAAAAGCAAGACAATTGGCCAAAGGAAACTCAGAAGAAATCCCCCATGTCACTTAATCAAACTACCATGAGGGCACAACTCTCTGAGTCTGCTTGTGTGTCCATCCACAAGTATTCTTTTTCCTCCTAGTAGACACTTTACTTGTTTCACTACTTCCCATCTCTATGTAGAAATTCATTTCTACACAGCTGACAGGCTAGGGCCATGTTACCGACCACTGGTCCCTTGTAGCCTAGTGACTAGTATTCAGCTCTCTCATTGGTTTCAGCCTGACTTCAATCTCTGATGAGGAACCAAAATCCTGATTCAAGCTACTGCAGGCTGAGTCCCTTGGAAACAAATCCCATTGACTTTTTGTGGTTCCTTAAATAAGCGAAGCTTGCTTTCATCTCAGGAACTTCCAATTCGGTTCAGTTCAGTCACTCAGTTGTGTCTGACTCTCTGGCACCCCATGGACTGCAGCACTCAGGCTTCCATGTCCATCACAGACTCCCGGAGCTTGCTCAAACTCATGGCCATCAAGTTGGTGATATCATCCAACCATCTCATCCTCTGTTGTCCTCTTCTCCTCCTGCCTTCTATCTTTTCCAGCATTAGGAACTTTTGTTTGGTGTTTTGTTTTTTTTTTCCCATATTGCTCATTTTCTCATTCCTTCCAATAAATATTCCCCTTGTACTCTATCTGATCAGCATGCTTATCATATATTGGTCTACTTGATTTTTCCTTATTGCACCTGTCTACCTATATGTATACCTGTGCTTCCATCTCTTCTTCCAGAACACAGGGTTGATAAGGGCAGGGCCATTTTCTTTCTGGTCCTTGACCTAACTTTAATGCTTCAGTGAAACTGAAAGTGTTAGTCACTCAATCGTGCCCAACTCTGCGACCCTAAAGACTGCAGCCCACTAAGTTCCTCTGTCCATGGAATTATCCAGGCAAGAATACTGGAGTGGATTGCCATTTCCTTCTCCAGGGGACCTTCCTGACCCAGAGAATGAACCCAGGTCTCATGCATTGCAAGCAGATTCTTTAACATCTAAGCCACCAAGGAAGTGCCTTTTATTAATATATAAACACTTTATCAATACTACTAAATGAAAGTATATATCAATTAGAAGTTCCAAAAAAAAAAAAAAATACAAGTAGTAGTATCAGAAAGTGTCCATTGAGCTGATTTGTGCTCTTTTCTCACATTTTAATCTACTTGGAAGCAAATACAGAGATTTCTAGAATTCAGGAAGTTTGAAACTGGGACATTATACCAGGAACCAATTTTATAGAGACATAGACTTGTTTGTTCTGATAACTATGTGATGTGCCTAGTCATTCAGTCATGTCTCACTCTTTGTGACCCCATGGACTGTAGTCTGCCAGGCTCCTTTGTCTGTGGGGATTCTCCAGGCAAGAATACTGAAGTGGGTCACCATGTCCTCCTCCAGGGGATCTTCCCAACACAGGGACCGAATCCAGGTTTCCCACATTGCAGGTGGATTCTTTACTATCTAAGCCAACAGAGAAGCCAGTTTCTAATAAAAATAGGCTGCGGTATAAAATTATTTAATACTTAATCCAGTATCTGAGTATTTAATTTCCTCCTCCATCAAGTTGCAAATGAGACTCACTTTCTTATTTAGTGTTCATCTTTCATAGAGAGCTGGGCTGGACATTTTAGAAATGCTTTTCTTTTTGAAGATGTGGATTATAAAATAAATGTATGGGAATTAGTGACACGGTCTGACTTCACCATTAACCAGCATAACCCTTTATTCAAATATACATACAGGGATATTTTGATTGACATATAGCATATTTAATTAATTAGGAGTATTACTAATAAGGAAGGAAGGAGGTACATGATTTTACACCTGGTCGTGTACCACCTATAATGGTTTCACCTCAATGTAGTCATCTTTAAGAATATACCTGCTGTTTGTTTTTTCCCCCAAATGCTTTCGTTCATTTAATCCTATTGCATATGATTGACTTCAGATGGCACTGTGTATATCTGCACAACCTGTTTATTTGGTAGCTATTCCTGTTGCTAAACTACTTCTCTGGTGATTCAGCAGGTAAAGAACCTTCTGCCAATGCAGGAGACAAGAGATGTGAGTTCAATCCCTGGGTCAGGAAGATCTCCTTGAGAAGGAAATAGCAATCTCCTCCAGTATTCTTGCCTGGGAAATCCCATGGACAGAGGAACCTGGTGGGTTACAGTCCATGTGGTTGCAAAGAGCCAGACATGACTGAGCATGCATACACACACATACCTGTTGCTAAATATTAGTAAATTGGAAACAGTGACACCTTTTGCCAAATTCCTATTATAATTCTTACTACAGCACCGCCTTCTTTCAAATAGCTTTACTTTTACACAGAGAGCAATAAATGAATCTTTTCTTTCTCTGTAATGGAATCACAACACTTTTTTTCTTACATTTATATAAATAGAAAAATCTGTGGTGATGCTCCATATCAGAGACACTGCATAATCTCGAGGTGTGTATGTTGTCTTCTATCACTGTGCATTAAGGATATCAGTTCCAACATCTTTAGCCACTTTTCAGCAACATTAGGCTACTTGCTTTAGGACACAATTTTCAGACATGTCACTCTTGACTGGGAATAGTCAAGGGGTTATGGAACACCAGTTTCAAAAATAGTTCCTTGGATTCCATTTTCTATCAGTCTGAACTAAATATGAACCAAAGATATGCCTTTTATATAAAGTGTTCCACCAATTGAAGGGGACTCCAAATTCCCCACTGTAAAAGAAACTGAACCCTTTATAAAAAAATTTTGCCCAATTATTTTCACAAAGCACCTTGATTACCAAATTAATCATTATTTGCCATGTATGTCAGTGCCATGAAAAGAGAGGAAGTGTTTGGCCCACAAACTCTAGACTATTAAGTGAAAATGATTTCATTTCTTCAAAATCTCATGACAGCATCCTTCCTCTAAAAATACTTCTTTTACCCTATGATTGATGGGAAATTTCCCCATTTAAATTGACATTCTTTTAACAAGGGTCAACACTAGGTCACAGCTTTTGTTGCTGTTTAGTCAATAAGGCATGTCTGACTCTCTTGTGACCTCATGGACTGTAGCCTGCAAGGTTCCTCTGTCCATGGGATTTCCCAGGCAAGAATACTAGAGTGGGCTCCCATTTCCTCCATCAAGGGATCTTCCATATCAAGGGATCAAGCCTACTGATCAACCAGGGAAGCCCAGGAAACTCTTAGGTTTGTTGAATAATGCTTATTTTTCCATGACTTCACCCTCTGTAAAAGTGCCCTCATATTTCTCTCACATCATAATCCCTCACTCTCTGAATGATACCCCAGCATTCAACCATTCTCTTCAATTACCATTGCTATTTTCAAATGTGGCTGATAACCTAATAAATAAATCTTACATGAAATATTCACCAGAGAGAGAGGGGGTGAGGAACCTTCCATTTTCATCCTTCTACTGTCTTTGTAACTTGTGCATATTTCATTTAAAAAAGTAATAAGCCGTAATATAAAAAGCAGTTCTAGGAGGCAAGTTTAAAGAGTAAGTATGATCTAAAAGAGAATCTTGATCAACCCCTTCTTCCATACATTGACTTTGTTACTCTTTACCACTATCATTTTGTTTGTGGTTGACTTTTCAGATTTTTGAAGTTTTATATGATAATAATAAAGATAACACCAAACTTACTTGTAATAATAATTCAGATGAACAAAATATATATAGAAAACCTCAAAAGTGACCTCGAAAGTACTTTTCAAATGATTGTCAAGTGTTCTAGTTGTTGCACCTAAAGAATCCTCCTGCTATGAGGGAGATCTGGGTTCAATCCCTGGGTTGGGAAGATTCCATGGAGGAGGGCATGGCAACCCACTCTAGCATTCTTGCCTGGAGAATCCCCATGGACAGAGAAGCCTGGCAGGTCTACAGCCCATGACATCACGAAGAGTCAGACACGACTGAGGTACTAAGTACACAGCCCACTCAGAGTCTTACATCACTGTTCATATTATGCACTTTATCTTCTGGCTGCTGTTGGGGCCTTCTTCTTACACCAGATGGATGGAATAACTCCTGAAAAAAGATTAGCTCTCTCTCTGGATTGAAGCAGGACACATTGTTGTTCTGAATATTGGGGGAATGGTGAAGCTAAATCATACACTTCCCCTTAATTATAGAGAAAAGTATTTCTCACATCTGCTTCTATTTCCATGAAAGCGAAAGTGAAAGTGAAGTCTCTCAGTTGTGTCTGACTCTTTGTGACCCCGTGGACTGTAGCCCACCAGGCTTCTCTGTCCATGGGATTCTCCAGGCAAGAATACTGGAGTGGGTTACCATTTCCTTCTCCAGGGGATCTTCCCGACCCAGGGATTGAACGCAGGTATCCCACATTGCAGGCAGAGGCTTTAACCTCTGAGCCACCAGGGAAGCCCCTTGGCAAGTTTGCATATTTCAGATTTTCAACCAAAATGCATTGTGACTGTCAGACCCAGAATTTAGCAAGCAATTGTGCCTTCAGAAAAGCTCAAATGAAGGTCACAGAGTTCTGTGGCGTCTATATTACCAGAATACTTTACAATTGGGAGAAAATAACTCTTAAAGTTGATAATCACTCCAGGTACCTTGAGTAGTGATCTTTCAGATGGTTAATGTGATGAAACAGTTTGGAAGAAACCAACCATGTTGGTTGACTTTCAGCTGCTGATATTATTTATTATTATTATTAATTGGATTGATCTCCCCCTGTACTTCTATTGTTCCTTCCTTGCATCTTGCATTATCAAGAGGATTTATCACACAGGAAAAAAAAAAAAAAAAAACATTTGCAAAGGCTGTTTTTGACTTGGCCTAATGTAGAAAGGGAGAAGGCAATGGCACCCCACTCCAGTACTCTTGCCTGGAAAATCCCATGGATGGAGGAGCCTGGTAGGCTGCAGTCCATGGAGTCGCTAGGAGTCGGACGCGACTGAGCGACTTCACTTTCACTTTTCATTTTCACACAATGGAGAAGGCAATGGCAACCCACTCCAGTGTTCTTGCCTGGAGAATCCCAGGGACGGCAGAGCCTGGTGGGCTGCCATCTCTGGGGTCGCACAGAGTCGGACATGACTGAAGCGACTTAGCAGCAGCAGCAGCAGCAATGTAAAAAGACATTACAAGGATTTCTACAGCACAAACAGGGATGTGAGAGGAATCAAGAGAAGCTTAGATAAAGTAGTGTCCAACTGCATGATAACCTAGTGGCTAGAGAAGTAGAAAGCTTCTCACATGCCATGATTTGGCAGAGACTCCAAAGTTCATCTACCCCAAAATACTTCATATATTATCTGAAAATAGTGGTTTACTGGTAAAGAATCCACCTGCACTGAAGGGGAGTTGCAGGGAACTCACATTCTATCCTTAGGTTGGGAAGATTACCAGGAGAAGGAAATGGCAACCCAGTCCAATATTCTTGCCTGGAAATCCTCATGGGCAGAGAATCCTGGTGGGCTACAGTCCACAGGATTGCAAAAGAGTCAGACATTACTGAATGACTAGATAACAACAATGCCTGGCAGGTTTATTACATCAGTGCAGATTGAGTTAAAGTGTTATATATATTGAATGAAATTGGCATATTTGAAAAGTTTAAATGGTTCTTTATATGTGGAGAGAACATCATTTGAACCTATGGCAATTGAATTTTTAAAAAATGATTTTGCTTAAAATAAGGAAAATCTATTCAAATTCTGGAGTTATCTGACAATGGGGTGTGATGCACTGCTATCTAAATAAGTGGTGTGCTCTTTGTCCTCACAAACACTTAGGCTGCAATGCATATTATAGAATAGCACTATCCAAAGGAAACAAAACATGAAGAAGAAATGCAAGTCATATATGTAATTATAAGTTTTCTGGTATTCTCATTCAAAATAATTTTAAAGTGGAAATTAAATAATATATTTGATTAAACCCAATATGTCCAAAGCATTATAATTACAACATGCAATGATTATAAAAGTAAGACTTTTCAAATTTTGTGCTGGGTATTTGAAATTTCATGTGAATTTCAGTTTTTCCTTGAAATATGGGTTGGTTATGTTTCAATAGTTGCACATGCCTAGTGGCTACTGGATTAGACAGTATAGTTATAGAGATATCCCAGATATAGTAAGAGATCCATCCTGTAAAGTTACTTCCATTTTTTAATATTTATTATTCCCATTGTTTAAAGACCACAGCTTATTAAATGGACTTCCAATTGCATAAAGCAGCTGCAACAAGGGGTCTCTTTTCTGGGCACAGGGAAAAGAAACCACTTGGAGGACACTGGTCACCTCAGGGAGAAAGGACAACACAAATTAACATTTTCTGCCTCAGACCTTTGAGTCAAAAAAATTATGCACAACTTAAGGAAACTGGTGATACAGAGAAATAAAATATTTCAATCCATATTTACCGGTTATTGTTTTTTTACACAGCATTATAGAGAAAACAAAGGCTGTGCCTTCAAAGAGTATACAGACATATACTCGCATAGAAAACTAATATGAAACAGTAGGACATGAAAAGATACTCCAAATTGCTAATTGTTAGAGAAATGCAAATCACAACTACAATGACTTCACACTAGTCAGAATGGCCATGATTAAAAAGTTTACAAATCACAAATGCTATAGCGGGTGTGGAGGAAAGGGAAATGCTTTGCACTGCTTGTGGGACTGTAAATTGGCAAAGCCACTGTGAAAAATGATATGGAGATTCTTCAGAAAATTAAAAGTAGCAATCCCATTCCTGGGTATATATACAAACAAAAATGTAATTTAAAAAGTTAAAAGTTCCCCTTACGTTCATAATACTACTATTAACAATAGTCAAGACACGAAAATAACATAAATGTCCATCTACAAATGAATGGATAAAGAAGATGTGGTTACATATATACAATATAAGAGAATACTTTGCAGCCATAAAAAAGAATGAAGCTATGCCATTTGCAGCAACATGAATGAACCGAGAAATCATAATACGAAGAGAAGTCAGAAAGAGAAAGACAAATACCAAATGAAATCACTTCTATGTGGACTCTACAACAGACAAGACTTTACCTACAAGACAAATATATTAACAATCATTGAGAACATACTTGTGGTTGTCTAGGTGTCAGGGGCAGATGAATTAAAAGTCTGAGATTAGCAGATTCAAACTATTGCATATAGAATAGGTAAACATCAAGGTCCTACTGTTTAGTACAGGTAGCTACATTCAATATTCTATGATAAACCATAAAGGAAAACAATTTGAAAAAATATATATATGTACAACTGAGTCACTTTTCTGTACATTGAAATTAGCACAAAATTATAGATCAACTATATTTCAATAAAAAAACACACACACAACTGGTTTTATTCCTGATTCTGCTTTTTTCATACCTCACATGTAATTTGCTATCAAATTTGATTGGTTCTACTTTTATGTATACCGAAACCTGATCTTATTTCACTGGCTAATGCTATCATTCTGGCCCAATATGTCTTTAACTTACTACATTTTGATAATTACAAGTCTTCCAAGTAGGTCCCCTTCTATCCATCTCCTTTTGCAGTCTCTTCCTAATAGAATGGGATCTTTTTAAAACTTGAATCAAATTATATCACTCTTCTGTTTAAAATTCTTTTTGTTTCCCATCTCTCTCTAAATAATCATGTAAATCTGTATTCCGATCTAAAATCCCTTACATGATCTGCTCCTTCTCAACTCCTAAAATTGTTTCTTTGACTTCATATCCTTTGTTCTCTTACTTGATCACTCTGAACACTGAGATTATTGCTGTTTCTTTAAAAAAAAAAAAAAAAAAAAACCTCCAAGTTGGCTAACCTATAGATGTTTCGCTTGCTATTTCCTCTTTCCACTATGCTGTTTCCCAAGCTATACACATAGCAAGCTCACTAGCATCATTTTCATCTTCTCCGTGAATACTTCTCTGCTCAGCACATTTAGAAAAATTTACCTTCCTTCCTCGTACCTCCAAATTTCATTTAGTTCCTAATTATTTTCTCCTTATTGGATGTCTTTATCTAACATAAAATAGCAAATATATATCTATATCTATATCTATATATATATTATGTGCATTGTCTGCCTATGATACTGAAATACGTGCTTCAGAAAGGAGTTTTTTTTTTCTTTATGTGTTCTGCTATATTCCCATTTTGTAAGACAGTGTTCACACATAGTAAGCATTTAATAAGTATATTTGAATGAATAAATAAATGTTGCAGAGGAAGACAAAATAAATGCATGTATTGTCTGAGAGTAGGTTATAGATAAGAGGTAATGAATAAGGGATAAAGATAATTATTTCTCTAGGAATTCAAAAGGTAGATTTATCTGTAGTTGGGTAGGCAGAGGAGCTTCTTAGAGACACACAGAATGCCTGGAAGAATCTGAGGGGAAGAAGAAGGTAAGCATCTTTAAGAAGAGGAAAAGGGAAGCAAAGTAGTATATAAATAAATATAGTACAACTATTATTTTTAAAAGTTACAAATACAGATGAATAACAAACCTAAGTTTAAAAAGCTATCCTGTAGCTCAGACTAATGTATATCTCAATCATTTTTCCTACTTGATGACAGGTAGATTAATCTTGGGAACTTTTGAACAAGACTAGGAAGCATAATCTATAAAACTATTTAATCATTATTTGTTTTTCTCTGATTAACTTATTTCACTACGTATAATACCCTCTAGGTCAGTCGATATGGTTGCAAATGGTAGAATTTCATTTTATATATATATATATATATATATATATATACACACATACACACACCATCCATTGTGTCACAAATAACAAGATTCCATTCTTTTTATGGTTGAGTAATATTCCAATGTGTATGTGTGTGTCTTCTTCATTCATTTATCGATGAGTGGGCACAGATTGTTTCCATACTTTGGCTATTGTAAATAATGCTGCACTATACATGGGGATGCATGCCTTTTTTCATGTTAATATTTCATTTTCCCTAAGTATATTCTCACCAATGGTACTGCTGAGCCCTATAAAGTTTCCATTTATAGTTTTTTAAGAAACCTCCATACTATTTTTCACAGTGACTGCAACAATTCACATTTCCACTAACAATACACGTGTTCTGTTTTCTCCACATCCTCACTAACACGTGTTATTTGTAAACATTTTTTTTAACTTTTTAAAAAGTTTTTAATAGGAGGATAACTGTTTTACAATATTGTGTTAGTTTCTGTCATATATCAACATGAATCAGCCGTAAGTATATATATGTCCCCTCCCTCTTGAACCTCCCTCCCATTTCCCATCCCATCCCACCCCCCTAGATTGTCACAGAGCACCAAGTTTGAGCTCCCTGTGTGTTTTATACATATATATATATATATATATATATATATATATATATATCCATAGAATTTTCCAGGCAAGAATACTGGAGTGGGCCATTTCCTTCTCCAGAGGATCTTCCTGACCCAGGAATCAAGTGCACGTCTCCTGCACTGGCAAGCATTGGCAGGTGGATTTTTGTGGCTCAGACAGTAAAAGTGTCTGCCTATAATGCAGGAGCAGAGAAGGCAATGGCACCCCACTCCAGTACTCTTACCTGGAAAACCCCATGGATGGAGGAGCCTGGTAGGCTGCAGTCCATGTGGTCGCTAAGTCGGATACACTGAGCAACTTCACTTCCACGTTTCACTTTCATGCGTTGGAGAAGGAAATGGCAACCCACTCCAGTATTCTTGCTTGGAGAATCCCAAGGACAGGGGAGGCTGGTGGGCTGCCATTTATGGGGTCCAAAGAGTCAGACACGACTGAAGCAACTTAGCGGCAGCAGCATAATGCAGGAGACCTGGGTTCCATCCCTGGGTCAGGACGATCCCCTGGAGAAGGAAATGGCAACACACTCCTGTACTCTTGACTGGAAAATTCCATGGACGGAGGAGCCTGGTAGGCTAGAGTTCATGGGGTCACAAAGAGTCAGACACAACTGAGAGACTTCACTTCCTTTCTTTCTTTCTTTATCACTGAGCCACCAGGGAAGCCCCTAGACTTATTGATATTAGTAATTTTGACTGGTGTGAGGTGATACCTCATTTTGTTTGGGCTTTCATTTCTCTGATGATTAGTAATTTTTAACATCTTTTCATGTGTTTGCTGGCTATCTGAATATCTTCTTTGGAAAAGTGTCTATTCAGATCTTCCCACTTTTTTAATACTTTTTATTTTGCTTTGGGGTATAGCTGATTAACAAACAATATTGTGATGGTTTCATGTAAACAACAAAGGGACGCAGCCATACATGTACATGTATCCATCTCTCCAAAACTCCCCTCCCATCCAGGCTGCCCATTTTCATTTTATTTTATTTATTTTTATCTTTTTCTGATGGCCCATTTTTAAATTGTGTTTTTTTTGTATTAATCGTATGAGCTGTCTATAGCATTCAGATATTAACCCTTTATTTGTCATATAATTTGCAAATATTTCTCCCATTCAGTAGGTTTTATGTACATTTTGTTGGTAGTTTCCCTTGCTGTGCAAAGCCTTTTTTAGTTTAAGTAGGTCACCTTTGTTTATTTTTGCTTTTGTAACATTTTAAGTATATTTTGGAGGCAGAATTAACAAGTATTTTGTAAGAATAGTACCTTCATTGTTACCAGTTGGATGTCAAAGAAGGTCATTTGTTATTAGCCATTTCTCATGCAATAGGCTTCCCTGGTGACTCAGACAGTAAAAAGCCTGTATGCAATCCAGGAGACCCAAGTTTGATCCCTGGGTTGGGAAGATTCCCTGAAGAATGAAATGGCAACCCCCTCCAGTATTTTTGCTTGGATAATTCCATGGATAGAGGAGCCTGGTGGGCTGTAGTCCATGGGGTCACAAAGTCAGACATGACTCAGTGACTAACACACACACACATACACATGCAATAGGGGTTTCCCAGGCGGCACTAGTGGTAATGAATCTGCTTGCCAACACAGGGGACTTAAGAGATGTGGGTTCAAATCTTGGAAGATCCCCTAGACGAGGTCATGGCACCCACTCCAATATTCTTGCCTGAAGAATCCCATGGAGAGAGAAGCCTGGTGGGTTATGGTCCATAGGGTCTCAAAGAGTCCAACACAACTGAAGTGCCTTAACACACATGCATGCATGAAATAGAGTAAAGGAAGATTTCTATGGTGTCTCAAAACACGGGTTAAGGGATGGGTTTCAATGGAGGAACTTAAAAGCTGGTATCAGTGCAAGAGAACAGGGCATACTTAACTTATGGGTACAATTACTGGAACCAGGGATGAACCCGTAGGGTGGATCTGCTTTCCTGCAAAGGCATCTCAAAACTTTTGCTCCTATGCCTTCTTATAGGAAGTTCAGTTCAGTTCAGTTCAGTCACTCAGTTGTGTCCGACTCTTTGCAACCCCATGAATCGCAGCATGCCAGGCCTCCCTGTCCATCACCAACTCCCGGAGTTCACTCAAACTCACATCCATTGAGTCCGTGACGCCATCCAGCCATCTCATCCTCTGTCGTCCCTTTCTCCTCCTGCCCCTAATCCCTCCCAGCATCAGGGTCTTTTCCAATGAGTCAACTCTTCGCATGAGGTGGCCAAAGTATTGGAGTTTCAGCCTCAGCATCAGTCCTTCCAATGAACACCCTGGACTGGTCTCCTTTAGGATGGACTGGTTGGATCTCCTTGCAGTCCAAGGGACTCTCATGTGTCTTCTGCAACACCACAGTTCAAAAGCATCAATTCTTCGGCACTCAGCTTTCTTCACAGTCCAATTCTCACATCCGTACATGACCACTGTAAAAACCATAGGCTTGACTAGATGGACCTTTGTTGGCAAAGTAATATCTCTGCTTTTGAATATGCTATCTAGGTTGGTCATAACTTTCCTTCCAAGGAGTAAGCGTCTTTTAATTTCATGGCTGCAATCACAATCTGCAGTGATTTTGGAGCTTCAAAAAATAAAGTCTGACACTGTTTCCACTGTTTCCCCATCTATTTCCCATGAAGTGATGGGACCAGATGCCATGATCTTAGTTTTCTGAATGTTGAGCTTTAGGCCAACTTTTTCACTCTCGTCTTTCACTTTCATCAAGAAGCTTTTTAGTGCCTCTTCACTTTCTGCTATAAGGGTGGTTTCATCTGCATACCTGAGGTTAGCCTCTTTCAAAAAGGGGCACATAAACTGTTTGGATGTCCATAGTCTGAATTGTCTGCCAGTGTTTCATAGGTGTTTGGGTTCCCAGCACACATTCATCATGGAGCTATTGAAAACTACAACCTTTCTGTTTAGGAGAGGAAGATACTATTATTCCTTTTAAGTAAGAAGATATTCTCTCCCTTAAGTAGGAAGAAGCTTATCCCTACTTAAAGAAGGAGGAATCTTCATTACTATGTATCTCATTGCCTGAGAGATGCAGAGTGACCACCTAGGGTCATTTTCAGTAATTCTGTTTCATCCATCAAGTAAAACTTTATGATAGAATTAATTATAGTGTTTTGGTGGTGAAAGAGAGAAATCAAGGGTAAATCCTAGGTTTTGACTTGACACCTGAAAAAGCTGGTAACATTATTTATTAATGTGGAAATGCAGGAATAGATAGTTCTGAGGAAAAGGAATCATTATTTGTTTTGCACATGATGCATTTGTGATTTCCTTTGAGACACATAATTATAAACACTGATAGTAAGTTTTAGAATATGATTGTGTTATGATATAGGTCTAGAGCTCAGAAGACAGATAAGTCAATAAGATGTACATCTTGGAGTAATCAGCTTATAAATGAAACTTAGTCATGGGAGAAAATATACTACCAGAGTACAGTGAAGAGAGAATAAAAGGTTTGGGATCTCATTCTCAGGGCACTTTCAATTTCAGAAATTACAAAAAAAAAAGAAAGAAAGAAAAAGAAAACTAGCAAATGAGCCTTAGCCCATTTGTCCAACGAGGGAAGAAAGGGTGACAAGAAGCAACCCTAAAGTCAAGTGAAAAATATATTTTCAGAAAGCATTGCAGCAGCTTTGTATACCAAATGTTGCTATAGTTCAAAGAAGGGGGCAGCTGACAAGTTAGAATTGCTCTCATTAACTTCAACCTCAATGGAGTGATTGGGACAAAAGCATACAGGGGAGAATTTAAGAGAGTGAGAGGTGTGGTATGGGAGAACACAAGCATAGTGAGAGATTCTTTTGATACATTTTGCTGTAAAGGGTAGAAAACAAATGTCATACTGACTGGCATATGTGTTGTTGTTAATGTTTTCTAATAAAAATGAAAATGTATTTACATGCTCACTCAAAAAGTTGCAGGTACAGAGGAACACTCCTGAGATAGTATCAGTTCTAAATAGATAATAAACTTAGGTTGTGTTCCCTAGTTAAGCAGTGCTTCCTCGTATCTCTCAAAGGCATTCAATCTCAATCAGAAGAAAAGAAAAATGCAGTATACAGTAAATCCACCTATCTTCCTAATGATCTATGCTTACTATAGATTTTTTTTGGTCATTTGCTAGCTTTCCTTATCTGTATATTATCATCATGATGCTAGGAAAAAAAAAAAAAAACCTGCTATAGGATTTCTTTTTTAAAATAAATTTTGTTAAAGAGTAGTGAAATAACACAAAGTAAACAAACCCATGTAAATTTTTCCAGGTTTGTTTTTCAGAACAAAATGGTATGCAAAAATGCCTGTTGTGTTCTTTCCAAACACTATCGTCTTTCATTTTCTTTTTTTTTTAATTTAAATTTATTCATTTTCATTGGAGGCTAATTACTTTACAATATTGTACTGGTTTTGCCATACATCAACATGAATCCACCACAGGTGTACACATGTTCCCAATCCTGAACTCCCCTCCCACCTCCCTCCCCATACCATCCCTCTGGGTCATCCCATTTAAACAGTATCCTGAAGTCTAACACTCAAAAAATATGCTTTGGACATTTTTCAACTTTTCAAAACCATGGGAAATTTTAAACATGTACAAAAGTAGAAAGAACAACATAATGAACCCCTAGACACCTACTTTCTAGCTTAAATAATTATCAATTCATGGAATATTATTTCATGTGTCAAATGATTCTCAAAATGTGGTGCCTGTACCAAAAGAAGCAGTATGACCTAACAACTTGTCAGAAATGCAAATCTTCAGGCTTCGATCTAGACCTATTCAATCATAAACATCAGAGATGGAGCCCTAGCAATCACTCTACAAATGATGCTACTGCATAGTAATTCTTGGAAGTTATTCATCTAGACTCATAAAGTTGCCTTTCCCTTGCAGGATTAGTCTGATGCACATTTTTATATAACTTTAAATTTCTGCTATTAATGTTTAAAAATACAATCCCTATTACAAATAACAATACAACCTGAATATCAATAAGTATCCAGTCAGTGTTCAGATTATTTCATATATTTTAATTTTCTTTACTTTAAGCCAGAATTCAGATAAGGCCTCTGTGCTGCAATTGGTTAAATATGTTTATTACATGGCTTTAGTTTATAGTTTCTCTCTTACCTTGTGATTTGTTTTTATTCTATTTGTCTCTATTTTTTCTCACTCTCTCTTCCTCTTCTATGTAATGGAATTGTTGAATAAAATTGATCATATGTCTTTTATATCTTCTTTGTGTCTGGGCTTCATACATTGAAGCTCAAAGAGAGTGTGTGTGTGTGTGTGTGTGTGTGTGTGTGTGTGTGTTATAAGATGTTTATCTACTCCTTGTGTTTCCTGAAAACTGAGAATCAGTTCTAGTGAATTTATCATGAGTATATTTAATTTTTCTTAAAACTTTAAGATGTTTTCCCCTATGCACAGTCAGTGCTGCAATTTTAAGAAAAACAAAGTGATTGAAAGAAGAAAATGATTTTAAAGGTGAGGGCAAAATGATTATGGGGTACAGACTAGGATAGTCAAGGAGTCAGGCTAGCTAGGAAGTCATAGATCTAGCAAGAGTGTAGTAATTAGTCTATGTTTTTGAGCTGATGGTAGTAGAAACATAAAATGGGAAATAATTTGGGGGAATGGTAAGAAATATACCCTTGGTGACTGAAGATCAGAGATAAATCCAGGTTTCATTCCTGGTGGCTTGAGACTGTGGTGTTGTTCAAATTATTAACAATTTTTTTTTCTAAAGTACAGTATTCATTTAATTTGTAGAAAAGCATGTATAATGGACTTCACTGGTGGCTCAGATGGTAAAAAATCTGCCTGCAATGCAGGAGGCTGGGTTTGATCCCTGGGTAGGGAAGATTCCTTGGAGAAGAGAATGGCTTCCCACTCCAGTATTCTTGCCTCGAGAATTCCATGGACAGAGGAGCCTGGTTGGCTACTGTCCATGGGACCACAAAGAATCAGACACGACTGAGCAACTAACAGTTCCACCTTGTTTTTTTTTTTTTTTTTTTCCCACAAGAAGGAAATGGCAACCCACTCCCGTACTTTTGTCTAGAAAATTCCATAGATGGAGGAGCCTGATGGGTTACAGTCCATGGGGTCATGAAGAGTCGGACACGACTGAGCGACTTCACGATGATGGCATTGCTAAATGCTCCACATGCTTGTGTGCTCAGTTGTGGCTGACTTTTGGCAACCCCATGGATGATAGCCTGCCATGCTCCTCTGTCCATGGAATTTCCCTTGCAAGAACACTGTAGTAGTTGCCATTCTCAACTCCAGGGTATCTTCCCGATGGAGGGATCAAACCCACATGTCCAAAGTCTCCTGTATTGTAGGCAGATTGCTTAGCCACTGAGCTATTAGGGAAGCCAATAGAAAGCCATAAAATCCTCAGATGTACATGGCTGTCTCTATTTTCCCTCTTCTTTGTTTCTGTGATAGGAGTTCCTGCATGTGCAACATTACTTCACATTTATAATCTGCCTGTATATGAAAAATAAAGCTCTTTTTATGTCTTCACTAGTCTAGAAAGAAGAGCAGTCCTTCTTCCATTATTTTTTACTTTGCATTTGTTTTTTAACTTTGTGAGTCTTTTATTATAAATATTTTAATGTTTCTCTTTTGCACACAGAATAGGAATCCAAATTCCTGTCATAATTAATTCTAGACTCACAGGGCTACTTTTGTGTCATATCTTGTCTCAGGACCCTGTGTTTGAGAGAGAATTCCTGATTTAACCCAAAACAAGGGAGTGCTATTTTTTCTCTATCCTCTTTTTGTTCACATGATCTATGAAGTCTATAATGAATTATATTGGTATTCTTAGAAAAAAGTGAATAGAATTTATCTCGGACACATTTCACTATTTATCAATGACTCAATTTATTTTCTGTATGATGTGAAAATAAATGCTGACTTACTTTGTAGTGTTAATTTAAGGAATAAAATTAAGTATTTATTATATGTTTTAGCATAGAATAGATAAATGTGGGGATTAGGTAAGGTCTGTGGTCTGTCTCTAGGTAAACAGTGTAACCTGCACACTTTCTTGATTTTATCATCATAGAATAAGGAATTCAGGGAGAGATTCCCTTCTCTACCCTGAGCAAGCTGCATTCCAGAAATTTTATAAGTTATCCATTCGAAAGGAATACTACATTGGTTATGGGCTGTGTTCCCTGGCAGTGACCCCTGCCCAATTTTTTTTTCTGCTTCTCCAGATCAAAAATATATTTTTTTAATTCAAACTTTTAAACAGCTATAAACCAGTAAAAAAATACAAGAGCAAAATAAGAAAAGGTACACCTTAATATTTTATGTATATAAATATCTTTGAAAATTATCTTTAAAAATTATTTTAACAACTGAGCAATAGACTCACAATTCAGATTTGTATTAATATACTGAAAAATGGCAAGTCAAATTGATTTATTGCATATATCTCAAGAACTTCATTTGCAGGAAAGAAATTAGCCAGTGAACATTGTAGGCTACAAACAAGCACATTTCTGCATCAATTTTTCCCTATTAAAAGGAAGAAAAGAATCTCTTCTCTCTCTGTTACATCCTTTCTTTACTTTCTGACCCTCTTTAGAAAGATGAAGGAAAAAAGTAGAGATGAAATTTCGAAGTGCCAAAAATATAGTTCTCCATCTCTCATTTTCATGAAATGACTGCATGTTGTAATTCATCGTAAATTCAAAATGCTTAATACATCAACAAAATTAAGTCTATTCAATTGGTTTAACCTGTGGTCATATAAGGATGTGAGAGTTGGACTGTGAAGAAGGCTGAGCACCAAAGAATTGATGCTTTTGAACTGTGGTGTTGGAGAAGACTCTTGAGAGTCCCTTGGACTGCAAGGAGATCCAACCAGTCCATTCTGAAGGAGATCAGCCCTGGGGTTTCTTTGGAAGGAATGATGCTGAAGCTGAAACTCCAGTACTTTGGCCACCTCATGAGTAGAGTTGACTCATTGGAAAAGACTCTGATGCTGGGAGGGATTGGGTGCAGGAGGAGAAGGGGACGACAGAGGATGAGATGGCTGGATGGCATCACTGACTCGATGGACATGAGTCTCAGAGAACTCCAGGAGTTGGTGATGGACAGGGAGGCCTGGCGTGCTGTGATTCATGGGGTTGCAAAGAGTCGGACACCACTGAGTGACTGATCTGATCTGATCTGATCTGATTCAATTGAAATTATTTTCATATTACTAGTCCTCATTTTTGTATGTTCAAATTCTGAAAAATAAAATATTTTATCATATTCATTGATATAAATGCTTTACAAATGGTCATCAAAAGATATTTTTGGTTGTAGCATCTTTATTATACACAAAAGCAGCATATAAAACTGAACTTCTGTTACAAAACCAACAAGCACATCATTTAGATAAACACAGCTAAAATGAAAGATAAAGAAGAAAATAGGTTTCTGGTTTCCTCTGCAAATAATATTGATATATTTGACATTATGGGCTTATCAAATTTGCTCATGTAGTTTATTAAATGCTAAAAATAAATTCTTCCTTTGGTAAGTATTTGACACATTCACCTTATTATTTTGAATATTTCATTATAGAGGAAACATGACAACCATAAAATAATTTTGAGCAACAATTTGTATTTCTTTCAAAATAACAGAGAACAACTAAAAATTATCATGTCTTTGACATACAATAGACTTATATATCTCCATTTTATTAAAGGGTTTTTTTTTTTTTTCTTTACATGAGTTTGAGCAAGCTCTGGGAGCTGGTGATGAACAGGGAAGCCTGGCATGCTGCAGTTCATGGTGTTGTAAACAGTTGGACACAACTGAATGACTGAACTATGTCAAAAGTATTAGCTTAAAACTTTGGTCAATTATTGTATAGAAACCATTGAGTCTGTAATGATGTATTATTTAAAATTTTATCATAATAATAGAGAAAATTTAGTAGAAGAGGGTGTTTAAATGGTGGCCTTAAACTGAACCGAAAGTCTCTCAGTCATGTCTGACTCTCTGCAACTTCATGAGCTATAGCCCACCAGGCCCCTCTGTCTGTGGACTTCTCCAGGCAAGAATACTAGAGTGGGTTGCCATTTTCTCCAGGGGATCTTCCCAACCCAGGGATCAAACGTGGGTCTCTTGCATTGGAGGCAGATTTTTTACCATCTGAATCACAAGGGAAGTCCTGGTGGTCTTAAAGGTCTTTTGCAAATCATACCACAGCTATATCATAATTTTCTATTATACCTTAAGAAGCTCTTAGCTAAGAACACATCAGATGAATACTGAAAGTACTAAAAAGTCCAATACTAGCCTATTTTGATTATGTTTACCAGTCTTAGAAACTGGATTTATTTTGAAACAAGACTTCTGCTTCAAGGGTTAACACATACCATTAAATAATGAAATTAACTTTCACAAGAATATTAAAGATCAGTAGTCATTGTTTCTTATCAGGGACACATACCCAATCAATATTTTCCCATAATGACAAGGGTTTAAGATGCTCAGTCTTTTACTTAGCCTGGTGTATTAGGTTTATTACTAGGAGAAGAAGCTGAGATAATTTGTGTGCATGGGATTTTCTGAACAAATAAGAAGAGTCAGGCAAGAGTAGGAGGGGAGCAGCATAGTGAAAAGGAAGGGGCTACTCAAGGTTGCAATCTTGGATGAAATCTAGATTCAACCTCATCCTGCTGGGAACTCTGGAGAATAAATGGCATAACAGAATCTTTCCTGTTCAGAGGCCAGGGGCTAGTTAATTTCAGTTCAGTTCAGTCACTCAGTTGTATCTGACTCTTTGCGACCCCATGAACCGCAGCACACCAGGCCTCCCTGTCCATCACCAACTCCTGGAGTTTACCCAAATTCATGTTCATTGATTCGGTGATGCCATCCAACCATCTCATCCTCTGTTGTCCACTTCTCCTCCTGCCCTCAATCTTTCCCAGCATCAGGGTCTTTTACAAAGAGTCATTTCTTCATATCAGGCAGCCAAAGTATTGGAGTTCCAGCTTCAACACCAGTCCAACACCCAGGACTGATCTCCTTTAGGATGGACTGGTTGGATCTCCCTGTAGTCCAAGGGACTTTCAAGAGTCTTCTCCAACACCACAGTTCAAAAGCATCAATTCTTCAGTGCTCAGCTTTCTTTATAGTCCAACTCTCACATCCATACATGACCACTGGAAAAACCAGAGCCTTGACTAGATGGACCTTTGTTGACAAAGTAATGTCTCTGCCTTTTAATATGCTGTCTAGGTTGGTCATAACTTTCCTTCCAAGGAGTAAGCATCTTTTAATTTCATGGCTGCAATCACCATCTGCAGTGATTTTGGAGCCCCCCAAAATAAAGTCAGTCACTGTTTCCCCATCTATTTGCCATGAAGTGATGGGACCAGATGCCATGATCTTAGTTTTCTGAATGTTGAGCTTTAAGCCAACTTTTTCACTCTCATCTTTCACTTTCATCAAGAGGCTTTTGAGTGAGTTCCTCTTCACTTTCTGCCATAAGGGTGGTGTCATCTAGGTATCTGAGGTTATTGATATAGCTCCCATTAATCTTGATTCCAGCTTGTGCTTCTTCCAGTCCAGCATTTTTCATAATGTATTCTGCATATAAGTTAAATAAGCAGGGTGACAATATACAGCCTTGATATACTCCTTTTTCCTATTTGGAACCAGTCTGTTGTTCCATGTCCAGTTCTAACTGTTGTTTCCTGATCTGCATACAGGTTTCTCTCTCTTTTTTTTTTCACTTTTCTTTTACTTACATACAGGTTTCTCAAGAGGCAGTTCAGGTGGCCTGGTATTCCCATCTCTTTCAGAATTTTCCAGAGTTTATTTTTGATCCACACAGTCAAAGGCTTTGACATAGTCAATAAAGCAGAAATAGATGTTTTTCTGGAACTCTCTTGCTTTTTCAATAAGTATACCTCTAAACATATACTGCTATGTCCTACCCAGGCTTTGGTCTCAGCAATCCAAGAAGCAGGGTGCATAGCATACGGTCGTGACTGTATAAGATGGTTGTAGTCAGTCCAAGTGTGACACTAGAGAGGAAATTGAATGTGTGGATTATTGGCAATATGTGCATAATAATTAAGGAGTGACACATGATAAACTAGTACAGGAATCTCATGCATGACAACATTAGCATCAGGTAGCAAATTATTGTTCTTAACCCTCAGAGAATAAATAAACCCCATTTATTCATCTGTTTTATTTTCTTTTTCTGTAAGTTTGAAATCATCCCCACTGTAGTCTTTTTACTAGAGTATCATTGCTTCACAACGTTTTGTTGGACTTCCCTGGTGGCACTAGTGGTAAAGAACCCTCCTGCCAATGCAGGAGACATGAGAGACTTGGGTTCAATCCCTGGGTCAGGAAGATCCCCTGAGGGAGTTCATAGCAGCCCACTCCAGTATTCTGGTCTGGAGAATCCCATGGACAGAAGAACCTGGCAGTCTACAGCCCACAGAGTCACAAAGAGTCAGACATGACTGAAACTACTTAGCAGGCACACATGTTGTATTGACTTCCGCTGTATATATAATCAGTTATATATATAACTGATTCATTTTGTTGTAGGAGGAGGTTAGGGTGAGGTAGGTAAGTGTATATATATGTATATTACATATATATATATATATATGTATATATGTATGTGTGTGTATATATATATATATATATATATATATATATATATATATATATCCCTTCCTTCTTAGACCTCCTTCCCACTCCACCATTCCATCCTGCATCCCTCTAAGTCATTAGAAAGCACCCAGCTGAGTTCCCTGTGCTGTACCCCAGGCTTCCACTAGCTATCTATTTTACACAAGACGAAAAGACAACCCTCATATTGGTAAAAGTAATTTGCAAATGAAGCAATGGACAAAAGGATTAATCTCCAAAATATACAAACAGCCCATGCAGCTCAATATTAAAAAAAAAAAAATCAAAAAATGGGCAGAAAACCTAAATGGACCCATTTTAGTCTTACCATATATGATATTTATGAGCTTGGTAGATCTACTTATGTATTCTGGCAAGTAAACTTTTTTTAACCTACATGAAAATTGAGCAAAACACAGCAGCACTAAATTGATATTGATCTCTGCAAAATTATAGAATGCTTAACAAACAACTTTTTCCATTAAATTTATCAAAAGAAATGATAAACAGAATTGAATGAAGGTTACCTATTCTTTCTTGTGAGTAGAAAAACTAATTTACTTAATTTCAACATTGCTAGAAACATAGACTGATTTTATACTCATTACTCATGTTCAATTTAGTAAACTCCAGTCTGGTATAAATTAAAGTTGAAAAGGCATCATTCAAATTTTGCTTGCCACTACTTTATCGTTACATCTCAGTTTTTCTTTTATACCTAATACATAACCTAATTATCCTAATCTCATCCTCATTTTTATATTTCAAAGACATCCTTGTCCCCTTTGACAGCCTGAGGAAGTGAAAGGTTGCCACTATGAGCCATGAAAAATGTCAGGATTCTTGGCTTCTGGAGGAGAGGAATTAGATCTGGGGCCAGTGACAAGGCTTAATCCTCAGAGCTTTTGTGTAATAACGTTCTATTAAAGTATAAAAAAGATAGAGAAATCTTCTCTATAAACATTAACATAAACATCAGATGGGGGCATAAAGAATGCCCCCTTTGCTAGTTTTTAGCAAGGAGAAGCACGCTGGAGCGACGGACCTTGCAGAGGGGTAGCCGAGAGGAACTACCCCTCACCCAAGGTCAGGGCTGGTGACCAAGAGTGCCAGGCTGTGTGACAGCACAGGAGCAGCCTAAAGGAGCTACTCCACATTCAAGGTCAGGAGGGTGGCTGTGAGGAGATACCCCTAGTCCAACGTAAGGAGCAGCAGCTGCACTTTACTGTAGCAGCTTTGAAGAGATACCCCATGTCCAAGGTAAGAGAAACCCAAGTAAGATGGTAGGTGTTGAGAGAGGGCACCAGAGGGCAGACACAATGAAACCATAATCACAGAAAACTAGCCAATCTGATCACACAGATCACAGCCTTGTCTAACTCAATGAAATTGAGCCATGCCGTGTGGGGCCACCCAGGATGGCTGGGTAATGGTGGAGAGGTCTGACAGAATGTGGTCCACTGGAAAAGGGAATGATAAACCACTTCAGTATTCTTGCCTTGAGAATCCCATGAACAGTATGAAAAGGCAAAATGATAGGATACTGAAAGAGGAAATCCCCAGATCAGTAGGCACCCAATATGCTACTGGAGATCAGTGGGGAAATAACTCCAGAAAGAATAAAGGGATGGAACAACAAAAAAAAAAAAAAACCAACACCCAGTTGTGGATGTGACTGGTGATAGAAGCAAGGTCTGATGCTGTAAAGAGCAATATTGCATAGGAACCTCGAATGTCAGGTCCATGAATCAAAGCAAATTAGAAGTGGTCAAACAGGAGATGGCAAGACAGAATGTCCACATTCAAGAAATCAGTGAACTAAAATGGACTGGAATGGGTGAATTTAACTCAGATGACCATACATCTACTACTGTGGGCAGGAATCCCTTAGAAGAAATGGAGTACCCATCATGATCAATGGGTACTTGGATCCAATCTTCAAAAACAGCAGATTGATCCCTGTTTGTTTCCAAGGCAAACCATTCAATATCACAGTAATCCAAGCCTATGTCCCAACCAGTAACACTGAAGAAGCTGAAATTGAACGATTCTATGAAGACCTACAAGACCTTTTAGAACTAACACCCAACAAAGATATCCTTTTCATTATAGGGGACTGGAATGCAAAAGTAGGAAATCAAGAATCACTTGGAGTAACACGCATTTTTGACCTTGGAGTACGTAATGAAACAGGGCAAAGATTAATAGAGTTTTGCCAAGAAAATGCACTGGTCATAGCAAACACCTTCTTCCAACAACACAAGAGAAGACTCTACACATGGACATCACCAGATGGTTAGTCCCAAAATCAGACTGATTATATTCTTTGCAGCCAAAGATGGAGAAGCTCTATATAGTCAGCAAAAACAAGACTGGGAACTGACTGTGGCTCAGATCATGAACTCCTTATTGCCAAATTCAGACTTGAAGAAAGTAGGGAAAACCACTAGAACATTCAGGTATGACCTAAAATCAAATCCTTTATGATTATACTGTGGAAGTGAGAAATAGATTTAAGGGACTAGATCTGATAGATAGAGTGCCTGATGAACTATGAACTCAGGTTCATGACATTGTACAGGAGACAGGGATCAAGACCATTCCCATGGAAAAGAAATGCAAAAAAGCAAAATGGCTGTCTGAGGAGGCCTTACAAATAGCTTTGAAAAGAAGAGAAGCGAAAAGCAGAGGAGAAAAGGAAAGATATAAACATTTGAATGCAGAGTTCTAAAGAATAGTAAGGAGAGATAAGAAAGCATTCCTCAGTGATCAATGCAAAAAAATAGGGGAAACAACAGAATGGGAAAGACTAGAGATCTCTTCAGATAATTAGAGATACCAAGGGAACATTTCATGCAAAGATGGGCTCCATAAGGGACAGAAATGGTATGGACCTAAGAGAAGCAGAAGATATTTAGAAGAGGTGGCAAGAATACACAGGAGAACTGTACAAAAAAGTGCTTCATGACCCAGATAATCACGATGATGTGATCACTGACCTAGAGCCAGACATCCTGGATCGTAAAGTCAAGTGGGCCTTAGAAAGCATCACTACAAACAAAGCTAGTGGAGGTGATGGAATTCTAGTTCAGCTCTTTCAAATCCTGAAAGATGATCCTATGAAAGTGCTGCACTCAATATGCTGGCAAATTTGGAAAATTCGGCAGTGGCCACAGGACTGGAAAAGGTCAGTTTTCATTCCCATCCCAAAGAAGGCAATGCCAAACAACGCTCAAACTACCGCACAATTGCACTCATCTCACACCCTAGTAAAGTAATTCTCAAAATTCTCCAAGCCAGGCTTTAGCAATATGTAAACTGTGAACTTCCAGATGTTCAGGCTGGTTTTAGAAAAGGCAGTGGAACCAGAGAGCAAATTGCCAACATCTGCTGGATCATCAAAAAAACAAGAGAGTTCCAGAGAAACATCTATTTCTGCTTTATTGACTATGCCAAATCCTTTGACTGTGTGGATCACAATAAACTGTGGAAGATTCTGAAAGAGATGGGAAATTCAGACCACATGACCTGCCTCTTGAGAAACCTATATGCAGGTCAGGAAGCAACAGTTAGAACTGGACATGGAACAACAGACTGGTTCCAAATAGGAAAAGGAGTATGGCAAGACTGTATATTGTCACCCTGCTTATTTAACTTCTATGCAGAGTACATCATGAGAAACGCCGGGCTGGAAGAAGCAAAAGCTGGAATAAAGATTGTCAGGAGAAATATCAATAACCTCAGATATGCAGATGACACCACCCTTATGGCAGAAAATGAAGACTAACTAAAAAGCCTCTTGAAGAAAGTGAAAGAGGAGAGTGAAAAAGTTGGCTTAAAGCTCAACATTCAGAAAACTAAGATCATGGCATCTGGTCCCATCACTTCCTGGGAAATAAATGGGGGAACAGTGGAAACAGTGTCAGAACTTATTTTGGGGGGTTCCAAAATCACTGCAGATGGTGATTGCAGCCATGAATTTAAAAGAGTCCTACTCCTTGGAAGGAAGGTTATTACCAATCTAGATAGCATATTAAAAAGGAGAGACATTACTTTGCCAACAAAGGTCCATCTAGTCAAGGCTACGGTTTTTCCAGTGGTCATTTATGGATGTGAGAGTTGGACGGTGAAGAAAGCTGAGAGCCGAAGAATTGATGCTTCTGAACTGTGGTTTTGGAGAAGACTCTTGAGAGTCCCTTGGAATTCAAGGAGGTCCCACAAGTCCATCCTAAAGGAGATCAGTCCTGGGTGTTCATTGGTAGGACTGATGCTAAAGATGAAACTCCAAACTTTGGCCACCTCGTGAGAAGAATTGACTCATTGGAAAAGACCCTGATGCTGGGAAGGATTGGGGGCAGGAGGAGAAGGGGACGACAGAGGCTGAGATGGCTGGATGGCATCAGCAACTCGATGGGCATGAGTTTGAGTGAACTTCAAGAGTTGGTGATGGACAGGGAGGCCCGGCTTACTGTGATTCAGGGGATCGCAAAGAGTCGGACACGACCGAGTGACTGAACTGAACTGATATACCTATTAGCAAGCTGCTAATGAGAGAAAGGAAATGTCTTGGAACTCAGAGACTGGTACCAGACCCCTGGCCCACAACATGCATTTTGAGGTAACATTGGCACAAGTTGAGTCATTCCAGGCCATAAAACAATTGACATGAAATCTTGAAGAAAGGCAGGTTTCTGTGCCAATACATGGTTTCATTAGCATAGCTTAAGAGAACATTTCCAGGAGTATAACATGCTGTTTTGTTGAGCTGTTATTGGTTCTGTGCCTTCAGAGGAACTGACTTGAAGAAAGACAGAGTCTAAGGTAAATACAGGAGAAGAAGACTCCTGGATGGCATCACTGACTCCGTGCACATGAGTTTGAGTGAACTCCGGGAGTTGGTGATGGACAGGGAGGCCTGGTGTGCTGTGATTCATGGGGTCGCAAAGAGTCAGACACAACTGAGAAAGTGAACTGAACTGCACTGAAAGTAAATACATAGTTCATTAACATAGCTTAAGGAAAACATGTCCATAAGAAAAACACATTGGTTAGCTCAAGGTTTGAGAAAAGTGAAGTTCAGGTGAAGCCAGATGCTGTTATGGCAACATAGAATTTTAAAAGAAACATCCTTTTAGTTTTGTATAGAGAATGAAAAAAAAAAAAAATCTGACACTTGCAGTCTATTTCCTCTGCTTGGGGGTCCCTAGCCTTCTTGCCTGTAACCCTCTGAGAAGGAGAGATTAAAATGTAAATTTTTTCTGCCCTTGTCCACAAATAAGAATGCAAACTTGATCCTTAAGTCTTCTGGATATTGATTATGAAACAGTAGTCTAGCTGATAATTTATATGTTCCAGTTAGGCTGACAGACAACTTGGGAATTTCAAGAAGTTATGTTCTATGTGAATCCAGGAGTCTACTGCTTGTTCTCTTGCAACCAATTATGACACTATATTATAATTTTTCTTTTGTTCCTCAGGCTCAAATCCTTAATGCTTAATATCTGTTAAGTCCCATTGTGTGACATTTCCTATATAAGAAATATTTTCTGATTTGCTATCTAAAAGATCACTTTCAAAACATCAGAGACTGTCCACTTTGAGGCCACCTAGTCAGATGGACAGACATGAAGATTCTCAGTCATTGAAGTGGTCTAAGCCAGTAATATTCTGTGGGGAGGGCGGATTTTAACCCTAAGGGGACATTTGGCCATGTCTGGAGACATTTTTGATTATCACAACTGGAGAAGGGATGGGGGATGCTGGTAAACTTCCTAGAATTCACATGATAATATCCTCTTAAGAAAGAAGTATCTGGTCCAAAATATCAGTAGTGGAAATCTTGAGAAACCCTGGTCTTGACTGAAGCTGTGTGACCACCTGTTAACAGCGATACTAAATTGATTTTGGCTAGATAGAATTTTACATATTGGAGTCTCATTCCAACTTAAGAATGTATATATTTCTTCCTCCTTGCCTTGCCCTAGTAAGGTCAACTCATCCATAAACAATACAGCTGCAAAAAATATATATCTATTTAAGTTCAAGATTCCTATATTTCTTGAAGTCTCCATTTTGTTTTCAAAATATTTTTTTCTGTGATACCAGCTTCACAGGTTTCTACTCCTTTTTGTCAGTGTGATTGAACTCTTCTGTGTAGTTTATCTCCCTATCCTTGCTATCTGTCTATTTCTGTATTGTACCTCCATATTATCTCCTTGCGCTTTCCAGGTGGTCTAGTGATAAAGAACCCACCTGCCAATGTAGGAGACATAAGAGATGCCAGTTCTAAACCCTCAGCCCAGAGGATGCCCTGGAGGAGGGCATGGCAACCCACTCCAGTACGTTACTTGGAAAATCCCAAGCAAAGAGTGGTCTGGTGGGCTACAGTACATAGGGTTGCAAAGAGTCAGACACGACTGAGTGAAATTTATCTAGATTTCCTTGTTTCTTTAGTTTTCTGATTGCTTTTTACTTACTATATTGTCTTCAGGGTTTTAGAACTTAATCTCATTTCTGCAGTTGAGCCAACAATGGATTAACTCTCCCCAAACTTCTGTCCATCAAAGGGTATGATTCATAGAGTCATACTCAATGCAAATAAATAAACTAATTACAACATTGTAATTAGTTTATTTTCAATTATTTCCCTGACCCACCGAGCAATAATTCTTTAGGATGAATGTATGACATTCAGAGTGCATTTTTAAAAGGCTAAAATAACCAGATTAACTCCTTGGAAGTTGGATTATGTCATTCTTAAATAATGATCTAATTGATTTTCTTTGAAATTTTAAACTGGACCTATCAGTAGAAATTGTATTTACTCTAAGTAACATATTTGTAGACTGTACATCTAGGGGATAAGGAAATATTTCTTTAGTTCCTTAAGAAATGAAACAATTTTGTCTCTAGCAACTGCAAAGTGAACTGGAAATTGGTTCTCAAGGTGGAACTGAGAAGCTGCAGTCATTTCTAAATGGATGTTATTCCCAAATAGTTGTTTCTGGTGACTTATTTGCATAAATATCTGTCTTCTTTATATCTAGAGAGAAGAAGAAAAATTAATATTGTTTGTTACATTTTATTTATTTCCTTTTCTTTCTTTCTTTCTTTTTTTTTTTTCTGGTTTCAAAATGCCTGACAAATATTAAGGACAGGGAGAGCAATCTTAGGCAGCTGACAGAGCCCTTGCTAAATTAGTAAGAGGAATAAGGTAGTTCATTTTTGTGCCTACCCATTTTGTGATTTTTCCATGCAAAGATGTCAATGAAAAATATATGCAAATCAAGAGTTACAAACTTCTAGTTATAAATAAGTAATAGCTATATAATGTACAGCATGGTGACTATAGTTAATAATACTGTACTACATATATAAAGTTGGCAAGGTAGTAAATCATAAAAGTTACCATCACAAGAAAAAAAAATTCTGTAACTATATGTGGTGATGAATCTTTTTTTTTTTTTTTAAACTTTACATAATTGTATTAGTTTTGCCAAATATCAGAATGAATCCGCCACAGGTATACATGTGTTCCCCATCCTGAACCTCCCTCCTCCTCCCTCCCCATACCACCCCTCAGGGTCGTCCCAGTGCACCAGCCCCAAGCATCCAGTATCATGCATGGAACCTGGACTGGCAACTCGTTTCATACATGATATTTTACACGTTTCAATGCCATTCTCCCAAATCTTCCCACCCTCTCCCTCTCCCATAGAGTCCATAAGACTGTTCTATATATCAGTATCTCTTTTGCTGCCTCGCACACAGGGTTATTGTTACCATCTTTCTAAATTCCATATATATACGTTATTATACTGTATTGGTGTTTTTCTTTCTGACTTACTTCACTCTGTATAATAGGCTCCAGTTTCATCCACCTCATTAGAACTGATTCAAATGTTTTCTTTTTAATGGCTGAGTAATACTCCATTGTGTATATGTACCATGGGTTTCTTATCCATTCATCTGCTGATGGACATCTAGGTTGCTTCCATGTCTTGGCTATTATAAACAGGGCTGTGATGAACATTGGGGTACACATGTCTCTTTCCCTTCTGGTTTCCTCAGTGTGTATGCCCAGCAGTGGGATTGCTGGATCATAAGGCAGCTCTATTTCCAGTTTTTTAAGGCATCTCCACACTGTTCTCCATAGTGGCTGTACTAGTTTGCATTCCCACCAACAGTGTAAGAGGGTTCCCTTTCCTCCACACCCTCTCCAGCATTTATTATTTGTAGACTTTCGGATTACAGCCATTCTGACTGGTGTGAAATGGTACCTCATAGTGATTTTGATTTGCATTTCTCTGATAATGAGTGATGTTGAGCATCTTTTCATGTGTTTGTTAGCCCTCTGTATGTCTTCTTTGGAGAAATGTCTATTTAGTTCTTTGGCCCATTTTTTGATTGGGTCATTTATTTTTCTGGAGTTGAGCTGTAGGAGTTGCTTGTATATTTTTGAGATTAGTTGTTTGTCAGTTGCTTCATTTGCTATTATTTTCTCCCATTCTGAAGGCTGTCTTTTCACCTTGCTAATAGTTTCCTTTGATGTGCAGAAGCTTTTAAGGTTAATTAGGCCCCATTTGTTTATTTTTGCTTTTATTTCCAATATTCTGAGAGGTGGGTCATAGAGGATCCTGCTGTGATGTATGTCAGAGAGTGTTTTGCCTATGTTCTCCTCTAGGAGTTTTATAGTTCCTGGTCTTACATTGAGATTTTTAATCCATTTTGAGTTTATTTTTGTGTATGGTGTTAGAAAGTGTTCTAGTTTCATTCTTTTACAAGTGGTTGACCAGATTTCCCAGCACCACTTGTTAAAGAGATTGTCTTTAATCCATTGTATATTCTTGCCTCCTTTGTCAAAGATAAGGTGTCCATATGTGCGTGGATTTATCTCTGGGCTTTCTATTTTATTCCATTGATCTATATTTCTGTCTTTGTGCCAGTACCATACTGTCTTGATTACTGTGGCTTTGTAGTAGAGCCTGAAGTCAGGTAGGTTGATTCCTCCAGTTCCATTCTTCTTTCTCAAGATTGCTTTGGCTATTCGAGGTTTTTTGTATTTCCATACAAATTGTGAAATTATTTGTTCTAGCTCTGTGAAGAATACTGTTGGTAGCTTGATAGGGATTGCATTGAATCTATAAACTGCTTTGGGTAGTATACTCATTTTCACTATATTTATTCTTCCAATCCATGAACGTGGTATATTTCTCCATCTATTAGTGTCCTCTTTGATTTCTTTCACCAGTGTTTTATAGTTTTCTATATATAGGTCTTTAGTTTCTTTAGGTAGATATATTCCTAAGTATTTTATTCTTTCCGTTGCAATGGTGAATGGAATTGTTTCCTTGATTTCTCTTTCTGTTTTCTCATTATTAGTGTATAGGAATGCAAGGGATTTCTGTGTGTTGATTTTATATCCTGCAACTTTACTATAGTCATTGATTAGTTCTAGTAATTTTCTAGTGGAGTCTTTAGGGTTTTCTATGTAGAGGATCATGTCATCTGCAAACAGTGAGAGTTTTACTTCTTCTTTTCCAATTTGGATTCCTTTTATTTCTTTTTCTGCTCTGATTGCTGTGGCCAAAACTTCCAAAACTATGTTGAATAGTAATGGTGAAAGTGGGCACCCTTGTCTTGTTCCTGACTTTAGAGGAAATGCTTTCAATTTTTCACCATTGAGGATAATGTTTGCTGTGGGTTTGTCATATATAGCTTTTATTACGTTGAGGTATGTTCCTTCTATTCCTGCTTTTTGGAGAGTTTTTATCATAAATGGGTGTTGAATTTTGTCAAAGGCTTTCTCTGCATCTATTGAGATAATCATATGGTTTTTATTTTTCAATGTGTTAATGTGGTGTATTACATTGATTGATTTGCGGATATTGAAGAATCCTTGCATCCCTGGGATAAAGCCCACTTGGTCATGGTGTATGATCTTTTTAATGTGTTGTTGGATTCTGATTGCTAGAATTTTGTTAAGGATTTTTGCATCTATGTTCATCAGTGATATTGGCCTGTAGTTTTCTTTTTCTGTGGGATCTTTGTCAGGTTTTGGTATTAGGGTGATGGTGGCCTCATAGAATGAGTTTGGAAGTTTACCTTCCTCTGCAATTTTCTGGAAGAGTTTGAGTAGGATAGGTGTTAGCTCTTCTCTTAACTACACTTACTGTGGTGATTATTTTACAATATATTCAAATATCAAATTGTTTTGTTGTCTACCTGAAATTAATATAATGTTGCATGCTGATTATATCTCAATTAAAATAAAAACAAATATAAAATTCATCAAAGACATGGACAATTTATTTCCTACAATATCTGACTAGAATCAGTGGCTCCTCTGTCCATGGGATTTTTTAGGCAAGAATACTGGAGTGGATAGCCATTCCTTTCTCCAGGGTATCTTTCCAACCTAGGGATCAAACCCTAGATTTCCTGCACTGCAGGCAGATTCATTACCATCTGAGCCACCACGGAAGCCCCTCTCAGCTGAAAGGATTGTATCAAATATCCTTTGCAAATCATGCCTGAAGAAATAGACCCCTGGGTGCATGCAGTGAATCGTGTCAGCAGGCACAGTCACCTGACAGACTGTGCTAGGGCCCTTATGTTGAGGATTTCTAGGAAGCAGATGATAAAAATAATCACTATTCTCAGAACAAGATATAATTCTAGTATTTAAGAGAGCAAATAAATAGGGAAATGTGGTCATGAAATATTTAGAAAAAAATCTTGCAATATTTGTTTTTGCTTTTTAAAAATAGATTTTAAAAGAATAGGCTTAGATTTACAAAAAATTTGCAAAAATAGTACCCAGGATTTCAGGGTACTTTATACTCATTTATCGTATTGTTCTCAATCCTAAAGAAAATCAACCCTGAATATTCATTGGAAGGACTGATGCTGAAGCTGAAGCTCCAGTACTTTGGCCGCCTGACACGACAAGCTGAATCATTGCAAAAGACCCTGATGGTGGGAAAGATTGAAGGCAAAAGGAGAAGAGGGCTGCAGAGGATGAGATAATCAGATAGCATCCTGACTCAATGGATATTGTTGTTGTTGTTCTGTACTCAATTGTGTTCCACTCTTTGTGACCTCAAGGACTACAGCTTGTCAGGCATCCCTGTCCTTCATCATATCCTGGAGTTTGCACAAACTCATGTCCATTGAGTTGGTGATGTCAGCTCTGTCATCTGCTATTGTCTTATCCTCCTTCTTACAATGGACTTGAATTTGAGTAAACTCCAGGAAATAGTAGAGGAGAGAGGAGCCTGGTGTGTCCATGGGGTGTGCAAGTCCATGGAGTTGCAAAGAGTTTGATATGACTTAGTGACAGAACAACAAAAATTACACTGATATAATGCATGTTGAAATTAATGAATTGACTTATTAATGAACCAATAGGGAAGCTCATTTATATATTATCATTATCTAAATACTATTCTTCATTTGAATTAAAAGATGTTTGCTCCTTGAAAGAAATGTGATGACTAACCTAGACAGCATATTAAAAAGCAGAGACATTACTTTGCCAACAAAAGTCCATCTAGTCAAAGCTATGATTTTTCCAGTATAGATGTCAAACTTGGACTATAAAGAAAACTGGGCACCGAAGAACTGATGCTTTTGAACTGTGGTGTTGGAGAAGACGCTTGAGAGTGTCCTGGACTGCAAGGAGATCCAACCAGTCCATCCTAAAGGAAATTAGTCCTGAGTGTTCATTGGAAGGACTGATGCTGAAGCTGAAACTCCAATACTTTGGCCACCCGATGTGAAGAACTGACTCATTGAAAAAGACCCTGATGCTGGAAAAGATTGAAGGTGTGAGGAGAAGGGGATGACAGAGGATGAGATGTTGGATGGCATCACCAACGCAATAGAGATGAGTTTGAGTAAACTCTGGGAGCTGGTGATGGACAGGGAGGCCTGGCGTGCTGCAGTCCATGGGTCCCTAAGAGTCAGACAGTACTGAGTGACTGAACTGAACTGAATTATTCTATAATGTCCTTTCTGTGATATGCTTCCATATCACCACATTACATTTGGTGGTCATCTCTCAGGCTTCTCTATGCTGGAATAATTTCTCAGACTTTCATTTTCTGTGACGAACTTGTCTGTTTTGAGGAGTACTGTTTAGGTATTTTGTAGAGTGTCTCTTAAGTTTTGCTAATGCTTTCCTGATGACTGAACAGGTTATGAACACTTAAAAGAAAGACTGAAAATATAAAGAATGGTTATCTTCACACCACATCCAAGATACAACTAATCAACATGATTTGTCTTTGTACAACAGATTCACTTTGGTATACACCTGAATCTCACACATAAATCAATTATCGTTTGTTGTTTAGTCGCTCAGTCATTTCTGACTCCTTGCAACCTGCCAGGCTCCTCTGTTCATGGGCTTTCCCAGGCAAGAATACTGGAGTAGCATTTTCTTTCCCAGGGTATCTTTCCAACCCGGGGATCAAATCCTTGTCATCTGCATTGGCAGGCAGATTCTTTACCACTGAGCCACCAGGGAAGCCAAAATCAATTATACACCAAGGACATTTTTTTCTTTTCAAATTAACTCATCACTGTTAATGTGGACATTCATCACCTGCCAAGGGTTAGGTTTGTAAGGTTGTTGCAATGTTACACTCTTTCCCTACTTCCCTGATGGAACTCTTTGGAAGGAAGCTGTGATATTCAGAACCGACAGGTGAAAGCTATACTCCATTGCCTTGAAGAAGGATATCTACATAAATTGTTTAACTTTGTTTTATATGTGAAATTTTCTTTTCCCCATCATTTATTTATTTTTAAAATCTATGCTGTCATTTATTTAAATGTGGAATCATAAATATTTTGTAACAAATTATATTCCAATACTATATATGTGTTTTTATTTGTATATTTTTTATTCTGTTGCTCTGATTTTAGTTTGACTATTAGAGATTTTCCTGTTTCTTTGGCTTCTCTGTATGTTTGTCATATCTTCATTATCTTTTTTGAGTACTACTACAAGTAGATCAAGGCTCATCTTACATATTCCCTCCCCTGGCGATAGAATCAGTCCTTTCTCAAAGAAAACTTTTTCTTGTTAGAGAATGAAACTAGAAACCAAGTTCTGGATATTGGTTCTTGTCATTGTTACTGAGATATGTCTGCTTCTAGGCTTTCTCAGTGGACAAAGCCTGGAAATATACGAACATTACACATACAGTTCAGTTCAGTTGCTCATTCATGTCCAACTCTTTGAGACCCCGAGGATTGCAGCCCGCCAGGCCTCCCTGTCCATCACCAACTACCAGAGTTACTCAAACTCATGTCCATCGAGTTGGTGATGCCATCCAACCATCTCATCCTCAGTTGACCCCTTCTCCTCCTGCCTTCAATCTTTCCCAGCATCAAGGTCTTTTCCAATGAGTCAGTTCTTTGCATCAGGTGGCCAAAGTATTGGAGTTTCAGCCTCAGCATCAGTCCTTGCAACAAATATTCAGGACTGATTTCCTTTAGGATGGACTGGTTGGATCTCCTTGTAGTCCAAGGGACTCTCAAGAATCTTCTCCAACACCACAGTTCAAAAGCATCAATTCTTTGGTGCTCAGCTTTCTTTATAGTCCAACTCTGATATCCATACGTGTCTACTGGAAAAACCATAGCTTTGACTAGACAGACCTTTGTTGGTAAAATAATGCTTCTTTTTTTAATATGCTGTCTAGGTAAGTCATAACTTTTCTTCCAAGGAGCAAGCATCTTTTAATTTCATGGCTGCAGTCACCATCTGCAGTGATTTTGGAGAGATATGTATACTATACATACATGTATCTATAATTGTTTCTGTATTTATTCATCTATAGTTCTAGGTCTAATCCTTTACCATGTGGTTAACTCGTCGATCCTTTTACAAGATTGAGCTGTGAATGAGATTCCCTGTTGCACTACATGCTTGACAGTTGGATTTATCCAGTCTTTGACTTTTAGTAATTCTAATAGGAGTGTGACTATAGTTCATTGTTATTTTAATTTGCATGTCCCTTATGACAACTGCGGAGAAGGCAATGGCACCCCACTCCAGTACTCTTGCCTGGAAAATCCCATGGATGGAGGAGCCTGAAAGGCTGCAGTCTATGGGGTCCCTGAGTCGGACACGACTGAGGGACTTCACTTTCACTTTTCACTTTCATGCACTGGAGAAGGAAATGGCAACCCACTCTGGTGTTCTTGCCTGGAGAATCCCAGGGACGGGGGATTCTGGTGCGCTGCAGTCTCTGGGGTTGCACAGAGTCGGACACGACTGAAGTGACTTAGTAGTAGTAGTAGTATGACAAGTGATGCTGAAATTCTCTCATATGCTTATTTTTCATTTGTACATCTTCTTTGGTGAGGTGTTTGTTCACTTTCACTTTCACTTGCTTAGATATTTTACCCCTTTTTAATTGAGTTATTTATTCTCTTATTATTGAGCTATAAGACTTACTTGTTTAACTTTGCCTTCTGATGCTTTCTCATAATTCTCAAAATTTTTCATATTTCAGCTGATACTATTCATCTCCTTTTGTCAGTAAAGTCTCTAATATATCAATCATAGTTATTTTAAATTCCTGACTGAAATTTCCAACATTTGCATCACATTTGATTGTGGCTCTGGTGTTTGCTTTGTCTTTTTAGACTTTGTTTTTCTGCACTTTTTTCACACCTTATCATTTTCTATTTGGTCTTCCCCTGGTGTGAGTGAGTGATAATTGCTTAGTTATGTCTGACTCTGCATCCCCATGGACTACAGCCTGTAAGGCTCCTCTGGAAGATCCTGTGGAGTGGCAACACACTCCAGTATGATTGCCTGGAGAATCCCATGGACAGAGGAGCCTGGCAGGTTACAGGCCTTGGGTTCACAGAAGAATTGGACATGAGTTAGTGACTAAACAACAATAATTCTCTGTTGAAAGCCAGAAACATTGTGTCTGCAATAAAAATGAGTTAAAAAGGCTTTCAATGTTAAAATCGATGTTAATCTGGCTAAGTGTTGGTGTCTTTAATATTTGTCATAGGCATTAATAACAGAAACATAAAATTTTTCCAGTGTTCTTGTTTTCATCTCCCTTCCTGACTTAGTGTTCCCCTAAGTACTTCTACTCTTCATGAGTTTTTCAATCATTATCCACTTTTATTATTCTTGAGCTCTGTTAAAGCAAAAGTAGCATGTGAGGGAAGGATTGTACACTTTAATCTTCTGATCAAACCTCAGTATGTTACTGGGCTTTCTTCTCTAGAGTGTGGCCTTTGCAAGTGTTTCCATTCCTCCTTCACATGCGTTTGTGCTTGCTGAGTCTCTTCAGTCCTGGCTAACACTTTGCAACCCTATGGACTGCAGGCTCTCATGCTCCTCTGTCCATGGGATTCTCCAGGCAAGAATATTGGAAGTGGTTTGTGATTCCCATCTCCAGGGGATCTTCCTGACCCAAGGATCAGACCCAGGGATTGAACCCACATCTCCAATATCTCCTGCATTGGCAGGCAGGTTCTTTACCACTAGCGCCACCTGGGAAGCCCCCTCCTCCATGTATATGTCTACTAAGCCACCCTCTACCCCCTTCCCCAGCTGCAGCAAGGTCAAAATTTTTGCTTAACACCCTAACACTTGTTGACTTCTCCTTAGGTGAGAGAGAAAGGCTTTGTCTCTTCTTTTTAATACTTTTGTATCTTTTGTCCTGATGTTACTTACTTCTAACACTGCTGAAATTTGCATGATTTGTCTTTTTTGTTTAAACATTTTTTTTAATTTTGCAAGATTATACATTTTACTGCACTCAAAATAGATAATGAGAGCAATAGGAATATTTATTACCTGTAATTTTAAAATCCATATGTAAAGACATTTTTCTTTGCTATAAATCTTACAATATTTTTTCCAATGTATATATGAGGATAAGCTATTTTGTGAAATGTAGTCATGCTATGCCTAACCAAAAATACAGCCAAATAATTTCATGTGTACATAGCTATGTATCTATACTAGAATTATTAATTCAATTACAATGATTTTTATGAATTTACAAAAATATATTTAACAAATCAGCATTGGTTAACCATATGGGTTGTTCCTATTTTATTCATATAAAGTTACTTCAGGAAATGTCTTTATGCATACATTTATAATAAGTCTGCTTTTAACTGTTTCAGATAAATTCTCTGAAGTGGTATCTTTGAGCTAAAAGAGTATGTTTCTTTTCAGTCCTTTTAAAAACACCTAAAAGTGAAGCTAAATCCTCTCTTTTATGGATTTGATATAAATTAACAATGCAATTTCCTGAAAGTTAGCATCAATTTTCTTTCCTACCAATAATAGCTATTTAGCTACAATTTAGCACTTGTAGCTAAATATTTTATATCTTAGAGGAAGTATGCTTTTCTCTTCAAGTAAGTTATTTCAGGGAAGTCTTATGGGAGTTTAACTCCTCAGTCCATGTTCCACTGATGGAATCCTCATGGGGAACCCATAAATTTTTTACCAGAAAAAAAAAAAAAAAAATTGACTTTTCCTGCCCATTCTGTGTGCCTAAGTCTGAGAGCATGAGTAGCTGAAAATGTTTTTAAACATCTTATTCTTAGAAGATCATCTTCTTCTAGATAACCATCAGCATGCATGAGCTCCCACAGGTATGACAGATTTTATTTATTTTAGAGCAAGCAAACTAATTTTCCCTTTACCTATAATAGGATATGGTGCTGAGATGGAAACTTAAGAAATAGTGGGAAGCTCCAAAGTCAGACTTTCCAGATGATATGCTTTTTGTTAGGTCACTTAAAAATTTTAACTTCAATATTCTTCTTGGAAAATAGTTCAGCATTTGCTTATTGCTTTTGTCATCTGGTAATTGGAAATAATCTCTGATAATTCTTACCAGTGCTTCTGGAATTCAATGTGAAAGGAAAGTGATATTTGTTTAGGTGTCAGCTAATTTAATAGAACATTTATTATTGCAAGCCAACTAATGCCTCTTTTCAAATGTACCTAAAAGGCAACTGGAGACAACTTAGGCAATTCGTGCACTTGTAACTTGCTATTGTTGGCTCTCTGTACATTTTGGAAAGCAATTTTCCATGAAATTGCTGTTACCTTTTAGATATGAGATTGTTTTGTACAATACACCAGTGGCGGATTCATGTTGATGTATGGCAAAACCAATACAGTATTGTAAAGTAATTAGCCTCCAATTAAAATAAATAAATTTAAATTAAAAAAATCACCCCTTTTGTATAAATATCATTCTGACTAACTACACAAAAGGTTTCAACATATTAACCCTGTTAAATTTATGGCTTAGGGGATAAAATAAAACTTTTCTATACTCTAAGTAGTACCTGATTATTATTCCTCTTAGGACATATTTCTAGTTGATTTGTTTGAGCAATGCTGTACTTTAATTGCCAGTGATCTCAGAACATATAGGTCCCATTTTGTATATGGATGATCCAAAATTATAGTCAACAGTTAAATCTTCTTGCTAATAAGCAGCAATGGAATTCTAAATCAAAAGTATTTTTAGGACTTCTCTGGTCGTCTAGTGGTTAAGACTCTCCTTCCAGTGCAGGGGTTGTGGTTTCAATCCCAGTTTGGGCAGCTAAAATCCCACATGCCTAGCAGCCAAAAATCCAAAACATAAAACAGAAGCAAAGCAATACTGTAGCAAACTCAATAAAAAGTTTAAAAATGGTCCATAACAAAAATTTGAAACAAAAAACAAATATATTGTTAATGATAGAATTCATTAGTTGAAATGAAGACTAGCAAACATTTTTCAATATGATTATTTCCCTAATAGAAAGAACATATTTCTTCTTCTTTTCCTGGTACCTATAATTCTTACACTTCTTTTAGATTTCTAGACCTCACTTGGTACATCCTCATTTTAGTTATTCATTCCATGATTTTAGTTCAGCTAATCCTCTTAGTGGGCTTCCCAGGAGTGCTAATGGTAAAGAACCTACATGCCGATGCAGGGGATATAAGAGACATGGGTTCAGTCCCTGGGTTGGGAAGATCCTCTGAAAGAGGGCATGACAACCCACTCCAGTATTCTTGACTGGCGAATCCCATGGACAGAGAGGAACCTGGAGGGTTACATTCCATAGGGTCACAAAGAGTCAGACACGAATGAAGAGACTTAGCACACATGCGTGCAATCCTCTTAGTAATCAATAGACCTGACTGTCTTCTCTTTCCTTTATTAACAGCTAGAGAAGAAACTCTGCTATATTTTGCCTATATTTTCACTCATTTATGAGAAAATATGACAAATAAAATCATATATTTAGGGAGCAGAATGTCAGGAAAATCAGTGATTAGAAATCTTGAGATTATCTGAAATGTCACCTATGCTAAGTGTTTACTGAAAATCTGTGTGTGCTACTCTCAGAATTTTGAGGATTGTGTTGTTATTGCCTTTTATTCCTCCAAGTCAATGCCCTCTTTAATTTTATGGAATAATTTTTTTCTAAATGTTTACCAATCTTCTACTCCCCAAGTAAACTTTCCAGTAACCTAGTCACTTTGGTTGCTGAGATTTTCTGAAATATCACATATATAATTCAGTAAACTTACCATAGAGTTTTCAGTCTTCTCTAAGAAGAAAAAATATTCAATTCTCTTTCTTTTACTTTAAAAATATTAGTGGTTACTTTCTGCTAGCTAATTTTAAAAATAAACTATGTCTTATATAAGATGGAGCTCACAAGTAGAATAAGCATGATGAATAACTTCAGAATATGGATTGAATTTGTTTTCAATAATGTAACCATTTCATTAGATATATATAAAATATTGGAGGGAACATTGAAATAATGATAAAAGAAAGCCCAAAGAATGATAAAATTAGAGTTAAAGAGAAGCTAATTGCATAAAGAATTTTATACTGCGTAATAAACAAGAGTGGAGAGGGTGCATATCAATGCTGTGGTAAATGTGTTCACAATTCCAGGTAGAACTCTGAAATCAAATTTTGTTAAATCATATTGGCCTTCCCTTTGAATTTTTAGGACAGAATAGTTTAGCAATAAATTATTGATTTAGGTAGTCTCCAACTCTTACCTTTACCATCCCTGATATTATTAGTAATCTGGATAATATTTTTGAACGCTTATTGACCGCTTATACCTATAGCCTTCAGTTCAGTGGCTCAGTCGTGTCCGACTCTTTGCGACCCCATGAATCGCAGCACGCCAGGCCTCCCTGTCCATCACCAACTCCTGGAGTTCACTCAGACTCACGTCCATCGAGTCAGTGATGCCATTCAGCTATCTCATCCTCTGTCATCCCCTTCTCCTCCTGCCTCCAATCCCTCCCAGCATCAGAGTCTTTTCCAATGGGTCAATTCTTTGCATGAGGTGGCCAAAGTACTGGAGTTTCAGCTTCAGCATCATTCCTTCCAAAGAAATCCCAGGGCTGATCTTCAGAATGGACTGGTTGGATCTCCTTGCAGTCCAAGGGACTCTCAAGAGTCTTCTCCAACACCACAGTTCAAAAGCATCAATTTTCCGCTTTCTTCACAGTCCAACTCTCACATCCGTACATGACCACTGGAAAAACCATAGCCTTGACTAGACGAACCTTTGTTGGCAAAGTAATATCTCTGCTTTTTAATATGCTATCTAGATTGGTTATAACTTTCCTTCCAAGGAGTAAATGTCCTTTAATTTCATGGATGCAATCACCATTTATAGTGATTTTGGAGCCCCCAGAAATAAAGTCTGACACTGTTTCCACTGTTTCCCCATTTCCCATGAAGTGATGGGACCAGATGCCATGATCTTAGTTTTCTAAATGTTGAGCTTTAAATCAACTTTTTCACTCTCCTCTTTCACTTTCATCAAGAGGCTTTTTAGTTCCTCTTCACTTTCTGCCATAAGGGTGGTGTCATCTGCATATCTGAGGTTATTGATATTTCTCCCGGCAATCTTGATTCCAGCTTGTGCTTCTTCCAGCCCAGTGTTTCTCATGATGTACTCTGCATAGAAGTTAAATAAGCAGGGTGACAATGTACAGCCTTGATGTACTCCTTTTCCTATTTGGAACCAGTCTGTTGTTCCATGTCCAGTTCTAGCTGTTGCTTCCTAACCTGCATACAGGTTACTCAAGAGGCAGGTCAGCTGGTCTGGTCTTCCCATCTCTTTCAGAATCTTCCACAGTTTATTGTGATCAACACAGTCAAAGTCTTTGGCATAGTTAATAAAGCAGAAATAGATGTTTTTCTGGAACTCTCTTGCTTTTTCCATGATCCAGCAGATGTTGGCAATTTGATCTCTGGTTCCTCTGCCTTTTCTAAAACCAGCTTGATCATCAGGAAGTTCACGGTTCATGTATTGCTGAAGCCTGGCTCAGAGAACTTTGAGCATTACTTTACTAGCGTGTGAGATGAGTGCAATTGTGTGGTAGTTTGAGCATTCTTTGGCATTGCCTTTCTTTCGGATTGGAATGAAAACTGACCTTTTCCAGTCTTGTGGCCACTGCTGAGTTTTCCAAATTTGCTGGCATATGACCAGACAATTACATTCTTTTTTTTAAATAATTTTTTTTAAATGTATGTATTTATTTATTTTTGGCAGTGCTGTGTTTTCATTGCTGCATGGGCTTTTTTTTTTTTTTTTTAATTGCAGTGAATGTGAGCTACTCTCTGGTTGCAATCCATGAACTTCTCATTGCAGTGGCTTCTCTTGCTTCAGAGCATGGGCTCTAGGCACAACTTCAACACATTTAGTAGTTGCTGTGTAAGGGCTCAATAGTTGCAGCTCTTGGCCTCTAGAGCACAGGCTCAATAGTTGTGACACATGGACTTAGTTGCTCTGAGGCATGTGGAATATTCCTGGACCAGGAATTGAACCCATGTCTCCTGCATTGGCAGACAGATTATTTACCATTAAGCCACCAGGGAAGCCTGAGCAATTACATTCTTAAGAATTTACCCCAAATAAATGAAAGTGTTTGGCCACAAAAATATTTTCATGTAAATGTTCACTGCAACTTTATTCTTAATCCTCAATCATAACTAAATATCAATCAACTGATGAGTGGATAAACAAAGTGTGGTAGATCTACATAATAAAATACTATTAAGCAGTGAAAAGTAATTAATTACTCATATATGCTACACCATGGGGAATTTCTTCTACACTATGCTAAATAAAAAATTTAGATGCAAAAATATTGATACTGTTTGGCACCAATAATATAAAATTTTATAAAAGGCAAAATTATAGAGATTAAATGCTGATCAGTTGTTACCACTGTCCAGTGAGTGGAAACTACAAAGAAGCACACAGAAGCTTTTTGGAGATAATGCAAATATGTCCCACACTTTAAAGCAGCATTGTATTTACATGGCTGTACAAATTTCTCAAAATTTATCTTATTATAGACTTAAAATCAGTGAATTTTATTGTATTAATTATACCTCAATACAGCTAACAAAATATTAAAGAAGATCACAAAAGCGAAACAAAAAACAAAAAACAAAAGCAAATAGAGTTGGGCTTTTTGACAATTTATCGGTTGTCTCATTAAAAAGAAGGTTTCTGCTATATTTGGTCCTAAACCAGGGGTCCTCAACCCCCACGTACAGTGGACCGGTAGAAGTCTGTGGCCTGTTAGGAACTGGGCTACACAGAAGGAGGTAAATGGCTGTTAAAGATGAAAATTTCATCTCTATGTATAGTTGCTCCCCATCATTCACATTGCCACCTGAGCTCTACTTCCTGTCAGATCAGCAGCGGCACTGGATTCTCATAGAGGGTGAACCCTACTGTCACTGTATCACACCATCTTTAGACGGAGCCACTAGATGCAGAAAAACAAGCTCAGGGTTCCCACTGGTTCTGCATTATGGTGAATGTGATGTATAATTATTTCATTATGTATCATAATGTAATAATGATAGAAATAATGTGCACAATAAATGTGATACCCTTGAATCATCTTGAAACGATCCCCCCCACTCCCAGTCTATGGCGAAACTGTTTTCCATGAAACTGGTCCGTGATATCAAAAAGATTGGAGCCCACTATCTTAGACTGTTTCATGTTCTTCTTAGAGAGTTTCTTACACCCAATCTTCTGTTCTCAACCTATTCCTCTCATTCTAATTTTACTCATACCTGACTTGGATCAGCTTCGTTCAGTCAATAGCTTAAGGAGGAAGACCATGTCTTGGTCTGATCATTAGACATTAAATATTATAATATTAGACAAATATATTTGACAAATATATATTAGACAAATATATTTGTCTAACTATGTATTAGATAAACTTTCCTTTTGTCCCTGGCAATCATAACAAGCTTCCAGAAAGCCTCTGGTAACAGCCTTATTTTATATATATTTTATATAAACCTTATTTTATGTAACAGCCTTATTTTATATAAAATAAGCTGAATTTTTCAAACCAGTTAGACAACAGTTATCTAACAATATTCATTTAGTTTAATCGCTGAAGTTTTATCATCTATTACTCCACAGTAGAATAAGACTAGACAGGACTGAAGTGACTAAGCACATGTGCACAGAATAAAACTCATCTGTTATCCAGAGGCAACACAAGTGCCTTCTGTACTTGCCACTCTATTGCTAAGTAGATGTCACATATATTTTAAGTTTGTTAAAGTAATGCCTTATTTTTTGTATGAATTTTTATAATAGACAAATGAACCTAAGCTATTGCAAAAAAAGAAGGAGCTCCAAATACAATGGATTCAACAAAGAAGTTTATTCAGTTCATATGAGTTTCAGTTGAGCAATTCACAGTGACAGCTTTTCAAGGACAAAAGTTTTTTTTTTTTTTTTTTCCACTTTATTGTTGAAATGAAGTCATGTATACTTCCATACTCCAGCTCAGAAGGAGGGAAAGAAAGGCTGGACGATTATTCACTCAGGGACTTTGGACTCATACCTAAAAGTTTTCCAGTTTTTGTAATAATGTACCTATACTGAGAAGTTAGTCATGTGGACACTCTGATTTAAAGGGAGTTTGAGAAATATAACATGTACAATTGTAAAGTTTAAAAATAAAATAAAATTTTAAAAAAATGTAAAACAAATCATAATGTATCTCAGAGACTATTTTATATTCATTTAATTTTTTTATTGTTGTTTATAATTTAAGAATCAGGTACCTACAAAAGGAAAAAAAAATGAAGACTTTAAACATTTACATATTTTAAGTTACATTTTAGGTGCTTTGTTTCTAATTTCAGTATTTTTTTTTTAAGAAACTATAATAAGCACTAAGGATACAATGTAAATAAAACGTGATCTCTAGCTTCAAAGATACTGTTCATAGCTCAGTTGTGCCTAACTTTTTGTGACCCCGTGGACTGTAGCCCACGAGGCTCCCCTGTCTAGGGAATTCTCCAGGCAAGAATATTGGAGTGGTGTGCCATTACCTTCTCCAGGGGATCTTCCCAACCCAGGGATCATAACCAGGTCTCCTGCATTGCAAGCAGATGATTTACCAGTGAGCCACAGGGAAGCTTCAGGGAATCCGTAGTCAAATGTAGCAAAATTAAGTGTGAAAAATGAAAGACAGTGCCTTATTAAAGAGTCTCCAAACACACGACAGTACAAAGAAAAATTGTGACACAAATATAATAAATGGCTCATACTTTTGACATTATCTGGGTTATCCTCCAAGCATGAGCATTTACAGTTTTTGAATTGCTCCATCATCCTGCATTTTCTGCATGGCCTATTACAAGAGAATGGATATTCTGTCTTAGTTTATGATTCAATGCCCTCATGATCTTGTCCCAATTTTCTCCCCCAGATGTACTTCTCAACATATCATCTTCATATATGACTTCACCTGCGTCAGAAACATCTTTCTTCCAAGGAGAGGCCAAGCAATACTTGATGGTGAGTGATGTAAAGGGTAAAAATGAAAGACAAATATGCAGTTTCGAGTACAGTTTTGAAGACATATGTTTTGTATTTTTATTTGTTTATCACTATGATCCTCTTTTCTGTCTGTTCATCTTAAATGCCACTGTTTCATAGTCAGAATCAATTATTTGTTCTCTTTCTCCAAGACATAATGTACTATTTAAAGTTTAATTTTCTGATGATAACTGAACCTCAGGTTTATGGTCAATGGCCTTTATATTCTAAATTTATCAACAGGCTTAAATAATACAGTTGTTCAGTAAATACTGGTTAAGCAAAAAATAAAATGACACTTTTTTAGAATGAACATACTCTTAAGTAGACCTTATGGCTTTTCTGAGAATTATTATTCTTTGATGCTTGTGTACATGCTAAGTCGCTTCAGTTGTACCTCATTCTTTGTAACGTTATGGTTTGCAGCCCACCAGACTCTTCTATCTATGGAATTCTCCAGGCAAGAATACTGGGAAATTACTGAATTATGATATTAAATTACTAAATTCAGTAATCCCCAATACCAGCGTGTATAAAGTAAGCTGACAAATCAGAATCCAAAATTACATTTTGTTCCACTTGTTTTCTCTCCTCGAGTTGCCCTATGTTCAAGGGCAAAGGAGAAGCCCCAGCAAGATGGTAGGAGGGGCAAAACTGCATTTAGAATCAAACCCCATACCCACCAGAGATACTTGGAGAGCTCAAACAAAACTTTGTGCACCAGGAGATGTCACAGAGACTGAGCCAGATCTGATTTGAGTGTCTCAAGCGGAGGTACACATCAGCAGTGGCCTGCCACAGGGGCAGGGGCCCTGCATGCAGTAGACCTGGGTGTGACATAAGTCTTCTTTGAGGAGGTCGCCATTACCCCACCATAGAGCCACCAGAAAATACACAGGACTTGAGAAACAGACTCTTGGAGGGCACAAACAAAACCTTGTGCACACCAGGACCCAGGAGAAAGGAGCAGTGACCCCACAAGAGACTCACCCAGACTTGCCTGTGAGTGTCCAGGAGTTTCCAGTGGAGGCGTGGGATGGAGGAGGCCAGCTGCAGGGCTGGGGGCTCTGAGCGTGGCAATGCCTGTACTGAACTTTTTGAAGGAGTTTGCCATTTTCATTACCTCCACCATAGTTTGGTCTCAGGTCAAACAACAAGGAGGGAACACAGCCCTGCCCATCAACAGAAAATTGGATTAAAGATTTACTGAGCATGGCCCCACCCATCAGAACAAGACCCAGTTTCCCCTACAGTCAGTCTCTCCCATCAGGAAGCTTAACCTTATCCATCTGATGGGCTTCTCTGGTGGCTCAGAGGTTAAAGCATCTCCCTGCAATGTGGGAGACCTGGGTTCGATCCCTGAGTTGGGAAGATCACCTGGAGAAGGAAATGGCAATCCACTCCAGTATTCTTGCCTGGAGAATCCCAGGGAGGGAGAAGTCTGGTAGGCTACAGTCCATGGGGTTGCAAAGAGTCAGACACAACTGAGCTACTTCACTTTCACTTTTCACTGATGGCAGACAGAATGAAAACCGCAATCACAGAAAGCTAATCAAACTGATCACATGGACTGCAGCCTTGTCTAACTCAAAGAAACTATGATCCATGCTGTGTAGGGCCACCCAGGTCAGATGGATCATGGTGAAGAGTTCTGACAAAATGTGGTTCACTGGAGGAGGGAATGGCAAACCACTTCAGTATTCTTGCCTTGAGAATCCCATGCACAGTATGAAAGGGCAAAAAGATATGACACTGAAAGATGAACTCCCCAGGTCGGTAGGTGCCTGTTATGCTACTGGAGATCAGTGGAGAAATAACTCCAGAAAAAATGAGACAGAGCTGTCAGGAGAGTGTACGTTTTCTTGTCTTATCACAACAATGATTTGGGGTGACAGACATTAAAGCCTTCAGCATGTCACAGCTCTCAGGTCTTGAATAAATCATGTCATAGCTCTTAGAAAAATCAGTGTTACAGCTCTATTTTATTTAGAAGATAGCAGGAGAATCCATCCTCCAAGAAGAGAAGAGAGTGGAGGAGCAGGCCAGCGCATGCAGGGTGGGGGTTGGGGGGGGCGGGGAGGAGAGAGAGAAAGAGTGTACACACGCGGGAGAGACAGAGCGAGAGAGCACTTCGCTCCTCCTTTTATATGTTTTCTTCCCCCTGGGCTTGCCGTATGCAAATTGGGCTCAGCTAGGAGTGCTATTCTACCTGAAGTCCTCACTCAGGTCCTCGGACCTTTCTTTGACCTTCCTTTGTTCTATTTTCATGGGCTTTTCCCTTACTTGTCTTTTAGCTACCACAAGTTTGGACTCCCTTTCCCTATTCTACCTACCTAACAGAGTCAGTCTTGTCAAGGCTATGGTTTTTCCAGTGGTCATGTATGGATGGGAGAGTTGGACTGTGAAGAAAGCTGAGCACCAAAGAATTGATGCTTTTAAACCGTGGTGTTGGAGAAGATTCTTGAGAGTCCCTTGGACTGCCAGGAGATCCAATCAGTCCATTCTGAAAGAGATCAGGCCTGGTATTTCTTTGGAAGGAACAATGCTAAGGCTGAAACTCCAGTACTTTGGCCACCTCATGTGAAGAGTTGACTCATTGGAAAAGACTCTGATGCTGGGAGGGATTGGGGGCAGGAGGAGAAGGGGACGACAGATGGCTGGATGGCATCACTGACTTGATGGACGTGAGTCTGAGTGAACTCCAGGAACTGGTGATGGACAGGGAGGCCTGGCGTGCTGTGATTCATTGGGTTGTAAAGAGTCAGACACGACTGAGGAACTGAACTGAATTGAACAGAGTCAAAGCAAAAAAAAAAAAAAAGCCTAGTTGTTGATGTGACTGGTGATGGAAGGAAAGTTTGATGCTACAAAGAACAATATTGCGTAGGCACCTGGAATGTTAAGTCCATGAATCAAGGTAAATTGAACATGGTCAAACGGGAGATGGCAACAATGAACATATAGGAATCAGTGAAATAAATAGACCGGAATGGGTGAATTTAACTCAGATGACCATTATATCTACTACTCTGGGCAAGAATCCCTTTGAAGAAATGGAGTAGCATTCATAGTCAATGAAAGAGTCCATAATGCAGTTCTTGGGTGTGATAGCTTACTGTGAACAATGTCAGATTCATGATCTCCAAAGATTTAACTTCAGGACTAGGGACCAGGCTTGATTACTCAGAGCTTTTGTGTAGCAGAGTTTTCTTAAAGTGAAAAAGGGACAGAGAAAGCTTCTGACATAGACATCAAAAGGGGGATGGATTCAAATGTATTCTTTTCAATGGCTGAGTAATACTCCATTGTGTATATATAGCACCAATTAAAATAAATAAATTTATGTTTTAAAAAAGGGGGGACGGAGAGTGCCCTACTTGCTAGTATTTACCAAAGGAATTATATACTTTTTAAATTAGTTATTACAATAAATCAAAAGAATGTCTCAAGGTTGTAGGAATTTTACCAAACTCACTCCCACAATTTACATTTTATAATAGCAGGACTAGAATTTAAAAAACGAAAGATCCTACCAGACTCACTCCCGTAATATACATTCTAAGATATCAGAATTAGTCAGAAGGTTTTCTGTAAAGAGAAACTGTCTTCAAGCAGGACACACTGTTGTCATCAAATCCTTCAGCTCCGTTCACTTGCTCAGTCGTGTCCGACTCTTTGTGACCCCACGAACTGCAGCATGCCAGGCCTCCATGTCCATCACCAACTCCCAGAGTTCACTCAAACTCATGTCCATTGAGTCAGTGATGCCATACAGCCATCTCATCCTCTGTTGTCCCCTTTTCCTCCTGCTCCCAACCCCTCCCAGCATCAGGGTCTTTTCCAATGAGTCAACTCTTGGCATGAGGTGGCCAAAGTATTGGAGTTTCAACTTTAGCATCAGTCCTTCCAATGAACACCCAGGACTGATCTCCTTTAGGATGGACTGGTTGGACGTCCTTGCACTCGAAGGGATGCTCAAGACTCTTCTCCAACACCACAGTTTAAAAGCATTAATTCTTCAGCATTCAGCTTTCTTCACAGTCCAACTCTCACATACATACATGATCACGGGCAAAACCAGAGCATTGACTAGATGGACCTTTGTTGGCAAAGTAATGTCTCTACTTTTTAATATGTTATCTAGATTGGTCATAACTTTCCTTCCAAGGAGTAAGCGTCTTTTAATTTCATGGCTGCAGTCACCATCTGCAGTGATTTTGGAGCCCAGAAAAATAAAGTCTGACACTGTTTCCACTGTTTCCCCATCTATTTTACATGAAGTGATGGGACCAGATGCCATGATCTTCGTTTTCTGAATGTTTAGCTTTAAGCCAACTTTTTCACTCTCCTCTTTCACTTTCATCAAGAGGCTTTTTAGTTCCTCTTCACTTTCTGCCATAAGGGTGGTGTCATCTGCATATCTGAGGTTATTGATATTTTTCCCGGCAATCTTGATTCCAGCCTGTGCTTCTTCCAGCCCAGTGTTTCTCATGATGTGCTCTGCATGTAAGATAAATAAGCTGGGTGACAATATACAGCCTTGCCATACTCCTTTTCCTATTTGGAACCAGTCTGTTGTTCCATGTCCAGTTCTAACTGTTGTTTCCTGACCTGCATACAGATTTCTCAAGAGGCACGTCAAGTGGTCTGTTATTCACATTTCTTTCAGAATTTTCCTCAGTTTACTGTGATCTACATAATCAAAGGCTTTGGCACAGTCAATAAAGCAGAAATAGATGTTTTTCTGGAACTCTCTTGCTCTTTCCATGATTCAGCAGATGTTGGCAATTTGCTCTGTGGTTCCTCTGCCTTTTCTAAAACCAGCTTGAACATCTGGAAGTCCATGGTTCACGTATTGCTGAAGCCTGGCTCAGAGAATTTTGAGCATTACTTTACTGTCATGTGAGATGAGTGCCATTGTGCAGTAGTTTGAGCATTCTTTTGTATTTCCTTTTTTAGGGATTGGAATGAAAACCCATCTTTTCCAGTCCTGTGGCCACTGCTGAGTTTTCCAAATTTGTTGGCATATTGAGTGCAGCACTTTCACAGCATCATCTTTCAGGATTTGAAATAGGTCTATTGGATTTCCATCAGCTCCACTAGCTTTTTTCTCTGTGTTGCTTCCTAAGGGTCACTTGACTTTATATTCCAGGATGTCTGGCTCTAGGTGAGTGATCACACAATCGTGATTATCTCTGTTGTGAAGATCTTTTTTGTACAGTTCTTCTGTGTATTCTTGCCACCTCTTCTAAATATCTTCTGCTTCTGTTAGGTCCATACCATTTCTGTCCTTTATTGAGCCCATCTTTGCATGAAATATTCCCTTGGTATCTCTAATTTTCTTGAAGAGATCTCTAGTCTTTCCCATTCTGTTGTTTTCCTCTATTTCTTTACATTGATCGCTGAGGAAGGCTTTATTATCTCTCTTTGCTATTCTTTGGAACTATGCATTCAGATGTTTATATCTTTTTCTTTTCTTCTCTGCTTTTTGCTTCTCTTCTTGTTGAAGCTATTTGTAAGTTCTCCTCAGATAGCCATTTTGCTTTTTTGCATTTATTTTCCATGGGGATGGTCTTGATCCCTGTCTCCTGTACAATGTCACAAACCTCCATCCATAGTTCATCAGGAACTCTGTCTATCAGATGTCGTCCCTTAAATCTATTTCTCACTTCCACTGTATAATCATAAGGGATTTGATTTAGGTCATACTAGAGTGGTCTAGTGGTTTTCCCTACTTTCTTCAAGTCTGAATTTGGCAATAAGGAGTTGGTGATCTGAGCACAGTCAGCTCCCCATCTTGTTTTTGCTGACAGTATAGAGCTCCTCCATCTTTGGCTGCAAAGAATATATCAATCTGATTTCAGTGTTGACCATATTGTGATATCCATGTGTAGATTCTTCTCTTGTGTTTTTGGAAGAGGGAGTTCACTATGACCAGGTCGTTCTCTTGGGAAAACTCTATTAGCCTTTGCCCTGCTTCGTTCTGTACTCTAAGGCCAAATTTGCCTGTTACTCCAGGTGTTTCTTGACTTAAGTTGTTTGTTGTGTTATCATCAGTTCTAGGCTTAAAGAAAAAAAAAAAAAAAACTTAATATGTGACTAAGACTAAGAAATGGAGAGAGAGACAGACACAGACAGAGAGAGAGAGAGAGAGAGAGAGGGAAGACATTTGCCTTTTCCTCCTCGAGATCCCAGACCCCTATCTCCTCCTCAAGAACCCCAGAACCCTCTCTCCTCTGACACCCTCCAGACTTCTTATCAACCTGCCTAGGAACTAGCTCTCTCACTTGCAGTCTCAAAAAGGACAAAATGAGTTTTGCTCATTTCCAGGGCAAACCATTCAACATCACAGTGATCTTAGGCTATGCCACAACCAATAATGCTGAAGAAGCTGAAGCTGAATGACTCTATGAAGACATATGAAACCTTCTAGAACTACATCCAAAAAAGATATCCCTTTCATTTGGGGGGAATGGAATGCAAAAGTAGGAAGTAAAGAGATACCTGGAGTAATAGGCAAATTTGGCCTTGGAATACAAAACGAAGCAGGTCAAAGGTGAACAGAGTTTTGCCAACAGAAAGCACTGGTCATAGCAAACACCCTCTTCCAACAACACAAGAGAACATCACATGGACACATGGACATCACTAGCTGGTCAATACCAAAATCAGATTGATTATATTCTTTGCAGCCAAAGATGGAGAAGCTCTATACAGTCAGCAAAAACAACACTGGGAGCTGACTGTGGCTTAGATGATGAACTCCTTATTGCCAAATTTAGATTTAAATTGAAGAAAGTAGGGAAAACCACTAAACCACTCAGGTATGACCTTGGTGAAATCCCTTATGACTGTAGAGTAGAAGTGATAAACTGATTCAAGAGATTAGATCTGATAGACAGAATGCCTGAAGAACTATGGATGGAGGTTTGTGACATTGTACAGGAGGCAGTGATCAAGACTATCCCCAAGGAAAATAAATGCAACAAGGCAAAATGACTGTCTGAGGAGGCCTTACAAATAGCTGAGAAAAGAAGAGAAGCTAAAGGCAAAGGAGAAAAGGAAAGATATACCCATTTGAATGCAGAGTTCCAAAGAATAACAAGGAGAGATAAGAAATCCTTCCTCGATGATAATTGCAAAAAAGTAGAGGAAAATAATAGAGTGGGAAAGATTAGAGACCTCTTCAAGATAATTAGAGATACCAAGGGAACATTTCATGCAAAAATGGGCACAATAAAGGACAGGTATTTTATGGACATAGCAGAGGCAGAAGATACTGAGAAGAGATGGCAAGAATAGACAGAAGAACTATACAAAACAAAGGATCTTCATGACCCAGGTGACCATGATGGTGTGATCACCCACCTAGAGCTAGACATCCTGGAATGAAAAGTCAAGTAGACCTTAGGAAGCATTACTATGAACAAGCATAGAGGAGGTGATCAAATTCCAGTTGAGCTATTTCAAATCCTAAAAAATGATGCTGTGAATGTGCTGCACTCAATATGCCAGCAAATTTGGAAAACTCAGTAGTGGCCACAGGACTGGAAAAGGTCAGTTTCATTCCGATCCCAAAGAAAGGTAATGCCAAAAATGTTCAAACTACTGCACAATTACACTCATCTCACATGCTAGTAAAGTAATGCTCAAAATTCTCCAAGCCTGGCTCCAACAGTGAATTTCCAGATGTTCAAACTGGATTTAGAAAAACCAGAGGAATCAGAGATCAAACTGTCAACATCCTTTGGATCATTGAAAAAGCAAGAGAGTTCCAGAGAAACATCTACTTCTGCTTTATTGACTATGCCAAAGCCTTTGACTGTTTGGATCACAAAAAAACTGTGGGAAATTCTTAAAGAGATGCAAATAACCAAACCACCTTGCTTACCTCCTGACCAACTTAGACAGGACATATTACTTTTCTGACAAAGGTCCATTCAGTCAAAGCTATGGTTTTTCTATTAGTCATGTATGGATGTGAGAGTTGGACTATAAAGAAAGCTGAGCACCGAAGAATTGATGCTTTTGAACTGTGGTGTTGGAGAAAACTCCTGAGAATTCCTTTGACTGCAGAGTTTAAAAGAGTCAATCCTGAAGGAAACCAGTCCTGAATATTCATTGGAAGGGCTGATGCTGAGGCTGAAACTCTGATACTTTGGCCTCCTGATGCAAAGCACTGACACATTGGAAAAGACCCTGATGCTGGGAAAGATTGAAGGCTGAAGGAGTAGGGGATGACAGAGGATGAGATGGTTGGATGGCATCACCAGCTTAGATGGACTTGAGTTTGAGGAAGCTCCAGGTTGTGGTGATAGATAGGGAAGCCTGTCGTGATGCAGTTCATGTGGTCCCAAAGAGTCAGACATGACTGAGCGACTGTACTGAACTCACTGAGTTACATACAGGAAAATAATCAGTGAAATAAATGACTCTTCGGAAAAGAATTAATTTTGCTCCTCATGATTGCAATATATATATATATATATATATATATATATATATATATTTTAAGTTTCAGTCTGAGTTGTTTATCTTGACTTGACTCTTCTGTATAACAAAGAAATTCATTTGTGTTATAATTAGCACAGTAGAAGACCTACCTCTATTGTATTTGCTTTGATTTGACATCCATACTCTTATACTAGAATAATAATGTGTGTAAACTATGGAAATAGCACTATCAGAAATTATTTAAAGCAGAAAGAGATTAACAAGTATCTACTGCTGCAGAGATTGAAGATGACAAAAGTTAAGTTGAAGTAGGGGTGGCAGCACAGGCATTATCAGTGATTATCTGGCAGTAGTTTTTATAAAATGTTAGGAATTGACTACAGATTGCTGTTTATACGTGAATAAACAGGAGAAAGTGTTGAATATATTTTGCTGCTATGAACAAGATATTTCAATGGAATCTTGAAAAGTAACTGAGGGAATTATGGCCAACATAAGTCTATGGTTCATGCATTTAAATATTCCTTTTCCTTCAAAAATGGCAATCTTAGGAGTACATTAAAATGATAAAGCTATAAGCAAGATATTTTCATGGCCAGAATATGAATAGAAATATACTGTAGCAAACATGGGCAGAGGTTGTGTGCCTGCTGGGATCAAGGACTGAATCAATGAGAAGAGGGCCTGGAGGTTCAGTTCCTGGATAACAGGGTCCAAAAGCACCTTAGGCTTTATTCAGAATCAAAGTCTGACTGACATTGTGAAACCAGAGGCTGGGACTCCCTACCTATTAATAGAAGCTGAAAAAACTTAGTCCAACTCTATGAGGTTTGATACAGCTCCTTGTCTTGGTTGGCTGAAGAAAATAAACACAACTAGCAAAAATTATTTGGCTTAGCTGGAACTAAGCTAGTCCCAGTATCAGCAGGAGCCACAACTGTAAATCCAAAATATGAAATGTGTGATCAAGACACAGTCTCCACTAATATTTTTGAGGATAAGACCGAGAATGAAAGTTTCAAAATAAATGACTGAAGCAATCATTCAAATTGAGAGCCAACATTTGAAATACTGAGTGCATAAATTTATGCTTAGCAAAAATGAAAATCTGAATTATTATATTAAATACCATATTAAATTCCATTATAATAGACTATAGACACCTATAATATAATAAAATAGTTATGGGAGAAAGACATTATAAACTCAAATAATAAAATATGAATTACTAATGGCTTATATGAAAGATAACAGATAAATATAGAAAAAAGAACAAATTAGACACATTGGGTTTATAAATACAGTTATAAGAATGATAGGTTGTAGTTTGTATATTGCATACATGTGAAGGTGTAATTTGTAAATCAGAAGATTACTGAAAGATTCTTCTGAATTAACACACACACATATTTGATGGTCATGTAAAAGGAGATAAACAAAACCTCTATTTTCATCTGGCCTGAGTTATCAAATGAACAGAAGAAAAGGAATAGATTTCAGTGTGGCAAGGGAGAGGTGGATATAAAGTGTTTATTTGTGAAATATTGAGCTTAGCATGCTGTGGGCAGCCAGATTTCTCCACCCAATTGTCAATTTCAAATAGAGATTTGAATTTGCAGAGATCAGAGTTATAGGTACAAATTTTAGCATAAGACAAACTGATGTCAAAGGATGGTAAATAACAGCTTTTAAGAGGAAGAAATAAAATCCTAACAATAGCAACAAAGCAAGGATTGGTGTATGGGTGTCAAAGAGTAATGATTTTTAAAAAAGAGTCATTGTTTTAAATGATGAGAAACAATCTTAAGGGATACAAAATTCTGGGATAAGTCAAACAATTTGTTGAATTTGAATATGGGTTATATATTAGATGACATTATGGAATTTTTATTACTTTTGCTAAATGAATTTTCTATTACTTTTATTAATGTCATGCTTGGCCATTGATAGAAACTGTTTTAATATTTAGATATATTTTAATACATGACAAAGTATATAAGGTATTATGATGCTTGTAATTCTCTTTAAATATCTTCATCATTAAAATTTTAAATTAATACAAATAATATGATAGCAGATAGTCCATATGTGAGAAGGGAAACTGAAACTTTGAATTTTATTTGTTGAAAATTCAGTAAGGCTGATCTGAGAATGATTTTTTACTTTTCTGAAAGTTCTTCTGTTTTTAAATAAAGTTAAGTGCTTTGGGGCCTTCTGGGAGTGATTATAAGAATCCTAAAGAGTATATCTGAGATCATAAGGATGCTCCCATAAGCCACATAAATTGCCTCTGCTCCTTACCCCAAGCAAATGTGTCCAATAGTAAGGGTGGGTAATTATCTCAGTTTGCTAGAACAATCCTGGACTTAGCACTGAAAATTTCACATTTCAAGAAACACATCAATTAGTCAATAAATTCCAGGAGGCAGAAATTTTATGTGAAACCTTGACTGTTTTTGCGCTCAGTGCTCAAATATACATATACTGACAACTTTGTGCTTAGTAAGTGAGATCTGTGTTACATAATTGTTTCCGTGCCCATACACCTCTCATTATTAATTCTCTGATTTTCTCAAAGAAATCTGACTTGCTTTTTCATTTATGTAAATTATGACCTAAGCCTTTCTCCATATATCTGCTTTATAAGCAGTACTGAACATGGCAAAGAATGTCTGAAACTCAAAAACCTTAATAAATAATTAGAATATAAAGTGTTTGTTTTTGATGTTATCTGAAATACACTAGAATCCTAGCATTTTTAACTTTAGTGAAGGACTGCATTAATTTTATGTATTATAATGTGTATTAAGTGCTGCATGCCTGTATGTTAAGTAGCTTCAGTTATGTCCAACTCTTTGCAACTGTATGGACTTCAGCCCACCAGGTTCGTCTGTCCAAGGCATTCTCCAGGCAAGAATAATGGAGTTAGTTCCATGCCCTTATCTAAGGGATCTTCCTGACCCACGGATTGAACCTCTCTCTTACGTCTCACATTTGCAGGTGGGCGCTTCATTAGTGCCACCTGGGAAACCTTTTAAATGATGATTAATATGCGGCGGTGAGGAGCTACCCCTCGACCAAGGTAAGAAGCAATGGCTGCACTTTGCTGGAACAGCCGTGAAGAGATACCCCATGCCCAAGGTAAGAGAAACGCAAGTGGGACGGTAGGTGTTGCAAGAGGGCACCAGAGGGCAAACACACTGAAACCATAGAAAACTAGTCAATCTAATCACACTAGGACCACAGCCTTGTCTAACTCAATGAAACTAAACCATGCCCATGGGGCAACCCAAGATGGGCAGGTCATGGTGGAGAGATTTGACAGAATGTGGTCCACTGGAGAAGAGAATGACAAACCACTTCAGTATTCTTGCCTTGAAAACCCCATGAACAGTATGAAAAGGCAAAATGATAAGATACTGAAAGAGAAACACCCCAGGTCAGCAGGTGCCCAATATGCTACTGGAGATCAGTGGAGAAATAACTCCAGAAAGAATGAAGGGATGGAGCCAAAGCAAAAAAAATACCCATCTGTGGATATGACTGGTGATAGAAGCAAGGTCCGATGCTGTAAAGAGCAATATTGCATAGGGACCTGGAATGTCAGGTCCATGAATCAAGGCAAATGGGAGGTGGTCAAACAAGAGATGGCAAGAGTGAATGTCGACATTCTAGGAATCAGCAAACTGAAATAGACTGGAATGGGAGAATTTAACTCAGATGACCATTATATCTACTACTGCGGGCAGGAATCCCTCAGAAGAAATGGAGTGGCCATCATCGTGAACAAAAGAGACCGAAATGCAGTACTTGCATGCAATCTCAAAAAAGACAGAATTATCTCTGTTCGTTTCCAAGGCAAACTATTCAATATCACACTAATCCAAGTCTACGCACCAACCAGTAACGCTGAAGAAGCTGGAGTTGAATGGTTCTATGAAGACCTACAAGACCTTTTGGAACTAACACCCAAAAAAGATGTCCTTTTCATTATAAGGGACTGGAATGCAAAAGTAGGAAGTCAATAAACACCTGGAATAACAGAAAAATTTGGCCTTGGAATACAGAATGAAGCAGGGCAAAGACTAATAGAGTTTTGCCAAGAAAAATGCACTGGTCATAACAAACACCCTCTTCCAACAACACAAGAAAAGACTCTATACATGGACATAACCAGATGGTCAAAACCGAAATCAGATTGATTATATTCTTTGCAGCCAAAGATGGAGAAGCTCTATATGGTCAGCAAAAACAAGACCAGGAGCTGACTGTGGCTCAGACCATGAACCCCTTATGGCCAAATTCAGACTTAAATTGAAGAAAGTAGGGAAAACCACTAGACAATTCAGGTATGACCTAAATCAAATCCCTTATGATTACACAGTGGAAGTGAGAAATAGATTTAAGGGCCTAGATCTGATAGATAGAGTGCCTGATGAACTATGGAATGATGTTCGTGACATTGTACAGGTGACAGGGATAAAGACAATTCCCATAGAAAAGAATAGCAAAAAAGCAAAATGGCTGTCTGAGGAGGCCTTACAAATAGCTGAGAAAAGAAGAGAAGCGAAAAGCAAAGGAGAAAAGGAAAGATATAAACATCTGAATGCAGAGTTCCAAAGAATAGCAAGAAGAAACAAGAAAGCCTTCTTCAGCGATCAATGTAAAGAAATAGAGGAAAACAACAGAATGGGAAAGACTAGAGATCTCTTCAAGAAAATCAGAGATACCAAAGGAACATTTGATGCAAACATGAGCTCGATAAAGGACAGAAAATATATAGACCTAAAAGAAGCAGAAGATATTAAGAAGAAATGGCAAGAATACAGAGAGGAACTGTACAAAAAAGATCTTCACAACCCAGATGATCACGATGGTGTGATCACTGACCTAGAGCTAGACATCCTGAAATGTGAAGTCCAGTGGGCCTTAGAAAGCATCACTACGAACAAAGCTAGTGGAGGTGATGGAATTCCAGTTGAGCTATTCCAAATCCTGAAAGATGATGCTGTGAAAATGCTGCACTCAATATGCCAACAAATTTGGAAAACTCAGCAGTGGCCACAGGACTGGAAAAGGTCAGTTTTCATTCCAATCCGAAAGAAAGGCAATGCCAAAGAATGCTCCAACTACCGCACAATTGCACTCATCTCACACGCTAGTAAAGTAATGCTCAAAATTCTCCAAGCCAGGCTTCAGCAATATGTGAACCATGAACTTCCTGATGTTTAAGCTGGTTTTAGAAAAGGCAGAGGAACCAGAGATCAAATTGTCAACATCCGCTGGATCATAGAAAAAGCAAGAGAGTTCCAGAAAAACATCTATTTCTGCTTTATTGACTATGCCAAAGCCTTTGACTGTGTAGATCACAATAAACTGTGGAAACTTCTGAAAGAGATGGGAATACCAGACCACCTGATCTGCCTCTTGAGAAATTTGTATGCAGGTCAGGAAGCAACAGTTAGACCTCTACATGGAACAACGGACTGGTTCCAAATAGAAAAAGGAGTTCATCAAGTCTGTGTATTGTCACCCTTTTTATTTAACTGATATGCAGAGTACATCATGAAAAACGCTGGACTGGAGGAAACAAACTGGATTCAAGATTGCCGGGAGAAATATCAATAACCTCGGATGTGCAGATGACACCACCTTTATGGCAGAAAGTGAAGAGGAACTCAAAAGCCTCTTGAGGATAGTGGAAGTGGAGAGTGAATAAGTTGGCTTAAAGCTCAACATTCAGAAAACGAAGATCATGGCATCCGATCCCATCACTTCATGGGAAACAGATGCAGAAACAGTGGAAACAGTGTCAGACTTAATTTTTCTGGGCTCCAAAATCACTGTAGATGGTGATTGCAGCCATGAAATTAAAAGACGCTTACTCCTTGGAAGGAAAGTTATGTCCAACCTAGATAGCATATTCAAAAGCTGAGACATTTCTTTGCCAACAAAGGTTCGTCTAGTCAAGGCTATGGTTTTTCCTGTGGTCATGTATGGATGTGAGAGTAGGACTGTGAAGAAGGCTGAGCACTGAAGAATTGATGCTTTTGAATTGTGGTGTTGGAGAAGACTCTTGAGAGTCCCTTGGACTGCAAGGAGATCCAACCAGTCCATTCTGAAGGAGATCAGCCCTGGGATTTCTTTGGAAGGAATGATGCTAAAGCTGAAACTCCAGCACTTTGGCCACCTCATGCGAAGAGTTGACTCATTGGAAAAGACTCTGATGCTGGGAGGGATTGGGGGCAGGAGGAGAAGGGGATGACAGAGGATGAGATGGCTGGATGGCATCACTGACTCGATGGACGTGAGTCTGAGTGAACTCTGGGAGTTGGTGATGGACAGGGAGGCCTGGTGTGCTGTGATTCATGGGGTCGCAAAGAGTCAGACACGACTGAGCAACTGATCTGATCTGATCTGATGCAAATGAACATAAAATAAAATTTTAGAGGGAGTAGTTTCATATTATTAAGAGAAAAAGTGCTTAAGAAATTTAATTTATGTAAACACTACCAATAGCATCATGATTACAATACTCTTTATTCTTTTGTTGTTAGACTCAACTGTATTTTTAAGACATTTTTAAAACTCACTCTAAATACTTGAAAGTAATGAAATCATAGTAATGTATGTGAAAGCATTTTATAAGTACAAGAATATTATGCATGTGTGTACTAGCTATGTTTTATTCTATCTAATTGTACATTGTAAGTCTTGTTTTTCACAGAATCAAGCCTCAGTTTCCAAATAGGTTGGAATTTAGTGTAGAAATATATGCTAATTCTATTTGTGACTTATTGCAATTACAGCTATTTTTTATTGACAATTTAGCCATTTCTCTATAACTGTATTTAACTTTTCACAGACATTACCTTCAATAATATACAGAAATCCATTTTGGCTTGAATGATGATATGTTTTTTATTGATTTTCCTTTACGACTCAAAGGGAATTATGACTTTGTACATCTTCTCTTTTAATAAGATTACAGGACTGAGTATAATATACATAACTCTTCTATTCTCAGTTCTGTTGCTTATAAGATGATAAATCTTGCAGGCATTTAGATGCTGGTTCTTTCTGGATGCTTTAGTTCTTGGGCTTTTGCTTATCTGTTTCTGTACCTGGGATGCAGAAAGTTTCATGGAGTACCAGTGGAATTTCATATCAAGTATAGTCCCACCAATGGACAGGAATAGAGGCAGCAGACACAGAGAACAGACTTGTAGACACAGGATGAGAAGGAGGGGCACAGACTGAGAGACTAGCATTAACATAAATACACTACCATGTGTAAAACAGATAGCTAGCAGGAAGCTATTATATAGCACAGGGAGCTCGGCTTGGTGCTCTGTGATAATCTACAGGGGTGGGATGGCAAGTGCAAGTGCAACGGAGGCTCAGGAGGGGTAGGATATACATATACATATAGCTGATTCATGTTGTTGCACAGAGGAAACTAACACAACATTGTAAAGCAATTATACTTCAAAAAAGAAACAAACAAACAAAAAAAGTGGTGGGGAGGGTGGCTTCCCTGGTGCTTCAGCAGTAGAGAATCCACTTGCAATGCAGGAGGCATGGGTTTGATACCTGGTCAGGAACATCCCATGGAGAAGGAAATGGCAATCCACTCCAGTATTCTTGTGTGGGAAATCCCAAGGGCAGAGGAGCATGGCTATCTACAGTCTATGGTGTCTCAAAAGACTCAGACACAACTTAGTGACTAAACAACAACAACTAAAGACAATATGTCCAGCAATTTAATGGACAGATCTATTTATGCTGACTTCAGATAGTTTACTGTTGGGCAGAAAAGAGACAAAATACCCAATAATTACATTGCAAGAGACTGCGTCCCCAGGGTATTATCAAATTCACCCAGTCATAGGATGAGTTGGGGATAGACATAATTTATATCATCATGGCAGTGGTTCATCTGAATCAGATTTCAGCAAATATAGAAGAAAGAAGTAAATGGCATAATAATGAAGCTCAGACTCCCATGCCATCTGCTTCAGTTGACCCATCACCTCTCCCTTAACTCATGCCTGTATCTTCACATGTGGTTCCTTACAAGGGAGGAAAGGACGTAGGCCAAGTTCATAACTAATGCAATTATTTGGCACTAGCTGTGGAAGATCTTCTGCTGAATTACAACTCACCTCAAGGGTAACCCTTAACACAATGGTCAAATAAAGCCCATTGTCTGGTGGGAGAGTAAGTCTGACCTGATGATGGGGCTTTAGAGAATAACTGCATTGTTTGATCAGAAGCCTAACAAGAACAAGAGAGGAAATTTCAAAATAAAATTACCTCACGAATGGATATTCAGATAAATATAAGAAATGAGAAGAAAAGATGCCAGCAACTTTTGTCTCCTGTGAATGATCAACAGAAATTATCCACCACAGATGTGTACTCAGTTGCTCAGTCATGTCCAACTCTTTTGTGAACCTTTGGACTGTAACCTGCCAGGCTTCTCTGTCCATGGGATTTTCAGGCAAGGATACTTAAGTGGGTTGCTATTTCCTTCTCCAGGGGATCTTTCTTACCCTTGGATTGAACTCATGTATCTCCTGTGTCTCCTGCATTGCACGCTGATTCTTCACCCACTGAGCTATGGGGGAAAACTGCCTAGTTGACTGCCTAGGTGACTCATTCTATGATGGTCACTTTGACACTTCCCTTGACCATCTTGGCACTTCTACACATGCCCATGGACAGAGCAACCCTTTGGGAAGGGATGGAATGTATGTGTGAGCACCAAAACAGGACCTCCTCTTCTCTAAGGATGTGCTAGCTAACAACTACTGGCATCCAAATTATCAGCAACAGAGATAGATGGTAAAACACTAATATAACATCATCCTTCAAGGTTAGCAACCATCAAATACTGACAGTCTCACCAAACACCATCCATTTTGGCAAGAAGTAGAAACTCAACCAAGTTAGAATCAATAGTTGGCTTAGCCATTAATGCTTGTGTGTAGAAACTGAAGCATCAAGAGAAACTCTGATAATGTGAAGTAGTCTGTACTAATACCAGAAGATTTACAGCATACCTGGTCTATTGACATGGTGCTCCACACAATATTGCCTCTGATCTTTACAGAAAAGAAATTGTGGCAATGAGTATATAATCATGGCTTTCATTGGTCGTGTCATGTACTCTACAACAAAAATTAGCCAGTCTCATTGAACAGAACTGCTGCTGTTGGAATAGAGTGCTGAAGACTTAATTAATGTACCAAGTTGACAATACCTTGTGAAACTGAGCATTGTTTTTCAGGATGCAGGTTATCACTTAATTGATGATTAATGCAGAGTGCAGTGTTCACAGTTGGATATAACATTCCAGCAGTCAAGGAGTGAAGGTAAGACCAACATCTTACACACTCATTCCCACTTATCCAAGTGGAGAATTTGCACATCTCATTCCCCATGTCTTAGGATCTGTCAGATAGTTGTTTTTGTTTCCTCTGGTGTGAATGGTGGTGATAAGTTTATCACAAATCAACCAGGGAAGAGGTGGCAATAATACACAGAAGAACTGTACAAAAAAGATCTTCACGACCCAGATAATCATGATGGTATGATCATTCACCTAGAGCCAGACAGCCTGGATTGTGAGGTCAAGTGGGCCTTAAAAAGCATCCTATGAACAAAGCCAGTGGAGGTGATGGAATTCCAGTTGAGTTATTTCAAATCCTGAAAGATGATGCTGTGGAAGTGCTGCACTCAATATCCCAGCGAATTTGGAAAACTCAACAGTGGCCACAGGACTGGAAAAGGTCAGTTTTCACCCCAGTCCAAAAGAATAACAATGCCAAAGAATGTTCAAACTACCACACAATAGTACTTATCTCACACACTAATAAAGTAAGGCTTAAAATTCTCCAAGCCAGGCTTCAGCAATACATGAACCGTTAATTTCCAGATGTTCAAGCTGGTTTTAGAAAAGGCAAAGGAACAGGATCAAATTACCAACATCCACTAGATCATCAAAAAAGCAAGAGAGTTCCAGAAAAACATCTATTTCTGTTTATTGACTATGCAAAAGCCTTTGACTGTGTGGATCACAATAAACTGTGGAAAATTCTGAAAAAAAAAAAAAAAATGTTCATACGAGACCACCTGACCTGCTTCTTGTGAAACCTGTATGCAGGTCAGGAGGCAACAGTTAGAACAGGACATGGAACAACAGACTGGTTCCAAATAGGAAAAGGAGTACATCAAGGCTGTATATTGTCACCCTAATTGTTTAAATCATATGCAGAGTACATCATGAGAAATGCTGGGCTGCAGGAAGAACAAGCTGGAATCAAGATTGCTGGGAGAAATATCAATAACCTTGGATATGCAGATGACACAACCCTTATGGCAGAAAGTGAAGAAGAAATAAAGAGCCTCTTGAGGAAAGTGAAGGAGGAAAGTGAAAAAGTTGGCTTAAAGTTCAACATTCAGAAAACGAAGATCATGGCATCTGGTCCCATCACTTCATGGCAAATAGATGGGAAAACAGTGGAAACAGTGTCAGACTTTATTTTTAGGCTCCAAAATCACTGCAGATGGTGATTGCAGCCATGGAATTAACAGACGCTTACTCCTTGGAAGGAAAGTTATGACCAACCTGGAAAGCATATTAAAAAGCAGAGACATTATTTTGCCAACAAAGATCCATCTAGTCAAGGCTCTGGTTTTTCCAGTGGTCATGTACGGATGTGAGAGTTGGACTATAAAGAAAGCTGAGCACTGAATAATAGATGCTTTTGAACTGTGATGTTGGAGAACACTCTTGAGAGTTCCTTGGAGTGCTAGGAGGTCCAACCTGTCCATCCTAAAGGAGATTAGTCCTGGGTGTTCATTGGAAGGACTGATGTTGAAGCTGAAACTCCAATACGCTGGCCACTTCATGCGAAGGGCTGACTCATTTGAAAAGACCCTGATGGTGGGAAAGATTGAGGGCAGGAGAAGACGGCGATGACAGAGGATGAGATGGTTGGATGGCATCACTGACTCGATGGACATGGGTTTGGGTGGGCTTCAGGAGTTGATGATGGACAGGGAGGCCTGGTGTGCTGCGGTTCATGGGGTCACAACCAGTCGGACATGACTGAGCGACTGAACTGAACTGAACTGAGGGCATATAGTAAGGCATTTCCTGAACTGCAATCTGGATCTATCACTAAACTATTTGGTCTTTACTTATTGGGAAACTAGAAAGCAAAGGAAGAAATTATAAGAATTATACTATTAATACTAATAATCCAATCCGATTATCTGAAGGGTGGTGGTGATAGTTTTCCTGTGCTTCAGTGGCCTATATAATATTAAAGTAGCTTTCCTAATCATATCCAAAACAACAAAGAGACTAGATGTACAGATCACCATGGGCTCACTATGATCTGTCTCTCCAAGAAAACAATCCTCATCAGCCAATGTGATGGCCAATGGTGGAGGAACACTAAAATAGATGAGAGAGAAGCAAGATGGATATGAATATTAACAGCTGTGTTTGCTTAGTCCTCTTATTGAGCTCTTTTTGGAATATTTCAACTGGTGGTGACCTTTGAAGACTGGATATATACTTTGTTACAACTGAGAGCAATGTTCTTTCCTTTATGTTCCAACTCTATAGAAATGGGACAGGAAATGGCCTTTACCAAACTAAATTATGTACCACCCAAGTTACAGTCAATAATCTACTTGTCCAACTTTAGACCTTTCTTGCTCTATGTTGACCCTAAAGATGTTTCTAGCCCATATTGCTTCAGCAAATGCTGCCACCACCATAGAGCAAAGATCTCACATGTACAAGGTAGATGGTTAAGTAGAGACAGCTACATCTGTGCACTACCCAATCTGGATACACAGACCATCTGACATCGCCAAAGCTCAGGTGCAGGGCCAGATATCATATCCTGGACATAATGACCCATGGATAGGCTTTAACTAATAGCGAATGGAAGCTGATAAATTATTCTTCCATTCTACCTCAATCAATTTCCCTGAGATACAGTAGTTTTGTTTGGCCTTTCTGAGGATGTCCTACCATCAGCTGTGCTTACTGAGAACAAACAGTCCTTCCATTTGCCTGTCTCACTTTCCTTTAATCCTTCACTTTTGCTTCCCTCTAATTGAAATTCCCTATAATATGATAGCATGAAAACTTCTACCCTAAACTTTGTTAATTAGGGAAACTGAAATATTTAATTATTTTGTATTTTCACCCTTTTCATATTTTCACTACATATGTGACACTTTTCAACTCACCAATATGAATGAGAACATTTGAGATGAGAAAATAAATGCTCTGGACAGCTAGTAGGTGGCAAAATTTTTATGTGAAATATTAGGACTAATTATGGACAAAGAGTTTTGTGAATATCTTATTTTGGTATTTCTAGGTTTTTCTTTTTTGGTGCCTGACTTAACTCCAAGAGCCTGCCACTTGGTACCTAATTTTCTTTTTTTCAATCGGAAGAAACAGTATCCTGAATTTCAAGTTATTACCACAATCCTATGTAATATTAAATCAGTTTTTTTTTCTTTAATGGTTGTGCTGTTTTAATGGGATAAACCTGAACCAAGTTAAATCATTTGGTGGCAAGTAGAAAAGGAAAATAGTGGCTCAGATAGTAAAGAATCTCCTTGCAATGCAGGAGAACTGGGTCAGGAAGATTTCTTAGAAAAGGGAATGGCTCCCCAGACCAGTATTCTTGCCTAAGGAAGTTCATAGACAAACAAGTCTGGCAGGCTATACTCCATGGAGTTGCAAAGAGATATCACTGAGCCAACTAACACTTCCAATTTCACATTGCTTTTTCTTAGACTATACTATGTGCATTTTATTAACTACAGAGAATTGAAACTAGCAGCCATGAAATTAAAAGACGCTTGCTCCTTGGAAGGAAAGTTATGACCAACCGAGAAAGCATATTCAAAAGCAGAGACATTACTTTGCCAATAAAGTTTCGTCTAGTCAAGGCTATGGTTTTTCCTGTGGTCATGTATGGATGTGAGAGTTGGACTGTGAAGAAGGCTGAGCACCGAAGAATTGATGCTTTTCAACTGTGGTGTTGGAGAAGACTCTTGAGAGTCCCTTGGACTGCAAGGAGATCCAACCAGTCCATTCTGAAGGAGATCAGCCCTGGGATTTCTTTGGAAGGAATGATGCTAAAGCTGAAACTCCAGTACTTTGGCCACCTCATGCGAAAAGTTGACTCATTGGAAAAGACTCTGATGCTGGGAGGGATTGGGGGCAGGAGGAGAAGGGGATGACAGAGGATGAGATGGCTGGATGGCATCACTGACTCGATGGATGTGAGTCTGAGTGAACTCCGGGAGTTGGTAATGGACAGGGAGGCCTGGCGTGCTGTGATTCATGGGATCGCAAAGAGTCGGACACGACTGAGCGACTGATCTGATCTGATCTGATCTATCTCAGATAATTCTGAGTATATGGAACCTTGATTGGAATTTAATATGCTGAAGTAGAATAGTAAGCCTCTTCTTTGAAATGAGAAACAGAAATATTAATTTCCTTTACTTAATAGTCTGTAGATTTTTCCACAGATGCAATGCGCTATTCAAAAATTGGCAATTCTGAGGTTTAATCCACGGAGAAATTAAGCCACTCATGTAAGACTGATAAAATATATCTTTTCAGCCTCTGGTTCCTAAGATGTTTCACGTCTTCTCACCTGTCATCCCTGGCAGTACTGATGAGAGTGTTTATTTCTTTCACAAGAGTATACTCAATTAATGAAATTCCTAAGGTAACTCTCCAGATTTCTTCTCTGGTTTAAGCATACATTCCCCTCTCCCTTATGCCAGGCTGTACTGTGAGAGTGAAAAAAAAAAAATCCCCTTGTAAAATAAAATATCACAGTGAGGTTCTTCTAGTAACAAAAAGGCAGTTGTATTTTATAAGACAGATATATAATCAATATAAAATAATAGTTGGCACAGCAATATTGTTCATTACTATTTAAGAGTGATTACTATTATTAAAATTAATCTTTTATTGGTGATGTCATATTTATCCTTCTTAAATCTTAAGTATTTCCGTAAGGAAGATTTTATTTGTATTCAACTTGTATTATGTTGAGAGATACCACAAGAATAAATAGAATCACTTTTCTTGGAGAATTTAGAGACCAGTCTGGTGCTATTTAGGAACATGAAAGTGAAAGTGAAGTTGTTCAGGCTTGTATGACTCTTTGGACCCCATGGACTGTAGCCTATCAGGCTCCTCTGTCCATGTTTTTTGCTTTTTTGTTTTTTTTTCCAGGCAAGAATATTGGAGTGGGTTGCCATTTCCTTCTCCAGGAGATCTTCCCAACCCAGGGATTGAACCCAAGTCTCCCACATTGTAGGCAGACGCTTAACCATGTGAACCACCAGGGAAGTCCATTTAGGAGCATAGGCAGACACCACTGCACATCTGATAGCTGCTTGTCTTTCTGTTCATTTGTTTGTTTTCACATTTGAGCCTAATCCTCTAAAGATGGAGTAGCAACTTTATTGCCTAGGTAATAATCTGGAAATACTGAAAGGGACATACATACAAAGAAGGACTTCAATGTTGCTTATTATCATTGTCATTTCCCAACCTCTTAATTTATCCCAAAATTTAGTTCACAGGTTTTCTAACTATCCAGCTTCTGCCATCAATGTGAGAGATCTTATTATCCTAGAGGGCATTTCCTTGATCTAATGCACAATATTTGTTTTTGCATGGTTTCATCTATATATAACTGTGTTTGTATACCAAGACTCACAAATACATGTACTATCTCTGAAATCTTCAATTGTAATTTGCATCCACTGACATAGTAATCTGCCACTCTCTCATTTCTTATACTCTTTCCCCTTCCCAGGTCTTTTATCTTTATTCCATTTTTTGTCTTCAAGTTCACTACTGTTTTCCACAGACTACTAGTTTCATTTTCTTGTGTTAAAGCTACCCACAAATTGGATATTGTGTTTAACAAGACTTATGATAAAAAGTTGCTGTAATTAGCAATTAAAGTTTAGTACTGTGTGTTTGAAGAAATGTACAAACAAGAATTTTACTTCATGGTTATCAACATAACTTGGTCATCATCAGTCAGTTCAGTTTAGTTCAGTTGCTCAGTCGTGTCCGACTCTTTGCGACCCCATGAATCAAAGCACGCCAGGCCTCCCTGTCCATCACCAAATCCTCGAGTTTCCATCACCAACTCCTGGAGTTTACTCAAACTGTGTCCACTGAGTCAGTGATGCCATCCAGCCATCTCATTCTCTGTCGTCCCCTTCTCCTCCTGCCCCCAATCCCTCCCAGCATCAGGGTCTTTTCCAAATGAGTCAACTCTTCATGTCAGGTGGCCAAAGTATTGGAGTTTCAGCTTTAGCATCTCTCCTTCCAATGAACACCCAGGACTGATCTCCTTTAGGATGGACTGGTTGGATCTCCTTGCAGTCCAAAGGACTCTCAAGAGTCTTTTCCAACACCACAGTTCAAAAGCATCAATTCTTCAGTGCTCAGCTTTCTTCACAGTCCAATTCTCACATCCATACATTACCACTGGAAAAACCAGGCAAACTACTTAACTGAAACCCAAGCAGAACAATGAAAGATAAACAAATGAATAGTGCAAAACTGTAACATTTCTTGTCTTTAATTTTTAAAATTTGAATTTTCATTTAACTTATGCAACTTGTGATTTATTATAGAGTGTATCAAGAGGCCAGAAAAGATAAGACCTCAGCTAATTTCTGCATCTCCATTACTTTGATCCATCTGCTTCACTCTGAATATTGCACCATTTTACATATTTAAATAAGTATATGTGTACTATATATCAAGTGAATTGATAACACTTTTCAAACCACTCATGTCATTACTGTTTATCTGCCTTATTGCTATATTAATCATGAGGTGGCCAAAGTACTGGAGTTTCAGCTTCAGCATCATTCCCTCCAAAGAAATCCCAGGGCCGATCTCCTTCAGAATGGACTGGTTGGATCTCCTTGCAGTCCAAGGGACTCTCAAGAGTCTTCTCCAACACCACAGTTCAAAAGCATCAATTCTTTGGTGCTCAGCTTTCTTCACAGTCCAACTCTTACATCCATAAAAATGACCACTGGAAAAACCATAGCCTTGACTAGATGGACCTTTGTTGGCAAAGTAATGTCTCTGCTTTTCAATATGCTATCTAAGTTGGTCATAACTTTTCTTTCAAGGAGTAAACGTCTTTTAATTTCAAGAAGCATAGATAGATATAAATGTCTAATTTTGGCACTGGCATGTCCAACCTATTCTTCTCCACCTGTGTGTTCAAGCTAATATTGTCCCCTTTACCTGAATTAGTATGCTTCTGACTGGGCCAGTTTCAGTCCTGATTTTACTTTAAAAAAACTATATAAAAACTTTTTAAAGAAGGTCTTATTAAATCTCACTTTAAACACTCTTTCTTGCTCCAAAACAAAGTAAAAAATAAAATCTAGATCTAAAATGGCATTTATCAAGGTATTTCCCACATTTGCAATGAAGATAACTTAGTCCTTGAGAAGTGAAATAACTTTTAAGAGGTCATGCACTGTTTGAAGAATTTAAGTGTGGCCTAATGACCAGTTGTTTCTGTTATGTTTAATTTCCTGCCTATGATTATTCCATTTTTAGGCTAAGACACAGTATGTCCAAAATCACCCTTGCTAAGTGGCATATCATGGATTCCATCTTTCACTAAGTTAGACCAAAGATGAGAATTTACTTAAAATACTACCAGACTACATTTAAGAAGAAAGGAGAGAGGCTTAATTTCCAAAATACACAAACAGCTCATATATTTCAATATATAATAAAATTCAGCAACAACAACAAAAACAAAAACCTAATCACAAAGTCTATAGAAGGCCTAAATAGACATTCCTCCAAAGAAGACATACAGATAGCTAACAGGCACAAGAAAAGATGCTCAACATCCCTAATTATTAGAGGAATACAAACCAAAGCTACAATGAGATACTACCTCACACCTTCAGAATGGCCATTATTGGAAAGTCTACAATATTAAATGCTACAGGGTATGTGGAGAAAGAGGAACAAATATGTACTATTGGGAATAGTGTGGGTTTCTTAAGAAACTAAAAATTGAGTTACCTTAAGATCCAACAATCTCTGGAAAAAACAAAAACTCTAATTTGAAAGGATACATGCACCCCAATGTTCATAGTAGCAACACTGACAATAGCCAAGACATGGAAGTAACCTAAATGTCCAGATGATTGGATAAAGAAGTTTTGATTTCTCTCTCTCTCTTTCTCTCTCTATATAAATACTCATAGTATATACTGAATATTATTCAGCCATAAATGATAATGAAATAATGCCATTTGCAGCAACATGGATGGAGTTAGGGATTATCATATTAGGTGAAATAAGTCAGACATGTATCTTAAATATGTTATGATATCACTTGTATCATATGATATCAGAGAAAGACAAATATGATATCACTTACATGTGGATTCTGAAAGAAATGACACAAATTAAATTATTTAAAAAACAAATACAGACTCTCAACTTAGAGAACAAACTAATGGTTGCAAAGGGGGAAAGGGAAAAGGGATAAATTAAGAATTTGGGATTAACAGACACACACTACAACATATAAAGTTGATGAACAAGTCCTGCTGTATAGTACAAGGTACTATATTTAATACCTTGTAATAATCTATAACTAAAAAGAATATGAAAAATATACATATATATATATATATATATACACAAACACACACATCTACACATTTACATGTCTTTTTGTGTATAAGTATATATGTACGTGTGTGTATGTGTGTAACTGAATTGCTTTGCTTTACTTCTGAAACTCTCACAACATTTTTCAGTTCAGGTCAGTCACTCAGTCGTGTCCGACTCTTTGTGACCCCATGAATCACAGCACGCCAGGCCTCCCTGTCCATCACCAACTCCCAGAGTTCACTCAGACACACATCCATTGAGTCAGTGATGCCATCCAGCCATCTCATCCTCTGTCGTCCCCTTCTCCTCCTGCCCCCAATCCCTCCCAGCATCAGAGTCTTCTCCAGTGAATCAACTCTTTGCATGAGGTGGCCAAAGTACTGGCATTTCAGCTTTAGCATCATTCCTTCCAAAGAAATCCCAGGGCTGATCTCCTTCAGAATGGACTGGTTGGATCTCCGTGCAGTCCAAGGGACTCTCAAGAGTCTTTTCCAACACCACAATTCAAAGGCATCGATTCTTCAGCGCTCAGTCTTCTTCACAGGTCAACTCTCACATCCATACATGACCACAGGAAGAACCATAGCCTTGACTAGATGGACCTTTGTTGGCAAAGTAATGTCTCTGCTTTTGAATATGTGTCTAGGTTGATCATAATTTTCCTTCCAAGGTGTAAGCATCTTTTAATTTCATGGCTGCAGTCACCATCTTCAGTGAATTTCGAGCTCAAAAAAATAAAGTCGGACACTGTTTCCACTATTTCCCTATCTATTTCCCATGAAGTGATGGGACCGTATGCCATGATCTTCGTTTTCTGAATGCTGAGCTTTAAGACAACTTTTTCACTCTCCACTTTCACTTTCATCAAGAGGCTTTTTAGTTCCTCTTCACTTTCTGCCATAAGGGTACATATCTGAGGTTACTGACATTTCTCCCAGCAATCTTGAATCCAGCTTCTGCTTCCTCCAGCCCAGCGTTTCTCATGATGTACTCTGCATATATGGTAAACATGCAGGGTGACAATATACAGCCTTGACGTGCTCCTTTTCCTATTTGGAACCAGTCTGTTGTTCCATGTCCAGTTCTAACTGTTGCTTCCTGACCTGCATACAGATTTCTCAAGAGGCAGGTCAGGTGTTCTGGTATACACATTTTTTTTTTTTTTCAGAATTTTCCACAGTTTATTGTGATCCACACAGTCAAAGACTTTGGTATATTCAATAAAGCAGAAATAGATGTTTTTCTGGAACTCTCTTGCTTTTTCCATGATCCAGCGGATGTTGGCAATTTGATCTCTGGTTCCTCTGCCTTTTCTAAAACCAGCTTGAACATCAGGAAGTTCACGGTTCATGTATTGCTGAAGCCTGGCTTGGAGAATTTTGGGCATTACTTTACTAGCTACCCCATGTCCGAGGTCAGGGGCGGTGGCCGGGAGGAGCTACCCCATGCCAGAGACCAGGGGTGGCGGCCGGGAGGACCAACCCCACGTCCAAGGAGCAGTGGCTGCGTGGGTGCAGGAGGGGCTAGAGGAGCTATCCTACGTTGAAAGTCAGGAAGGGTGGCGGTGAGGAGATACCCCTCGTCCAAGGTAAGGAGCAGTGGCTGCGCTTTGCTGGAGCAGCCGTGAAGAGATACACCATGCCCAAGGTAAGAGAAACCCAAGTAAGACTGTAGGTGTTGCAAGAGGGCTTCAGAGGGCAAACACACTGAAACCATACTCACAGAAAACTAGTCAATCTAGTCACACTAGGCCCACAGCCTTGTCTAGCTCAGTGAAACTAAGCCATGCCTATGGGGCAACCCAAGACAGGCGGGTCGTGGTGGAGAGATCTGACAGAATGTGGTCTACTGGAGAAGGGAATGGCAAACCACTTCAGTATTCTTGCCTTGAGAACCCCATGAACAGTATGAAAGGCAAAATGACAGGATAATGAAAGAGGAACAACATTTTTAATCAACTACAATTCAGTTTTAAAAAATTCATATGATTATCTCAATAAATGCAGAGAAAGCCTTTGACAAAATTCAACATCCATTTATGATAAAAACCCTCCAGAAAGCAGGAATAGAAGGAATATACCTCAACATGATAAAAGCTATATATGACAAACCCACAGCAAACATTATCCTCAGTGGTGGAAAATTGAAAGTATTTCCCCTAAAGTCAGGAAAAGGAAAAGTTTGCCCACCATCACCACTACTATTCAACATAGTTTTGGAAGTTTTAGCCACAGCAATCAGAGCAGAAAAAGAAATAAAATGAATCCGGGTTGGAAAAGAAGAAGTAAAACTCTCACTGTTTGAAGGTGACATGATCCTTTGCAGAGAAAACCCTAAAGACTCCACCAGAAAATTACTAGAGCTAATAAATGAATATAGTAAAGTTGCAGGATATAAAATCAACACACAGAAATCCCTTGCATTCCTACACACTAACAATGAGAAAACAGAAAGAGAAGTTAAGAAAACAATTCCATTCACCATTTCAATGAAAAAAATAAAATACTTAGGAATATATCTACCTAAAGAAAGAAAAGACCTATATAAAGAAAACTATAAAACTCTGGTGAAAGAAATCAAAGAGGATACAAATAGATGGAGAAATATACCGTGTTCATGGATCAGAAGAATCAATATAGTGAAAATGAGTATACTGCCCAAAGCAATCTATAGATTCAATGCAGTTCCTATCAAGCTATCAACAGTATTTTTCACAGAACTAGAACAAATAATTTCACAATTTGTATGGAAATACAAAAAATCTCAAATAGCCAAAGTAATCTTGAGAAAGACGATGAAACTGGAGGAATCAACCTGCCTGACTTCAGGCTCTACTACAAAGCCACAGTCATCAAGAGAGTATGGTACTGGCACAAAGTCAGAAATATAGATCAATGGAACAAAATAGAAAGCCCAGAGATAAATCCATGCACCTATGGACACCTTATCTTCAACAAAGGAGGCAAGAATATACAATGATTAAAGACAATCTCTTTAACAAGTGGTGCTGGGAAAACTAGTCAACCACTTGTAAAAGAATGAAACTAGAACACTTCTAACACCATACACAAAAATAAACTCAAAAAGGATTAAAGATTTAAACATAAGGCGAGAAACTACAAAACTCCTAGAGGAAGACATAGGCAAAACACTCTTCGACATAAATCACAGCAGGATCCTCTATGAACCACCTCCCAGAGTATTGGATATAAAAGCAAAAATAAACAAATGGGACCTAATTAAAAGTAAAAGCTTTTGCACAACAAAGGAAAATATAAGCAAGGTGAAAAGACAGTCTTCAGAATGGGAGAAAATAATAGCAAATGAAGCAACTGACAAATAATTAATCTCAAAAATATACAAGCAGCTCCTGTAGCTCAAGTCCAGAAAAATATACCACCCAATAAAAAAATGAGCCAAAGTACTAAATAGACATTTCTCCAAAGAAGACATACAGATGGCTAAAAAACACATGAAAAAATGTGCAACATCATTTATTATTAGAGAAATGCAAATCAAAACCACAATGAGGTACCATTTCACACCAGTCAGAATGGCTGCTATCCAAAAGTCTACAAGCAATAAATGCTGGAGAGGGTGTGGAGAAAAGGGAACCCTCTTACACTGTTGGTGGGAATGCAAACTAGTACAGCCACCATGGAGAACAGTATGGATATTCCTTAAAAAACTGGAAGTAGAACTGCCATACGACCCAGCAATCCCACTGCTGGGCATACACACCAAGGAAACAAAACTTGAAAGAGATAAGTGTACCCCAATGTTCATCACAGCACTGTTTATAATAGCCAGGACATGGAAGCAACCTGGATGTCCATCAGCAGACAAATGGACAAGAAAGCTGTGGTACATATACACAATGGAATATTACTCAGCTATTAAAAAGAATACATTTGAATCAGTTCTAATGAGGTGGATGAAACTGGAGCCTATTATACAGAGTGGAGTAAGCCAGGAAGAAAAACACCAATACAGTATACTAATGCATATATATATGGAATTTAGAAAGATGGTAAGGATAACCCTAATTGTGAAATAACAAAAGAGACACAGATGTATAGAACAGTCTTTTGGGCTCTGTGGGAGAGGGTGGGGGTGGGATGGTTTGGGAGAATGGCATTGAAATATGTATATTATCATATGTGAAATGGATTGCCAGTCCAGGTTTGATGCATGATACAGGATGCTTGAGGCTGGTGCACTGGGATGACCCAGAGGAATGGGATGGGGAGGGACATGGGAGTAGGGTTCAGGACCAGAATGCATGTACACCTGTGGCGGATTCATGTCAATGTATGGCAAAGCCAATACAATATTGTAAAGTAATTAGCCTCCAATAAATAAATAAATAAATTAGTTAATTAAAAATAAAAACTGTCCTTTATATTCACAACAAAAAAATAAAAAGAGAAGAGAGAATTCCATTGGTCATGGCATGTAATCACAGGTCTTTTAACTTCAAATTTCCTTTTGGAGTTTAAAGTTGATGCTACCAAAATAAGTAAATGTTTGGGGAAAAAAAAAAAAAAAAAACGGTGATACTATAAAGTGTTAAAGTAATCCTGACTGTGCAAGCATTCTGCATTTTACTTAGTATGCATGCACTGCTTCTCTGAAAGGAGGAAGGCTAATGCACAGAGATATGGGTCAGTACCCAGACAGCAAGGGAGGACCATTCAGGAGGAAGTCAGTGTCTTTGGGGGACTTTCTAAGATGTCAGTGAGATGGCTATTTATGCAGAGTCACTCTGAGGTTGCCACTCTGTCATCAAAATCCAAATACATAAATCCTCTCAAATATACTCTGCCAGTAACATGATTGTCTATTTGTAGACAAAGAATTATTCTTATTTTTAACCTGTATGTGAGGAAATTGTTTTTTCTTTATCACTTCTGAACACTATGATTCAATTGCCACTAATCTCCATTGATTCTATTACTTCATTTGATTGAGAAAACAAATGACTTGAATCTCTTTAATCCCTGTTGATACAGAATGGAGGAGGTCTTTTCCGCTCTCTCCTCTACGTGATTTATGTGACTCAACTGGAGGAACAAGTGACTGGGTTTCAAAGAAGGATTGAGGTCTCTGACAAGAAGGCAGAGTGAGAAAGTCACCAAATCAGAAACTTGACCCCCTCAGTTTTCACAGGTCTTTTCATAGTTCCAAGTCTAGCATGTTGATTACTTGTATTAAGTAATAAACAAGACACAACCATATTCTAAGGAAAGAGAGAATGCAGTTGAACAAAGTTGAGGCCTTTTATAGCACTGTTCATGCTAAATCGCCTCAGTCATGTCCAACTGTGCGACTCTATGGACTTTAGCCCCCCAGGGTCCTCTGTCCATGGGATTCTCCAGGCAAGAATACTAGAGTGGATTGCCATTCCTTCCTCCAGGGAATCTTCCCCACGCAGGGACTGAACTCGTGTCTCATGTCTCCTGCACTGGCAGGCAGGCTCTTTACCACTGGCGTCATCTAGAGATGATCAAGTTACAATGATCATTAACTAGTTTTCCACAGTTAATCCTTTCTTGAATTTTAATCAATAATTCTTATAGGTATAACAGACAAAAATGAGAGGATTGCTTTGCTTCAATGGAGTAGAATCTTATTACTCTGCCCTTCACTTCTCTTGATGTCACCTGATAGATCTACGTGGAATCATTCAGACTGTGGGCCACAGTATGAAGACATTTAGCACTAGAAATAGAAGTTCAATCTTGAACATTGGATAAAGAAAGTTTTGTGAGCAGTTCAGTGATATCTGAGGAAATCCTAGTCAGTTCCTAAGTATCTGTGGTTAAATAGCTTTGTAGTCAGCACAAGGCGTACCTCAACAGATAAATGCTTCTCAGTGTAATTTAAGATGAGATCATTGAAAGTTATTGAAAATAACTGTAATTCAAGATGAAATAATTGAAAAAAAAATCTGGATTCCCCAACTCTTAGCAGCAAAGATCACCAAAGTATAAAATCCAGAGTCATACTGGTAGGTGTGAGTTGTGAGACGTCATTCTACAGGTGATCATTACCTTCTGCATATGGGGATCAAGCCTAGGCCCTTGGAAATAATCTTTGCATGTGGCTTTTCCTTAAATAAAAGAGAGATACAAATATTATTTTTCCACTTAACCTTTGCTTATTTCTGTAGATCAGACCCCATGCCATGATGATCTTCAATTTGAATCAGGCTTCTCACAGTCCACAAGTCACATTGAGGCAGATGTAGTTTCAAGCATGTCTATTATCACAAATCCACTCTCTGGTATAGGATAAGAATCTATGAAATAGACACCTGCCCTAAATATATTCCTCTCTAAAATGTCATATCACCTGACTGCATGATAGCCAAGAATAATTCCTTCAGCTTATGACATTTTCAAACACATTGTTCTAGTCTTTCTTTGGGGTATCAGGAAATTTATGTCAGGACATGATCTCTTGGGTTGTCATGGAAAAAATGTCTTGTTTTTGCAATAAGAATATGACGGTTTCATGGCAAATTCTCAAAATGACTTTGTAACCAAGGATTTTATAGCTTTCTTTATATTTTAAGCTGTAACACATTCAAGAAAATAAAATCCAGTTGTAAATATAAATATATCAAGAGAAATATACCCTTTGTTTCTTCAAAAGTATTAGATATTGTAGGAAAAAAAATTAGACTTTCCTATGTGGGGATGGCAAATAAAAGCCAAATTCATTAAAAGTTAATGATATAGGATGCAAATAATGAGAAATATAAATGGAATTCATAAAGATGTATTATCCTTCTGATGCATAGCAGAGTTTAATGTATAGTCAACATTACTCAACAATTCTAGGGTCTATTTTTATCCCAGTGTCTTTAAAACTCAAATCCCATTAAAAATTCATCATCCCCAAGCCTTGTGTTATCTACAATTAAAAACAATTATGTCATGTGGTTAAAGTGCTTGTTAATATTACTAGAAATACCTTTTTAAAAAACTTTCCTTTCAATCTTTATTCTATGCACACATGTTTTTTCACAAATTTTGAGTCATATACAATGTTTTATTTCTTACTGTTTTTTAAAGGTATAATTTACCTTAGCATAAAATTAAAACCATAAAGATTCCTTTTAAAATGTACAATTCAGTCATTTTTAGTATATTCACAAAGTTGTTCAGCTAACACTCTAATCAGTTTTAAAATATGTTCATCACTCCAAGGAGAAATTCTTGTACCTGTTAGCAGTTACTCCTCCAGACCTTGGAAACTGCTGAACTGCTTTGTATCTTTGCTTATCCTGAACATCTCATATAAATGGAATAAAAATATGTGGACTTTTGTAACTGATTTTTTCACTGAGCATATTGTATTCAAGGTTTGTCCATGAGTAGCATATATTTGTATGTCATTTATTTTTTTTTTCTTTTTTTTTTTTCTTTTTTGACTGAATAAAATTCTTTTGTATGGTTATACACTTTTCACTTATCCATTCAGTAGTTAATAGACATTTAAATTGTTTCTACTCTTTGGCTATTATGAATAATGCTTCTGTGAACATGTATGCCAGTTTTATTTGTGAATATATTTTTAGTTTCCTTGAAAATGTTAGTCGCTCAGTCATGTCCAACTCTCTGCAATCCTGTGGAGGACCCTGCCAGATTCCTCTGTCCATGGAATTCTTCAGGTAAGATACTGGAGTGGGTAGCTGTTGCTACCCATAAGTAAGTAGAAATACTTATTATTTTGCATTGTAATAAAAACAGCACGGTTTTGCTTAACATCATCACTCTTTAATTTTATAAGCACAAACTGAAGGATAGTGACATGGTATGCACCTGGATAAGCAAGAAATGCACAGGGCCAACCCCGAGAGACTTGCATTAACCCTGAAAAAAATAAAGATAGATTAGATAGAAAGAAAGAAGAAGAAAGCTAGAAATAATGATGTCATGATAAACTGGAGAATATTCAACACTGAGAGAAATGCAGCAATCAGCTCACTCAGTATCCCAGTTTTTGGTTTTTTGCAGTAATTAAATTCATTCTTTTTTTTTATTTATTGGCTGCACTGAGTAGCATATATGACATCTTTCTTCCCCGACCAGGGATCCAACCCGTGCCCTGCTGCATTGGAAGCACAAAGTTTTAACCACTGGACCAACAGAGAAGTTACAGTCTCCCAGTTTTATGGAAGAAAAAACAATGCGTTCTGAGGTTATTCATTGTCTTATCATTGGCAAAGTCACTCCAATCTCTACTTTAAGTTGGTTTGTGCCTTTTCTACTATATCATATTCTGGCTACCATCAGAGAGCAGAGAATATCTATGTACATTTAAAAGCATTTCTCTTGCTACCCAAGGCCCAAAAAACATAAAGTTAGCATGGAAAGTAATGCCAATAATATTTTTCTTAAAATAATACATTGCAATCAGTATAATTCCCTTATTTTTAAGGTGTGGACACCACATTTTTTATTAACATGAATCTGGAAGTAAAAATATAACCATAATTCATATATAAATGATTTTTTTGATGTGTATGTCTGAAATTACCTTATGAAAAACATAAAGTATACATTTTTAAACCTGAGGGAAGAAATTAATAAGTAAGTAAATTAATGAGTTGTATCTGTGTTCTTTCATTTTTTAAATGAAGATTAATTTAAATTATATAAAAATCAATTTTAAATGATAAATTAAGGATAATGTTATTGTTGATTTTTAGTACATAAAATATAGCAGGATCAGTAGAGTACTATAATAATCTAAGTATCCTCAAACCTCTTGTTGTATATCTTCAATCTCTCTTGCAATTGACAAAAAGAGTAAAATTTCAGCAATACCTAATTATTTATCTTTGAACTCGATTTAACACTATTCAATGTGTCTTCAAAGTCTGAATTATAAATTCTAAATTCCCTTCTTTTCATATAAATATATTTTTTTATCCAGTTCTTATCTTTTCATCCTCTTCTTCCTAGTTTCTTTGCCAGTCTATGTATATTATCTGCAAATACAGAGTTTTGTTTGTTCCTTTTCTAATATTTATATATTTAATTTCTTTTTCTCACCTCAATACACTTGATATGTTCTTTAGTACATTGTCAAATAAAACTGAGGAGAATATCCATCCTTGTCTTATCCATGATCATAGGTAAAAAGAATTGACACATTTATAATTGATTTGCAATCAATAATATTGTATATTGTTGTAGAATTTTTTATCAGCTTGAAGAAATTTTCTTCCATTCCTAGTTTCCTGAGATTTCTTGCCATGAAAATTGTTGAATCTTATCAAATATTTTTCAAATGTACTGAAAGAAGACTTTTTCTCTCTATTATTATTGTGACTATGTTGATTAATTTTACATTAATCTTGCATTCCCAGAATAAAAAACAGATGGCAACAAAGTATTATATGTTTTATGTATTGTTGAACTTGTATATCACTATACTGTTAAGAAATTTTGCATCTATATTTATTGCTAATTCTGTTTCTTGTGACGTCTTTGATTTCATCATAGGAACATTGTCCCCACAAAATTAGGTGATAAATATCCTTTCTCAATTTCCTGAAAGAATTTGAGCAGGACACATGTTGTTTTTTACTTAAATATTTGACAAAATTCATCTTTAAAATCCCTTAATGCTAACAAAGTCTTTATGGATAGCTTTCAGATTAAGAAGTCAAATTATTTCATTGATAAAGAAAGTTCAAGTTTTCTATTTATTCTGGGTTAATTTGGGTAATTTATGACTACCAGGGAAATTTTGTACTTTATATGTAATATATTGTCACATTTATTGCAATACAGTCATACAGAATGTTCTTGAATTATTATTTAATGCCTGAATATATATATATATAATTTAATGATATTAATATATATAAATTATATATATTATTTAGTGCCTGTATATATAATATATATGTGTGTGTGTGTATATATATATATATATATATATATATATAATCTTTCTTTTTTTCTTTCTTAGTAAGATGTCAATTTTATTGATGTTTCTATGAAATTCATTAAGAAATAGCTTCTGGCTTTGTTGATTCTATAGTTTACTTTTCCCATTTTCTTTGATTTTATCTAAGATTTTCTATTTTCTATTGTATTAATCTTGCTATTTTCTGTTATATACTTTCATTCCATTGCTTTGGTATTAATTTGCTTATTTAAAAAAATAATCATAGGTAGGTAAATAGAGATTTTTCTCTTTTCTAGCTTAAGGATTTAAACTTGTAAATTTCTCTAAGTAATATATTGTTTTCATTTATTCCTGGGGGAAAAACATTATTTTTCATCTTGGCTTTCCTCACTGATTATAGTATACCACAGCATGAGTTTCTTTGAATTCATTCTGTTTATTTTTCATTTTATATCATATATCTGAAACTTCTGGTCTATTTCACAATTAGGAAATATTTTACCATTATTTCTACTATACTGTTTCTACCCTGTTTTCTCTTTCTTCTTCTTTTTTTGTTTATATTTCAATTTTATCTTTATTGGACTGCTTGAGATCATCAAATAGGTCTTAAAGACTCAATAATTTTTATCTCAGTCTGCTTTCTCTATTTATTCACCTTGTATAAATTCTGTTAATGTATCTTCAAGTTATTAATAACTAACTCTTTCATTTGTCATCTCCAGCTGTTTTTATTTGCACTTATGAATTTTTAAATCATAGACTTAAAATCATTTCATTCTCTTTTGGTCTGTTTTATGGCCTATGTTTCACAGCTTACATTTTTATCCAGTTAGAAAACATATTTTGTATAATATTACATCATTGAGGATTGTTATAATTGCTGCTTTAACACCCTATCAGTTCTTGGTTAATTATGGAGCTGATATTAACTGACTTCTTCTGTCTTGAAAATGCATTATATTATTTTAATTCTTCTATGTCAAATAATTTTTGTTTGTATCTTGGGCAATAGGTGATTCTGGATTTAAATATGCTTTTCTTCCTTGAGGTTTTTTTTTTCTTTCTTTCTTTCTTTCTTTCTTTCTTTATCATGTAATTTTCATGACAGAATTTGAACTTCTTAACTCTCTTTATTTGATGACAGCCCCAGTCTATGTCCAGAGCTTTTATATTTAGCTGAGCTACTTTGACTATTCTGCACATGTAGTTATGATGTCAGTAAAAGCATAGAAGAAATTTTGTAATCCCTTCTCACTGCAGTGTCAACCCCTGCCCCTGGCTTAACTTTTCTGTTTTTACAGATCAGAATGACTGATATTTTTGCCACAATGTGTGAGTTATCTCCGCAGTGCTCTGACCTATGCTATGTTGGGAGTGACTTCATTGAGACATAGGATAAAACCTGAAAAAAAAAATACTTTTTGGAATTTACTTCTATATCTACCTATCGACCATTTTCCAATAATTTCAACTTCTGACCCCATTTGTGTGCCCTGTTTCCGTCTCCTAATTCATTCAGATTACTCCTTTTTATATGGTGTCTAGCTTTTATTGTTGTGTTTGTGTGGCAGTTCACTTGGTAGGATCTTTGTCATACTGAAAAGCAGTACCAAAGGCCCTTATTGGTTGTAACCTCTCCTGTTTGTCCTTCCTACTTTCAGCTCTCAACAAATTAGCTTTATTTAGTTACTTGCTAGAGGAGCTACCGCGCACCCGTGGTCAGAAGCAGTGGCCCAGAGTGCCAGGCTGTGACCGTGCAGGAGCTGCCGGGAGGAGCTACCCCAAGTCCAAGGTCAGGGGCAGCTGCTGAGAGGAGCAACTCCACGTCCAAGAGGCGGTGGCTGCTTGAGAGCAGGAGAGCCTAGAGAAGCTACTCCATGTTCAAGGTCAGGAGGGGCTGCGGTGAGGAGATACCCCTCATCCAAGGTAAGAAGCAGCAGCTGTGCTTTGCTGGAGCAGCCGTGAAGAGATACACCACGTCCAAGGTACGAGAAACCCAAGTAAGATGATAAGTGTTGTGAGAGGGCATCAGAGAGCAGACACACTGAAACCATAATCAAAGAGAACTAGTTAATCAAATCACACAGACCACAGCCTGGTCTAACTCAATGAAACTAAGCCATGCCCTGTGGGGCCACCCAAGACCGGAGGGTCATGGTGAAGAGGTCGGACAGAATGTGGTCCACTGGAGAAGGGAATGGCAAACCACTTCAGTATTCTTGCCTGGAGAACACCATGAACAGTATGAAAAGGCAAAATGATAGAATACTGAAAGGGGGACTCCCTGCGTTGGTAGGTGCCCAATATGCTACTGGAGATCAGTGGAGAAATAACTCCAGAAAGAATGAAGGGATGGAGCCAAAGCAAAAACAATACCCAGTTGTGGAAGTGACTGGTGATAGAAACAAGGTCTGATGCTGTAAAGAGTAATATTGCAAAGGGACATGAAATGTTAGGTCCATGAATCAAGGCAAATTGGAAGTGGTCAAACAGGAGATGGCAAGAGTGAACATTGACATTCTAGGTATCAGTGAACTAAAATGTATTGGAATGGGTGAATTTAACTCAGATGATCATTATATCTACTACTGCGGGCAGGAATCCCTTAGAAGAAATGAAGTAGCTATCATGGTCAACAAAAGAGTCCAAAATGCAATACTTGGATGCAATCTTAAAAATTACAGAATGATCTAGTTCATTTCCAAGGCAAACCATTCAATATCACAGTAATCCTAGTCTATGTCCCAACCAGTAATGCTGAAGAAGCTGAAGTTGAACAGTTCTATGAAGACCTACAAGACCTTTTAGAACTAACACCCAAAAAATATGTCCTTTTCATTATACGGGACTCGAATGCAAAAGTAGGAAGTCAAGAAACACCTGGAGTAACAGGCAAATTTGGCCTTGGGATACAGAATGAAGCAGGGCAAAGGCTAATATAGTTTGGCTAAGAGAAGGCACTGGTTATAGCAAACACCTTCTTCCAACAACACAAGAGAAGATTCTACACATGGACATCACCAGATGGTCAACACCGAAATCAGATTGATTATATTCTCTGTAGCCAAAGATGGAGAAGCTCTATACTGTCAGCAAAAACTGACTGTGGCTCAGATAATGAACTTCTTATTGCCAAATTCAGACTTAAATTGAAGAAAGTAGGGAAAACCACTAGACCATTCAGGTATGACCTAAATCAAATCCCTTGTGATTATGCAGTGAAAGTGAAAAATAGATTTAAGGGACTAGATCTGATAGATAGAGTGCCTGATGAACTATGGACGGAGGTTCCTGATATTGTACAGGAGACAGGGATCAAGACCATCCCCACGGAAAAGAAATGCAAAAAACCAAGATGACTGTCTGGGGAGCCCTTAAAAATAGCTGTGAAAAGCATAGGAGAAAAGGAAGATATAAGCATCTGAATGCAGAGTTCCAAAGAATAGCAAGGAGAGATAAGAAAGCCTTCCTCAGAGATCAGTGCAAAGAAATAGAGGAAAACAACAGAATGGGAAAGATGAGAGATCTCTTCAAAAAAATTAGGGGTATCAAGGGAACATTTCATGCAAAGATGGGCTCGATAAAGGACAGAAATGGTATGGACCTAACAGAAGAAGAAGATATTAAGAAGAGGTGGCAAGAATACACAGAAGAACTGTACAAAAAAGATCTTCACAACCCAGATAATCACGATGGTGTGATCACTCACCTAGAGCCAGACATCCTGGAATGTGAACTCAAGTGGGCCTTAGAAAGCATCATAACGAACAAAGCTAGTGGAGGTGATGGTATTCCAGTTGAGCTATTTCAAATCCTGAAAGATGATGCTATGAAAGTGCTGCACTCAATATGGCAGTAAATTTGGAAAACTCAGCAGTGGCCACAGGACTTTAAAAGTTCAGTTATCATTCCAATCCAAAAGAAAGGCAATGCCAAAGAATGCTCAAACTACCACACAATTGCACTCATCTCACAGGCAAGTAAAGTAATGCTCAAAATTCTCCAAGCCAGGCTTCAGCAATACGTGAACTGTACACTTCCAGATGTTCAAGCTGGTTTTAGAAAAGGCAGAAAAGCCAGAGATCAAATTTCCAACATCTGCTGGATTATGGAAAATGCAAGAGAGTTACAGAAAAACATCTATTTCTGCTTTACTGACTATGCCAAAGCCTTTGACTGTGTGGATCACAAAAAACTGTGGAAAATTCTGAAAGAGATGGGAATACCAGACCACCCGATCTGCCTCTTAAGAAATCTATATGCAGGTAAGGAAGCAACATTTAGAACTGGACATGGAACAACAGACTGATTTCAAATAGGAAAAGGAGTACGTCAAGGCTGTATATTGTCACCCTGCTTATTTAACTTATATGCAGAGTACATCATGAGAAATGCAGGACTGGAAGAAGAACAAGCTGGAATCAAGATTGACAGGAGAAATAGCAAAATCTCAGATATGCAGATGACACCACCCTTATGGCAGAAAGTGAAGAGGAACTAAAAAGCCTCTTGAGGAAAGTGAAAGAGGACAGTGAAAAAGTTGGCTTAAAGCTCTACATTCAGAAAATGAAGATCATGGCATCTGGTCCCATCACTTCATGGGAAATAAATGGGGAAACAGTGGAAACAGTGTCAGCCTATTTCTTTGGGCTCTAAACTCACTGTAGATGGTGATTACAGCCATGAAATTAAAAGATGTTTACTCCTTGGAAGGAAAGTTATGACCAACCTAGATAGCATATTCAAAAGCAGAGACATTACTTTGCCAACAAAGGTTCGTCTAGTCAAGGCTATGGTTTTTCCAATAGTCATGTATGGATGTGAGTTGGACTGTAAAGAAAGCTGAGCACTGAAGAATTGATGCTTTTGAACTGTGGTGTTGGCAAAGACTCTTGAGAGTTCCTTGGACTGTAAGGAGATCCAACCAGGCCATTCTAAAGAGATCAGTCCTGGGTGTTCTTTGGAAGGAATGATGCTGAAACTGAAACTCCAGTATTTTGTTCACCTCATGCGAAGAATTGACTCATTGGAAAACACTCTGATGCTGGGAGGGATTAGGGTAGGAGGAGAAGGGGATGACAGAAGATGAGATGGCTGGATGGCATCACCCACTTGATGGATGTGAATTCGAGTGAATTCCGGGAGTTGGTGATGGACAGGGAGGCCTGGTGTGTTGCAATTCTTTGGGTTCCAAAGAGTCAGACACGACTGTGTAACTGAACTGAACTGAACTGAACTGATGTCTTCTCTTGAGGTGAAGAGGTCACATGTGATTTTCAGGAATTTCATATATCTCAGAATGAAATGTCTCTAAGTCAAATGAAAGTTTCCATGGGTTAATTTATCGTTTTTTAGGATATATTTTTGCTTTAATTTTTCTATTGTTGATTTCCTGTTTCTGGTACTTAAGTTTCTTCTTTTATTTTTGTTCAGTTCAGTTCAGTTCAGTTCAGTCGCTCAGTCGTGTTCGACTCTTTGCGAACCCATTAATCGCGGCTCAGCAGGTTCCCTGTCCATCACCAACTCCCTGAGTTCACGAAGAGTCACATCCATTAAGTCATTAATGCCATCCAGCCATCTCATCCTCTGTCATCCCCTTCTCCTCCTGCCCCCAATCCCTCCCAGCATCAGAGTCTTATGCAATGAGACAACTCTTCACATGAGGTGGCCTAAGTACTGGAGTTTCAGCTTTAGCATCATTCCTTCCAAAGAAATCCCAAGACTGATCTCCTTCAGAATGGACTGGTTGAATCTCCTTGCAGTCCAAGGGACTCTCAAGAGTCTTCTCCAACACCACAGTTCAAAAGCATCGATTCGTCAGTGCACAGCCTTCTTCACAGTCCAACTCTCACATCCATACATGACCAAAGGAAAATCCATAGCCTTGACTAGATGGATTTTTATTTGCAAAGTAATGTCTCAGCTTTTGAATATGCTCTCTAGGTTGGTCCTAACCTTCCTTCCAAGGAGTAAGTGTCTTTTAATTTCATGGCTGAAGTCACTAGCTGCAGTGATTTTGGAACCCCAAAAAATAAAGTCTGACACTGTTTCCACTGTTTCCTCATCTATTTTCCATGAAGTGATGGGACCAGATGCCATGATCTTCATTTTCTGAATGTTGAGCTTTAAGCCAACTTTTTCACTCTCCTCTTTCACTTTCCTCAAGAGGCTTTTTAGTTCCTCTTCACTTTGCCATAAGGATGGTGTTATCTGCATATCCGAGGTTATCGATATTTCTCCCAGCAATCCTGATTCCAGCTTGTGTTTCTTCCAGTCCAATGTTTCTCATGATGTACTCTTCATATAAGTTAAATAAGCAGGGTGACAATATACAGCCTTGACGTACTCCTTTTCCTATTTGAAACCAGTCTGTTGTTCCATGTCCACTTCTAACTGTTGCTTCCTGACCTGCATACAAATTTCTCAAGAGGCAGGTCAGGTGGTCTGGTATTCCCATCTCTTTCAGAATTTCCCACAGTTTATTGTGATCCACACAGTCAAAGGCTTTGGCATAGTCAGTAAAGCAGAAATAGATGTTTCTCTGGAACTCTCTTGCTTTTTCCATGTTCCAGCAGATGTTGGAAATTTGATCTCTGGTTCCTCTGCCTTTTCTAAAACCAGCTTGAACATCAGGAAGTTCACGATTCACGTATTGCTGAAGCCTGGCTTGGAGAATTTTGAGCATTACTTTACTAGCATGTGAGATGAGTGCAATTGTGCAGTAGTTTGAGCATTCTTTGGCAATGCCTTTCTTTGGGATTGGAATGAAAACTGACCTTTTCCAGTCCTGTGGCCACTGCTGAGTTTTCCAAATTTACTGCCATATTGAGTGCAGCACTTTCACAGCATCATTTTTCAGGATTTGAAATAGCTCAACTGGAATACCATCACCTCCACTAGCTTTGTTCGTTATGATGCTTTCTAAGGCCCACTTGAGTTCACATTCCAGGATGTCTGGCTCTAGGTGAGTGATCACACCATCGTGATTATCTGGGTTGTGAAGATCTTTTTTGTACAGTTCTTCTGTGTATTCTTGCCACCTCTTCTTAATATCTTCTGCTTCTGTTAGGTCCATACCATTTCTGTCTTTTATCGAGCCCATCTTTGCATGAAATATTCCCTTGGTATGTCTAATTTTCTTGAAGAGATCTCCCGTCTTTCCCATTCTGTTGTTTTCCTCTATTTCTTTGCACTGATCTCTGAGGAAGGCTTTCTTATCTCTCCTTGCTAATCTTTGGAACTCTGCATTCAGATGCTTATATTTTTCCTTTTCTCCTTTGCTTTTCGCTTCTCTTCTTTTCACAGCTATATGTAAGGCCTCCCCAGACAGCCATTTTGCTTTTTTGCATTTATTTTTTATGGGAATCGTCTTGATCCCTGTCTCCTGTACAATGTCACGAACCTCAGTCCATAGTTCATCAGCCATGCCCGTGGGCAACTCAAGACGGCCAGGTCATGGTGGAGAGATCTGACAGAATTTATTTTTGTAAATAAAATTAAATATTCATTCAGCCATTCTATATGCCTATATACACATGCACACACACACACACACACACACACACACACACACACACACACATATATATATATAACCAAACAATCCATTTACTGTGAGAAAAGGAAGAGATGTGTTTATGAGTCACTGTTCAGGATAACATAGAAGTCTATTTTTCTATTCTTATTGTGGCTTACCATAAATTAGTGATGTATAAATGCTTTGAAGTTATGTCTTGAACCTTTTAAATGTTTAAGGGTATAAAAGTCCTGCTTTCTCACCTCTTTACATATGTAATGCAAATTGGATAATAATCCTAAATGGGAATTATTTTTAAAGTATGTTTTGCATTGGAAGAACATGTTTTTTAGCACTTGGAATTTTAAAAGTCTATGACTTTAAATAAGATAATAACATGACTACTCTGGTTTTATATACTATAAGTACTGTATAAGACATTGTCAGATATAGTATTATCCTCAAGTAGATACTAAACCATGGGTTAAAATTAGGGTTGATATTTCAGTTTTCAATAAAATTTTAAAAACAATGAGAGACTAAAAAACAGTAAAACATATAAAGTAGCCCAGGGTTTCTAATAGATTGGTCATTACTAACAGAGACAGATGTAAATGTAGTTCATATTTACAAAGAGCCAAGAATTTTAAAAAGCATTCTGATGATTAAAAAAGATGAATACAAATCTTGCCATGAGATATCATCATATATATGTAAGAGAGTAGAAATAGTTATCCAGAACAGATTTATCTTCAGGTTACATATTGGTTACTTTGTCAGTTGTTCAGAGACTTACATTCTGTGTCCTTGCATTATTTCTAGTTAAAATATAAGTATTCCAGTATGCTTTGTCAGTTCTGGGAATAGGAAATAGTATCTTAAAAGCAGACAACAAGTTCCAGCAAGTTCAATGTTGCAGAGAAATATACATAGCAAGCAAAACAAAATCTCCCATGATTTTCTTTAGCTTTACCTAAATATATTTTTTTAGCTTGGAGAGTGTTTTTTTGTTTGTTTGTTTTGTTTTTTGAATTGGAATAGAATGGCTAAGTGACTCCTGACGATAACTATAAATCCTGAATATTTTACAACACAACCAAAGGAGAACTCTGAACATTAGTAATAAGTAAAACTTACTAGGATCATCAGGAGTAGAGAAACAACTCAGCAACAGGACTGTCAACAGAGGCAGCTCAGGAGGACTCATTCTTTTCCAAATGCAAGGGGAGTTCTGACAACAGGTGAGCCTGGTTGTGGTGGTTTAGTTGCCAAATCTGACACTTGAGACCCCATGGACTGTAGCTCCCCAGGCTCCTCTGTTCATGGGATTTTCCAGGCAGTAATACTGGAGTGGGTTGCCATTTCCTTCTCCAGGGGATCTTCCTGACCCATGAATTGGATTCAGGAATAGAACCTGGGTCTCCTGCATTGCATATGGATTTCACCCACTGAGCTACAAGGGAAGTCCTGTATCATTACCTGGTAAAGAGGTGAACCCAGCATTAACTACAAAAGGACAAACTGTAGTCCTGCCAACATGAAGTGGCCAGAAGAAGTACCCTCCAATCCTTCCAGGCCTAAGACTCCCCTTCTTGAGTCTACCAATTTGAGACTACCAAATTGGCCAAGTAACACCAGCAAATGTTTCTAGCACAACCTGCAGCCAAGCATAGGAAGTTCCTTTGAATCTAGGTCCTGAGACTTTTCTGCCCAACAACCGTAGGAAAGAGTGCATGCATGCATGTGCCTGCTTGGTAGTGTCCAACTCTTTGGGACCCCATGGACTGTAGTCTGCCAGGTTCCTTTGTCCATGGAATTTTACAGTCAAGAATACTAGAGTGTGTTGCTGTTTCCTACTTTATTTCCTACTCCTGACTCAAGGATTGAATCTGTGTCTCCTGCATTGGCAGGCAGATTCTTCATCACTGTGGTACCTGTAAAGCCCCTAAGTCTCTTATTTTATCAACTAAAATAAAAGATTTAAATAAGTTTCAGTGTCTCCTCACATAAAAAACTTTGATTTATTAAAATCATATATTGAAATCACCAGGATAACTGCAAAAATTTAAAAAGAGAAGGAGAATTTATTCTTTTGAATTGTTGTGCTGGAGAAGACGCTTGAGAGTCCCTTGGACTTTACATAAATCAAACCAGTCAATCCTAAAGGAAATCAACCTTGAACATTCACTGGAAAGACTGATGCTGAAACTGAAGCTCCCATATTTGGCCACCTGATATGATGAGCTGACTCACTGGAAAAGACACTGATGCTGGGAAAGAGTGAAGGCAACAAAAAACAAGACAGAAGAGGATGAAACAGATAGCATCACGGACTCAAAGGTCATGAATCTGAGCAAATTCTAGGAGATAGTGGAGGACAGATGAGCCTGGAGAGCTGCAACCCATGGGGTCACAAAGAGTCATATATGACTTAGCTACTAAACAACATCATAAATAATTGATTAAAAAAGGAGACATAAAAAATTGTAAGAATGATCAATTAATCTATGAAACTATATAAGTAGAATAAAAAAGATAAAGGGCATTTTGAACAAATAGAAAACTAGCAAGAAGGTAGTATTCAATCCATCTATATCATTAATTACATGAAATGTGAGTTCCCAAACCTACCATTTAACACCACAGATAATCTAATTGGGTAAAAGAAGTTAAATTCCATTATATGCTTTCTACAAGAAACCTGCTTTAATTATGAATATAGTTCAAAAATAAAACTTTGAAACATGTACTGTGCAAAGACTGACTAAAAGAAACTGACATAGCTACATTCATATCAGACAAGCTACATTTCATAACAGGGAAGAGTATCAGGGATAAGGAAATATATTGTGTAATCAAAAGTAGAACAAATTTATGAAAATATATAAATATTCTAAATATGTGTGTAATTAACATGAAGAATTTCAAAGTCCAAGAAGCAAAAATTGATAAAACTGGAAGGTGAAACTGCCATCTATACAACTAGAGTTGGAGAATTCATCTCTATCTCAGTGATTAATATAGCAATAAGGCAGATAAACAGTAATGACATGAGTGGTTTGAAAAGTGTTATCAATTCACTTGATATATTGGACATTTATAAAATACTTCAACTAACAACTGAAGAAATGAAAATTCAACATATCAAAAATTATGGAAAACACATAAAGCCATCTTTTAAGGAAAACTTATAATATGCTTATATTAGAAAACAATGACAAATTATCAATATAAACTTTAACATTAAAGAGTAGCAAATTAAATGAAGTGGACATCAGTTCAGTTCAGTTCAATTCAGTCACTCAGTGGTGTCCAACTCTTTGTGACCCCATGAACCACAGCAGGCCAGGCCTCCCTGTCCATCACCAACTCCCGGAGTCCACCCAAACCCATGTCCATTGAGTTGGGGATGCCATCCAACCATCTCATCCTCTGTCATCCCCTTCTCCTCCCACCTTCAGTCTTTCTGAGCATGAGGGTTTTTTCAAATGAATCAGCTCTTCATATCAGGTGGCCAAAGTATCAGAGTTTCAGCCTGACATCAGTCCTTCCAGTGAACATTCAGGACTGATTTCCTTTAGGACGGACTGGTTGGATCTCCTTGCAGTCCAAGGGACTCTCAAGATTCTTCTCCAAAGTCACAGTTCAAAAGCATCAATTCTTAGGTGCCCAGCTTTCTTTATAGTCTAACTCTCACATCCATACATGACTTCTGGAAAATCCATAGCCTTAACTAGATGGACTTTTGTTGGCCAAGTAATATCTTTGCTTTTTAATATGCTGTCTAGGTTGGTCATAACTTTCCTTCCAAGGAGTAAGCATCTTTTAATTTCATAGCTGCAATCACCATCTGCAGTGATTTTGGAGCCTGCAGAAAATAAAGTCTGCTGCTGTTTGTTTCCCCATCTTTTTGCCATGAAATGATGGGACCAGATGCTGTGATCTCAGTTTTCTGAATGTTGAACTTAAAGCCAACTTTTTCACTCTCTTCTTTCACTTTCATCAAGAGGCTCTTTAGTTCTTCTTCACTTTCTGCCATAAGGGTGGTGTCATCTGCATATCTAAGGCTGTTGATATTTTTTCTGCCAATCTTGATTCCAGCTTGTGCTTCCTCCAGCCCGGCATTTCTCATGATGTACTCTGCATAGGAGTTAAATGAGCAGGGTGACAATATACAGCCTTGACATGCTCCTGTTCCTATTTGGACCAGTCTGTTGTTCTATGTCCATTTCTAATCGTTGCTTCCTGACCTGCATACATATTTCTCAAGAGGGAGGTCAGGTGGTCTGGTATTCCCATCTCTTTCAGAATTTCCCACAGTTTGCTGTGATCCACACAGTTCAAGGTTTTGGCATAGTCATTAAAGCGGAAATAGATGTTTTTCTGGAACTCTCTTGCTTTTTCGATGATCCAGTAGATGTTGGCAATTTGATCTCTGGTTCCTCTGCCTTTTCATAACTTAATTCTAAAATTAGTGTTGAAAGACAAAAGAAAGAGAATAGCCAACACATTCTGACAACAAAGAAAAACCCTGGAGAAAACTCATTTTAACAAGAATACATTATAAATTATGTGGAAAATTTAAGGTTCAAAGACCCCATGTGCCATGATTTTATTCAAATTATATTTACAAAAGGGCAACTCTGTAGAGACAGGTAATGGTGGATATTTGCCACGTTTGTTTATGCAGGAAGAAAGTGAGAGTATTAGTGATTCAGTTTTGTCTGAATCTGCAACCCCATGGACTGTAGCCCACCAGGTTCCACTTTCCGTGGAATTCTCTAGGCAAGAATACTGGAGTGGGTACCCATTCTCTTCTTCAGGGGATCTTCCCAACCCAGGGATCAACGCAAGTCTCCTGCATTGCAGGGGGGATTCTTTACTGTCTGATCCACCTGAACACAAAAGAGCAGCCTGTGGGAATGCTTGGAGTGATGGTACATTCTGAATCAGTACTATGTTGGACGAACTTTGAATTTATTGAAATAAATGGAACCATGCACTACAAAGAGTGATTTTCTTCTCTATGCATAAAAGATAACTGAAACTGTTGAAATTAAAATGAATCTATATATATTATAAATGAAATACATAACCACACTGTATTTGTCAGGGTTCTCTGGGAAAGCAGAACAAATAGGACATACAAATAGAGATAAAAGAAGAACTATAGAAATTTACTCACACAGGTATGGAAGCTGCTAAGCCCCATAATTTGCTGTCTATGTGCTAGAGAACTAGAGAAGCCAGTGGTTTAATTCAGTCTTAATCTGAATGACTTAGACAGAGAGGTCTGAGGTTAAGTCCCAATCAGGATTTCAAAATCCAAGAAAGAGGAGTGATAAAGTTTGAGGGCAAGAGAAGACTCAGTACAAGCATAGGGAGAGCAAATTCATTCTCTTCCTATTTTATTATAGGGTGGCAATAAACATGGTAGAAATATGTTTGTATTCTAGAGTTCTTTGGAAGATAGAACTTGTGAGCAATGAAATTGGATGTTTCACTGAGGAAATACATAAGGGATGTAGTAAAGGAGTGACTTGGTTTCTCTTTGATGCTTATAGTAAAATATGAGAAAAGATGAATGATAAAAGAGGGAATTATAGATCAAAAATTAAGTAGAATTTTAAATTTTTGAAAAATTTTACCCTATTATTTTTTTTTAATTTTTTAAATTTTATTTTATTTTTAAATTTTACATAATTGTATTAGTTTTGCCAAATATCAAAATGAATCCATCACAGGTATACATGTGCTCCCCATCCTGAACCCTCCTCCCTCCTCCCTCCCCATACCATCGAGAAAGTATATTCAGAGACATATTCAACAATGTGGCCAAATTAGACAAGGTAATTAGTATGAGTTGTCTTCTCAACAGAAGCTCAAAGTTATTCATGATGAAAATTGAGAGATTAGTTAGTTGTCTAAACAGAGAGTCTATTGCTAAAGACAAGGTAAGAATGACCTGGAAGGCATTCCCAAGATCACCTGGGTTGCCCTCCCTTCACAGACCCAGAGTTAAATAAATTTGGCCAGAAAGAGGTCACTGCAGAATCCTCTTTCTATCAAAGCCCAGTAGAGAGAGCTGTGAGGTTGGTCCAGACTCTGAGCTTGTTCCGTCAGGTCCAACCTTTGCAATATCATGGACTGAATCCCATCAGGCTCTTCTGTCCATGGAATTTTCCAGGCAAGAATACTGAAGTGGGTTGCCATGTCCTACTCCAGAGAATCTTCCTGACCCAGGGATCAATCCTATGTCTCTCACATCTCCTGTGTTGGCAGGTGGATTTTTTACCACTGTGCCACTGGAAGTTAGTGTAAGGAAGCCCTAAACTTTGGGAACATGGTCCCGGTTTCTGAACTGGGAAGCCCTAAACTTTGGGGCCCAGTTTCTGAACTGGGAAGTCTGAAAGTTGGGACAGTTCTACAATGGATCTGGAGGACCAAGCATCTAGTGAAGAAAGATTATTCTGGGACTTCCTTGGTGGTTCAGTGATTTGGACTCCGTGCTTCCATGGCAGGTGGCAGTGTTAATGTTGTTTGTCCTGCTGGATTTTACACGTGCTCAAGATTTGGGATCTGTCCTTCCTTTTTTTTCCTGTTTCTCCTTTTAGGAATGGGTGTGCATATTCTTTGCCTGTACCACCATTGTATTTTAGAAAAGCATAACTTATTTGGTTTCACAGGTTCACAGCTGGAGAGAAATTTGCCTCAGAATGGTTGCACTATGAGTCTCATCTGTACCTAATTTAGATTCCTAGATGAAATTTTGGACTTTTGGACTTTGCTGGAACAAGTTAAGAATTCTGGGGCTACTGGCAGGGGATGAATGTTTTTTGCATGTTAGAAGGATGTGAATTTTGGAATACCAGGAACATAATGCTATTGTCTGAATTTCTGTATCCCACAAAATTCATGTGTTGAGATCTTAATGCCCAATGTTATGATATTAGGAGATGCAGCCTTTGAAAGTTGATTAGGTTATGAGGCCAGAATTCTCATGAATGGGATAACTGACCTTATAAAAGAGATGACTTATAATAGAGAGCTCCCTCTTTTCTGCTATGGAAAGGCACAGTGAAAAGATGTTCTCTAAGACAGGGGGCAGTACCTCACTCAGCAGCAATCTGCTAGCAATTTGAACTCAGACTTTCAGACTCCAGAGAGAACTATAAGAAATACTTTTTAACTTTACAATATTGTATTGGTTTTGTAAAGTTAAAAAATGAAATAAAATTAAATTAAAAAAAAGAAAAAAAAGAATAATAAAAGAGTAATGAAAAAAAAAAAAAAAGAAATACTTTTCTATTTTTTATAACCCACCTAGTGTATGATATTTTGCTGTAGCAGCTCGAAAGCAATAGCAAAAAGTTTCAGGTAGCTTCTTCAAATACATGTGTTGTTCAGTACTGTATGGAATATTCAAAAAATATCTTCAGCTTATCTTTTTCATATCTCCATTCTCTCGAGTGAGCTGTCTTGCCAACTGTAACCACTTCAATCTCCCCATTTCTCATGTCTGTTTCCTTTGATCAAAGCAGTCTACCAATCTTCACATAGATCCCCTTTGCACAATGGCTCAAAAACTCCCTCAAGACAGTAAGTTGTTGTGGTTTTAGGGTCCTTCTTATCATCTTCTATTTCTCAGGAATTACTATCCTTTGTTGCCTGACACTGAGTGTCTTGAAAACTATTGTTTCAAGTATTTTGTCTCTTTTTATCTTGTGCTTGTTGTTATTTTTATTTCAGACAGGAAGATAAGTATGATCACTGTCATCCTATCTTGCCTGAAAGTAGACATTTCATCTTTTTGTTTTTGAATGTTACTCCAAGCAAATCATTTCCATTATTATAAAATTTTCCAATTCCAAAAAAAAAAAAATATTGTGGAAACCATAATAAATTCTAGGATCTAATGGGGAAAAATAAGACTACAGCAGTATTTCTGAAACAAATTTCCACTTTGGCTGGGGTCCTTGGTTAACATGTGTTAGTAAATAACAAAATGTAAAGTATATTGTATTCTTTCCTTAATCTAAAGTTGTTTGAAGTCGATGCTAAAATGTTTGTTTTAAAAAATAAGATAACATGTGCATTTTCAGAAGAAAAGAAAATGTCCCCTTCCCCTCCAGCATCTAATAAAGTCAGTAGTTGTAAGGATTAAAAAACAAACAAACAAACAAAAAAACCCTCAGGTTTATTTAAGGGGAAAAAAAGTTTTTTTTTTTTTTTTTTTTTAAGATTAAATAAAAAAGTTTATTTAAGAATCATTTTTAAGCTTTGAGTTACACACAAATAATAAATACAATTTCCTTGTCTTCCTTTATCTCCCAAAAGGTGGAGATTCCTATAGGCCTTATACATTTCAAAATCTATGACTAAGCTGAAAGCTTTTGTAAAATTCCCACTAAGAGCCATGAAAGATTTTTCTTTTTTTCTATAAATATCATTGTAATATCTTTGAGTTACTCATTTTAACTTAACTAGGCAAAGATCATTTTAACTTAACTAGATTTAACTTAACTATATTAACTTGACTTACTCATTTTAACTTAACTAGATTTAGCTTAACTAGGCAGAGTGAAAAAGTTGGCTTAAAACTCAACATTAAAAAACTAAGATCATGCCATCCTGTCCCATCACTTCATGGCAAATAGATGGGGAAACAATGGAAGCAGTGAGAGACTTTATTTTCTTGGGCTCCAAAATCACTGCAGATGTTGACTGCAGCCATGAAATTAAAAGACACTTACTCCTTGGAAAGAAAGCCATGACCAACCTAGACAACATATTAAAAAGCAGAAATATTGCTTTGCCAACAAACGTCCATCTAGTCAAAGCTGTGGTTTTTCCAGTAGTCATGGATGGATATGAGAGTTGGACCATAAACAAAGTTGAGCATCAAAGATTTGATGCTTTTGAACTGTGGTGTTGGAGAAGACTCTTGAGAGTCCTTTGACTGCAAGGAAATCAAACTAGTCAATCCTAAAGGAAATCAGTCCTAAATGTTCATTGGAGGGACTGATGGTGAAGCTGAGGCTCCAACACTTTGGCTACCTTATGCGAAGAACTGATTTATTGGAAAAGACTCTGATGCTGGGAAAGATTGAAGACAGGAGGAATAGGGGATGACAGAGAATGAGATGGTTGGATGGCATCACCGATTCGAGGGACATGAGTTTGAGCAAGTTCTGGGAGTTGGTGATGGACAGGGGAGCCTGATATGCCACAGTGCATGGGGTCACAAAGAGTCATACACAGCTGAGAGACTGAACTGAACTAAACTGAGGCAGAGATCAGCTTTAAGGAATATTCCAAATGAGAAGAGATCAATAACCAGAGTTAACCATATCTTTTTGTCTTTTAAAAGTTCTAACTTTAAACCAATAAGCACAATTATTTTCTTTTTTTTCCTGTTTATTTATTTATTTAAGCTTTACAATATTGTATTGGTTTTGCCATATATCAAAATGAATCCACCACAGGTATACATGTGTTCCCCATCCTGAACCTTCCTCCCTCCTCCCTCCTCGTACCATCCCTCTGGGTCATCCCAGTGCACCAGCCCCAAGCATCCAGTATCGTGCATTGAACCTGGACTGGCAAATCATTTCATATATGATATTATACATGTTTCAATGCCATTCTCCCAAATCATCCCACCCTCTCCCTCTCCCAAAGAGTCTAAAAGACTGTTCTATACATCAGTGTCTCTTTTGCTGCCTCACATTCAGGGTTATTGTTAGCATCTTTCTAAATTCCATATATATGCGTTAGTATACTGTATTGGTGTTTTTTCAGATGTGTGTAACCTTTATATATCCTCTAAAAATGATTATTCGCCTTATAAATTCTTATTTATGTGCTCTGGTCCCTCTATACCAGCTTCCCTGGTGGCTCAGTTGTAAAGTGTGTGTTTGTACATGCTAAGTTGCTTCAGTCCTGTCCAACTCTATATGATCCCATGGACTGTAGCTCTCCAGGCTCCTCTGACCATGGGATTCATCAAGCAAGGATGCTGAAGTGGATTGCCATGCTCTCTTCCAAGTGACTTTCTTGACCCAGGGATTGAACCCATGTCTCTCATGTCTCCGGCACTGGAGGGTGGGCTCTTTATCACTAATACCACCTGGGAAGCCCCCAGGGGTAAAGAATCCACCTTAAATGCAGGAAACACAAGAGAGTCAACCCTGGGTTGAGAAGATTCCCTGAAGGAGGGCACGGCAACCCAGTCCAGTATTCTTGCCTGGGAAATCCCATCGACAGAGGACCTTCATTGGCTACAGTTCATGGGGTCACAAAGAGTTGGACACAACTGAAGTGACTGAGCATGCATACATGCAGGCTCTTTATGTACATGGGTTTCATTTCCTCACATTTAAGTGACCATAGATCAAAATTCCATCTGTAGTTGGTTGAAGCCATGAATGTGAAATCCACAAATACAGAGGGTTTATCATAAGTTTATTGAAAAAAATTCTGGCTGTATATTTTCTTTAATAAATTAGTAAATGTTTTGTGTTTCTCTGAGTTCTATGAGTCATTCTAGCAAATCAAGCCCAAGGAGAGGGATCATTGGAACTTTTAATATATAGATGATCGGAAGAAACACGAGTAATAACCTAGACTTAAAATCAGCATCTGAAATGTGTATCTGTTGGTGAAAGCAGCTGAGTAGTATTGTAAGACTGAGCCCTAAAGTTGTAGGATCTTGGGGTAAATAGTGTCAGAATTAAACTAAACTCTAGGAAACCCAGCTGATGTTGCAGAGAATTGCTTGGTGGGGAAAAAATCTCCACACATTTGGTGACCAAAACCGAAAAGTTTTATGTGAGTAGTAAAGGAGATGCACAGGGAAAAAACATGCATAGGAAAGGCCTGGGTTTTTCCTTGCATAGAAGGTGGGGTCGGGGGGGGGTGGGGGGGAAGGTCATTCATCTATAAGGGTGTATATTCAAAATCCGTCTGACTATATTTTTATAACAAACATATTATTTAATTATGTGTAATTGCTAGTCAGATTGAGAAGTTCAGTCAGATTGAGAAGTATTAGTTGCTCAGTCATGTCTGACTCTTTATGATCCCATGGACTGTAGCCCACCAAGCTCCTCTGTCCATAGAATTTTCCAGGCAAGAATACTGGAGTGGATTGTCATTCTCTTCTCTAGAGGATCTTCCTGATCTGGGGTTCAAACACAGGTCTCTTGGATTGCAGGCAGATTCTTTACTGTCGGAGCATTTAGTGCTAATTAGCAAAAATGTGGCTCAGTGGTAAAGAATCCACCTGCCTGTCAGGAGACACCGGTTCCTCCTAGGTCAGGAAGAATGCACTCTAATATTCTTGCCCGGAAAGTCCCATGAATAGAGGAGCCTAGCAGGCTACAGTCCACATGGTTGAAAAGTGTCAGACATGACTTAGTGACTGAGCACAGCAAGAATGTAGCTTTGATTGTAATAAGAACCTGTAAACAAAGTTAGCCCTTTACATAAGGGTGTATAAAAATTAAAAGCAGAACCTGATAACATATTTTAATAACCTTAGGACTTTTCTGACTGTTCAGAGGTTAAAGTTCAATCCCTGGTTGGGGAAGTCAAATCCCACATGCCAAAAGGCTGAAACACAAAACATAAAAAAGAAACAATATTTTAACAAATTCAATAAATACTTTAATAAAAGGTCCACATTAAAAAAAAGAAAATACTTGAAATGTGTACTGTATTCTTATTCATATATCTTCAGAATAAAAACATACAGAATCATTTTCACAATTTGAAATGTTTAAAGTTGTACTCGAAAGTTTGAATGTAACACAGAATTATCATATATTCAGTTTTAGGCAATTTATTTAATTATTTAATAAAATAAATCATGACTAATAAGTGAATCAATATTCATAATTTAAAGCTTATAAAAATACTATGGATTTCTTAATATGTGTTCTAAATTCTATTGTCTTAATTTACCTGGTTATTTGACCCACTGTGATGCTTGATAAAACTGATAATAATTAGCTTTAAAAGAGTTAGACAGATGAACCATCAGAAATGGCTTTAGACATAACTCAATAATGTTAATAAGTTCTAGGTTTAAAATATGAAAATGTGTTCAGTCAATTTATTGAATCAGGCTAAATTCATCAAAATAAAGGTTTGTATCTACAGGAAAGCAACTGAAGAGGAGAGTGGGAGGGGGAAGGAAGGGGGAAGGAGAGAAAGGAGGAAGGAGGAGGAAAGGAAGAAAGAAAAAAAAAATGTTGGCCAAGTCTAAGGCTTATGATCATATTAACTGAGATTTGCTAAGATTGGACATCTTTCCTCAGTTTAGAAATAAAACTGGATTATTAATGACCATATAACAAAATATTTGAAAAATATTATTGAGCCTTTATCATGAACATGACATTATGGAAGCTACTTCATTCTGCCTGAACAAGAATTTGTTACATTTTCATCAATTTTATGTTATTCTTCTAAACATATTGAAACAAGTATTTTTTTGTTGTTTTTCTTTATATGTATATATATATATATATATATATATATATATATACACACACACATACATACATACATATATCACTCTGTCATAAACAAAAAAACATTTTAGCAATTAGATTTGTTCAGCATAGAAGGTGGTAAGTTTCCAACTTTGTTCTGGGTAGAAAGGCTACTACATAAAAACCAAATTTCTGTAGAAAGGAAAACTGAGCTAGAATACCACTAAATGTTATATCAACATTAAAATTCCAAAAAAAAAAAAAAAAAAGGTTTTACGTCACATTTTTCCCTTCAGTTCAGTTCAGTTCAGGGGCTCAGTCATGTCTGACTTTTTGCAACCACATGGACTGTAGCACGCCAGGCTTCCCTGTCCAGTCGGTGATGCCATCCAACCATCTCATCCTCTGTTGTCCACTTCTCCTCCTGCCTTCAATCTTTCCCAACATCAGGGTCTTTTCCAATGAGTCATTTCTTTGCATCAGGTGGCCAAAGTATTGGATTTTTTTCTTATCAAGCACCAAACAATATAACATACTTTCTATACTCTAAAATCTTCTTTAATCATGAGCCTGGAGTGGTTTTCTAATTTCTTTCAAAGACTTTTCCATTAATCCATGTTATTTCTTGAGGAAATTAATTCCACTCATTTATATTCTTTGCTGTAAAAGATGTTTTCTAAGACTTCCCTGCTGGTCCAGTGGTTAAGACTTTGTCTTTCAATGCAGAGGATGTGGCCTCAAACCCTCCTTGGGGAGTTAAAATCTGACATGCCTGGTAGTCAAAAAACCAAAACACAAAACAGAAGCAATATCATAACAAATTCAATAAAGTGTTAAAAAAAGGTGTTTCCTTATGCTTTCACAGTAGTTATAGAACAATAATTAGTAATATGTTTTTTTAATTTTATTTAATTTTTAAAACTAATACGATTATGTAAAGTAATATGTTTTATAAAACACTTGAAATGTTGGTACTTCAGCTGTACCAGTCTTCAGCATATCAATTCACTCTCTCCTTGTTCACTCTGCAAAACTCAAAGCCTACCAGCAAGCAAGTCAAGCGCAGAGGTCTCAGCCAAGTTCCTATTCATTTCTTTTTAAATATAAAGAAGAAGTAAAGGATTAAAAGACTGGAGGCCTATGATCAAGAAGAAATCTTTCAAAAGTTTAGTCAAGTCGGGGAGAAAATACATAAATTGAGTGCAAGTTGATTTTTAAACAGAAAATATTTTCTGATCATCAAAGACAATGCAACTGTAATACTAGGTAAGGAACAGAGATATTCAGAGCCTCCATGATCAGGAGTTGCTTCTGCTTGGGAGCATTTGCCAGTAGAATAAACACAACAGAGATGTAGAACTCTGCATTTGCAAAGACTCAGAAATCAGGAGGTCAGAATCCTGTGGCCTCCAAAGACAGAATTGCTCTCTATGGAGAAGACTCTTACACTTTTTGTTGGGACCTCGGTACTGCTGTGTTTTTGGATCTAAGGGAAGTCTCTGAAAGGAAAGATTTCATACTGGGAAATTGTAATGGGATAAGAAATAGAATTGAAATTCAGTATCTGTCAACAACTAAAACCTCAGGAAAACAACTTCTGCTCTGGTTGGAACTCCTAATAGCTGTACCCTGTAGGTAGAGAAATAGACATTGCTCATCTCGGAAAAGTTTATATCCTTGACTCTGGATTGCCAGCGCATTTGGAAGACAGGCAGAGGAAAAGGAGACTGGAGGCCTATGGTCAAGAAGAAATCTTTCTAAAGTTGAGTCAAGTCAGGGAGAAATTTTCAGCCATCATGGTCAAAGGAAAGAAATACATAAATTGAATGCAGGTTGATTTTTAAAAAAACAGCATGTATACCTGTGGCAGATTCATTTTGGTATATGGCAAAACCAATACAATATTGTAAAGTTAAATAAAATAAAATTAAAAAAATATATATAGACAAAAAAGAGATTTCAAAGTTATTTTCTCATATTCACTTATTAGTGATGGTAGAATAGAAATTAAAATTAATCTTTGTCTTTTCATGTCTAAATTGACACATTTTCTTGCTGTTATTCTCTTTCAGTCCCAAATCATCATTCATGCTTATGTTTCCTGGGGCACAGTACCTGCAACATAGCAAGATATAGGATTTTTAGGTTCTAGAAAATTGAATTCCTCTCCCTTGACAGAGTTCAGAATCAACTTGTCAATAGACACAGAGGTCAGAGGGAAGGAGGACATACTATTACTTTTACTCCTGATAAATGGCCTGTCCCTATGGTCTTGCTGTCAGAAAGCAAGACTTTTGCTCTTAGACCAGTTACTGCTCCCGAGTGTCATCCTGGAATCGATGATGCTCAGAGTAGCTTTCACACCAGCAAGGTTCTAAACCTAGTCAAAAAAGTCCATTAAACAGAACTCAGTTATAGTGTACCCTGGTCTAAAGAGTGAAAATTCACTTCCTACTCTATGCCTTATTCTTAATTATGTCAAATCATTCTCTCCAAAAGAGTTTAAAATGACTATTTGCCAGTAAAGACCAGTATTGTCTAACATTCAATGCAACACCCAGAAGGTTCAATTTTAATGTAAATTCACCTATTACTGTTCTCTTAATAAGAAGTTAAAAGTTAGAATATCAAATTCTCTTGAAAATTAAAGTTCAAAGAGTCAACATGCAAGTAAATTAAATTTTAAGATTAAATTCCCCTGTGTATTATTCTTGGTTTTGGCCAGCATAGTGTTGCAGGAAGGGGTCCCCTTCCAGGTCCTGAAACTGGGCTCTTGTCTAACATTTGGAAATTAATTGTCTGAGGAGACACATGTGCTGACAAAGCAAGAGATTTTATTGGGAAAGGAAAGCAGTAGGGTAAGGGGACCCAGGAGAACAGCTCTGTCACATAGCTTGCAGTCTAGGGTTTTATGGTGATGGGATTAGTTTCCAGGTTGTTGTTCGGCGATCATTCTGACTCTGAGTCCTTCCTGGAGGCCCACCCCTTGTTCAGCCAAAATGGATGCCAGAAAGAAGGATTCTGGGAGGTGGTTGGACATGTGGTGCCTTCTTTTGACCTTTCCCAAACTCTTCAAGTTGGTGGGGGCTTATTAGTTCTGTGTTCCTTACCAGGACCTCCTGTTGTAAAACAACTCATGCAAATGGTTACCATGGTGCCTAGCCAGGGTGGGCAGTTTCAATCAGTGTGCTTCCCCGAACAATAGTATTTTTCCAATTCTTGTGTGCATTTTGTTTCTTAAACAACTCCAACCAGACCATTCTTCCACATAATGGGTGTATTTCTTTCTCTTTTAAAAAAATATTTCTTTATTTATTTAGGTGTGTATCAGGTTTAGTTGCAGCATATGAAATCTTTCATTGCAGCACAAGGACTTCTTTCTAGTTGCAGCACAAGGAATCCTCCAGACCTGCAGTCTCAGTGGTTGCTATGCACAGATTTAGTTGCCCTGCAACATATGTAATCGTAGTTCCCTAACTAGGGACTGAATCAGCATGCCTTGCATTGGAAGTCGGATTCTTAACTACTGGACCACCAGGGAATTTCAATAAGTGTTTCTTATAGTCTTTAACTGCTGAACTAATCTTTCAGACATTCTTCTAGTAAAGAGTCCAAAGATATCAGACAGCACTAAAGACCATGGCCCGTGCTAACAATAAGACCATATTGCAGCTGTCTCAAACAAGGTGACATTCTCAGAATAAACACAGTTATCGATTCATTACAGGTCCAGGTTAATGATGCCAAAACCAAACATGGAATCAGGGATGCTAAATAATTCAATCTTCTTGGTTTCAACCATGTTTGAATACTAGTCAAAATATGATAGCATTCATAATGTAAAATTGGATGCTGTAAGAGATAAGCTTCCCTGATGGCTCGGCAGTAAAGAATCCACCTGCCAATGAAGGAGATGTGATTCCACCCCTGGGTCAGGAAGATCCCCTGGAGAAGGAAATAGCAACCTACTTCTATATTCTCGCCTGGGAAATCCCATAGACAGAGGAACCAGGTGAGGGGTCGCAGAGTCAAACGTGACTTGGTGAGTAAATAGCAAGAGCAATAAGGAGATAAAAGCCATAGAATTTTAGAGGCTTGACCCAATAGTAGTTTATTTCATGCTCAAATAAAGTAGTAAGGGATGAGAAGAGGGAAGTACAAACTAAGGAATCCTATATAAACACCTTGTAGACATCATGGTAATGCTCCAACAGTTACCAAGAGTGTTCATTTCCAGTTGGTCTGTGGGAGAAGACAACTGAAGGTCATAAAGGAAGTCTGATGGACCACACCTGGAAGCAGCATGTACAATTTTTGTCTACATGTAATTGGTCAAAGCAGTGTCATATGACTAATCCAACTATAAAGAAGATTGATAAGCTACAAGGCTACTTGTCTGCCAGGAAAAAAAAAAAAATGTTCATCTGTATAGTGACTTGGTTTATGCCTAACAATTAAGATGTATCCTTCATCTAAAGTTGGTTATAATGTTATGATTGGCCATAATTACAGAGGTGGGAGGGATCCACCTAAGTACATAGTCATCTGTCTCAGAGAGTGACATTTCAGTATTTATTACTACCAAATTTAGGAACTTGCAGGGATCATGACTCCATTCACCAAGATTTTAACATGGTGTAATTTTGTTCTAAATTCATATGTCCAAAATTCCCATTTCTTTTGCGAGTCCACAGTTTTTAATAGACTGGCAGTCTAGAAAGACAATAATGCCATCTAACTTTGGTCCTTGATACAATAATTTATTCTGATCACTATGTCTGATAAACAAACTTTTTCCCATGCTGGCTTAATGTAGGTGCCTTGAACTTTAAAGTTAAGACTCAGACATGCAGTGAGATTAATTCCCAACACAACTTGATAATGTGCCCTTGAGTCCTTTCTTTTCTATTGGCCCGGGTTGCTCAGATCGTGTGTGTATTGGACCGGTGTGTTTACTATAACATCTTTTTCAGTTCAGAGACCAGGGATTCACTATATTTCTCTTAATGATGAGGACCAAAAATTAAAGGTTATATTTCTGTTCCCACCTTGTACATTAGATCAGATCTATTTACTGTTTCATAGTTTTTGGTAGTGGTGTTTTTGTTTTTTTTTTGTTTTTGTTTTTTAACTGGACTATGACATGCAGAGTTGACACACATATTCATACAATATTATATGCTCTCTTTTTCCAGTTCAGTTCAGTCATTCAGTTGTGTCCGACTCTTTGCGACCCCATGAATTGCAGCATACCAGCCTCCCTGTGCATCACCAACTCCCGGAGTTCACTCAAACTCACGTCCATGGAGTCGGTGATGCCATCCATCCATCTCATCCTCTGTTGTCCCCTCTTCCTCCTGTCCCCAATCGCTCCCAGCATCAGAGTCTTTTTCAATGAGTCAACTCTTCGCATGAGGTGGCCAAAGTATTGGAGTTTCAGCTTTAGCATCATTCCTTCCAAACAACACCCATAGGCTTAAATATTTAATAAGGTATTTGCATCTGCAAATCCATAGACATAAGAACTAAAACATTGATAAAAATCTGTATCTTACCACATGTTCACTGTATCAACACATTTTATTATCTCATACCCTAAGTTAACCATTTTCTGGAATACTTTGTTATTCTTATTATAAAGTTATATATATATATATATATGTGTGTGTGTGTGTGTGTGTATGAAGTATATTCATATATATTCTTTTAAAATAATAATCGATGTACATTTTGAGAGTATATTTATATATATATATGAATATATGTGTGTTACTTTAAAAGTATAAGATCTTTTGATGTAAATTATTCTTCACATTTTTAATGAGTATTATGCTTTATATATTTTTGGAGTTTATTTCAGTGGATGTTGTTTTATTAATATTTAGGAATATTATGTGGATCTCTGTACTTCATTCATTTTGAGTGCTATATAATTTTCCATTGTCTGAATATAATGTAGTTAATTTACTATCTTTGATATATATTTGGGTTGTACAGTGGACAGACTTGAAAGTCGCCCCCAAAGATCTCTGTACCATGGTATTCATGTAACTCTGTATGTGAATATGAGTATGGACTCTCTTCTAACAAATAAAATATGGTAATGTAATAAAATATCATTTCCAAGAATAGCTTATAAAAAGATTGTGACTTTTGTTTCAGTCTCTTCTCTGGGGAAGACAGGCTGCCATATTGTGAGCCATCCTATGAAAAGAGTAACATGATAGTAAACTATGTTTCCGGTCAAACACAAATGAAGACCTAAGAACTGCCAACAGTCAGAAGAGTGATACTGAAAGGATACTGCTTCTCATTGAGCCTTAAAATGACTATAACTCTGACCATCACCTTGATCGCAGCCTTTTGAGTTATCCTGAATAAGAGGCATTTAAATGGCAACCCACTCCAGTGTTCTTGCCTGGAGAATCCCAGGGATGGCGGAGCCTGGTGGGCTGCCGTCTATGAGGTCGCACAGAGTCGGACACGACTGAAGTGACTTAGCAGCGGCGGCAGCAGCAGCTAACTCAAACTATGAAACAATAATGTAATTTGTTTTAAATCACTACGTTGTTTGCTTTTCCATTGAACTTTTTTGTTTCATTTACTTTAAATGTCCATTTATTTCGGCACTTTGCTTAGGACTGGTTCAGCTAAATGCTTTACTTTTTTGAAATAAAAATAATTTTACATATGCTATTTATTCAAAAGATGCACAACAGGACAATTTGGATTTTTAAAAATGAATTGCATTATATAGAACATCACAAAGCCAAAGGCTTAGAAGATAAGGATATGAGATGCAGGCTAATTTGACTAATGATTTAATTTGTGTATATATGTACTTGCCTCAAAAATACTTTCTTTCAACCATAGATACAAGAGTATGTTATCAACATCCTTATTTCTCCCCTCCTTCCTTCTCTCCTTCCTTTGTTTACTTTTCTTTGAAAATTTTTATTTGCTTACTTAATGGTGGAGAAGGAATAGAGATGCCAGAATATTTCCAGACAGGACCCTGCAGAGCCTGGGGAACCCCAGATGCCTCTCCTCCTTATCTCTCCCTGTATCTCTCTCTGCCACCTTCTCCTCTTTCCTGCCCCCCCTGCCCCCCCCCGCCCCCGCCAAATAACAGTAGAAATAAATGAAAAATCAAAGGTGTTACAAGTCTGTAATATCTATGTTGAATAATTTAATAAATTACATTTTAATGCAAAAACCAAAATGAAATATAATTGGTCCATAAAATTATTGCAGGAATTTCATATGTGAAATAAAGCATACTGCAAGTCAGGTAATGTCATTTTTAATGGGCATTTTAAAGCTATATAATGAGCATTTTTCAGAACTTATTGATGCTTTGTGACTTCATGATGATGACTTGGGGAAATAACTCCAGAAGTGACTACAAATAAATGACAATTCTCACCCTCCCTTCTCCTCATCCCTGGGGTGGGCACTAGGCCTGGCCCTGCCAGACATACTTAACACAGCAAGTACCCAAAGTAAAATCAGACCTTGTTTTGAAATTAGAAACATGATCCTATGAATATTGGTGAACTCATGTGCCCAAGGGCTTCCCTGATAGCTCAGTTAGTAAAGAATCTTCCTGCAATGTAGGAGATCATGGTTTGATTCTTGGGTCAGTAAGATCCCCTGGTGAAGGGATAGGCCACCCACTCCAGTATTCTTGGGCTTCCCTGGTAGCTCAGCTGCCAAAGAATCTGCCTGTAATGCAGGAGATCATGGTTCGATTCTTGGGTTGGGAAGATCCCCTGGAAAAGGGAAAGGCTACCCACTCCAGTATTCTGACCTAGAGAATTCCATGGACCCCATGGAGAAGTCCACGGGATTGCAAAGAGTCAGACATGACTGACCGACTTTCACTTCATTCCATGTGCCCAAAACCAGATGTTTCATTTATAACTGTTGTGAGATTTCACCAATGTAGTGATCAGAGTTGACTAATAAACCAAGAGAGGACAGATATCAACATTAGAGAAGAGGAAGAAAAAAAAAAATGTCCCTTGACAGCACTTTCCCAACACATCTAGTATTGTTCCAGTGACTACATTGCTGCAGAGACAATTAACCACATCCATAGGGATATATTTCTCAGTAGTACCCTTAGAGTAGCACTGGCATGAAAGAACATATTTTTCCTACTACTTTGAGTCCTTATGTGGCTTAGCTATTCCTTGCCCTAGGTGAGTGATATTAGGACTGCACTCCAAGGATAGAGCTTAAAGACTTTTTTTTTTTTTTTGATGTAACAGTGAATACAAACTGTAAAGTTATTTTGAAAAAGCTAAAAAGTTAAAAATAATCTGATCTTTCAGTCTGAAAGATAATTTGGCAGCCCAGTTGTGTAGATATGCTCAGAAATGAAGGCTAGTGGGATGGGCATGGAAACAGTTACTGAACTATTAGGTTAGCAGAACTGACCTCTTTGGGTGATGATCAAAATCATGAATTTTGGGGTGAGATAATCCCAATTCAAATATTAACCTACACGTCTAACAGCAGTGTGGCCTGGAATAATATTTTTAAGCATCCTTAAATTTTAGTTCCCTTGTCTGTCTAATATGAATAAGCATTAATCTTTTGATGAAGACTAAAAAATATTATCGTGTCAATACTCTAGAACAATAAATGTCAATGACTACTATTATTTTCCATTATTATTGTTATTAATATTTCTATTATTTATCATTGATATGCATCAAGAAGGGCTTCCCTGGTGGCTCTGTGGTAAAGAATCCACCTACCAAGTAGGCGACGTGACTTCAATCCCTCTGTCAGGATGATCCCCTGGAGAAGGAAATGGCAACCCACTCCAGTATTTTTGCCTGGGAAATTCCATAGACAGAGAAGTCTGGAGAACTACAGTTCAGGGGAGTCTCAAAGAGTTGAACACAACTTAAAGACTGAGCATGAGAGCATGATACAGTAAGAAAATAGAACAGTACAACTGACTTATGCTTCCTGATGCAAAAATATTTAATCCAAAGAATTTACATAAAATTAACTTTGAAGGAGGCATGGAGTCCAAGGTAAATCATGTTCTACATTAAGTGAACATAAAATGGTAGTTTTTAGGGGAAAAAAAGAGAAGCCAGTAGAGAAAGTGCAGTTTGAGAGATTAACAATTTAATGTCAACTACTTAAATGTCATTATGAGCTCGGTATTTTTTCTATACAACTCCTGGAGTGCACAGTTATTATCGACTTTTTGCAAATAAGGAAATTGGTGCTAACGAAAAATATTCAACTTGCTGAAATTCTTAACAAATAACAAGTGAAAGCCTCAGTAGTCAGATTACTATACCAAGTAAGGAAACGAGTGCTTTTGCCAGCCCTTAATATTGGAAATGGGAGGCTCTTCAAACTATTTTACTTTGGTTACCAGAATGGCATGAACTCCAGGTTTATGCTATAATGGGTAGGCAGTCTTCTCTATAAATCCATCTAAGTCACTGTCCAGATTCTTAGGCATGACTTGGGATCACATTTACAATGTGAAAAGAATCATTAAAAATTATAGCATATTCATTACCATATGCAGGGTATGTTTTAACTACAAATCAGTATTATACTTGGGTCAAAATTCATGGTGTATGGTCATTTAACTTTATTTCTACACATTCACTACCAAGAAATTAAGACATATTCCAGTGATTAGAAAGTTTTTTAAAAATGTTCACTTTTTAAAAATTGATTTTCTTTTAATTGATTTTCTAGTATATTCCAATTAGAGTGTGGAAGGTTAAAATAATCATTGTCTTATTAAGTTTTGCTTTGGATGATTTAAATCTGGCAATCTAACATATCAATATTTGAGCATTAAACATATAACTTCAAAACAATTTGAAGCTAAATAAAAATGGAGAATCAGAAGTCTGATTGGATTGAAAGAACGTTTTACACATACATGTATGCTGCTTCTGCTAAGTCACTTCAGTCGTGTCCAACTCTGTGCGACCTCATAGACGGCAGCCCACCAGGCTCCCCTGTCCCCGGGATTCTCCAGGCAAGAACACTGGAGTGGGTTGCCATTTTCTTCTCCAATGCATCAAAGTGAAAAGTGAAAGTGAAGTCGCCCAGTTGTGTCTGACCCTTAGCAACCCCTTGGACTGCAGCCTAACAGGCTCCTCCTTTCATGGCATTTTCCAGGCAAGAGTGCTGGAGTGGGGTGCCATTGCATGTATACATCAGTATATTATTATTATTTTATTTAAAGAATTTCAGGCAAGGTTTTTTCATTTATTCAAACAAGTTCATTAGGTTTCAATTGTTTGATAAAAGATATTATAGTTTCTATTTAAGTAGTTCCTAATTGGACTTTATAGATCAGATGTAAATACTATACAAACAATGCAATAAACAATGCAATAAAACAACAATGCAAAATGAATACTTTGCCTTTTCCTTGAAAATTCTCTGTATTTGCAATATTATAGCTCTGTAGCTTTTTAGTGTATATTAATTTCTGGGTCTGTAGCTTTTTAGTGTATATTAATTTCTGGGAAGGATAATGTAGTAATAAGATTCAATGATATTTGCCAGAACAAAAAAAAAATAATCACTGGTTATACAATGCTTCTTCTCTGCCCTTCCATGAACTGTAAATATTGGACTTAATCTTTTGCATGCAATTTAATAGAATGATTTTGAAATTTAATCACAGTCCCTGTAATATCATTTGCATAGAATAAATAATAATATTATTTTTTCCTATATGAAACATATCTTTGTCATATTTTTATTTCAGCAAAAAAAAAAGCAGACGGTTATTTTTAAAAGACTCTATAGCTTGACTCTGTAATGAGAAATCTTTGTCTCATTTTATAACTATTTTTTGTTTAATATTAGTACCAAGAACAGAAAAATCCCATCGTATTATTCAAATATAGCTGATTTAAAATAAATATAATTTGTTATTACCAAAGAAGAGATGATATATTTCCACAAAAATAAAAAAAAAAAATACAAGTAAATAAAATGTTATTTCCCTGGAATTTGTTCCTATCATTCTCCAAAACCCAGATGACATGGAGGGATAGGAGTATGGCATTTTTATTTAGTTCTATATAATACAAAGGGAAATAGATGGAGAAACAGTGTCAGACTTTATTTTTGGGGCTCCAAAATCACTGCAGATGGTGATTGCAGCCATGAAATTAAAAGACGCTTACTCCTTGGAAGGAAAGTTATGACCAACCTAGATAGCATATTCAAAAGCAGAGACATTACTTTGCCAACAAAGGTCCGTCTAGTCAAGGCTATGATTTTTCCATTGGTCATGTATGGATGTGAAAGTTGGACTGTGAAGAAAGCTGTGCACTGAAGAAGTAATGCTTTTGAACTGTGGTGTTGGAGAAGACTCTTCAAAGTCCCTTGGACTGCAAGGGGATCCAACCAGTCCATTCATGTTGATGTATGGCAAAACCAATACCATACTGTAAACTAATTAGCCTCCAATTATAATAAATACATTTATATTAAAAAAAAATAAAGGAAATCAGTTCTGGGTGTTCATTGGAAGGACTGATGCTAAAGCTGACACTCCAATACTTTGGCCTTATTGGAGGCCAAACTCCTCATGTGAAGAGTTGACTCACTGTAAAAGACTGATGCTGGGAGGGACTGGGGGCAGGAGGAGAAGGGGACGACAGAGGATGAGATGGCTGGATGGCATCACTGACTCGATGGACATGAGTTTGAGTGAACTCCAGGAGTTGGTGATGGACAGGGATGCCTGGCGTGCTGTGATTCATGGGGTTGCAAAGAGTCGGATATGACAGGGCGACTGAAATGAACTGAACTGAACTGAATGCAAAGTCAATGTCAAATTGACTCTCTCTATTTCTACTAGTTCTCTCTTTATATTGCTGTGTGCTGTGCTTAGTCACTCAGTCATGTCCTACTCTTTGAAGCCCCATGGACTGTAGCCCACCAGGCTCCTCTGTCCATGGGGATTTTCCAGGCAGGCATACTGGAGTGGGTTAAATGCCCTCCTCAATATACTAATCTAGCATTTTTCCAGGGAATCATTTTGTTTAACTAAATTATTTTCAGAAATTCATACAGGTGGTTTATATTAGGTTCAGGAAAGATTTGAACATATATAATATTCCTTTTAGTTATAGAGTATATATAAGTAAACATATTTTTTATTTGAACATTTTGATTATTTAAAGAGGACTGAAACCATCTATGGGGCTTTTCTGGTGGCTCAGATGGTAAAGAATTTGCCTGCAATGCAGGAGACCTGAGTTTGATCCCTGGGTTGGGGAGGTCTCCTGGATAAATACAAAAATACTATGCAATCCAGTATTTTTGTATAGAGAATTCCATTGAGAGAGGAGCCCAGTGTACTACAGTCTTGTGGCATCCCAACTCACTCAGCTTATCGTCTACATTAACACCACTTTTTTCTTTGGCTCTCTTCACTAATAAAATGTCACTGTCTTCATCAATATGACTTTGTTCTTCCAGAAAATTTGTATTCAAGAAGATAAATGTTTAAATAATATTACTGTTTGTTTCAGGGACTTCCTGAATAACTCACTTTAATACACAAAAAACCGTTCAACTTTTCAGTAGACAACAATAAGCAATTGCTTACCCTCTAAAGCTTTTGAAACTTATATCCACCAATTCTGAAATACCATATCATGTTCCTTAATGAATGGCAATTAAATATTTTCACTGAAGCACTTACCTGAAACCAGATCACAAAATTTCAAAGATTTCTCACTGATACTATTAATAAAACTCTGTCAAGGTAGTACTCTTCTTCAATGCAGCAAGCAATAAACCCAGCTTTGACTTAGAAATGTGCTTCTTGGGTTGTTTGGGAAGCCAGCATTTGACAAAGCCTGCTCACTTTCATTTTCTACTTCTATGTGGATAATGCCCTTTTGAAGATGAGAAAGCTACTTCAGTTTGTGTAATTCTTAAAGAGCCATTGCTAACAGGACTTCAGTGTGATGTACGCCTAATACTCATGTCTACTGCAGCTCACATTTGCAAATTATTAATGTAAATTTTTGTGCCATAGTTTGATTTATATGTTTAACTTCAAATCAGGATTCATAATAGGTAGAGAGTATTTTATTATCACATTATCTTTATATTGTAACCACAAGCTGATACCCAGCAACATATTGATATATTTTCCAAGGTCATGAAGCATATAAATAGAAGAGCAAGGACAAACCCAGGTGTTTGGGAAACTGTATCAGTTGTAGTCTACCTCGAACAGGTGGTAGGTGTGATTTTCCATCTGTGGAATTAGTCACCCACGAAATTACTTTTGTCCATTTAAAACATTTGATCATTAAAAAGATAGACTCATGTGTTACAGGAATAAAATTTAAGAATCCTCACTTTTATATTAAAATGTCTCCTCCAAGGACACCATGTCACTTCTGACATGACTTGCAATCAGGCATCTGAAACTTTCTCAATTGACTTCCTACTTGAAATATTTAAAAACTAAGATAATAAACCCATATGTTTAATCAATTTAATTTCCTATCTGATGGAATTATGTTGTTTGTTTTGGATTCCTCTTAACTGAAAACTCATTGCAAAATAATTTTAAATTCAATCAAGCTTGACTATATCATTTGTCCCCATTAGGTCATGCTTCTTACTATTTGCCAAAATTAATTTTTAAGGAAATCATCTGGATGGCAGATGGGCTCTAGGGGAGACAGCAACTCCTGGGCCATAAGATGGGCTTTAGGACAGCCAGAAGTAGCAGTGAGGCCAGGGGGCCCTCCTTTCCTGGGCATCATCCAACATCATCTCTAGCCTTCCCCTAACACCCTTCCAGCCATTCCAGCAGGGCCTTTGCTTTGACCCCAGGCCTCACATTGACTGAACCCCATGCACAGTGAAGGTTTACTCACTCAACGAGGACTAGCAGTGGGACAACCAGGGCACTGGACATGTCATCCAGCTACATGGAGTGGCTGAAGGGCATGTCCCTGCTATTCAGGGCCTGACAAAATGTGGTCCACTGGAGAAGGGAATGGCAAACCACTCCAGTATTCTTGCCTTGAGAACCCTGCGAACAGTATGAAAACAATCATGTTAGAAAACAGCAAAATACACTTACCTTAAATTGAGAATTGGAGCAGCACTGCCTAGAACGTTATAAAATTTTATAGTTGTTAATTTTTGATAGTTTAAATGAAGGGGAATGAACACTGATGCTGCTGCTAAGTCGCTTCAGTCGTGTCCGATTCTGTGCGACCCCTTAGATGGCAGCCCACCAGGCTCCCCTGTCCCTGGGATTCTCCAGGCAAGAACACTGGAGTGGGTTGCCATTTCCCTCTCCAATGCATGAAGGTGAAAAGGGAAAGTGAAGTCGCTCAGTCCTGTCCGACTCTGAGCAACCCCGTAGACTACAGCCTACCGGGCTCCTCCATCCATGGGATTTTCCAGGCAAGAGTACTGGAGTGGGGTGCCATTGCCTTCTCCGGAATGAACACTACTTATAGCTATTCTTAACAGTAAATCTATCTAAACAATTTTAAAATAAAGAAAAACAACTTATTTTGACAAGATAAGATGAGATAATGAGTAGACATACAGATAAACCAACTATAGTTGAGAAGGGGAGAATTAAAAATGAATGGACACTGTGATATTTAATTGTATCTTTATATGTGTCACAAGTATTCCAGCTTATATTTTAATTTCTTAAACATGTAGTGTTACAATGGCACCACCTGGGACTTGTTGATAATTTAAAATGTATCTGCTCAGACCAGAAAATTGTTCAACCCAAGATCTCTCTGGCAAATGAATGCATCATTATGGTTAACTTGAAAATGATTTGTATGACAGTCTAAAGAAAGAATATCTATTATCCATTAGTGTAAACAATAGAAAGAAACAAGATAAATTACAAGTCAGAAAAAGATTCAGTGACAGTAGTCAGTAGGTAAAATGTTCCTTTTAAGATATCCAACATGTTTAAAACACATTTTTTCCTACAGAAAAATGGTAAGAGTACCTTGAATAATTGCACTCTAAATGCCCCCCTCATAAACTCTGAACATTTCTTTGGCATGATCAGACTGTAAAAATGAGACATCTCTGGACAAATAAGTATTATTTTTCCTTCTGACCTTTCTCATTGCCGCAACTGAGTATCATAACCTGAGAGGCAGCATTTAGGTTAAAGTTATATTCTAGATTTAAAATCTTTTTTTTTTTTTTTTCCCCCAGCAAAGCATTTCCCCTACCTGCCAAGAATGAGAGATGACTCTTCCATGGCTCACAATACAGACCTACTGATGAGCAACAGGACTTGCTTGGTGGCTCAGCAATAAAGAATCTGCCTACAAGGCAGGTGTTGCAGGAGATCTGGGTTCTATCCCTGAGTTGGGAAGATCTCCTGGAGTGGTGCATGGCAACCCACTCCAATATTCTTGCCTGAAGAATCTCACTGACAGAGGAGCCTGGTGGGCTACAGTCCACAGCTTCACAAAGAGTCAATTGCAACTGATTGACTGACAATTTCACTTTACTTTCACTTTTCTGTGATTAAGATAAGCAGAGATATCATCTTTGTTTCTGAACACCTGGAGTTCCAGAGCTATGTCTTCTATATGTGGTCAGGCATGTACCACTTCTCTGCTTGGAGAATGGTGATATTAAGGACTTTTCCACTTCAGCTTCCTTAGTATAGAGTAAACACTTAATCTCATCAATACCTATGGCAATATATAATAGATGATTCCAACATATAGGACACCAGTAAAAGTTTAAGTACATTAACAATGTCTAACCTAGAAGCCATCTGTCCAGATGTTTTAAATTTCAAAAAACTTGAAACACTATTTATTTATTAACAACTATATTTATCCACATCAGCCCAGAGGGTCCTGCTTTCCTTAGTGTAGAGAATGTGATTCCTTGCATTTTATACTGAGCAGCTTAAAGTGATTTGAAACAAGTAATGAGAATGTTCCAGTCCTGGGAATGGAAAAAAATCTTAGATTGTTAGTAAAAGCTTAAGCCACTGAGACAATTGTGCTATAAAAAATAGCAAGATTTAGGCTAATCCATTGTCTTGGTGTTTAATTCAGCACCATAGACATCGTGATTGTATAATTCTTTTTCTGGGAGCTGGATGTTTAGCATCATTTCAAACCATCACCCTATAGATGACAGTAGCTGTCTCCACACAGTGTGACAAATGAAATGTCCCCAGATCCTGCAAAATGATTCCTGGGGAGCAATATTTCCCTTAGCTGAGAACTTCTAATGCAGTGCTCGATATAAAAAGAGACAGAATTTGATAATTTGCCCTGTTAGGCCTATCTAATACAAAATATGTAGTCCAAGGTTATGTGTTTTGTCAATTTTTAGTAACAGCTTATTAAGCAAAAATCTTACAACAATGTACCTCTCTTGCAACAGACAAGTAAAATAAATAGGTAATAATACCACCTTGATTTTGCATAGATTTTTATTCTCAACAATTTTCTTATTGCTTTCTCTGCAAAGTATTTGTAGAAAAGATTCAGTTTTAAAGCAACATAGCAAGCATGAATAATTCTAGAAGCTTTGACTTGAACGATGGCCAAGTCTGAAGGATTTATAGGTAGGAAAGTCAGAGGAGTAGTAACTCCAAAGTCTATCATCAGCAGAATTCTATTAAAACTTGGCAATGCATCTTGTTAAACACCTGAAGGTCTCCATTTTATTGTAAGATGGCGCCTCTATAGACAGAGATTTGCACAATGAAAAATTAATGAGGAAGACTAGGTTTAAATGAGAATGGTTTATTCCATAGTTTGCCTTTTTTATATTTAAAATACATGCAAAACCAAAATTAAATAGCTATATCTATATACATATACATTTGTGTTAGAATCACAGTGTGAAACTTGAGATCATTATCTTTGAATAACTCTTATACGTATAGAATCAATCAACTAAAAGTGATTTATTGAAGACCTAATAATTTCAGGTCATTATAATAGATACTGTTGTTGGGGGTGAGGGTGAGGAGAGTGAAGATATGTATATGTATGTATATATGTAAAATATACTGTATAAGTATGTATATGCATACATTTTTACATTGATCATCTAGGTTACTATATGCACAGTAAATTGCTAAGTGCATAAAACCAGGCTCTTAAGGATGCTGTTTTTAATGAATTCAGTTAAACAGATCTGCTTATAAGCATAAAACATTTTTTGAATATGGGGTGTTTCTCCATTATTATCTAGATTTTTAATTAATATATAAGTAAAAATTTGTTTTATTAAGATGCCTGTTAAGGAGATTGTTTCAGGATTAAATTGTATTGCTCCAAACTTTTATACATTAAACATTTTCCATCTTGAGTTATTTAAGAATGACAACAGAGGTCTATAAAAAGAGACAAGATAATTATTTGAAAGAAAATTAAATGACCAAGGAAGAGAGTAATAAATGAAAATTTGACCTCTAATTTTAAAATGTCATCTGGTTCTGACCAGGAGCCCTCAGCATATTCTTTCTTAACTTTTCATCATATTTTATATAGAAGCAATATAATAGATGAAAACTCACATCACCGACTTAAACTAAGATTAGTTCCAAACCTATCATTAAAGTTCAGTAGGGCACAGAAGACAGTCTACCTGCATTAAACACTGAGCGAAATGTCTGTCAGAAACCGGAAAGTAGTTAATCCCACTTTCTTCTCTGTCTACCACTTGAATAATAAACATAAATTCTTCACAGAAGCCCATTGCCTTGAAATCTATTCCTGGAACAAATGGCCTTTTGCCATCAGAAAACCACCTTCCTCATCTCTTCACATATTCGTCCCTAAGTCAGTTAGAACAATATATGGAAACTTTTAGGAAAATATGTGCAAGTGTCCATTAAGGACCACAGATGTATAACAATCTAGACGGTATAATTTTTGCAACTGCCACAAACAAGAAAAAAAATAATGAGAATTTTGGCAAAGAATTGTGGTGACATTAATTTTTGATTTACAGAGGTATTCAGAGTTAAGCAGTAGGACATATCTGTATTTCAGACCTACAGAATTACATTAGATCAAAGGCTGCTATTTGAACTTGGAACTGGCATTAAGTCATTAAATATCTACTTATCATCCCTCTTGATCTAATAACAGATTGGATCTTTATTTACTAATCAGGAAATTGTGCCAAGGGCAATATTCAAACTCTGTTTATTAGATGAAATTAAGGCAGAAGTTTTATTTTACTGAAAGATGAAAAAACACATAAAAGAACTAACAATGTAAAACATTTAAAAAAATCAACATAGATTGAAAAAAAAGGCGCATTACCACACTTCCAGTAGAAGTAAATAACAACAAAAAGTACTTCAGAAATGAAAAATTTAAAACTTTTTGAATGTAAATGATAAGCTATATGATAGCATGACTTCCATAGAAAATGGCAAGTTAAATACAAGATGAGAGGAAAAGTCAGCTAGATAAAATTAAAAGCAGGTAGGGAAGATACCAAGAAAATGGAAAACACCAAAATCAAAGTATTATGTTATTTTCAATATAGATTAAGAGTAGAACTGACACTTAGTAAATGCAAATTTGTTTTAACAAAGAAAGACTTCAGTCATTTTCTGATGATGTTATCCCAAAAAACTCCCTGAAAATTCAGAGAAAAAATAATGACAGTTTGCTTATATGGTGAAAAGGAAATGAACCATACTAAAATAATCATCATCATAAATCATCATCAGTAGTAATATCATTATTTTTTCTAAGACTCCTGATTATGTCAACTAAAAAGGATTACTCACATTCAAAGAAAAACATTGAGAAGTATATATATTTTCCCTATAGCTTTAAAAGCCATTATTACAAAGACAAATTCTTTAAGATACTTAAGCATTTTTTAAAAAGCAGATCAAGTTGCCCCCCCAAAACAGTAAAAAACACCCCAGCTGGTGTCAGACTTTTGATTATCACTCCATATTGGGAATTAGAAGAAATTTGCAACAAGTTCATAGATGTGTGTTTTTACCTTGCCAATCATTTTTTACATAGCAGTGTTATCTTTCAAGTATGAAATCAACAGAAGTGAATTTCTTATACAGGCAAAAAGGTGCCTTTCATGAGATAAATGCTAAAAAAGTGACCTAAAACAAGATAGTTATGATAATAAAATAATACTAGAAAAATTATTAAATAAAATATTAGGTAAATAAAATTTTTAAATTTACTTTTGGCTACACTGAGTCTGTTGCTGCATGTGGCTTTTCTCTAGTTGCAGTGAACAGTGGCTACTTTCTAGCTGTGGTTCGTGAGATTCTCATTTCTGCAGCTTCTCTTGCTAAGCACAGGCTCTAGGCACTCAGGTTTCAGCAGTTTTGGCTCTCAGGCTCAGTAGTTTAGACTCACGGGCTTAGTTACCCTGCAGATTACCCTGTAATCTTCCTGGACCAGGGGTCGTACCTGTGTCCCATGCATTGGCAGACAGATTCTTTGCACTGGGCTACCAGGGAATCCCTGCAGTAATTATTTAATTAATATTGGACTGTCAACTCAAGAAGAGATTTGCTCATGTACTATAAATTGGATGCTATAAACCCAGTGTTGGCAGGTGGTCCTTGAGGGTTTTCCTTAGCCTTCTCCTCTCTTCACTTCTATCTTTATTTTGAAAACAAACAAAAAAAATACATACACAATAACTTTTAGCTTATTGATAGTCACCTATAGTAATAGCACAACTTAACTCAAGTGTCAAATCATTCAAAGCCAATAAAAGAAATTTTATACTGTCTTATCTAGTGCCTTTAAATATCTTTTTTGGTTATTGCACTTAGAATTAACCCATACATTTTTAGAAATCTAAGCATACAACTGAAGAAAAAGTAATGGGTTAAGAAATAACTTGTATTTCATTATATTAATATTTTCATATATAAAAATACCTATAATTGGACAGCTGAGTTATTTCAAATCCTAAAAGATGATGCTGTGAAAGTGCTATACACAGCATGCCAGCAAGTTTGGGGAACTCAGCAGTGTCCACAGGACTGGAAAAGGCCAGTTTTCATTCCAATGCCAAATGAAGGCAAAGCCAAAGAATGTTCAAACTGCCATATGATTGTGCTAATCTTACATGCTAGCAATGTAATGCTCAAAATTCTCTAAGTAAGGCTTCAACAGTACATGAAGCAAGAACTTCCAGATGTTCAAACTGGATTTAGAAAAGGCAGAGGAACCAAAAATCAAATTGCCAACATCCGTTGCATCATAGAAAACACAAGAGAGTTCCAGAAAAAAAAAAAAAAATCTACTTATGATTTACTGACTACGCCAAAGCCTTTTGTGGATCACAACAAACTGTGGAAAATTCCTCAAGAGATGGGAATACCACACCACCTTACCTGCCTCTGGCAAAATCAGTATGCAGGTCAAGAAGCAACAGTTAGAACAGGACATGGAACAACTGACTGGTCCCAAATTGGGAAAGGAGTACATCAAGGCTGTAAATTATCACACTGCTTATTGAACTTATATGCAGAGTGCATCATGTAGAATGCTAGGCTGGATAAAGCACAATCTGAAATTAAGAATGCAGGGAGAAATATCAATAACCTCAGATATGCAGATGACACCACCTTTACGGCAGAAAGTGAAGAGGAACTGAAGATCCTCTTATGAAAGTGAAAGAGGAGAATGAAAAAGTTGCTTTAATATTCAACATTCAGAAAACTAAGATCTTGGCATCTGGTCCCATCACTTCATAGCAAATAGATAGGGAAACAGTGGAAACAGTGTCAGACTTTATTTTGGGGGGCTCCAAAATCACTGCAGATGATGATTGCAGCCATGAAATTAAAAGATTAAAAGATGCTTACTCCTTGGAAGGAAAGTTATGACCAACCTAGATAGCATATTCAAAAGCAGAGACATTACTTTGCCAACAAAGGTCCATCTAGTCAAGGCTATGGTTTTTCCAGTGGTCATGTATAGATGCGAGAGTTGGACTGTGAAGAGAGCTGAGCACTGAAGAACTGATGCTTTTGAACTGTGGTGTTGGAGAAGACTCTTGAAAGTCCCTTGGACTGCAAAGAGATCCAACCAGTCCATTCTAAAGGACATCCGTCCTGGGTGTTCTTTGGAAGGACTGATACTAAAGCTGAAACTCCAATACTTTAGCCACCTCATGTGAAGAGTTGACTCACTGGAAGAAACTCTGATGCTGGGAGGGATTAGGGACAGGAGGAGAAGGGGACGACAGAGGATGAGATGGCTGGATGGCATCACCAACTCGGTGGACATGAGTTTGGGTGAACTCTGGGAGTTAGTGATGGACAGGGAGGCCTGGCATGCTGCAATTCATGGGGTCACAAAGAGTCGGACATGACTGAGCGACTGAACTGAACTGAACTGAACTGAGTGTCAAATAATTGATGATTTTCAACTATGTTGTTGGTGAAGACTCATGAGAGTCCCTTGGACTGCAAGGAGATCCAAACAATCCATCCTAAAGGAAATCAGCCCTGAATATTCACTGGAAAGACTGATGCTGAAGCTCTAATACTTTGGCCACCTGATTCCAAAGACTGACTCACTGGAAAATATCCTGATGCTGGAAAGATTGAAGGCAGAATGAGAGGAGGATGACAGAGGATGAGATCATTGGGTGGAATCACCAACTCGATGGACATGTTTGAGCAAGCTCTGGGAGTTGGTGATGAACAGGGAAGCCTGGGCATGCTGTAGTCCATGGGGTCACAGAGTGAGACATGACTAAGTGGCTGAATTTAACTGAACTGATAATTGAACAACAGTAACTTCTCTTTTTTCTCTTTCTTTCTTTACTTATTTATCTATTCATTTTTGGCTGCAAAAGGGTTGCATGTGGAATCTTGAGATCACGGACCGTAGATCAAACCCATGCCCCCTGCACTGAAAGTGTGGACTCTTGACTTCTGGACTTGCAGAGAAGTTCCTACTTCTCTTATTAAGAAGCAAGTACTATCTTAAAAATTCAGCTTATATACATAAACATAATTGCATTTAAAATTAAGCAATGAAGTTGAAATGTATCTGAAAAGTTGGCAGTAGTTTTATGTTATTTTTTTATTCATTTTTTTTTAATTACTTTGATTATATGTATGCATTTTCATGATGGAGATGTCTAGGGGAAATCACAGAGTTCCTGACATCAAAATAATATTCTCTAAAGTATTTTATATTTAATTTTTTGAAAGTTAAGATTTGATATGAAAGCAGTAAACTACAAATAGCTAAAGGAAAACTTGAAGAATTTATAAACATATAATACATACTTATAATACATATAATCATTACATTAACAAGGACTTCCCTGGTGGCCCAAAGGTAGAGAATTTGCCTGCCAATGCAGGAGAGATAGATTTAATCCTTGGGTCAGAAAGATCCCATGCAGAAGGAAATGGCAACACACTCCAGTTTCCTTGTCTCAGAGTCCCACAAACAGAGGAGACTGTTGTGTAACAGTTCATGTGGTCGCAAAATAGTTGGACACAACTTAGTAATTAAACAGCAACAACAAATGCATTCACATCTATATCATATATGTACAGCTAGAGCAACTTAAACTTTTCATTATCCTGATGAATCCCTCTTTTACCCTCATTCAATAATCTCCCACCTAATGTAACTCTTATCCTTATTTCTTCAAAAACGTCTTTTTTTTAAAAAAAACTTCATGTCTATGAAATTATTCAATATATCTTCTTCCCTCTCTTCCCTTCTTTCTCTTCTCTTTCTCTGTATGCACACACACACACACACACACACACACAAACACACATGTATAAAAATTCACATACAAGTACAGTTGTTCAATGTACTCCTGAGTTTCATGGAACATAATTTTTTGTAAATGGCTATGTGGTTGTCCATTGTATAACTATATGATTGCAAACAAGTTTCTTCTACTTTTAATGGACATCTGTTGTTTCCAGCTTTGGCCTGTTAGGAATACAGCTTCTTATACTTGCATTTTATATTTTGAGTAAATCACAGATTGTGCCATTGTTGTGTATGGTTGAAAATAGGCTGAGTTTCAGTATACTCTGCCAAACAGCTTTACAAAGTGATTCTACCAATTTGTACTTCTATCAGAAAAATATTTTAAAAATCCATTCACTCTAAATGCTTCTTGGGACTTGACACTATCAATCATTGCAATGTTTGTTATTTTGGTGTATTCACAGAAAAAGCACACTATGGTTATTTGTTTTTTCTGATGGCTAATAATGCTAGATATATTACCATAAATTTATGATGTATTATATATTCTTTTTGAAGTATTTGTTCCACTATTATACCCGTATTTAAATGTCTTCTTTTTCATGTTATTTAAATAGGTGTTTATATTTTTATTAATGTATTACCACATTGTTAAATAATCACATGTCTGTTTTTTAATATATTCACCAAAAGTTATAATTTTCCTGTAAGAGCAGCTTTAACAGTAAACTATGAAGATTAATATCAATTTTAATTTTATTTTTCTCTCTAACAAATTGTGTAAATCACATATTTCAATTTGCTAGCATTTTGAAATTTGTGTGATAATTATGATATTGTTTTCTACTTTGAGGCCACTATCATAGAACATTCTCATTATGATTTCAATCTTCTAAAATTCATTTAAACTTATTTTATGATCTACATATGGTCATTTTGATAAATCAGATCAGATCAGTCTCTCAGTCGTGTCCGACTCTTTGCGACTCCATGAATCGCAGCACGCCAGGCCTCCCTGTCCATCACCAACTCCTGGAGTTCACTGAGACTCACGTCCATCGAGTCAGTGATGCCATCCAGCCATCTCATCCTCTGTCGTCCCCTTCTCCTCCTGCCCCCAATCCCTCCAAGTATCAGAGTCTTTTCCAATGAGTAAACTCTTCGCATGAGGTGGCCAAAGTATTGGAGTTTAGCTTCAGCATCATTTCTTCCAAAGAAATCCCAGGGCTGATCTCCTTCAGAATGGACTGGTTGGATCTCCTTGCAGTCCAAAGGACTCTCAAGAGTCTTCTCCAACACCACAGTTCAAAAGCATCAATTCTTCGGCACTCAGCCTTCTTCACAGTCCAACTCTCACATACATACATGACCACAGGAAAAACCATAGCCTTGACTAGATGAAACTTTGTTGGCAAAGTAATGTCTCTGCTTTTGAATATGCTATCTAGGTTAGTCATAACTTTCCTTCCAAGGAGTAAGCGTCTTTTAATTTCATGGTTGCAGTCACCATCTGTAGTGATTTTGGAGCCCAGAAAAATAAAGTCTGACATAGTCCATGTACAAATATACAAGTGAAAGTATAGTCAGAAATATATATATATATATATTTATTTTTTCCCACTTTTATTTTTTTATTTTTTTAAATTTTATTTTATTTTTAAACTTTACAATATTGTATTAGTTTTGCCAAACATCGAAATGAATCTGCCACAGGTATACCCATGCTATATATATTTATTTAAATTGGCTAAATATGTTGAATTTTCAGCTATCATGGATTCCATCTGTTTTCTTTTTAGTTTAATATATTTTTCACTATCATTTTTAAATTATTTTTTAAGTACATTCCCTTAATATTTTCATAACTTGCCATTGAATTTATACTTTCATTTCTTTCTTCTTGCTTCCAAATCTCCGTTTATAGTATAAGTATAGTTCTATGGTTAGTAGATACTCAGTGTTGAAGAGAACTCTTCTTCATGGGCCTAGTTCTCAGTAAGGACACAAAGAAGAGGCTGACATCTTACCTATGGCAAAAATAAATTTATTGAAGAAAGAAATTTTTTCTTTCTTCATAGAAATATGGAGTATTTTATGGTATATTAAAATATAGAAAAAGCATAGAGATATGGAGTATTTTATGGTATATTAAAATCATGGAGATATGATGTTATCTTTCTATTAAGAGCCTTGCATTTCCTTTTAAAATGCTCATGGAACACAGATAAGCTTTAATGCTTTCATAATTTGAAGTTAGGTTTTTAAAATACTTTGCATACATCTCAGTGGCACATAACAAACAGATATCTGGGTTCATTTTCCTATTGTCACCTACTCTGGAGAATTATGTTCTTCAATTCCCAGGAAATTTGGCATCTCCAAACATATTTTTTTACTAGGACTTTATCCTGGCATTACTTTAATTAGCAGATGTTTTGAGGAAAGAGCTTGAATTAATATAACATTCACCTTGCTGTTCTTCACTAACTTTCAGAAATTAAACCCACCTAAGTTGGCACCATTTACCCTTGTTATTAACATAACTGCAATTCTAAAGGTTTAATGCAAATTCAACTCTAAAATTAATTTGACCTGTTGTCTCTATAGACTAGGAAGACATTTTTAATGACCAAATGTCCAGTAAAAAAAAAAAAAAGCATGTTTTGATGGTTATGAAATGACTATCATAATGTCAAAAATACTTTAGGAGGATTATACTTAGTCCTCTAAGAATATGTGGTTCCAGTTAATGTAATAAAGTAGCAGATTATGCTCTTTATAATTCTCCTGATACAGAAAGTAAATTTTTGAAAAGGTGTACAACTAAAATTAAGAAGTAAATGTGCAATGTGGATGATTGCACTTGGAGGAGTTTGAATAGTTTTGTTTTTCCTTTATTTTCTTTTTTTATGTTGGCTTTGACTTCCCAGGTGGCTCAGACGGTAAAGCGTCTGCCTACAAGGCAGGAGACCTGGGTTCAATCCCTGGGTTGGGAAATTTCCTAGAGAAGGAAATGGCAACCCACTCCAATATTCTTGCCTGGAAAATCCCATGGACTGAGGAGCCCAATAGGCTACAGTCCATGAGGTCGCAAAGAGTTGGACAGGACTGAGCGACTTCACTTTGCTTTCTTTCTTTGTTAGAACACACAATTAAGAGGACCTAGTTTCACTCACATATATGACTTGTCAGTGAGGTAAGTACAATAGAAACCTTTTTTCCTCCCCTGCTCTATCTTGTTTACTGATCTATAAACAAGATATTAAGGTTGACTGCTGCTGCTAAGTCACTTCAGTCTTGTCCAACTCTGTGTAACCCCATAGACAGCAGCCCACAAGGCTCCCCCATCCCTGGGATTCTCCAGGCAAGAACACTGGAGTGGGTTGCCATTTCCTTCTCCAATGCATGAAAGTGAAAAGTTGCCATTGCCTTCTCCTATACTTCAGATAGAGTGGAGAAAAATCATATTATTTAGAGTAAAAGTTGTGGCTTGGGTATGATTTCTCTCAAGCACTGCTTGTGGAATCTTCAAGAAAAACACCTGCGTTTTTTTGTAAGCACTGAAGTAAAGTTAAAGTCACTTACTTAGTTGTGTCCAACTTTTTGCAACCCCATGGGCTATAGAGTCCATGGAATTCTCCAGGCCAGAATACTGGAGTAGGTAGCCTTTCCCTTCTCCAGGGGATCTTCCCAACCCACAGACTGAAACCAGGTCATCTGCATTGCAGGTGGATCCTTTACTGGCTGAGCCACAAGGGAAGCCCAAGAATACTGGAGTGGGTAGCCAATCCCTTGTCCAGCAGACCTTTCCAATCCGGGAATTGAACCAGGGTCTCCTGCATTGCAGTTGGATTCTTTACCAACTGAGCTATCAGGGGATCTTTGGTAAGCTCTGTCAATCTTAACGGAGAAGGCAATGGCACCCCACTCCAGTACTCTTGCCTGGAAAATCCCATGGATGGAGGAGCCTGGAAGGCTGCAGTCCATGGGGTTGCTGAGGGTCGGACAGGACTGAGCGGCTTCACTTTCACTTTTCACTTTCCTGCATTGGAGAAGGAAATGGCAACCCACTCCAGTGTTCTTGCCTGGAGAATCCCAGGGATGGGGAAGCCTGGTGGGCTGCTGTCTCTGGGGTAGCAAAGTCAGACACGACTGAAGCGACTTAGCAGCAGCAGCAGCATCTGAAGTATAAATGAACTTTTGCTTTCCCTGAATAATTATCCTGTACTTCTTTTACGATCATCTTCCCTAGTTGTTCAGTTGGTTAAGAATCCGCCTGCGATGCAGAAGACTCTGGTTCGATTCCTGGGTAGAAAAGAGCTGCTGGAGAAGGGAAGGGCTACCCACTCCAGTGGTCTTGGGCTTCCCTGGTGGCTCAGCTGGTAAGGAATCCACCTGTAATGTGGGAGACCTGGGTTTGGAAGATCTCCTGGAGAAGGGAAGGGCTACCCACTCCAGTAATTTGGCCTGGAGAATTCCATTGACTGTATAGTCCATGGGGTCACAAAGGGTTTCTTTTACTACAGGAGAATTTCTTTTTCTTTCCCTGAATAATTTTGCTTTCCTTGAATAATTCTCCCATAGTTCTTTTACTCTTTTATTGAATCATATGTCTTTAGCATCCAAGTCAAAATGTTTACAGTTTTGACATTATGCTTACAAAGAGCCCTGTGTTTCCTATGTGACATCAAAGCAAATGGGTTTTCAAGTGAATAGTGTGCCCATCATCTTTGTGACAAAAAAATCACTCTCTGGAACTAGCCTGCAGATTTTCCCTTTTGGCCAGTATATTTCTTAATATGCTATTACTGTCTATTTAATTAGGGTTTCCAGAAAGCCAAAACCAATAGGATGCACACACACACACACACAAACACACATACATATATTTAGAGAGAAATTTATCTTTAGGAATTGAATCACATGGTTTGGGGCACAGGCAACTGTGAAATCTGCAGTGCTAGCCAGGAGTGCTAGCAGTGCTAGCCTGGAAATTTTGCCAGGAGTCAATATTGCAGTCTTGAGTCCAAAGGTAATCCTTCCATTTATGGGTCCCTCAGTCTTTTCTGTTAATGTCTTCAGTGGATTGGATGAGGCCTACTAACATTATCAAGGATAATCTTTACCCAAATTTTACCAATTTGAATGCTATTCACATACAAAAAATACTTCCATAGCAATATCTAAACAAACTTTTGACCAGAGTTGAGCACCATAGGCTAGTCAAATTGAGACATGAAATTAGCTCTCACACCCTCTAAATATTCACATAGTCATTGTAAACCTGATTAAAGAAGGCCTTGGACTAGTTTCATTTTTAATTTATTTATTTTAATTGAAGAACAATAGTTTTACAATATTGTGTTGGTTTCTGCCATACATAAACATGAGTCAGCCATAGGCATACATATGTTCTCTCCCTGTTGAACCTCCCTCCAACCTCCCACCCATCCCCACCCCTCTAGGTTGTTACAGAGTACTTTTCACATTCTTTACTCCAAATTGCATACATAGCATGCATGTGTGTTAAGTCACTTCAGTCATGTCCGACTCTTTGCAAACCCATGGACTGTAGGCTCCTCTGTCCATGGAATTTTCCAGGCAAGAATACTGGAGTGGGTTGCCATATCCTCCTCCAGGGGATTTTCCTGACCCAGGGATCAAACTGCTTCTCCTGTATCTCGTGCACTGCAGGCACATTCTTTACTGCTGAGGCACTGGGGAAGCCCCATACATAGCACTGCTGCTGCTACTGCTGCTAAGTCACTTCAGTCGTGTCCGACTCTGTGACAGACGGCAGCCACCAGGCTCCCCCATCCCTGGGATTCTCCAAGCAAGAACACTGGAGTGGGTTGCCATTTCCTTTTCCAATGCATGAAAGTGAAAAGTGAAAGTGAAGTCGCTCAGTAGTGTCCGACTCTCAGCGACCTCATGGACTGCAGCCTACCAGGCTCCTCCATCCATGGGATTTTCCCGGCAAAAGTACTGGAGTGGGGTGCCATTGCCTTCTCCCCATACATAGCACAATATGTTATAAATAAATATGTTTGTTGATTGAATAGAAGAAAGAGAACTAAATATATTGTCATAGGATGTTTTCATTATGCTTTAAGAAATTCATGAGAGGCAAATGAAGATGTCTCTTTAAATGTAATTAATATATTTTTCAATTCAAAAAATTTAACAAAATGTAATTTTAAAACAGAACCTCTAGTTTGCCATTTTGAGCAATGTGAGTCACATTCAGTGACTTTATTTTTACATGTGGAAAACATATTCAGTCATATAAGCACACACACATATAGTTCCCCACTTTTAACTTTGTGAGCTTCATTCTCAGACCTTCAATCTGAGTTGTTGGCATTCTGCACTATCGTTCATTCTGGTGTATTATTGGAAGCAAGTTTAGATTAGTTTTCATGGAATAGAATTGAGAGAAATATGAAATATATATAATATTTATCTCACAACAGCAGCAGTTGTTAAGTTCAGAAAGAAAAGGGACAAGTTTAAGAAAAGTAAGAAAAAATATTGAGAATACTCTCAATATCTTAATAGGTTATGTGTGATAAAATATTGTGGGAAATAAAGATTATTCATATTAATTATAGAAGAGTTTATTTTGCTCTTTTCATGGAAATTATGTGATTTTTAAACATATTTCAAATTTTGTCAACATTCATATTTCACAAACTTCGGGTGGTATCAAATTATTTTGACTATTTGATCTTCTTCCCACCAGCTATAAATCCATTTCAAAAAGTTAACCTGAATGTTTTCCTTCCCTTTGAATATGTAGTACTATATAAATAATTCCAATCATTTCATTTCTTGACTGATCTACGTTATACCTCTGGCTTAATAACCAGGTCTGGCTGCAACATGTTGCTAAAGGTTATGTCTATAATGAAATTTTTCTTGTGAAATATCTTGCTGAGACTCTGCTCTCTGCTACACAGAAGTTAATATCAAGTTAATATCAAGTTAATATCAATTACTGTACATGATATTTTATTTATAATATATACTATTTCAATGTTATCTTCTACTGTCATGCACCATATACTGTTTGGTTTCAATGAACGAATCACAACTTAAAAATTTGATTATTCACTTCTTTGACATTTCACATGTTAACCCTGAGGTATGGAAATCTTTTCAACCCTCTGTCAGCCTGCTGAATTTCATCACTGAAAAATCATTTCAAATATCCCCTTACTTCTAAAACATTTACTAATCACATTCTTCTATGAGTGTGTAAGGTGCTTGCTCCCTTTTCTGATGTCAAAAATACTTGAAAAATATGTCCCTCAAAATAAAGCAAGACAATATTTTGTTTCTTCATCCTAAAGTTATAACTTCACTTCTAAAGTGTGGGAAGTTTGTATATTAATTTTTACTATAAATCTGTTGTTCTGTCTCTAAATCATATCCAACTCTTTGTGACCCCACCAATTGCAGCATTCCAGACTCCTTCATCCTCCACTATTTCCTGGAGTTTTCTCAGATTCATGTTTACTGAGTCGGTGATGCTATCTAATCCTCTAATCTTCTATTGACATCTTTTCCCTTTGCCTTCAGTCTTTTTCCAGTATTGAGGTCTTTTTCTAATGTGTTAGCTCTTCACATCAGGTGGCCAAAGTATTGGAGCTTCAGCTTCAGCAACAGGCCTTCCAATACATGTTCAGTGTTGATTTCCTTTACGATTCACTGGTACGATCTTGCAGTCCACAAGAGTCTCAAAAGTCCTCCCCAGCACCACAATTTGAAAGCATTAATTCTTTGGCACTCAGTCTTCTTTATGGTCCAATTCTTACATCTGTACATAACTACTTGAAAAACTGTAACTTTGACTATATGGAAGTTTGTCAGCAAAGTGACATCTCTGCTCTTTAATGAGCAGTCTAGTTTGTCATAGCTTTCCTTCCGAGGTTCAAATGATTTTTAATTTCATGGCTGTAGTCACCATTCACAGGGATTTTGGAACCCAAGCAAATATGGCAAAACCAATACAATATTGTAAAGTTAAAAAAAATAAAAAATAAAATCTATCACTGATTCCACTTTTTCTGTTTCTATTTAACATGAGGTGATGGAACTGGAGGTCATGATCTTAGTCTTTTTTGGTTTTGTTTTTAATGTTGAGATTCAAGCCAGGTTTTTCACTCTCCTCTTTCACCCTTATCAAGGGCTCTTTAGTTCCTCTTCAGTTTTTGCCATTAGAGTGGAATCACCTGCATATTTTAGGTTGTTGATATTTCTCCTAGTAATCTTGAATCCAGCTTGTGATTCATCCAGCTTGATATTTCACATGATGTACTCTGCATAGAAGTTAAATAAACGGGTAAAAATAAACAGCCTTGATGTACTCCTTTCCCAATTTTGAACCAGTCAGTTGTTCAATATAAAGTTCTAACTGTTGCTTCTTGACCCGCATACAGGTTTCTCAGAAGACAGGTAAGATGATATGGTATTTCCACCTCTTTAATAATTTTCCACAGTTTGTTGTGATCCACACAGTCAAAAGCTTTTCATAGTCAATTAAGCAGAAGTAGATGTTTTTCTGGAATTCCTTTGCATTCCCTATGATCCAATGAATGTCGGCAATTCGATCTCTGATTCCTCTGCCTTTCCAAAACCCAGCTTATACATTTGAAAGTTTTCTGTTCATGTAGTGCTGAAGCCTAGCTTGAAGGATTTTTAGCATAACTCTACTGGCTGTGTGAAATGAACGTAATTATATGGTAGTTTGAACATTCTTTGGCATTGGCCTTCTTTCGAATTGGAATGAAAACTGACCTTTTCTCTTGTCTTTCACTTCTCTTCTTTTCTCTGCTATTTGTAAAGTCTAATCAATCTCTTTATCTTCTTGCATTTCTTTTTCTTTGGATGGTTTTGGTCACTACTTCTTGTACAGTGTTATGAACCTCTGCCCATTGTTCTTCAGGCACTCTGTCTACCAGATCTAATCCCTTGAATCTATTTGCCACCTCCATGATATATATTATCATGCACATTTGGAGTAGAATATCCATCACACTCCTTGAGTCTTTTATTTCTTCAGAAGCAGAATTATTACAGTTTAGAAAGACCTAATGAAAAACCTAAGGCAAGTGATTGACATTTTTTAATTACATGGGATATATTCAGGAGGTCCGGAAAGTTTCCTTTACTTTTGTTCAACTCTTTTAACTCTCTGATTAGTGTGAACAGAGTATCTATTTAAATCACAAAACTATGGCTCAAGAATAATATAAAAGTGTAAATTATACAGAAAAAAGAAGTACATCAGCATTATTGCACATTAAATTGGAAATTACTACTCTTGAGTCCCTGAGATAGGGTAAAAGGAAGAGAAGTAAATACAAAAACTCTAGCAAGAAAATATGGGTATGGGACACTAAGTGTTACCAGGTGATAAATAAAAAGATTGAGTCTTAAAAAAGAAGTCTACCTGGTCATTTCATTGGTTATGTCAGAAAAAAAAAAAAAAAAACAGGATGAGAAAGAAACAGGTTGTTTTTCCAACAGATTCTAATTTTTCTTCCTCTTCTTTTTAAAGTACATAAAGTACACCTTTGGCGATAAAAGAAGGAAAAAATTGACCTAAAGTCATAAGTATTCTCATTTCAAAGTATAAGGAAAATGGTCAAAGTGCTTTTTTGCAATAATGTAGTCATTCTTCTATTCAAATGAATACTACACCTAACACAACTCCCATTCCTCATTATAAACATGTAGTCATTTGTACCTCATTAGATTAGTCATTAATGCCTTTCCTTTAAATTAAAAGCTATGTAGTTACTTTTGCCTTTTAATGGAGTCACATAGTATGTTAGTCATTCATTTAATATGCTAACTGTTAAGATCACCAGTGGTTCAACCTAAGGTGTTCTGTCTCATTTATTTGAGAGAATACATGGCTGTTAAATGGAGAGTTGTGGAAGTGTGTAACTCAATGACTCTCTGTGTAACCAATGAATTATTCATTGAAATGGAAAGAATAGTTTAAATGAATATTAATCTCATGGAAGAGAGTAGAGTAGAAATGAAATAAGGCTCTCTGTTATGTCTATTTACCAATAATATAATTACCATTGCCCTATTTACAAATTTCATCGCAGCACTGTTTATAATAGCCAGGACATGGAAGCAACCTAGATGTCCATCAGCAGATGAATGGATAAGAAAGCTATGGTACATATACACAATGGAGTATTACTCAGCCATTAAAAAGAATACATTTGAATCAATTCTAATGAGGTGGATGAAACTGGAGCCTATTATACAGAGTGAAGTAAGCCAGAAGGAAAAACACCAATACAGTATACTAACGCATATATATGGAATTTAGAAAGATGGTAACAATAACCCTGTGTACGAGACAGCAAAAGAGACACTGATGTATGGAACAGTCTTATGGACTCTGTGGGAGAGGGAGAGGGTGGGAAGATTTGGGAGAATGGCATTGAAACATGTAAAATATCATGTATAAAATGAGATGCCAGTCCAGGTTCGATGCACGATACTGAATGCTTGGGGCTGGTGCACTGGGACGATCCAGAGGGATGGTATGGGGAGGGAGGAGGGAGGAGGGTTCAGGATGGGGAACACATGTATACCTGTGGTGGATTCATTTTGATATTTGGCAAAACTAATACAATTATGTAAAGTTTAAAAATAAAATTAATTAAGAGGTATTAAAAAAAAAAAAAGATAAGAGCTGCTTCCATTAACTCAGTAGCCCATTACAATGCAACTTCTGAAAGAAAACATTTTTTATTCCTATTTTCATGTGTATGTTTCTCATTGCTGTTGCTTTTAGTTGCTAAGTGATGTCCGACTTTTTGCGATTCCATGGACTTTAGACTGCCAGACTCCTCTGTCCTTAGGATTTTCCAGGCAAGAATACTTGACTGATTGGGTTGCCATTTCCTTCTCCAGGGGATCTTCTCTACCCAGGGATCAAACCTGAAGCCCCTGATGAGTTTCCTGCATTGGCAGGAGGGTTCTTTATCACTGTGCTACCAGGGAAGCTCATATTTCTCATACTCTTATCTAAATTCAGCTTTCTACATTTACCACATACACAGCATATTCTACAGATATTATTAATAGTAAAAGATTCCTTCTCCATTTCTTATTTTTATCATTAAAAAAAACTCTATAATCCTTCAAAATATAGGCCACTCATTCCATTTTTATGATGAAGTTCTTCCATGAATATAATTGGAGTTTCCTCTCTTGAATGTATGTTTTAATTTCAATGCTGACACATTGGAAGGGATAACTGAATGATTGGTAAATTATTTAATCTTTGTTTGTTTGTTTGTTTGTTTACATTTTCATGCTTACTATTTAAGGCATTATTTCTTTCTTTGTCTACTCTTTCTGTCCATCCATGAAGGCTCTGTGCAATACATGAAGTTTTCTCTAATCAGTCAAACCTTGTAGTAGGTAGTGTAGTCTAAAGAAAAAACATAGGTTGAAAACAAAAAACAGATTGAAAATTTGACTCTATCTACTTCATTTAGGAACCAAGATTTCTCTAGATATCTTTATATAATAACAATGTAAATACATATGCATATACATATAAACACACACATATACATAAAAATGTCCCTAGTTATCTGTGTCTCTTTTGCTGTCTCCCATAAGGGTTATCATTATCATCTTTATTGTGAAGTAATTAGCCTCTAATTAAAATAAATAAATTTAATTTAAAAAATAAAAATAAAATAAAATGCAAAAAAAGTCACTAGATATCAAATAGTATCTGAGATTAAAATATTATATTTAAAATTCTCTTTGAACAGCAAAACTTTCAATGAATTTTATCACATTTTTAGTGTTAAGATGATTATATATATATATATATATTCTGTTCAGTTCAGTTCAGTTGTTCATTCATGTCCAACTCTTTGTGACCCCATGGACTGCAGCATGCCAGGCTTCCCTGTCCATCACCAACTCTCAGAGTTTACCCAAACTCATGTCCATTGAGCCAGTGATGCCATCCCACCATCTCATCCTCTGTCATCTCCTTCTCCTCCCACCTCAAACTTTCCCAGGATCGGGTTTTTTTCCAGTGAGTCAGTTCCTTGCATCAGATGGTCAAAGTATTGGAGTTTCAGCTCCAGCATCAGTCCTTCCAATGAACACCTAGGACTGATTTCCTTTAGAATGGACTGGTTGGATTTCCTTACAGTCTAAGGGACTCTCAAGAGTCTTCTCCAACACCACAGTTCAAAAGCATCAATTCTTCAGTGCTCAGCTTTCTTTATAGTCCAACTCTCACATGCATACATGACTACTGGAAAAACCATAGCCTTGACTAAATGGACTTCTGTTGTCAAAGTAATGTCTCTGCTTTTTAATATGCTGTGTAGGTTGGTCATAACTTTCCTTTCAATGAATAAACTTCTTTTAATTTCATGGCAGCAGTCACCATCTTCAGTGATTTTGGAGCCCCCCAAAATAAAGTCTGCCACTGTTTCCACTGTTTCCCTATCTATTTGCTATGAAGTGCTGGGATCAGATACTATGATCTTAGTTTTATATACCTTTTGACAGTCATTTATTTTCTTTAATTGTTCAAATAAAGAACATCTAGGAATACTGGTTACAGACATGTCTAAGAAATTGTAGGTTCAGTTCGAGTCACCACTGGTAACCTATCAGGTTGGTGGTTATTAAAGATTGGAGTGGCTGTGACAGTTTTTGTTTTTGTTTTGTTTTTCTTTTTTAGAATACAGTGAAGTTTGCCACATTAACTAACTCTTCTTTTCAGGAATGATTTCTCTGTAGCATGCAATGCTGTTTTATAGCAATGTACCCACAGTTGAACTTCTTTCAAAACTAGAGTCAGTTCTCAAAACCTGCCACTGCTCTGTCAATTGTTTATATCATTTTTTGTCATTTCAACTGTCTTTGCAGCATCTTCACAGGAGTAGATTCCATCTCAAAATACCACTTTCTTTGCTCATCTATAATAAGCAACCTCTCATCTATTAAGATCTATCGTGAGCCTACAGCAATTCAGTTACATCTTCAGACTCCACTTCTCTTCTTATTTCTAACATATATTACTTACATCCTCCACTGAAGTCTTAAAATTTTTAAAGTCAACCCTTAGAATTTGGAATCACATTCTAAAATACTGTTTATTTTGATCTCCTCATGAATCACAAATGTTCTTTATGGCATATGGAATGGTAAATCCTTACCTGAGGTTTTCAATTGACTTTTCCCAGATCCATCCAAGAAATCATTATCTATGGCAGCTATAGCACTATGAAATGTATTTTTAAAATGATAACACTTGAAAAAAATTTAAAAAAAGAAAAAAAATAAAATGATAACACTTGAAAGTTAAAATTATTCCTAGAACCACAGGCTGCAGGATGGATATGTTAGCAGGCATGAAAACAACATTCATCTCATTGTACATATCCATGAGAGCTCTTAAGCAAACAGGTTCATTGTCAATGAGCAGTACTATTTTAAAAGGAACTTTCCTTTTTCTGAGAATTAAGTTTCAAAAGTGGGCTTAAAATATTCAATGAATCATGTTATAAATAGATTTGCTATCATCCAGACTTTGTTGTTCCATTTATAGATTTTAGATAGAGTCAGTTTAGCATAATTCTTAAGAGCCTTTGAATTTTTGGAATAGTAAATGAGCTTTGACTTCAACTTTAAGTCATCAGCTGCATTAGCCCCTTAACAAGAGTCAGCCTGTCCACTGAATCTAAAGCAGACATTAACTTGGCCTCTCTAGCTTTGAATGTCCTCAATGGCTTCTTCTTCCAATAGAAGTTTATTGTATCTATATCGAACATCTATTGTTTGTTCTAGTCACTATTATTATCTTAGCTGGAATTGTATAACTTGCTGGATTTTCTACATCAGCACTCACTGCTTCATTTTGCACTAGTTAGGTTATAGAGGTGACTTTTTTCCTTACACTTCATGAATCAACGTCTGTTTGCTTCTTCTGCATCATCCTTACTTTTCTGAGGCTTCATAGAATTGAAGAGAATTAAAGCCTTGCTCTGGATTAAGCTTTGGTTTAAGGGAATGCTGTGGCTGGTTTGGCCTTCTATCCAGACAGCTAAAAATGTCTCCGTAGCAGCAATAACACTTTTTTATCATTCATGAATTCATTGGAGTAGCACTTTTAATTTCCTTTATTTTTTCCTGTGCATTCACAATTTGACTAACTGGTGAAAGATGCTAGCTTTTGGCCTATTTTGTCTTTCAATATGCCTTGCTAATCAAGCTTAATCATTTCTAGCTCCTGATATAAAGTGAGAGATGTGTCAAACTTCCTTTTACTTGAACACTTAAAAATCATTGTAAGATTATTAGTTGATCTAATTGAAATATTAATGTGTTTCAGATAATAGGGTGGCCCAAGGACGGGGAGAGAGATGAATGGACAGCCAGTCAATGAAGTAGTAAGAACACATTTATTGATGAATTTTGCTATCTTACATGGATGCAATTTGTGGTACTCTCCCCCAAATTACAATAGTAACACATGTATACCTGTGGCAGATTCATTTTGATATATGGCAAAACCAATACAATATTATAAAGTTAAATAAAATAGAATTAAAAAAATGCTTATTAAAAAAATCATTGATTGTAAATCACCAAATCAAATATAATAGTAATGAAGAGTTTGAAATATCACAAGAATTACCAAAATGTAACATAGAAATATGAAGTGAACAAATATTGTTGGGGGAAAAAAAATGGTGCTGATAGACTTGCTTAACACAGAGTTGCCATGAACCTTCAATTTGTAAAAATGCAATAACTGGGAAGTACAATTAAGTGAAATTCAATAAGAAGAGGTATATCTGTTTTTAAATTAAAAAGTATAACTTTTAAAGAATAAGTCTATGTCCATTTGATATTTTAATTTTTTCTTTGTAATTCTTACTCTGTGTAAAAATTAAGCTAAGAAATTTGCTCTTCTGCCAAGAATAGTGATTTTTCAATGTTCCAGTGCTTTTACATGTTCTTTCATAAACTGTCCACTGAGATTTAAGAATTGCTGAGAAATGATTAGCAATTTATGTCTTCTATGCCTTGTTTTGATGAGTGTTTACTGGGGTCTGTGGCTATATTACTATAAACTTTTAAGAAATTTTACCTCTAGGTCAAAAGGAGTCATATTGCAGTCCATATGGGGACGCTATCAGGATTACATTGACTGGGATATTTATTTGCTTCGCTGAGGAAAAGATAATTGCATATGTTTAATAAGAAAAATGGACTCAGGTGATTTCCAAACTTTTACGACTCTTTGCGTTAATATATTGCCACGTGATTTGCTTATGTTGGTGAAATGAAAACTGACATGCCATGATTTAATTCCATGCAAATTCTTTAAGAGTTGTTGGTGTGCTATCTGTTTTTCACTCTTGTTCTTCAATTTCTACCACTATTAAAATTATTGAAGCACAAATCAAGAGGAAACTCTATTATGATGGATCCTTGCTGGATTAAAATGAACAGAGCAAGAGAGACTACTATTGTTCAACTTGTAGTTTTGATGAGAGATAAATTTGGCAGTATTATGGCACTGAGACTTGGGGAATCATTTGTTACTGCAACAGTACTTGCTTATCCAGACTGTTACATATACTTTTATAATTCCATCCTACCTCTCTCCCATCCTATTTTTCCTTTTTCTTTAGCACTTTAAAACTTCTCAACACATGAAACACTTTTCTTATTAAAGTTTGCTAAATTTTTCCCCCAATTTCCCTCCAACAGCAAGAAGAAAATTGAATCAGAGAGCTGTCTGAGTTATGAGAAAGCAGTGGCATGTAGGGAAATATATAAAGTATACTAGAGAATCAACTGAACTGTTAACTATAAAAATAAATTTGTATTTCCTTTTTTAAACTCTAAAGATGTTAAAAGTTCAAGGTCAATGCTGTTCGATATGAAAGTCATTAACCACAGGTGTTTATTTCAATTTGATTTAGTTATAATTTTAAAATTAAATTAAATTTTCATTTCCTCAATTTCACTCCCCACATTTAAAACTCCCTTTAAGCCAGATGGAGCTAACAAGTGACTATGGTTTCCATGGTGGCTCAGATGGTAAAAAATTTGCCTGCAATGCAGGATACCAAGTTTGATCCCTGGGTCAGGAAAATCCTTCCTGGAGAAGGACATAGCAACCCACTGCAGTATTCTCACCTGGAAAATTCCATGGACAGAGGAGGCTGGTGAGCTATAATCTAAGAGTCAAACACAACTAAGTGATTAGCACACATTATGTATCAACCAGTGAAGATATAGAATATTTCCATCAGTTTAGGTCAACGTGTCAGGCAGTACTGTTTCTGTCAACAATCACAAAGTGGAGAGACTGCACAATCAGGGGTTCAAGCAACTTCATCATATTGTGGGTGAGGTATTATAAGTAATAAATAAACTAGATTTCTAAGAAACAACAATGCAGAAATTGAAGGCTGGCTCGCGAAAGAGCAGAAATAGCTTCCAAACAACAGATTTTTTCTTAAATTCGAAATTTGATAATAACAGCATGTTGCAGTGCCTAACACTATGGACACTGTATACAATCATACTCTATCTACTAGCTTCATGACGATGAAAACATATGTTTCTGTGCCTTGGTTCCCTCACTTGTGAAACCGGGATGCTGGTTGTACTTATATCATAGACTCATATATGGATTAAATGAATCACTATAGGCAAAATGCTTAAAATTGTGAATATCTTAGTATTTTAGGAAGGAGGTAAGTTATGTGTGTGTGTGTGTGTGTGCTCAGTTGTTCAGTCCTGTAACTCTTTGTGACCTCATAGATTGTAACCCACTGGGTTCTTTGGTCCATGGAATTTTCCAGGCAAGAATACTGTCGCATACTACAATTTCCTACTCCAGGGGATCTTCCCGATTCAGGCATCAAACCCACATCTCTCACATCTCCTGAATTGGCAGGCCTAAAGACGACATTAAAACTGGGTTAATGAATTTTTGCTGGCACTAATCTTTCTCTGCCTTTGTTCATCAACCTTTCTGCACTGTGCACATAAGAAGGAGCTTATGTGAGCTGCATCCCCAAGTGAAGCAAAGGCCACTGTGTTTATGAGATCAGTAGATGAAGGGCTTTGAGGACACCTAATTGAAGAATAAGGAGTTTTTGTGTGCCCTGTCCCACTTCCCGCATGGAATGAGTGAAAACAGAGATGCATTAAGAACTTTGTTCAAAAACAAACAAACAATATAACTTTATTCCATCCTTGCAAAGTTTCCCAGATTAATATGAACTTGAAATAGCAATTAATCCATCTCTTGTATCAGTTGAATTGTTTATATGAATCTATTATAAGGGTTTAAAATAATTACTGATTATTTTACTAAAATGATTGTGAATATATATATATATTTTTTTTTTTTCATATGTGCTTTGGTAAACAGCTATTTGAGGAGGTTTTCAAGTAGGCTTCAGATTCAAAGCCAGACAGATTAGAATTCTGCATCTTAAGGGAAACGTGTTCTGCTATATAGTTTTATTTGTTATTCAGGAAGTGATGCCATTTTCTATAAATATTTCTTTGTCCTGAGAGTTATAGTCATGCAGGAATTTATTTTGTAGGTTATTAATATTAAGGCATGCTCTTAAAAATAAGCATTGCTATTAAAGCTAAAATTCATATTTGAAATAAATTTAATGTCTTCATGTAGAAATCCTTATTTTTATCTGTTGTACATAAAGAATAAAAGAAAATAAGTAGCTAATAGCAGGATAAAACCACAACAAGGAGTGAACAGAGACTAAGACTCTCTTGAGAAATGTAGATAGCTTGAGGCAGTATTATTGTATATATCATCTCTTTCTATTAAATTCAAGGACATAAAGGCACACATAGTTTGTGATAATCAAGTCTGTTTTACACATATTTAGTTTACAAAACACCATCATGAATAGAAAACATGCCCCACAATATATATTTATGTTTACACTTATTTCAAACACCTTTTGGTAACATGTACATAGTATATAGAAGTCAATATTTTAAAACTGCATTTGTAAGTCTAGGCTAATACTAAAATTTTATACTTTCAGAGATTCCCAAATGAATGGGTTTTGAAATAGAGTTGCTGTATTTTATTACCCAGAAGCTACTGAAGAAAGATTACAGGTACTGCAGAGAGAATGTAAAATGTTTACAATTTATGGATATTCTGAATATATCTTTCCTATCTGTGGTCATCCATATAGTACAAAATAAGGGCTAAATGTTAGTCAAGAAAAATTTATACATACAAATACACTCACAAAACAGAAACAAACAAAAATATATACTCTACTTTCTGTAGAGAAGAAAGATGCTGGTTTTGCTTATTAAAATTACTTCTTTACACATACATGTTTGCTAATAGTGTCCCATCTGTATTACATTCCATTGATAGAGACATAAATCTGGAATAAACAACACTGCCATTAAAATATATAAACAGGTTTTCTGTCTTAAAATGGTTGACTGTTATTTCATGTTTATGTTGTTTTGGTGTCTGGAAAATCAGAGAGAGTGGGAATATTGAAATAACCAAATGATCTCAAAGATCTAGCAAATATTCTGTAATTGATTTTGTAGTGGTAATTAATCCTCTGCAAAAATATATTTAATTTGGAATTAAAATAGGAGCCGATCTGTTAGCTTCTGTGCTGTGTTTAGTTGCTTAGTCCTGACCAAGCTTAGGACTCTTAAGTCCACATGGACCATAGCCTGCCAGGCTCCTCTGTCCATAGGGATTCTCCAGGCAAGAATACTGGAGTGGGTTGCCATTTCCTCCTTCAGGGGATCTTCCAAACCCAGGGATCAATCTCAGGTCTTCCTCATTGCAGGCGGGGTCTTTATAGTCTGAGCCACCAGGAAAATCCCTGTTAGCTTCTACTAGGTAACAAAATGGGTTAGAGTATAATGATACTTGTGTGAATAATGCCACATTGGGCACACTAGAGTTTAATAATTTTGATTATTATGAAGATAAAGATGATATACCAGATCATGAGGCAAATGTTCAAAATGTATGGAAAGCTCTATATATAATTGTATATATCCAGGTGAAAAAGTATGTATATATCTTTGTATTTATCTAATCAAACATTGTACTACAATTTACTTTTAAATTTCTAGAAGATATCTTATGTATAACTCACTGAAAGAGAAAAAATCAGGGAAAAATTTTTGCTTGAAACAGAAGTCAAAAATTATATTTTGGAAGACCATATATTTTCAGAAAATTTATAGTGAATGATAGGAGAAGTTTTAGTTATAATAGGTTAGCATAATTTCTTTTTTCTAAATAACAATCTAGAAATTATTGGGAATTAGATTAGAATAGTTGCAATTGGGAAATAGAAGCATATATAAAGCTAAGAGACTAAGTAAGGCATTGACATTAATAAAAGTAAAATGTTGCTTAAGAAAACATTGACTTAATATTCAGTTCAACTAAATGACATACTAGCTTGTTATGGTCATATAAATTAATTATGAAATTATCAGAAATTATCTCCTAAGAATTCTGAGAGAAAGAGCGTATTTAGGGGAAGAAAGGTCAATTACAGGAGATAAATATTTCATTTGAATGGAAAAGCATGAAGACAGTGCATTCCTTAGTATGTGCTAAACATACCATAAATTCTCTGGTAGCTCAGCTGGTTAAAAATCCACCTGGAATGCAGGAGACTTCAGTTTAATTTCTGGGTCAGGAAGATCCCCTGGAGAAGGAATAGGCTACCCACTCCAGTATTCTTGGGCTTCCCTAGTGTCTCAGATGGTAATTATTCATTAGCGATGTGGGAAACCTGGACTTAATCCCTGGGTTAGGAAGATCTCCTGGAGGAGGGCATGGTAACACACTCCAGTATTCTTGCCTGGGAAAAAAACGCATGGACAGGGGAGCCTGGCAGGCTGCAATCCACAGGGTCATAAGGAGTCAGACATGACTGTGTGACTAAGCACAGCACAAACATACTATAAATAATCAAAAAAACTGAAATTGTGCGTGAAGATTAGTCATCAGTTTACTAGTATCCACTTCTCAATTTTTCTTTCTCCTTTTATTCCAACATAAAAACTTAAACATATCCACACTATCAATTGTTACTAAATTAGGAAGGCACTGCTGCTGCTTAGTCGCTAGTCATGTCCCACTCTTTGGGATCCAATGGACTATATCCCTCAAGGCTCCTCTGCCCATGGGATTTCCCAGGAAAGAATACTGGAGTGTGTTGCTATTTCCTTCTCCAAGGAATATTCTTGACCCAAAGATCAAACCCATATCTCCCTGGGAGGCAGAGTTTTAATCAGTGAGCAACCTGGGAAGACTGTGAGGGCATGGAGAACTCCTATTTTGATTATGGGCTTCTTACTTCTCATTTTTAAGCAATATGCAAATATTCTAAAAATTGTTTAAAAACTGAATACAAAATGTAAATTAAATTTTAAAAATAGACTTTGAATGTGGGGATTCCCATAGGATAACAGCTGATCTTTCAATAGAAACTCTTCAGGCCAGAAGGGAATGGCAGGACAAACTTAAAATGATGAAAGAGAAAAACCTACAGCCAGGTTACTGTATCCATCAAGGATCTCATTGAAATATGAAGGAGAAATCAAAAGCTTTACAGACAAGCAAAAGCTGAGAGAATTCAGCATTACCAAACTAGCTCTCCAACAAATGCTAAAGGATATTCTCCAGACAGGAAACACAGAAAGGGTGTATAAACTTGAACCCAAAACAACAAAGTAAATGGCAACGGGATCATACTTATCAATAATTACCTTAACCATAAATGGGTTGAATGCCCCAACCAAAAGTCAAGACTGGCTGAATGTATACAAAAACAAGACCCCTATATATGTTGTCTACAAAAGACCCACCTCAAAACAAGGAACACATACAGACTGAAAGTGAAGGGCTGGAAAAAGAAATTCCATGCAAAGAAAGAAACTAGAACACTTTCTAATGTCATACACAGAAATAAACTCAAATTGGATTAAAGATGTAAACATAAGACCAGAAACTATAAAATGCCTAGAGGAGAACATAGGCAAAACACTCTCTGACATAAATCACAGCAGGATCCTCTATGAACCACCTCCCAGAGTATTGGAAATAAAAGCAAAAACAAACAAATGGGACCTAATTAAACTTAAAAGCTTTTGCACAACAATGGAAAATATAAGCAAGATGAAAAGACAGCCTTCAGAATGGGAGAAAATAATAGCAAATGAAGCACCTGACAAAGAATTAACCTCAAAAATATACAAGCAACTCTTGCAGCTCAATTCCAGAAAAATAAATGACCCAATCAAAAAATGGGCCAAAGAACCAACCAGACATCTCACCAAAGAAGACATACAGATGACTAACAAACACATGAAAAGATGTTCAACATCATTCATTATCAGAGAAATGCAAATCAAAACCACAATGAGGTACCATTCCACGCCAGTCAGAATGGCTGCTATCCAAAAGTCTACAAGCAATAAATGCTGGAGAGGGTATGGAGAAAAGGGAACCCTCTTACACTGTTGGTGGGAATGCAAACTAGTACATCCACTATGGCAAACACTGTGGATATTCCTTAAAAAACTGGAATCTGTTTTTCTGAACTTTAGTTTTATTATTTATTTATTTTTAGCTGAGCTACATCTTTGTTGCTGCTCACAGGCTTTCTCGAGTTGTGGCAAGTAGGGGCTACTCTTTAGTTGTGGTGTGCAGGCTTCTCATTGCAGTGACTTCTCTTGTGGAACATGGGTTCTGGGGAGGGCTGACTTCAGTGGTTACAACTTTCAGGCTATAGAGTGAGGGCTCAGTAACTGTGGCACATGGACTTAGTTGCTCCATGGCATGTGCAATCTTAGTTCCTGGACGAGGGATCAAACCTGCATCCTCTGCATCCCTGCCTCCTCTGTATTGGAAGGAACACCACAGAAGTACCTGGACTTTAGTTTTAGCGTTTTATGTCAGCCCTTTTGAGAAGTGAATTTAAGTCACATAGCCTTTTGCAAATACATGCAAACATGTTTATGACTAATACATACAGTTGAATATAGCATTTGTTGGATCTCAGAACATGAATTTATGTTTACAAAATTAGCAATAAGAAACAATTTTTATTCCTCAAATCATATGTCCTGCCCTGCCCTATGCCTTATTTACTCTAATTCTGCATTAAATTGAACAGAACTAATAATATTGTGCCTAATAGGGAACTTAAGGGTCTAGGAACAATTCCAGTTACCAAACAGTGCCATGAGTTCTGAAACTCAAAGTTCTAACTCAAAGTAAAAACTGACATCCACCTAAAACCTATACCTTTTACACCTTCTCCAATCTATTTGCTAACTTTCTAGCACTTGTAAACACTTACACTGCTGAGTATGAATACTTTTCTCTGCAAGAAATCTGAGATTTGGAACGGCTGCTGTCTTGCAACATATATTTCTACAAAGAGAATGAATTTGAGGAGAAAGCTAAATCCTTTCTGAGGAACTGCATTTTGTAACATGCAATGATTTATTCTGTTAGGAAAATAGATTATTTGAAGAATTGTAAGCCCTTTTGGCAAGAAAATTCATTTAGTCAAAAACTTTAATCTATCCCAGTGACAAAATTCTCTATTTTATTGCTTAAAAATTGAGCTTTATGACTTCCTACACTTTTGCAGAAAGATTGCCATTTTATGACGAACTTATGGCAATCCTAGATCACATAAAAAGTAATTCATCACCATATAGGAACTGAGATTTTTCATATTGAAAATAAATGTCTAGATGTGATGCAAATATGGATTTTTCTCTAAACTATGTGAACAGAAGATATTAAGAAGAGGTGGCAAGAATACACAGAACTATACAAAAAAGATCTTTACGACCTAGATAATCATGATGGTGTGATCACTTACACTCACCGAGTATCAGCCATCCTGGAATGTGAAGTCAAGTGAGCCTTGGGAAGCATCACTATGAACAAAGCTAGTGGAGGTGAGGGAATTCCTGTTGAGCTATTTCAAATCCTGATAGATGATGCTATGAAAGTGTTGCACTCAATATGTTAGCAAATTTGGAAAACTAAGCAGTGGCCACAGGACTGGAAAAGGTCAGTTTTCATTTCAATCCCAAAGGAAGACAATGCCAAAAAAATGCTCAAACTACCACACGATTGCACTCATCTCCAATGCTAGTAAAGTATCGCTCAAAACTCTCCAATCCAGGCTTCAGCAATATGTGAACCATGAACTTCCAGATATTCAAGTTGGTTTTAGAAAAGGCAGAAAAGCCAGAGATCAAATTGCCAACATCCACTGGATCATCAAAAAAGGAAGAGAGTTCCAGAAAAACATTTATTTCTGCTTTATTCACTGTGCCAAAACCTGTGAATGCATGGATCACAATAAACTGGAAATTTCTGAAAGAGATGGGAATACCAGACCACCTGACCTCCCTCTTGAAAAACTTGTATGCAGGTCAGGAAGCAACAATTAGAACTGGACATGGAACAACAGACTGGTTCCAAATAGGAAAAAGAGTATGCCAAGGCTGTGTATTGTCACCCTGCTTATTTAACTTATATGCAGAGTGCATCATGAGAAATGTCGGGCTGGCTGAAGCACAGTTGGAATCAAAATTGCAGGGAGAAATATCAATAACTTCAGATATGCAAATGACACCACCCTTATGGCAGAATGTGAAGAACTAAAGAGCATCTTGATGAAAGTGAATGAGGAGAGTGAAAAAGTTGGCTTAAAGCTCAACATTCAGAAAACTAAGATCATGGCATCTGATCCCATCATTTCATGGCAAATAGATGGGGAAACAGTGGAAACAGTGGCTGGCTTTATTTTGGGGGGCTCCAAAATCACTGCAGATGGTGATTGCAGCCATGAAATTAAAAGATGCTTACTCCTTGGAAGGAAAGTTATGACCAATTTAGACAGCATATTAAAAAGCAGAGATATTACTTTGTCAACAAACGTCCATCTAGAAAAACTATGGTTTTTCCAGTGGTCATGTATGGATGTGAGATTTGGACTATAAAGAAAGCTGAGCACTGAAGAACTAATGCTTTTGAACTGTGGTGTTGGAGAAGACTCTTGAGAGTCCCTTGGACTGCAGAGAGATCCAACCAATCCATCCTAAAGGAGATCAGTCGTGGGTGTTCATTGGAAGAACTGATGTTGAAGCTGAAACTCAATACTTTGGCCACTTGATGCAAAGAGCTGACTCATTTGAAAAGACCCTGATGATGAGATAGATTGCAGGAAGGTGGAGAAGTGGATGACAGAGGATGAGATGGTTGCATGGCATCACAGACTCAATGGACATGGGTTTGGGTGAACTCCAGAAGTTGATGTTGGACAAGGAGGCCTGGCGTGCTGCAGTCCATGGGGTCACAAAGATTGAGACATGACTGAGTGACCGAATTGAACTGAAGACAGCATGTTAAAAAGCAGAGATATTACTTTGCTAACAAATGTCCGTCTAGTCAAGGCTATGATTTTTTCAGTTATTTATGGATTTGAAAGTTAGACTTTGAAGAAAGCTGAGCACTGAAGAATTGATGCCTTTGAACTGTGGTGTTGGAGAAAACTCTTGAGAGTCCCTTTGACTGTAAGGATATCCAACCAGTCCATCCTAAAGGAAATCAGTCCTGGGTGTTCATTGGAAGGACTGATGTTGAAGCTGAAACTCCAATACTTTAGCCACCTGATGTGAAGAACTGACTCATTTGAGAAGACCCTGATGCTGGGAAAGATTGAAGGCTGGAGAAGACCCTGATGCTGGGAAAGATTGAAGGCTGGAGGAGAAGGGGACGACAGAAGATGAGATGGTTGGATGGCATCATCGACTCAATGGACATGAGTTTGAGTAAACTCACGGAGTTGGTGATGGCAGGAAGGCCTGCCATGCTGCAGTACATTGGGTTGAGAAGAGTCGGATATGACTGAGTGACTAAACTGAACTGATGTGAGCATTTTGATCAATTCCTTATGAAGTTTTAAATCTGCAGATCTTAAAACAGTCACAATATCCTTTAATGATATAATGGTCATTAAAATTTCTTATGCAAAAACTAAGTTTTATAATTCCCTTAAAAAAAAAAGTTACATTCCTTGTCAAAGTCAGTGTTATCATCTAAGTCACATTGTTTTTATCTGCAGATTAAATTTCAAATATATATTTCTGGTTTGTCAATCAAGTAAAATGTATGAACTCTTGGAACTTGTAATATGATACTCACTTCTCTTTCTGTCTCCAAGTTTTCTTAGCAAGTTTACTGCTCTTATTTTGGATATTAAATTGCTCTTAACTTGTAAATTAAGTATATTTAATATTAAATTTGTAATATTAAATATCAATGAATATTTATATATTTTAATATTTTTTCTTTAAAATCCTAGATATTTAATTTGAAGCCTATTAAAACATCATTTTGAGTAGGGGTCCACAGGTTTTACCAGACTGCCAAAAGTGTCTATTTGAAATAATGGTAAATAATCTCTAATAGGGGTTCTCTCTTTAAAGTTGAGCTTATGCTATGACTGCTATTCATGTCCTTATATAGAAATAAAAGTTATTCACACATCAGATTGGGTTCATGTTTGTTTTTTTTTTTTTTCTCTCTCTTGGCCCAATTAAGGCCACATTTATATGTATACTTTTATAAATATATTTCTCTCCTTCATGATTTGCAGCACTAAGCAGCTCAGTCTTTGGTATTAGTTTCCAAGCTACATAATGTCACTGAATCATTTCCTCCTACAGTTTTGAGTGGTCATTAAGGAAGTACTGGAGATGAGTTACAAGGCATCATGCCATCAAAGCTTCCAAAAGCCTAAAAGTACCCTGCATTTGCAGGTATGACAGCTTTGCTAGGGGAGCTATGAGATACTAGAAAAACAGCAGTGCTCCAGACACTATTCCTGATTTCAGAGAAATGTCCTATATCAGACAGAACTCATCATCTTTTTTGTAGACAGGCTTATATTAGGACACACAAAGCTTCAACTTTTAAAAAGAGACATGAAGTTTAAAGTTGCTAATTTGATAGTACACACAAGGAATAAAGAAATACATTTTCTGTGGCCTTATGGCCCACTGTTTAAAATTGTCTAGCTCTCAAAAACACTCTAAACCCCTAAATGTAATGAAGAATCCACCTTGTGCCTGCAGACTTTGCTACAACTAGGTGCAATGTCATGTCCTTCTATGAAATGTAGGATCCTTAACATCCAAGCTGAAATAGCACACTGATATAACATTCGGAGAAGGAAATGGCAATCCACTCCAGTATTTTTGTCTGGGAAATCTCATGGACAGAGGAGCCTGGTGGCTAAGGTCCATGGGGTAGCAAAAGTCAAACACAACATAGTGACTACACCAAACCCAATCCATTATAACAGTTTGAGAAAGTGCTCAGAAACTTTCTTCAAGATAAACTGATAAAGCCCTTTACTCCACTCTACCTATTGCCTTCTTATTAAAATCTCAACAATGACTTCTGTATTACACAGGAATCATTTAAAATAATATATCTCTATATGTGAAGAATTTCACATTAATAAATGCATATACTAATTCTATTTCTTAAGTCATGACCTGGCTGGAACTATAATTCTGAGCCAATAACTAAAGGAGTATACACTTCCAATTCATTGACATTCTAGCATCATGCTTACTCTTTTCTACTTTGGCACAATTAATACTTGCCACCTCTATGACTAATAGATGAAGTTTTGCACTCAACTAGGAAAAGATTTATTTCCTGACCCCTATTGTTCTACCTGATGTGAACAGCTAACTCATTGGAAAAGATCCTGATGCTGAGAAAGATTGAAGGCAGAAGGAGAAGGCGACAGAGGATGAG